>NC_074684.1:27072410-27672410 GCF_029448725.1 Salvelinus fontinalis | reverse complement strand
TCAAGTGAAGGTCAAGCAAATCATAGAGAAAGCAGACTGTATTGCAATCATCTCTGATGGGTGGTCGAATGTTCGAGGGCAAGGAATAATTAACTACATCATCTCCACCCCTCAACCAGTATTCTACAAGAGCACAGACACAAGGGACAACAGACACACCGGTCTCTACATTGCAGACGGGCTTAAGGCAGTGGGCCACAGAAGATATTTGCACTGGTGACAGACAATGCTGTGAACACGATGGCTGCTTGGTCTGAAGTGGAGGAGTCCTACCCTCATGCATTGAATCTGCTCCTCAAGGACATCATGGCACTGAAAACAATGGATACACTCTACAAGAGAGCTAAGGAAATGGTTAGGTAGGTGAAGGGTCATCAAATTATAGCAGCAATCTACCGCACTGAGCAGTGAGAAGAATAAGAGCACCACATTGAAGCTTCCCAGCGACACCCGTTAGGGTGGTGTTGTCATCATGTTTGACTGTCGCCTGGAGGGGAAGGAGTCTCTCCAAGAAATGGCCATTTCACAGTCTGCCGATATGGACAGCCCCATCAAGAGGATCCTCCTGGATGATGTATTTTGGGAGAGAGTGGTAAGCAGCCTGAAACTCCTGAAACCTATAGCAGTAGCTATTACACGGATTGAGGGAGACAATGCCATCCTGTCTGATGTTCAGACTCTGCTTGCAGATGTAAGAGAAGAAATCTGTACTGCCCTGACCACTTCATTGTTGCTCCAAGCAGAGGAAACTGCAGTTCTGAAATACATCAAAAAGTGTGAAGACTTCTACCTGAAGCCCATACACGCCGCAGCGTACATGTTGGACCCCAGGTATGTTGGGATGAGCATCCTGTCTGGTGCAGCGATCAACAAGGCCTACTGTATGGTGTCATCACTACCGTGTCTCTCCACCTTGGCCTGGATGAGGGCAAGGTTCTTGGCAGTCCTTCAATATTCCCTTTCTTTTGTTGTTCAGTGAAATCATCCCATGTGAAGAGTCAACTCATTTCATTAAAGTTCAATTCGTAACTAAATTGTTTTTTAAATTTCTATTGGAAGGATTTCATAATTTGCAATTATGTCTACTTATGATGAGGTAAAAGTTTGTTTCTGTCTCCATGTGATATGGTAAATATATCCAATGCAAAAAATATCTACATTTAAATTGTATTAATATTAATTTGCATATATTTCCGTTAATTCCCATATATTCCTGTTAGTTCTAAAGGAAAGTTTCCACCTCTGAATATTCCACAAAACGTGCAACCCTAGTCTGATCTAAACACAACTAATAGTTTATAACTAATAATAAGGTAGGCTTATATTGTAAGGGCATAAGCAAGGCTTTCCCTGGTTCAGTGTTGCTGGGGCATCACCTAAAGGCAGTTTCCCACACCATTCCATTGGAATCAACACAGTTGAATTCAAGGCATTAGAATAGATACATTCAGAGTTACACATGGCACTTATCGTAAGAGTAGGGGTGTTAACCCCGGTGTCCTGGCTAAATTCCCAATCTGGCCCTCAAACCATCATGGTCACCTAATAATCCCCAGTTTACAATTGGCTCATTCATCCCCCTCCTCTCCCCTGTAACTATTCCCCAGGTCGTTGCTGCAAATGAGAACGTGTTCTCAGTCAACTTACCTGGTAAAATAACGGTAAAATAAATAAAAAAATAATTTAAAAAACTGCTCAAAAAAATAAAGGGAACACTTAAACAACACAATGTAACTCCAAGTCAATCACACTTCTGTGAAATCTAACTGTCCACTTAGGAAGCAACACTGATTGACAATAAATTTCACATGCTGTTGTGCAAATGGAATAGACAAAAGGTGGAAATTATAGGCAATTAGCAAGACACCCCCAAAAAAGGAGTGATTCTGCAGGTGGTGACCACAGACCACTTCTCAGTTCCTATGCTCCTGGCTGATGTTTTGGTCACTTTTGAATGCTGGCGGTGCTCTCACTCTAGTGGTAGCATGAGACGGAGTCTACGACCCACCCAAGTGGCTCAGGTAGTGCAGTTCATCCAGGATGGCACATCAATGCGAGCTGTGGCAAAAAGGTTTGCTGTGTCTGTCAGCATAGTGTCCAGAGCATGGAGGCGCTACCAGGAGACAGGCCAGTACATCAGGAGACGTGGAGGAGGCCGTAGGAGGGCAACAACCCAGCAGCAGGACCGCTACCTCCGCCTTTGTGCAAGGAGGTGCACTGCCAGCGCCCTGCAAAATGACCTCCAGCAGGCCACAAATGTGCATGTGTCAGCATATGGTCTCACAAGGGGTCTGAGGATCTCATCTCAGTACCTAATGGCAGTCAGGCTACCTCTGGCGAGCACATGGAGGGCTGTGCGGCCCCACAAAGAAATGCCACCCCACACCATGACTGACCCATCGCCAAACCGGTCATGCTGGAGGATGTTGCAGGCAGCAGAACGTTCTCCACGGCGTCTCCAGACTCTGTCACGTCTGTCACATGTGCTCATGTGCTCAGTGTGAACCTGCTTTCATCTGTGAAGAGCACAGGGCGCAGTGGCGAATTTGCCAATCTTGGTGTTCTCTGGCAAATGCCAAACGTCCTGCACGGTGTTGGGCTGTAAGCACAACCCCCACCTGTGGACGTCGGGCCCTCATACCACCCTCATGGAGTCTGTTTCTGACCGTTTGAGCAGACACATGCACATTTGTGGCCTGCTGGAGGTCATTTTGCAGGGCGCTGGCAGTGCACCTCCTTGCACAAAGGCGGAGGTAGCAGTCCTGCTGCTGGGTTGTTGGCCTCCTACGGCCTCCTCCACGTCTCCTGATGTACTGGCCTGTCTCCTGGTAGCGCCTCCATGCTCTGGACACTACGCTGACAGACACAGCAAACCTTTTTGCCACAGCTCGCATTGATGTGCCATCCTGGATTAACTGCACTACCTGAGCCACTTGGGTGGGTTGTAGACTCCGTCTCATGCTACCACTAGAGTGAGAGCACCGGCAGCATTCAAAAGTGACCAAAACATCAGCCAGGAAGCACAGGAACTGAGAAGTGGTCTGTGGTCACTACCTGCAGAATCACTCCTTTTTTGGGGGTGGCTTGCTAATTGCCTATAATTTCCACCTTTTGTCTATTCCATTGGCACAACAGCATGTGAAATTTATTGTCAATCAGTGTTGCTTCCTAAGTGGACAGTTTGATTTCACAGAAGTGTGATTGACTTGGAGTTACATTGTGTTGTTTAAGTGTTCCCTTTATTTTTTTGAGCAGTGTATATTGAAGGCAATAGAAGTTTGCCTCTGACTTTCACACTAAGATGTCACCCTGCCTCCATAGGTTTAGTGATCACCAACAGAAGGGAGAAGTGTGCAGCCCACAATAGAATCCACTCCGCATGGTGATGCATTAGGAATTGTAGGAATTTCTTTTGTCATATGTGACAGGACAGGAGTAGGGGTTCATAATGCCTGAAATCCACTGCCATGGTTATTTAGGCACACTATTCAAAGGAGTCAAGTGTGGACATGGATTTTGTAAAGCATAATAGGAAATTAAATGTGCTGATTTAGATGAAAGGGGCAATATGCAGTTGAAACAATAACAAAGCACCCTCCACCCCTGTTTCGGTAAAAAGCTGAGGGATGGGGCTAGAGAAACAAACCACTCTCAAATTCATAGCCAGAGCTATGGATGCAAGGACTAGCCATCCATGATATCAAAATTATAGTTTTAGGCATGTTTTTTTAGGCATGCTATACAGTGTTTGTTAAGATTTACAATGTTTACAACCATTGGAGTAAAACAAGCTTATATGTTAGGTTCTGATGGGGTTGAACTAAGCTCATGATGCATTCCAGAGTTATATTCTTCAAGAATCAATGGGTATATATCATTCATTTCTAAGTAAAAAAAAAATTGATGTAGAAACTGCAGATTGACCCTTTTAAGGTAGCCTACCAGTGGGTTCATAGAAGATGACAGTTGAGCTTTGGTTGTCAAAACCATATAGTGAGCACATGTACGTTAAAGTAAACATAAACCCTTCTCCCCGTTGGCACACAATTTCCTTTCATCATCAAATGTAATTTTAAAATGGCTTTAAAGATGAGACTTAATAGCTGCCCAAACAAGCAATAAAACACTATGTTACAAAGTATTAATACGATACCTAGGCTGCTTCTAATAGATACCTATCGTCAAATGCAACTTTTGTTGCTATTTGTAACACGGTTATTCACTCATTCTCACTCAACATTCTCAATACGGGGCAATTTTGAATTGTACGTTGTTGGTAACTAAAACCAATGAAAATCAAATCAAATCAAATTGTATTTGTAACATCCTTCGTCAACAACAGGTGTAGACTAACATTGTTACGCTTACTTACGGCCCTTCCCAACAATCCTGAGAGAAAAAAACATAATTAAAGCAGAAAGTTTGACAATTAATTAATTAACAGGCAATTAAACTATGCAATAACCGAATAACGAATTATATAGCTAAAGTGAAACAAACATAGGCTATTCAAAAAATGTATTACACATTAGGCTAATATAATGGTAACAGTGTATGTTAGAATTAGGAAGGCTAATCAACTCACCTCTTATCCAATCTACAACTTGTTTAGAAGTCCACTTTGTTATGGGATCCATCTTTGAAATGGTGCTCTCTAAAATTGAACCGGCTTTTTTTTCTTTGTCTTTTAAGTTAGCTTTGATGAAAAATCAGTATTTCCACATAGTAGGCATAATAGACATGTAACTACGACCAAATTACATGGACATAGTCCTATCACGCACGCCTCTCCCGCTACAGCCCCGATGACAGACCGATCGCATGTGGGGAAACAACAAGTTTACAGTGGAGCGGCGCAAACCTGAGAAGGGGCGGGAGTATCCGATTACAGTTCAGGTCATCAACCCTATTCAACTAAAACCGTTACATATATCAATTCTACTAGAGTCTATTGCAGGCAAATAGCGAAGTTTATTGTGAAACTTCATGAATCAACAGGTTTCTGTGACAATAATACAGTACACTAACCTAACCTAACCTAGTATTATGAACAACATGTGTCGTGTTAGAAATGTATCTCAAACTTTCGCAGGACAGATTCTCACACAACAGTTTGATCTAGTGGTCTCTAATTAGACTCGTCATATAAGTCTTAAACCATCTATTCATGTGTTGGGTGTTGCCTGATGAGACTTTTTTAGATCCCAAAAGTTTCCCATGGGAAGAGTGCAGGCAACATTGATGTGGGGGCAGTGATATCACACAAGACACGCGGGGACAGGACTTTTAAGGGTTTTATGGGGACTTTGGGTTACATGGGTTATGATAATACTTTTTAGATGACAAGGGTGTAAATGAACAACAACACAATTTATTGTTGGTGGGTGTCATGTTTAATTTAATCAATAAGTTCATAATACTTTTTTGGGAGGACTGGATAAATGACAGGCTTTGCCACTTATATCTAGAAACATCGTAGCATTCATTTGTCTGGCAATACAATCCACAACCTGTAAAACATAATGAGAAGTAAAAGTTTTATTTAAGGAAAGACTGCCCTCTTCTGACAACAGGAAGTTGGTTGTCTTCTGCTACTGTATGTAGACTAGCTTACTACCCACTGGGCTCACTTGGGTTAAATCAATGTTGTTTCCACGTCATTTCAATGGAGTTACCTTGAACCAACCTGTAATACACTTTGAATTGATCAACCCAGTTTCACAGATTATTGTGAAATAGACACGAAGTAAATTTTTTCATGTGCAGTACACAATTTTCTATACAGTGCATTTCAATCACAGATAAAGACAGTAGGTTACTTAATATGACAGAAACAAGGGAGGTCCGTAGGGGAGTATGGGTGGGTGTCCAATGCGAACGTCTAGCAACCCAAAGGTTGTGTGTTTGAATCTCGTCACGGACAACTAGTATTTTCGCTAATCAGCTACTTTGTAACTACTTACTAGTTTTTTAGCTACTTTCCAACTACTTAGCATGTTAGCTAACCCTTCCCTATAACATAACTCATAAACCTAACCATTTCACTTCTTAGCTAGCATGTTAACTAGCCCTAAACCTAAACCTAAACCTAACCCCAACCTTAACCCCTAGCCTAGCTAACGTTAGCCACAACAAATTGGAATTCGTGTAATGTACCAAAATTAGTTATGAAGAAAGAAAATCATGTAATACACACAAAATGCGTAATGATGAAAATCGTGTAATATACATGAAAAAGTGGGCTTTTTCGGAGGACTGTCAAAAAATGTGTGTCTATTTCACAATAAACTGTCATAATGTGTCGGAAATTATGTCTGTGCCCATTGGGTAGTAACAGCTGTAGGATTTTAATTTGAGCCGGTGTTACAAGGGCACTGCGCTCAGGTTGATCAATGCAGCAGTTTGTCCTTCAGTTGGTTTTGTTGTTAGGAGTGGGAAACCATGTCCTTCAGTTGGTTTTGTTGTTAGGAGTGGGAAACCATGTGCTTTATGAGAGCTACACAGAGAAGAAAAATAGACATTCTCTTTAACAAGAGTGTGTGCGTGTGTGTACAACTTATTGCATAAACAAACTTCTGAAGCATTTTTTAACCTCAAATACACTACACGTTTTAAATGTACTGCATTGCAGGAAGGTTCTCCCGCAGCAGGTGTACAATGCGAACATCTAGCAACCCAAAGGTTGTCACGTATACACCCTCACCGGCCTCTAGGTCATCAGGCTGCTGATTATCCCGCACACCTGTCACCATCGTCTCGCGCACCTGCGCCTCATGACACTCCATCACCTCCTTGCTTATCCTTGCTTGCTATATCTGTCACTGCCTTTGGTTTTTCCTCAGGTGTTATTGACTCTGTTTTCATGTCGGTGCGTTGTTTGTGTTTCAAGTTTCGTGTTTTTTTATTTTTATTATTTAAAACACTCACTCCCTGAACTTGCTTCCCGACTCTCAGCGCACTCGTTACACATCTGTACTTGACTTTAGCAGTTTGAGAACACTTGACAGGGAAGTCAATACTAACTCCCCCAATATACATGTACCAAATCTTTTGTTGTTGTTGGTATTTACATTATCTCCATAGCTAACTTGCTCAGATTGGCTATTTGGAACAAGCACGTTCTTTACGTGAATCTGTCGGTGAGCTTGTTCATTGAGGCTCCGAGTAATATAATTACATACATACAGAATACAATATAATAGGATCGCTATGCACAGACTAATCCATGACTAACATTAGGCTCGCAATACAGACTTGTACTATATATGCAGGATTACTTGGGTATTCATTAATGAATGCAATGTAGAACTTGTTCAGACATTGACAAGTAAGCCCTCCTCTGCCGAAATATAAACTTGTTCTGAACAATATTTTCCTTTCTATGCTTGACACGCTTGTGTCCCAAGGTTTTGCTATTCTGTAGTTTTCCACAGGCCAAGACTAATAGAACAAAATAACAATTTGTTTGGAGGAAATTCACTGTGGGCCAAGAAAATGTATCGGCGTTACAAGGGCACGGAGTTCAGGTTGATCAATGCAGCAGTTTGTCCTTCAGTTGGTTTTGTTGTTAGGAGTGGAAAACCATTGTAACGGCGGTCCTCCTCCTCTTCGCCCGAAAAGGAGGAGTATTGATCGAACCAAGGCGCAGTGGAGTTTGAACACATAATTTATTAAAGAAAACACGAACTTAACTAAACTAACAAAACAACAAACGGTGTAGACAGACCTATACGACGAACTTACATAAAACAAGAAGAACGCACGAATAGGACAATTAGACTACACAAACCGAACAAACCGTAACAGTCCCGTATGGTGCAAACAATTACACAGACACGGAAGACAATCACCCACAACGAACACTGTGACAACGCCTACCTAAATATGACTCTTAATTAGAGGAACGCCAAACACCTGCCTCTAATTAAGAGCCATACCAGGCAACCCAATAAACCAACACAGAAACAGAAAACATAGAATGCCCACCCAAACTCACGTCCTGACCAACTAACACATATAACAAACTAACAGAAAATAGGTCAGGAACGTGACAACCATGTGCTTTATGAGAGCTACACAGAGAAGAAAAAATAGATATTCTCTTTAACAAGAGTGTGTGTGCACGCGTGCGTGTACAATTTATTGCATAAACAATAATATGATATTTGGTACTGTATATGTGTGATAATGAACCGACAATGTCACAAAATATTTTATTTTTGGTCCTTGACTTGGCGTGCCCCCACAATATACAGTACAATCTCCATCAGTGCCTTTGTAACACCTGTTTCTTTCAGTGCAGTACTCTTTTCGCTTGCAGTGTATCTCTAGACGTCCTGTGTTCAGATGAGACTTCCTGTTTGACTGATGCATTCTTGTTCTGCCTTGAGCATTGGTCATCGTTTGTGATTGCGAAATATCAAACTGTCGGGGCGACAAAACAAACCCAGACAAGACATAATGTTTAAAAAAAACAACAGGCAAGAAAGACATCACAACATGCTCTATCTAAGACTTCTCTAGTGCCACCCTTCGATCCAGCCTGGTCTCATAGACTAGACGTAACATAGTAAATGTAAATCCGACACACTCATATTAGTATGCTATGTTACGTTTACATAATACAGAAGGTTACTTAGGGCAAAAATTAAAGGAGAGCGGTTCGGTTGGTGTCGATGGGTGGGTGAATAATGCAAATGTATAGCAACCCAAAGGTTGTGTGTTCAAATCTCATCAGGGACAACTTTAGCTAGTTAGCAACTTTTCAACTATGTACTAATTTTTAGCTACTTTGCAACTACTTACCATGTTAGCTAAGCCTTCCCCTAACCTTAACCCTTTTATCTAAATCCTTCCCCTAACTCTAACCCTAACATTAACCCTTTAACCTAACTCCTAAACCTAACCTTAACACCTAGCCTAGCTAACGTTAGCCAGCTAGCTAACATTAGCCACAACAAATTAGAATTCGAAACATATCATACACTTTGCTAATTCATAACATATCATACGAATTGTAATTTGTAACATATCATACGAAATGGATGATGGACATCCACAAATTAATACATACCATACAAAACGTAACATATTATACTAAATTAAGTGTCTCGGATTTACATTCAGAATAATATGAAACGCTCCGAGACCAGGCAGCCAGCATCAGTCAGTATCTGACAGCTGGTGTTCTCATTTGATTGTAGCCTACAACTAGCATGTACTGTAGGTTACTTTACTGTATAAAAATGTACAAGTAGAATCAGCTATGAATGCAGTAAAATGGAATTCTCACTTACATATCATTTACAAAGTTCAACAATATAGGCTGTCTATCCGCTTGATCTCTTGCAGTGCAAACATGCCAGGAAAAGTAGACCCTTAGCAACTATAGGGTTGAATAAATTCGCCATCAAAAGATTGCAATAGTAAACTACACATCCAAGAGGAAAACAATTAGCCAGCTAGAACCTCCTGCAAAGTTTGCTAGCTATGTTGCTTCACTCACCAGTAGACAGCTGGCTTTTGTGATTATTATCCATATTCTTCAGCATGTTGCTGGCACTGGTGGTGCTGAGAATGAAGAAATATGGTCAAACTAGCAAGTACTGCATTAGGAAAATATTCTCAATCGTTTGCTGAATGAAAATCGCCCACAATTCCAGTTTTCATTCATAGCTCACGCTAGCAACATCAAAGCAACTTGGTAATGACAGACCCAGCAGTGTTTTCAAATCAGACGACTGACAGCCAGGAGCCAATACGACATGCATTAAGTCAGCTAAATTACACATTTATTCTGTATCACTCAACTCTCATTTATGTGTCTCGGTTGTATTGAGAGGGATATAGCTAGATACACTACATGTCCAAAAGTTTGTGGATGCCTATTCAAATGAGTGGATTCGGCTATTTCAGCCACACCCGTTGCTGATAGGTGTATAAAATCGAGCACACAGCATGGCACCATCAACATGGCACCATCATACTTTCAACATGGCACCATCATATGATGCCACCTTTCCAACAAGTCACTTTGTCAAATTTCTGCCCTGCTAGAGCTTACCTGGTCAACTATAAGTGATGTTATTGTGAAGTGGAAATGTCTAAGAGCAACAACGGCTCAGCCACACAAGCTCACAGAATGGGACTGGCGAGTGCTGAAGTGTGTAAGACGTCTGTCTGCGGTTGCAACACTCTACTACCAAGTTCCAAACTGCCTCTGGAAACATCATCAGCACAAAAACTGTTGGTCGGGAGCTTCATGAAATGTGTTTCTATGGCCGAGTAGCCGCACACAAGCCTAAGATCACAATGCGAAATGCCAAGCACACAAACCTAAGATCACCATGCACAATTCCAAGCGTTGGCTGGAGTGGTGTAAAGCTTGCCGCCACTGAACTCTGGAGCAGTGGAAATGCGTTCTCTGGAGTGATGAATCATGCTTCACCATCTGGCAGTCAGACAGACAAATCAGGGTTTGGCGGATGCCAGGAGAACGCTAAATGCCCCAATGCATAGTGTCAACTGTAAAGTTTGGTGGAGGATGAATAATGGTCTGGGGCTGTTTTTCGTGGTTCGGGCTAGGCCCCTTAGTTCCAATGAAGGGAAATCTTAACACTACAGTATACAATGACCTTCTAGACAATTCTGTGCTTCCAACTTTGTGGCAACAGTTTGGGGAAGGCTCTTTCCTGTTTTATCATTACAATGCATCTGTGCATAAAATGAGGTCCATACAGAAATGGTTTGTCAAGATCGGTGTGGATGAACTTGACTGGCTTGCACAGAGCCCTGACCTCAACCCAATTGAACACCTTTGGGATGAATTGGAACGTCGACTGCAAGCCAGGCCTAATCGCCCAACATCAGTGTCCGACCTCACTAATGCTCTTGTGGCTGAATGGAAGCAAGTTCCCGCAGCAATGTTCCAACATCTAGTGGAAAGCCTTTTTTTATTTTTTTATTTCACCTTTATTTAACCAGGTAGGCCAGTTGAGAACAAGTTCTCATTTACAACTGCGACCTGGCCAAGATAAAGCAAAGCAGTGCTACAAAAACAACACAGACTTACACATGGGATAAACAATCGTACAGTCAATAACACAATAGAAAAATCTGCATAAAGTGTGTGCAAATGAAGTAAGGAGGTAAGGCAATAAATAGGCCAATAGTGGCGAAGTAACTACAATTTCGCAATTTACACTGGAGTGATATATGTGCAGATGAGGATGTGCAGGTAAAAATACCGGTGTGCAAAAGAGCAGAAAAACAAATATAGGGATGGGGTAGGTATTTAGTTGGATGGGCTATTTACAGATGGGCTGTGTACAGCTGCAGCAATCGGTAAGCTGCTCTGACAGCTGATGCTTACTGTTAGTGAGGGAGATATAAGTCTCCAACTTCAGGGATTTTTGCAATTCGTTCCAGTCATTGGCAGCAGAGAACTGGAAGGAAAGGCGGCCAAAGGAGGTGTTGGCTTTGGGGATGACCAGTGAATATACCTGCTGGAGTGCATGCTACGGATGGGTGTTGCTATGGTGACCAGTGAGCTGAGATAAGGTGGAGATTTACCTCCCAGAGGATTGGAGGCTGTTATTGCAGCAAAGGGGGGAGAAAATCCATATTAATGCCCATGATTTTGGAATGAGATGTTCGACAAGCAGGTGTCCACATACTTTTGGTCATGTAGTATAAGTACTGTTAAATATGTTGCTGTACTCTTGGAATGATCAGAGGGACAGATAGAACGTGTGTGAGATAAATGATCAATAAGCGTAATTACCTGGAGAAATCCCACCTGCAATTTCTAAACAAAGCTGCTTTTATTTTTGTTGAATTTAACCTTTATTTAACTAGACAAGTAAGTTAAGAACAAATTCTTATTTACAATGACGGCCTACCAAAATGCAAAATGCCTCCTGCGGGGACGGGGGCTGGGATTACAAATAAAAATATAGGTCAAAACACACATCACGACGAGATACCACAACACTACATGAAGACTGTACTTATAACTTGTAAAACCTTCCTTTGAATAATTTTGAAGTGATCCAAATGGCAAATTCCTCTTTCATCTATACATTTTGAGATACGTAAAACCAGAAAAAAGTTATTTTTTATTTGGGAGTCTGGCTTTAAGGCTTGTTACTGTATATAACCTGTCTGAGACAGGGGTTGCATCCCTAATGGCACCCTATTCCCCGGCAAAGTGAACTACTTTTGACCAGATCCTTATAGACCTTGGTCAAAAGTAGTGCACTATATAGGGAATAGGGTGCCATTTGGTAAGCAGCCTCTCACACTGAGTCTGGAGCCGAAGTTTCAACATACTTTGTTGAACTGGATGTCTGACACAGAGCTCTGTGTTTTGCTTTAGAAATGTGTGAATGACTCATACTAGAAAACGTTGGCATATCAAGACTTGCTGTTAAACATAACATTAATTAGTCTTGACAGTCAACTTATTTTTCTGCTGACGATGAAACTTAGGTCTAAAACACTATTTCTCCCTTTCCCTCTCTGTCAGCATGTTTGGAAGAGTGTGCATAACCTGGGTAATCAATGTTACGTCCCAAATGGCACCCTATTCTCTATATAGTGCACTACTTTTGACCACTATACAGGGAATAGGGTGCTATTTGGGGATGCAAAAAATGCCTCTCAGAGGGTGGTCTGGGTCTGGCACCAAGTTGGAGGACAACTGGACTATAAGAGGAACATCCATGTAGATATGACCTTCCTTCATTTTCCAAATGAACCTGAGGTTTGGCACCAATCTGTATTTTTCTTTCTACATGCTGTCAGATACAGTTTCATTATGTTGTACCACCTACTTGTCAGTCGTCTCTTTCCTTCATTTAATCTTTAACCTCTAACTAATGTGTTTCCTGTTAAAAGGTCTTTCCATTTCTACTCCATAAAACTCATGCACGCAAACACGCACACTCACACTCACCTATTAGGCCAATCTTTTAGGATCAGGATAACTGTAAAAGGGAATTATACCATGGCAACTAACTGCCAATATTTACAATACATTGTTGCCAGGTCCAGTGGCTCTGCTGTATGTAGATGAAGATAGAGGAGGTGGAGGTCGGAACAATGATGTATTATACACGTAGCACAGGAAACGGTTCTACTGGAGAGTCGAACCACAAATAATTACATAGGCTACTGTTTTTTTTCCTTGTAGCATGAAAAGCATAGGTCCTGCAAAAGTCGATTTCCTACCAATGTCTAGTTGAAGAGCATTGCTCTCTAAAGAATAGCATTAAACTGAAAGAAAATACGATTGAAAAGTGAAATAGTGAAAAAAAATATTCAGGTTATTTTAGCAGCACTGATTATATGCAAGACTACGGGCATGACCTACAATTAAAATCATATTAATGCCATGCCTCCTATTGCCAAAACATTAACACATACAAATCCCACCTTGCCACAGTCCAGTAGGCCTACATGAGTATAAAAGTATAAAACAATCTATACTGAACAAAAATACACTATATATACAAAAGTATGTGGACACCCCTTCAAATTAGTGGATTCGGCTATTTCAGCCACACCCGTTGCTGACCGGTGTATAAAATCGAGCACACAGCCATGCAATCTCCATAGACAAACATTGGCAGTAGAATGGCCTTACTGAAGAGCTCAGTGACTTTCAACGTGGCACCGTCACAGGATACCACCTTTCCAAAAGTCAAGTTTGTCAAATTTCTGCCCTGCTAGAGCTGCCGTCTAGGAGCAACAACGGCTCAGCTGCGAAGTGATAGGCCACACAAGCTCACAGAACGGGACTGGCAAGTGCTGAAGCATGTAACACTTAAAAATCATCTGTCTTCGGTTGCAATGCTCACTACTGAGTTCCAAACTGCCTCTGAAAGCAACGTGAGCACAAAAACTGTTGGTCGGGAGCTTCATGAAATGGGTTTCCATGGCCGAGTAATCGCACTTCACCATCTGGCAGTCCAACAGACGAATCAGGGTTTGGTGGATGCAAGGAGAACGCTACCTGCCCCAATGCATAGTGCCAACTGTAAAGTTTGGTGGAGGAGGATTAATGGTCTGAGGCTGTTTTTCATGGTTCGGGCTAGGCCCCTTAGTTCCAGTGAAGAGAAATCTTAATGCTACAGCATACAATTACATTCTAGACGATTCTGTGCATCAAACTTTGTGTCAACAGTTTGGGGAAGGCCCTTTCCTGTTTCAGCATAACAATGCCCTCGTGCACCAAGCGAGGTCCATAAAGAAACGGTTTGCCAAGATCGGTGTGGATGAACTTGACTGGCCTGCACAGAGCCCTGACCTTAACCCCATCGAACACCTTTGGGATGAATTGGAATGCCGACTGCGAGCCAGGCCTAATCGCCCAACATCAGTGCCCGACCTCACTAATGCTCTTGTGGCTGAATGGAAGCAAGTCCCTGCAGCAACATCGAGTGGAAAGCCTTCCCAGAACAGTGGAGGCTGTTATAGCAGCAAAGGGGGTAGCAACTCCATATTAATGCCCATGATTTTGGAATGCGATGTTCAACGAACAGGTATACACATTATTTTGGTCATGTAGTGCATAAACACAACATGCAACAATTTCAAAGATTTTACTGAGTCACAGTTCTTATAAGGAAATCAGTCAATTTAAATAACTGAATTAAGGCCTAATATATGGATTTCACATGAGTGGGAATATAGATATGAATTTGTTGGTGACAGATAGCTTAAGAAAAGGTAGAGGAGTGGATCGGAAAAACACCATTTGCCTCATGCAGTGCGACACATCTCCATCGCATTGAGTTGATCAGGCTGTTGATTGTGGCCTGTGGAATGTTGTCCCACTCCTCTTCAATGGCTTTGCAAAGTATCTGGATATTAGCGGGAACTGGAACACACTGTCGAACATGTCGATGCAGAGCATCCCAAACATGCTCAATGGGTGACATGTCTGGTGAATATGCAGGCCATGGAAGAAGTGGGACATTTTCAGCATTCAGGAACTGTGTACAGATCCTTGTGACATGGGGCCGTGCATTATCATGCTGAAACATGAGGTGATGGCGGCGGATGAATGGCATGACAATGGGCCTCAGGCTTTCGTCATGGTATCTCTGTGCATTCAAATTGCCATCGATAATATACAATTGTGTTCATTGTTAGCAGCTTATGTCTGCCCATATCATAACCCCACGCCCACCATGGGGCACTCTGTTCACAACGCTGACCTCAGCAAACCCTTCGTCCCCACACGACGCTATAGACGTTGTCTGACATCTGCCAGGTACAGTTGAAACCGGTATTCATCCGTTAAGAACACACTTCTCCAGCAGGCCAGTAGCCATTGAAGGTGAGCATTTGCCCACTGAAGTTGGTTATGATGCCAAACTGCAGTCAGGTCAAGACCCTAGTGAGGACGATGACCATGCAGATGAGCTTCCCTGAAACGGTTACTGACAGTTTGTGCAGAAATTCTTTGGTTGTCCAAACCCACAGTTTCATCAGCTGTCCGGGTGGCTGGTCTCAGAAGATCCCGCAGGTGAAGAAGCCGGATGTGGAGGTCCTGGGCTGACATGGTTACACGTGGTCTTCAGTTGTGCGGCCTGTTGGACGTACTGCCAAATACTCTTAAACTACGTTGGTGGCAGCTTACGGTTGAGAAATTAACATGAAATTCTCTGGCAACTCTGGTGGACATTCCTGCAGCCAGCATGCCAACTGCATGCTCCCTCAATAGTTGAGACATCTGTGGCATTGTGTTGTGTGACAAAACGACACATTTTAGAGTGTCCTTTTATTCCCCAGCACAAGGTGCACCTGTGTAATGACCATGCTGTTTAATCAGCTTCTTGATATGCCACACCTGTCAGGTGGATGGATTATCTTGGCAAAGGAGAAATGCTCACTAACAGGGATGTAAACAAATGTATGCACAACATTTTAGAGAAATAAGCTTTTTGTGCGTATGGAACATTTCTGGGGTCTTTTATTTCAGCTCATGAAACACTTTACATGTTGCTTTTATATTTTTGTTCAGGGTATGTAAAATCCAATAAGGTATAATCTATTGCACCACACATGCATTAGTAGCATGGTCCCTGGAGCTCAGCTGTGCTTCACATATAGCCTCCATCCATCCCTGCTGTTCTGCTATGGTGCCAGCCCGGAGGAAGAAGGTCCGCTTCCTGTCCTTAGGAGTAATAGTCCATTCGAATGATCCGTCGCCTCCTTCAACAACCTCTACCACTGCCCCAACCAGGTTGATGGGCTTCAGAAGCTTCTGGATGAAGGAGAAGTGATGTTGTTTTAGATGGCATATATGCTGTGCTTCCCAATTGGCACCCTATTCCCTATATATTGTGCGTTCCTATCGGCACCCTATTCCCTATATTGGCTGCAGAAAGCCTTTGTTGAACTGAAATTGGTACTTCATGGAAGTAAAACTAAGTATATGTTATTTTCCAAATCATGTAAAAATGTATCTGATGATTTATGCATGCATACTTTGGATGGTGCCCTCATTGACCATGTCCCGCTTATAAATATCTGGGCATCTGGATTGTTGAAAAGCTATCTTTCCAAAAGTATGTCGATGAGTTAGTTAACAAATTAAGAATGAAAATAGTCTTATTCTATAGGAGCAGGTCCTGTCTTTAGTTAAATAGCAGAAAACAACTCATTTAGTCAACATTCATTCTGGTTATTGACTATGGCAATATTGTTTATATGAATGCAGCCGCCACTGTATTGAAGCTATTGGATGCAGTTTATCATAGCGCATTGTGCTTTATTACGGGGGATAAGTTCTGTACACATCCTTGCATTTTGTATCAGAAAGTAGGCTGGCCCTCCTTGAAGTCTCATAGATCGATGCATTGTACTCTTTTTGTCTACAAAGCCCTCTTGCATAAACTTCTGCCATAACTTACCTCATTGTTAACCTTCAGACATATAAGTTACCAGACCTGGACTCAGGGATGACTAACCCTGGAGATCCCTTCAATCACCACTGAGTAGGTACATCTGCTTTTTGTTTTTTTGGCCTCTCATGTTGAATGATCTCCAAAAGTCCTTAAAGTTGATGGAGTTGGTGCCTCTCGGGTAATTCAGGCAGATGTTAGAGGGCCTTTTTACTGAAGAATGTGTATGATTGTGTTTTGCTTTTCATGTATTGTGTAATTGATGTGTATATACATATGTATAGTGTAATTGATGTGTATATACATATGTATAGTGTAATTGATGTGTATATAGATATGTAGTGTAATTGATGTGTATATACACTACCAGTCAAAAGTTGTTTTTTTTTTACTATTTTCTACATTGTAGAATAATGAACTATGAAATAACACATATGGAATCATGTAGTAACCAAAAAAGTGTTTAACAAATCAAAATATATTTGAGATTGGAGATTCTTCAAGTAGCCATCCTTTGCCTTGATGACAGCTTTGCACACTCTTGGCATTCTCTCAACCAGATTCACCTGAAATGCTTTTCCAGGTGTCTTGAAGGAGTTCCCACTCTGCAGTCCGACTCATCCCAAATGGGGGATTGTGGTCGGGGGATTGTGGAGGCCAGGTCGTCTGTTGCAGCACTCCATCACTATCCTTCTTTGTAAAATAGCCCTTACAGAGTCTGGAGGTGTGTTGGGTCATTGTCCTGTTGAAAAACAAATGATAGTCCCACTAAACCCAAACCAGATGGGATGGCGTATCGCTGCAGAATGCTGTGGTAGCCATGCTGGTTAAGTGTGTCTTGAATTCTAAATAAATCACAGTGTCATAAATACATCACAGCAAAGCACCCCCATACCATAATACCTTCTCCTCCATGCTTTACAGTGGGAAATACACATGCAGAGATCATCCGTTCACCCACACCGCGTCTCATAAAGACACAGCGATTGGAACCAAAAATCTAAAATTTGGACTCCAGACCAAAGGACAAATTTCCACAAGTCTAATGTCCATTTCTCCTGTTTCTTGGCCGAAGCAAGTCTCTTCTTCTTATTGGTGTCCTTTAGTACTGGTTTCTTCTTTGCAGCAATTCTTTGAAGCAATTTGACCATGAAGGCCTGAGATGATTGTGGACTAGAGGAAAAAGAGGGCCAAGCACACACCCATTCTCATCGACGGGGCTGCAGTGGAGCAGGTTGAGAGCTTCAAGGTCCTTGGTGTCCACATCACCAACAAACTAACATGGCACACCATGACAGTTGTGAACAGGGCACAACAAAACCTATTCCCCCTCAGGAGACTGAAAAGATTTGGCATGGGTCCTCAGATCCTCAAAAGGTTCTACAGCTGCACCATCGAGAGCATCCTGACTGGTTGCATCACTGCCTGGTAGCATCACTGCCTGGTATGGCAACTGCTCGGCCTCCGACCACAAGGCACTACAGAGGGTAGTGCGAACAGCCCAGTGCATCACTGGGGCCAAGCTTCCTGCACTCAGGATCTCTATACCAGGCGGTGTCAGAGGAAGGCCCTAAAAATTGTCAAAGACTCCAGCCACCCTAGTCATAGACTGTTCTCTCTGCTACCACACGGCAAGTGGTTCCGGAGCGCCAGGTCTAGGTCCAAGAGGCTTCTAAACAGCTTCTACCCCCAAGCCATAAGACTCCTGAACATCTAGTCAAATGGCTACCCAGACTATTTGCATTGCCCCCCCCCCCCCCACCCCACCACTGCCACTCTCTGTTGTCATCTATGCATAATCACTTTAATTAACTCTACCTACATGTACATACTACCTCAACTAACCGATACCCCCGCAAATTGACTCTGTACCGGCACCCCCCTGTATATATTGTTATTTTTTACTGTTGCTCCTTAATTACTTTTAACTAAAGTTACTTACTTTTTAAAAATTACTTTTTGAAACTGCACTGTCCGTTAGGGGCTCGTAAGTAAGCATTTCACTGTAAGGTCTACACCTGTTGTATTCAGAGTTCAAAGTTCTTGAAATTTTCCGTATTGACTTGCCTTCATGTCATAAAGTAATAATGGACTGTCTTTTCTCTTTGCATATTTGAGCTGTTCTTGCCATAATATGGACTTGGTCTTTTACCAAATAGGGCTATCTTCTGTATACCCCCCTACCTTGTCACAACACAACTGATTGGCTCAAAGCATTAAGAAGGAAAGAAAGGCACACCTGTTAATTGAAATGCATTCCATGAGACTACCTCATGAAGCTGGTTGAGAGAATGCCAAGAGTGTGCAAAGCTGTCATCAAGGCAAAAGGTTTGAAGAATCTCAAATATAAAATATATTTTGATTTGTTTAACACTTTTTTGTTTACTACATGATTCCATGTGTGTTATTTCATCGTTTTGATGTCTTCACTATTATTCTACAATGTAGAAAATAGTAAAAATAAAGAAAAACCCTTGAATGAGTAGGTGTTCTAAAACTTTTGACCGGTAGTGTAGATATGTATAGTGTAATTGATGTGTATATAAATATGTATAGTGTAATTTATGTGTATATACATATGCATTGTGTAATTGATGTGTTCATGCAGGGCTCAACTGCAAAAAAAGACCATGGTCTTAGCATGATTCCCTGGCTAAATAAAGGGTAAATAAAAATGTAATAAAAATATAGTTTACATCCTATGGGTCCTGGTCAAAAGTAGTACACTACAAAGGGAATAGGGTGCAATTTGGAATATATCTATGACCTAGGCATAGTTTGCTGCCTTGTAATAAAATCCCAGAGTAAATGCAATATAGCCTACTGTCTCGACATTTCAAGCATACATGTAGACTAAATAACAATAGCCTACTTTTAATTGACTTTGTATTCCTTTAACAGTGTTCAAAACACCTAGTTAAGTGAGACCTTGTCACCTTGCTACTGTAGACGTCAGTAAACGGCCCGCTGCTATGGTAACAGGACAACACTGTAGGAAGTAAGGGAACATGTTGCACTGACACCGCTGAAAGTTATAATGTAACGCTTGGTCGCATAGCTACATTATTTGCTGCTTTGTCATAAACATAGGGGCGAAATCGAAGTCTCCTAAATAACAATTTAGTCCTAGCTTGCGTGACAAGTTCCCTAGAAAACGAAATGTTGTCTTCTTACCTCTTCATTTTCACCATACAACAGTAGAGTTTCTTTCAACTGAAACCATGCGCGTTTCCACCGGTGCGTAAAATGAGTGCGCTTGGATAACCATCCTTTTTTGTCCTCTTTTATCTCAACGGGGTTTTCATCTGCGCCGTTAGAGGTCGCAGATACTACAGCCATCATAGAGCTTTGAGAATAACGGGATAAATAGCTGAGAAATTAGCCTATAATTCAAGAGCGTCACACACCCAAAGCCTAGTGGGTAATGTCGTTCTTCTTGTCCAGCCGTACCATCAACTGATGGCGCGCGGGACAAAGACTAGAACTTCCAGTCCCAGAAAGCCCTGTGTTGTGTTGTTACCGAATGAGTGGGGACGGGAGGGTTAATGTCGCGTTTACACACTAGTCGGAAGTAGTAAACACGGACATTTACGACTTGTCAATATACACGTTCCGCGTTCAACCAGTTAGGAAGTCGGACATTTCCGAGTGTCCTAGTTCCGACTAGTACATGAACGCGGCATATTACAGTGCGATAATAGGATACTGATGAACTGGTTGCTATCTGGCTACATGAAGAAAGTTTGGAAAGGAAAGTAGTATAGTTGGCAAAATATTCTGGTTTTGCACTCATGCCAAAATAGGGAGTTCGGAGCCAAATCTAAACACTCACACCCGACCATCGTGATGTCACAGTTCAAGCGTTCGAACTTCTTGGAAGATAAAAATTAACACACACATTTTTCATCTCCAGAGAGTGAAAATCGTCCTTTTCGAAAGGTAAATGTATTTCAAAGATTTGATTCCTAATCAAAAAGCACGTCTACGGACTTTATGTGGGCATTTATAAGTGAAATAGATCAAGCATAGGCTATGTACAGTTAATCCTATTACAAGCAATTACATGAACATGTTTTACCTCTCCCAATCAAATGAGAGCACATATCCAGATGTGTCTTGGTTTCAGACGTGTTAGGCAAGTTTAAATTCATTATGCAAAGGCACAACAAGTGATGATGAAATAACAATAATATTGTTGTTATATTGTTGTTATTATTGATACCCTTTAAATGGTTATATTAACTGATTGTATACAGTACAAGCTGTTTTGCAGCCTATTCATTTACAGTAACGTTTGGCCAATCTATCAATAATCTGACTCATTGATCCGATAGGATAGTTTTTTCCCCTCATAAATGTTCTCCATGACCTACTCTCATCTCTAGTTTTATTTGTTACCAGATCATTTACGGGGAATTAGAAACGTTCTACTACATGGAGTTGCAACTGAGGAGAACTGCTCTGTGGCTGTTTCTTCTACTCACCATAAGAACTGGCTTTTGTTGCGCTGAGGCTGAACATTCTCCAATGGTTGGGGGCTTTTTGCAGAAGCACTTTGTCCTCCGTGTGGTGTAGAGCTGAGAATGGAAGAAGAATCAACATGCTTTCATTGAACAGTATTTATTGTTATGTGCCTCGTGTGAGCTGTCGAAGAGGAATGGACACAATTTACACTTCAGAGTAATTGTTTATTTTTTTATAGAGTTGATGTTCCGTAATACATCAAAGATGTCTTATTTGTAAAAGTAATCTAAACAGTGCTGCTAGAATTCGCTTTGCCCCCCAAATGATTTATCACTTATTCAACTGACTGGATATTCTAAACAAATGACCAAGATGCTTCAACCGATGTTGTTGAATAGAACTTGAGAGCTGCTATTCGAAATAATACGCTCAATGTCGGTCAACTTTGCCTCTTAACCTCGTCAAGAAGACAGAAGACAGCCAATGTCTGCCTGCAGCAGTTCTTCCCCTCCACCCTTACCCAGACTGTGCCCCCTCTCTGTGGCTCCGAATCCAGTCGCCACACCGACTCCTTCACCGTCTCCAAGCCCGCCGGCGACACTCTACAGTCGACTGTCAAATGGAAGTCTCAGCGCCCCGAGCCCCACCAACTCCGGGTGCTCTTTCCATGGGGTGTCTTTTCTTCTCCAGATCGGACTCACCAGGGAAACGGTGAACCTGGATGCCAGCGATCTGTCCGGGCTATCTGCGGTGAAGGAGCTCGTATGTTCAATAGTGGACCAAAAGGTAAGGTAACAATTTACATCACAGTGCTGTTATTACTGTGTAACTAACTACAATGTAATTACAGTGCAACAAATATTATAATGATTCATTATGACAATGTACTTACAGCAGTAACCCTAACCTTAGCTAACCTAACCCTAAAGACAAACCATTTCTTGGCCATATAGTCTTCATCATGGGCATGCATGGAGACATCAGATCGCATCAAAACCTGAACAAAAATTATACACTCTAAATTATTTTACAGTTGTCTGTGACTTGCTATATTCATCATATTGTATTGCGATTTTAGTTTAGTTTATTAATTCGACCATTAAAAAAAATATATATATATCATTTAATATGACACACAATCTCCTTTAGTGGTCTGTATAGCAAATTGTAATACACTTTATTTATTTGTATGCTACAATCTTGAGTTAGAGTTAGAAAACTCATATTTGGACAGTTTTTTGTAGTTATTACTTTTTTATAGAGCGTACACATGTGTAGTTTTGAACCATGAGGTGAGGCGTTATATTGTAAAGTAACCATCAGTGTGAGAGAAAAAAACAAGAGGTTGCATTTGAGAGAAATACAATTGAAACAGGGCAGATATACTGTATAGTTGTGGTTTTCACAGGTGTAATATTCTGTTTTAGTTTCTGCTTAAGAATGTTACACCTGTTTTTGCACACAATAGATGCCCCAGGGGTTGATTAGATGAGAGGTGACGGTTTCTCCCTCCTAGTTTGCAAAATATTGAAATACTGTGGTAGGCTGGAAAACACAGATAACATATGTTTCCCAGAGTACATAGACTACATTACTCAACAACATATTCACTTGCTCTTGTAAGGTATATGGCCTTATCACACATACCATTCCCAGTTTCTCATTCTGTGACAAATACACAGAGCAATGTATAACAAGTTTTTTCTTGTATGGTTCTTGAGTAAAAGTAGAAAAACGACATTTTGTTATGATGATGGGGGATTGACACAACAGTGATGGCACACTATACTGTAGAGGCATGGTTTTACTGTCTGTGTTAGATTTTATCAAAGAAAAGGGGTGTAACATTTTTCATTCTATGTGTGAGCCATAGTGCAACATCAGCTCTTTTCTATTCCTCATTTTAAACATATGGGGCCTATTGCAACGACCATTGGCCAGCATACTAACTCAAGGTCATCTCTGATTAAAAAACATTGCGCTAAAATCACTCGCACAGCTGATCTCAATTGCAACCATCACTTGCCACCGATTTATGTTGAGGTTATCTTTTATTCCTGATTGCTGCCAAAAATGTTCAAGAATACTCCTCCCTCTGGTGGGTATTATCAATGGAACAAATTGATCCTGCTTTTTTAGTAGACTTACGACGAATGATCTATTTTGACAATCAGACCGTACAACTGAAATAAAGTATTTCCTCGTTTACCACAACAAATCTAATGTGGCAATTTACCCGACAGCTTGTATGAATGGAAAACTAATATGGTCTAACCTATTGTTACTATATTTTTTTCTCTCCAATTTATGTAATCCATTAATTACAACTTGTCTTTAAAAAGAAAATGCATCGCAGCGCTTGAGGCGACACTACAGACCTGGGATCGATCCCAGCCGATCCCAGCCTTGACCGGGAGACCCATGAGGCAGCGCACAATTGGCCCAGTGTCGTCCGGGTTAGGGGAAGGTTTGGCCGGCCGGGATATCCTTGTTTCATCGCTCTCTAGCAACTCGTTGTGGCGGGCCGGGCGCCTGCAAGCTGACATTGCTTGCCAATTGTATGGTGTTTCCTCTGACACATTGGTAAGGCCGGCTTCCGAGTTAAGCGAGCTGTGTGTCAATAAGCAGTGTGGCTTGGAAGGGTAGTATTTTGGAGAATGCATGGCTCTCGACCTTCGCCTCTCCCAAGTCCGTACGGGAGTTGCAGCGCCCAACAAGACTGTAACTACCAATTGGGGAGAAAAAGTGGTTAAAGTACAAGAGAAAAAAATAAGCTGGCTTGAAAAAGTATGGTAATTTCTTAACAAGATCGGGAGAAATATCCCTGGACTGCAGTGAAAGCTCCTCAGAGAAGGAAGAAGAGAACAATCCTCCTCAGTGAATTTCATAAAAATAAAAATAGTGAAAAATTAAAAAAGTTATCCTTTTTAGATGTAACTAAATGTATTCATATGTCACCAAATAGTTTATTAAAACACACTGTTTTGCAATGAAGGTCTACGGTAGCCTCAGCAACACTCTGTAGGGTAGCACCATAGTGTAGCCGGAGAACAGCTAGCTTCTGTCCTCCTCTGGGTACATTGACTTCAATACAAAATCTAGGAGGCTCATGATTTTCAACCTCTTCCATAGACTTACATGCAATGGTTCCTCCTTTAAAAGTTGCGAGCTTACACCGCGGGACTTAGAGGTACCCAGCGTCACGGCTTCATTGCTCCAGACCACCACAAGGGGGAGTCAGAGCACTCATTATGCATTTGGGTCCCAAGGTTTTTATGTGACCAATCATATCGAGTGGTTCCAATGACGAATTTGACGCAAGACACCCGTCCCTGGTGGCTTTCTTCAACAAAGATGTGTGACAAAACATTACGGGGAAGCAGATGTAAGTAATTATAACATCATAACGAGTCAAGCTAAAAATGTACAATTGAGAGGAATATGTTAGTTAATGTAGAGACAAACGATTGTGCATAAATTAAAGTCAATTTTAGAAAATTGCGATTTAGCAAGTTAACTGACTAGCTAACATTAGCCAGCTAGCTAGCTGGTGTTATGACATGAGTACAGTATAACATTGTAATTCGTGTTGTTTAATGTTTTAGGGACTCTTGAGAAAACCAGCAAACCAGGCTGTCGTCTTGGGAAACAATGGATGTAAAGAATCTAGCTAGCTAAAGCATTTACTGCAAATTGAATGTACAATTGTGTAAGCTTGCCTTGCCGTTCAATGCAGCTGAAGTAACATAGTGAGCGAACTACTTACTTGCTTATTGTGTATTGGAGGATAAAAATAACTGTATGTCTATGGATGTGTAGCTAGCTACAGTATGTAGCCAATCTGTGTATGGATCCTAAAACATTAGGTTCTGAACTAATATTCATACCAATCTATGAACCTCAGCTATCATAGTTGTTGTATCAACTTCAAGTCTGAAAGGCATTAATGAAGCCTATGGATTGAGTAGAATATAATAACTTTATTGTGCCAAGGATGCAAGTCCTATATTAAATTTTTTTACATTTACATTTTAGTCATTTAGCAGACGCTCTTATCCAGAGCGACTTACAGTAGAGTGCATACATTTTATTACATTTTTTACATTTAACATACTGAGACAAGGAAATCCATACCGGCCAAACCCTCCCTAACCCGGACGACGCTATGCCAATTGTCCGTCGCCCCACGGACCTCCCGGTTGCGGCCGGCTGCGACAGAGCCTGGGAGCGAACCCAGCCCAGCCTGGGAGCGAACCCAGAGACTCTGGTGGCGCAGCTAGCACTGCAATGCAGTGCCCTAGACCACTGCGCCACCCGGGAGGTCATATACATGTATATACATGTACTGTAGTTATTACCACGCATGAGATCCCCACATTGTAGCCTGTACATTGAATATATTCACTGATCATGTACTCTTCCTTGGCAAATAAAGGTGCTGTTCAGGTATGAATCTCTGAGACATTATTTTTCAGTCATATCCAGTACCAGGTGTATCAAACTTAATTCTTTGAATGATGCTATGTCTGCATGTATGTATTACAATTATACACTTCAACAGTGTTTACCACTCCTGCTCCTGGGACATCAATGATTACACATTGTAACTAGAAACATGATTTAAGTAAAGGCTGATTTGTAATTCATATATTTAGAAAAAAAACTATGCATATCTAACTCCCTTCATCTGCATTAATCTGAGGACACAGGATAGTATTTCAATGAGATACTTAATTTCAACCAGTTGATGTGAAACACTTTATTGAAAGAAGTTCATTATCCAGGTGTTATAAATACACAATACGGAGCATTATATTTATGATAATTGTAATATTATATTATAAATACAAGTTCAATCTGTACTTTAATGCACATATGGTGTGCATTATAAAATGAGGAAGAAAGACGAGGTGGGGAGAGAGGTGTAGAAGACAGAAAGGGAAAGAGGTAAGAACAGAGGCAGACAGCATATGATTAATGAATTACAGTGCTACCCTAATATTCTCTCAGTTCATCACAATTACAGTGTCTCTAGCGGTGTCTCCTAACCAGCCTTGGGCCCCCAGTTGGCCCGAAGGTTATCTTAAGAGCGGGTGATGGGACTGGCTTCCTCTCTCACATCAAAACAAACCTGCAGATTAGAGACAGATGGATAGAGAGAGAGAGCATGATTAAGCCTTGTTTCTTTTATTCTAACATGGTCTGTCATCATAATCATCAGGAGGTGAAATGTGAAACTGATCTTGGATCTAATTATGACAACTTCTGGATGATGTCCTCCAACCTATCAGAGCTCTTGCAGCTTGAAGTGATATGTTGTCCATCCAGATCAGAGAATGAATCTAGTACTGAAAGTATCCGCTACAGCTAGCTAGTACTGCAGTGCATCAAATGTGGTGAGTAATTGACTCAAAGAGAGAGAAAGACAATAGTTTAACAGTTTTGAACAAATTCATTTCTTCCAAAATTAAGAAGCAAGAGAGCGAGAGATCTAGTTATATTTGGTTTTATTTGTTTAAACTTTCACTTATCTAATAATGCAGCTAGCTAGTTTAGCCTACTCAAACAGAGAGGTAGGCAATGTTAGCTAGCTACCTATGGCTATCCTCACTGGAAATCATCCAATTCAAGGTCAAGTTTTGTGCCAACGGGGCCCGCCGGTGTAACTGCTAAACTGCTTTCTGACTGTACACTGTACTACATGACTATATTGGGTTTACTAGCACGTTCGTTTTAGTAGCTACACTACCAGTCCAAAGTTTTAGAACACCTACTCATTCAAGGGTTTTTCTTTATTTTGACTATTTTCTACATTGTAGAATAATAGTGAAGACATCAAAACTATGAAATAACACGTTGGGTCATTGTCCTGTTGAAAAACAAATTATAGTCTCGCTACGCCAAAACCAGATATGATTGCGTATCGCTGCAGAATGCTGTGGTAGCCATGCTGGTTAAGTATGACCTGAATTTTAAATAAATCACAAACCGTGTCACTAGCAAAGCACCCCCACACCATAACACCTCCTCCTCCATGCTTTATGATGGGAAATACACATGCAAAGATCATCCGTTCACCCACACCGCGTCTCACCAAGACACGGCTGTTGGAATCAAAAATCTCCAATTTGGGCTCCAGACCAAAGGACAAATTTCCACCAGTCTAATGTCCATTGCTCGTGTTTCTTGGCCCAAGCAAGTCTTTTCTTCTTATTGGTTTCCTTTAGTAGTGGTTTCTTTGTAGCAATTCGACCATGAAAGTCTGATTCACACAGTCTCCTCTGAAAGGTTGATGTTGAGATGTGTCTTTTACTTGAACTCTGTGAAGCATTTATTTGGGCTGCAATTTCTAAAGCTGATAACTCTAATGAACTTATCCTCTGCAGAAGAGGTAACTGTGGGTCTTCCATTCCTGGGGCGGTCCTCATGAGAGCCAGTTTCATCATAAAGCTTGATGGTTTTTGCAACTGCACTTGAAGAAACTTTCAAAGTTCTTGACATTTTCCAGATTGACTGACCTTCATGTCTTAAAGTAATGATGGAATGTTGTTTATCTTTGCTCATTTGAGCTGTTCTTGCCATAATGTGGACTTGGTCTTTTACCAAATAGGGCTATATTCTGTATAACACCCCTACCTTGTCACAGCACATCTGATTCTCTCAAACACATTAAGAAGGAAAGAAATTCCACAAATGAACTTTTATGAAGGCACACCTGTTAATAGAAATGCATTCCAGTTGACTACCTCATGAAGCTGGTTAAAAGAATGCCAAGAGTGTGCAAAGCTGTCATCAAGGCAAAGGGTGGCTATTTGAAGAATCTCAAATTATTTGTATTTGTTTAACACTTTTTTGTGTTATTTCATAGTTTTAATGTCTTCACTATTATTCTACAATGTAGAAAATAGTCAAAATAAAGAAAAACTCTTGAATGAGTAGGTGTTCTAAAAGTTTTGACTGGTAGTGTATGTAAACTATGAAGTGACAACGATGTAGGCTGTGTGTAGCGGTTAGAGGTCATGATATAAAGGTTTGGCTTGTAAAGGTTTTTTGTCTGGTCACAGAAAGTTGATGTGTTGTCCACAAGCAAAGGGAAAAGGCGAGAGGAGGAGATAGTTGTGAGAAGGAATAATATACACAATGATCAAAGTGTTCATGCTGTTTTTATGTGGCTGCTATGAAAGTGAACTGTGTTTGTGTGTGATCAGGGGTGTATTCAATCTGCCGATTCTGTAGAAAAACGCTTCTTAAACGGAAGCAAACGGAACGTAACGGGGCTAAAAATATCTGAATTTGTCTAATAGAAACTCACATTTGCAACTGTTGGACTAATGATTACACCTTAGATCAGCTAGATGCAGGCAAGAGTGTGCAAGACAGTATTGCATGTGTCAGTGTCACCTTGATTACAAACAAAAATTCTCGACCTGTGCACCTACGTTTTAAACTTTCATTCATAGGCTAGGTTGTAGCAACCTCATGATGGTTAAAGGGAAAATTTGAGTATCATGTAGTAGCCTTAACCTATTGATGTTACATTGAGCTGGGTGATTGGAATATGAATGACAGTCATCTAATAGATATGCTGTAATAGAAAAAAGGCCACGCTCATAAAAAATAAAATCATCCTACCTCACTTAAATGACACCGACCGTCACTGCTAGACTGTCCAAACTAGAATTGTGTATTAAATCAATTCAATCGCGATGAGTTAGGCCTATGTCATATTTTGTATGTAAAATATATTAAAAACGTTTAAACGAAATATAGGCCTACTACTTCTATATTTTTATACTCTAAGTATTTTTAAATTCATCAGTCTTACATTTTCTGATGCTCCTGATATGTGGATATTTCATTGGGGCGAGAACGTACGCAGCTGTCTAGGATCATAATCACTTGACACAGTAACAGCAAGAGAACAACTGAACTGCTGGTTTATTCTTGTGAGGTTTTGGTTTCAATCAAGTTTGTTTTAACACGCAGGTGAATATCATCTCCCGTTTGTAGAATTTTAAGAAATCCAGCATTAACCTGCGTTCGTTGCAATCGACCCATCTCATTTAACCACATGTTTATGAGCCTGCTTGCTCGGCCTTCAATCTTGTACTAAGCATTATCCTTCTCTGGAAGTCACGAGTGTATCCAGTATCCACTATTCATACTATATAGGTCAACAACAAAACTACATGTACATCACATTACTGATGGTGGTTCATACCATAAAGAGATGTTGATATGTCTTCCCACCACCTCACTTTCAAAAACTGTCCCAAATGGCTCCCTATTCCTTATGGGCCCTGGTCAAAAGTAGTGCACTATATAGGGAATAAGATGCCATTTGAGACGTAATTCCCCCCCCCCCCCCCCCCCCCCCCCCCCCCCCTGGTGTGGGAGTATTGAAACTCTGGGCCCATATTTACGGTATGTTGGACCATGTAATATTGGTTCTCTTGTAGGAGGGGAACAGGAACAGTCCCCGGGGTGTCCAGAAAGACAGTGGGGAAGTTCCCCTCCCTTGCAGGCCGCCATACTGTCCCGGGCTGCACCAGCCTGCCCGGCTCAGCTCCGTAGTCAGCCCCACCCTCCCTGTCCTGTCACATACCACCGATAAGTGATGTGTGTATATTCTAGCTGGAAGAAACAGAGTTGAGGCTAAAACTGTTAAGTTAATTGATGCAATATAAATTGCAAGGTAAAAGAGCATGAAATAGAGCAACCTATTCAGACCGAGGGAAAACAATCTGCTTACAGCGTTTACCACTGATTATGTTTTTCATTAATGTATTGCACATGTAGTCTTTGGGTCATTTTAGGGCATTTCTCGCTTACTACGAAGCTCATTAAAGCAAAGGAGCTGAATTGCGGATTGCTGACCTATTCCTTAATGTCCAAACAATTGCACTTTGCCCTAATAAACAGATATGTCTGTATTGCAAACTCTTAACCCAGTGTTGGAACTACAGCACTAGAAGGTTGTATTATATCACATCATTCTATTTTCTATGGTTGGAACACTCCAGCTGGTGAAGTTTCACAGAGATCATCATCATCATCATCATCAGTTCTGAAAATCACTAGGCGATGGGCTACTGAGATACAGTAGGGCTCCTTGCCATTGTAATAATATTAGTCACCACCCAGCTAGCACATAACGTTCTGAGAATCTCATTTCTTAGACATTTGGTCAGAGCGTTGTTATCTTATGGTTATTTTGCAAACAACCTTCCCACAACTTTCTGGGAATGGTGCAGGATAGTTGCTTGGCTTCAGAACATTCTCAGCACATTTAAGGAACTTGACAAAAAAACATTATTTTCTTTGAATTTCATTACTTTAAGAGAACGTTTCCTAAAAGTTCAAACATGGTTAGATCTAAATTAAAATTTTGATAATGTTCTATGAACGTTCTCCAACTGGTTTGGCATTGGGAATGTTCTCAAATAGTTCAAAGAACGTTAAGAAACAATGTTCTTCTGTGGGAATTTCAGTATTTCAGCATAACGTTTCCTACAGGTTTCCTCATGGTTCAATTTAAAGTAATGTTCTCAAATTGATCCAACAAAATTGGGAGAAATAACGTTCTGCCATGAGAATTTCAGCATAAGGTTTTCTGCAGGTTTGGTTCATTTTAAAGTAATGTTCTCAGAACCTTAAGAAAACCACAAGAAAACATTAGTAACGCTCAAAGAATGTTCTAAGAATGTTATTTAAAACGTATACATTCCGTTCTCAGTGTCAACAAAACTCTCTCTATTCTCTATCTTGTTAAGTGAGTTGGCTGCACCCACTAATTGGCCACACCTGATCTTAATGAGTGATTGTTTCCTTTGAAATGGGGTCTGTTTGAATAGACTAAAATGAACAGCTTTGTATTAGTTTAAAAAAGATGACATCTCCATCCTGGTGGCGCAGTGGACTAATTCAATGGGTAGACAACAGAAGATCATGGGTTTGAATCTCACTGATGCCATACTAACTAAAATAAATGTATGTGTTTGTGTGATTAATGCCTAAGCAAATTCATTTCCATGCATCCTATCTGTGCTTACAGTTAACCTAAGCAAGCAGTCTTATTGAAACATTCAGTTAAAGTTTTAAAAGTTATTCAAAAACCTTCAAATAACCAATAATTTCCGTTCTCAGAACGTTAATTAAATCTCCCAAGAAAACCTTCAGGGAACCATAGTAAAACGTTCTCAGATCCTCCTTGCAAATTAACCTCCCTTCAAATGAACAGGCGACATTTTCACTTATGTTCTCAGAACATTTAAAAAAAAGTTACGCTTAAAAAATGTAATCTGTCACCTTTCACACATGAGGAAGTGTAACATCGGCGGATGGGGTGGATTGAGACGCATCCAATGAAAAAAAAAGATCTCTAGCTTAAATGTACACATTTTGGGGGGGATTTTTGTATTATTTTATTTCCATTGGGGCGTCAAGTCTAGGGAGTAGGTTAAGCAACTTCATTATTCTGCCATAGTTTTTATGGCCATTATTAGACTACACACATTGTGTGACATGAATGACATAGAACTGTGCTGATGGTGAGTGACTTGACTGACTGACCACCCACCCCTAACACAGTACTGCATGTGGAGCTGTGCCATGTTGGTAGAGTGTATTTCCTGCTCTAAAGTGCCATAGGCTAACAATTAGTTTCAGCCAGTGCACAGGACAAGACTGGAACAGCAGAGAGAACAAAGGTTAACTATGTAGCCTAGAATCTGGATTATACATTTTCTAATCCAATTTATCATTAGGCATCTGATGGTGTGGTGTTATAGTGTGAAGATGACTGAGGTCCTCCTCTCCCTTGCGAAGACTACCACCCTTTAAAAAAGCCCTGGTCAAAAGTACTGCATTATATATGGAATAGGGTGCAATTTGGGATGAACCCCTGGTATATGGAAGAGTAGAGATGAGAGAAACTGTGTGAGAGAGAGAGAGAGAGAAAGTGAGAGAGAGAAAGAGTGAGAAAGTGTGAGAGAGAAAGAGAGGAAATGTGAGTGAGAGAAAGAGAGAGAGAGCGAGAGAGTGGCGGAAGAGAGAGAGAGAGAGAGTGAGAAAGAGTGGGAGAGAGAGAGAGGGAGAGAGGGGGAGAGAGAGAGAGACATTCCATCTTGCAAAACACACAATACATTGCCTTTAGAAAGTATTCATACCCCTTGACTTAATCCACATTTTCTTGTGTTACAGCCCAAATTCAAAATGGATTAAATATTGTTTTTCTCACCCAATACCCCATAATGACAAAGTGAAAACATGTTTGTAGAAAATGTTGCAAATGTATTGAAAATGAAATACTGAAATACCTCATTTACATAAGTATTCACACCTCTGAGTCAATACATGTTAGAATGACCTTTGGCAGTGATTACAGCTGTGAGTCTTTCTGGGTAAGTCGCTACGGGTTTTGCACACCTGGATTATTATTTTTTAATTCCTCAAGCTCTGTCAAGTTGGTTGTTGATCATTGCTAGACAGCTATTTGACTTGCCATAGATTTTCAAGAAGATTTAAGTCAAAACTGTAACTAGTCCACCCAGGAACATTCAACGTCATCTTGGTAAGTAACTCCAGTGTATATTTGGACTTATGTTTAAGGTTATTGTCCTGCTGAAAAGTACATTTGTCTCCCAGTGTCTGTTGGAAAGCAGTCTGAACCAAGTTTTCCTCTATGATTTTGCTTGTGCTTAGCTCTATTCCGTTTCTTTTTATCCTAAAAAACTCCCTAGTCCTTGTCGATGACAAGCAAACCCATAACATGATGCAGCCACCACCATGCTTGAAAATATGAAGAGTGGATTTGCCCCAAACATAACACTTTGTATTCAGGATATAAAGTACATTTCTTTGCCACATTTGTTGCTCCTTGGTCTTCATGGTGCCACTTGCTTGGTGGTGCCCCTTGCTTAGTGGTGTTGCGGACTCTGAGGCCTTTCAGAACAGGTGTATATATACTGAGACAGATCATGTGACAGATCATGAGACACTTAATGTGCACACAGGTGGACTTTATTTAACTGATTATGTGACTTTTGAAGGAAATTGTTTGCACCAGATCTTATTTAGGGGCTTCATAGCAAAGGGGGTGAATACATATGCATGCACCACTTTACTATTTTAACTTTTTTGAAACAAGTTATTATTTAAATTTCACTTCACCAATTTGGAATATTTTGTGTATGTCCATTACATGTAATCCAAAATAAAATCAATTTAAATTAAGGATTGTAATGAAACAAAATAGGAGGGTGCCATTTGGGATGCACATTAAGTTAATTGTGAGGGTGATGGGTAATGACATTTTGATGTTCCCTATAGAGCCCAATAAGAGTAATGATTCCAAAAAGCGGACAATTATTTCAGGTCTGCTACCATAGCTAGGCTGCGGGTGTGAAAGATTCAGCAGGCTACTGGCATTACACACCTGGCTAACATATTACTGTAGCTCTTTTGGAATCACTTTTATAGATAACTTTGACACCTTCTGGAAACAGAAGATGCTCTACTCTGTCTACGCATTTCATGGCTTTGTTGAGACAATGACTTATCAATGATCCAAGCCCAGCCTAGATAATCTCTACCATTGTGTTGCTGAGTTGTCGAAATGCTGCAGCAAATGTACATTATCCCAGGGGCATTGGCATTCACAATGTAAGTAACCTTATTGATGTCCCTCTAACTCCCCTGAAATGCCTCTGTCAATCCTACAGCTATTGTATACAGTATTCATGTGCCTATGAACCACAGTTATATTGTTAGCACTGAGGCGGTGTGCCCTAAGTAGGTAGGAAGTCCACTGTGTGCAGCTCACCCTGCACTATCAGCTCAAACATAAATAACATTGTCATGTCTACTTCTGATAAGCTTCCCAGTAAAGCAACACAAAAAAATCAAGCATCCCAGAAAAGTGCTAAAAATAGCCCACATTAACACATGTAGTCTAAGAAACAAGGTTCATGAAATCAATAACTTGCTAGTAACAGATGACATTCATATCTCTGAAACTCACTTAGATAATACGTTTGATGATATAGTGGTAGCAATACATGGTTATAACATCTACAAAAAAGAAAGAAATGCCAATGAGGGCCGTGTTCTGGTCTATATTCAGAGCCACATTCTTGAAAAGCTTAGATAGGATCTCATGTTAAATACTGTTGAAGTAATATGGCTACAGGTTCACCTGCCTCACCTAAAGCCCATTATTGTGGGAAGCTGCTATGGACCACCAAGTGCTAACAGTCATTATCTGTCACGTTCCTGACCTGTTTTCCTTTGTCTTGTATTTATTTTAGTTGGTCAGGGCGTGAGTTGGGTGGGTTTGTCTATGGTTGATTTTCTATGTTGGGATTTTTGTGTTCGGCCTGGAATGATTCTCAATCAGAGGCAGCTGTCAATCGTTGTCCCTGATTGAGAATCATACTAAGGCAGCTGGGGTTTCACGTGTGTTTTGTGGGTGTTTGTTACCGTGTTAGTATTCGTGCCACACGGGACTGTTTTCGGTTGTATTCATTTTGTTATTTTGTTTCATGTTAGTGTTCAGTTTCGATTTAATAAATTATCATGAGCACTACCCACTCTGCGTATTGGTCCGATCCGTCCCGATCCGTCTCGAATATGATGATAGCCGTTACATTATCTGGATAATATGTGTGAAATGCTTGATAATGTACTGTATGTGATCTCAACAGAGAGGTATATTTTCTGGATTACCTTAATATTGACTGACTTTCATCAAGCTGCCCACTCAAGAAAAAGCTTCAAACTGTAACCAGTGCCTGCAACCTGGTTCAGGTTATCAGTCAACTTACCAGGGTATTTACAAACAGCACAGGAATGAAATCATCAACATGTATTGATCACACCTTTACTAATGCTGCAGAAATCTGCCTTAAAGCATTATCCAATACCATAGGATGTAGTTATCACAATATAGTAGCCATGTCTAGGGGAAAATAACATTTTTCTTTTAGGAATGACATTCCAGCAACAAACGTTTACATTACACATTCAAGTATAACAGACCAAATGATGAAAGACAAGAACTGTTATTTTGAATTCCGAAAAGAGGTGAAAAAAGTATTCTTGTCTATCAACAAGGATAAGCCACCTGGGTCTGACAACTTGGATGGAAAATTACTAAGGATAATAGCGGACGATATTCCACTCCTATTTGCCATATATTTGCCACAATCTAAGCCTACAAGAAAGTGTGTGTCCTCAGGCCTGGAGGGAAGCAAAAGTCAGTCCGCTACCCAAGAATAATAAAGCCCCCTTTACTGGCTCAAATAGCCAACCAATCAGTCTATTACCAACCCTTAGTAAACTTTTGGAAAAAATGGTGTTTGACCAGATACAATGCTATTTTACAGTAAACTAATGGAAAACAGACTTTCAGCACACTTAAATGGAAGGGCATTCAACATGCATGGTACTTACACAAATGACTGATGATTGTCTGAGAGAAATTGCTGATAAAAGATTGTGGGAGCTGTTTTGTTAGACTTCAGTGCGGCTTTTGACATTACCGGTCATCGTCTGCTGCTGGAAATAAGTATATGTTATGGCTTTACACCCCCTGCTATATTGTGGATAAAGAGTTACCTGTCTAAAAGAACACATAGGGTGTTCTTTAATGGAAGCCTCTCCAACATAATCCAGGTAGAATCAGGAAATCCCCAGGGCAGCTGTCTAGGCCCCTGACTTTTTTCAATCTTTACTAATGACATGTCACTGGCATTGAGTAAAGCCAGTGTGTCTATATTTGCGGATGACTCAACACTTTACACGTCAGCTACTACAGTGAGTGAAATTACTGCAACACTTAACAAAGAACTGCATTCAGTTTCAGAATGGGTGGCAAGAAATATTTCAAAAACTAAAAGCATTGTATTTGGGACATATCATTCACTAAACCCTAAATCTCAACTAAAACTCTTGTAATGAATAATGTGGAAATTGAGCAAGTTGAGGTGAGTAAACTGCTTGGAGTAACCCTGGATAGTAAACTGTCATGGTCAAAACATGTTGATGCAACAGTAGCTAAGATGGGGAGAAGTCTGTCCATAATAAAGTGCTGCTCTGCCTTCTTAACAACACTATTAACAGGGCAGGTCCTACAGGCCCTAGTTTTGTCGCAACGACTACTGTCAAGTCGTGTGGTCAGGTGCCACAAAGAGGGACAGAACAGGGCAGCACGGCTGGCCCTTAAATCTACACGGAGAGCTAACATGTCAATCTCTCATGACTCAAAGTAGAGGAGAGATTGACTATATCACTACTTGTTTTTGTAAGAGGTATTGACATGCTGAATTCACCAAGCTGTCTGTTTAAACTACAAGCACACAGCTCGGTCACCCATGCATACTCCACAAGACATGCCACCAGAGGTCTCTTCACAATCCCAAAGGCCAGAAGAGACTATGGGCGGTGCACAGTAATACATAGAGCCATGGCTAAAATGAACTCCATCCTACATCAGGTAACTGACGCAAGCTGAAGCAATATTTAAAAAACAGATAAAAATATACCTTATGGAACAGCAAGACTGTGAAGAGACACACACACAGGCACAGACACACGCATAAACCTACACATGATAATACACACACATACACATGGATTTTGTATTGTAGATATGTGGCAGTAGAGTAGTGGCCAGAGGGCACACACTTAATGGGATGTGAAAAGTGTTATGAAATGTAATATTTTTACTCTGGGCAGCAGCTAATTGGGATCCATAATAAATACAAATACAAATGATGTGCGTGAAGCGTTTTCGAAAATGTCGAGTTTTTCAACAGAGGCATTTTCAGATGAAATACCGGTGATGTCCAAAGTGAATGGAACGGATTCAATGTAATTTATTACCAAAAATATATAAAGCCATCTCTACTCTCAGAGTCTACATTGTGTAGGTCAGCGGTGTCAAACTCCTTCCACGGAGGGCCGAGGGTCTGCTGGGTTTTCCTTTCTATTAAGACCTAGACAACCAGGTGAGGGGAGTTCCTTACTTATTAGCGACCTTAATTCATCAATCAAGTAGGGGGTGGAGTGAAAACCTGCAGACACTCGGATACCCGTGGAATGAGTTTGCACGTAATGTAGGTTCTTCCTTTTGACTGGTTTTGTTATTCGCTTTGAATTCATCTTTCAGAGATGAACCAAAATAGAATGATAAGTTACATCACATTGATTGTTTCTTCAAGTGAACATTACATTTTCAGTTCCTGTCTACAAAGATTTCTTCCTTTTTATTGATCTTCTGTGACTGGTTCTCAGTAGTATTTCTAGAGAGTAGAGAAGTGACATCTACAGTATGTGTGGGTCTGTATTGTGGGGGCCTCTGCCTTCCAGGATAGGGTGTAACGTTTACAAGGTGTGGATGGTGTGGATTAGTCACGCTCACTCTTTGCTTAATGTGTTAAGCGACAGACAACGGCTGCATCCCAAATATCACCCTATTGTCCTTTCAGTGCACTACTTTTGACCAGAGCCCATAGGAGAATACGGTGCCATTCGGGACGTAGACAAGCTCTAGGAATGGTGTTTTTCGAGACATGGGGACTAGTACTGGATATAATTTGAATGGATATTCCCACTGCATTCCAGCCTGGTTAAATATTGCCAGTGAGCTCAGCCATGCAGACGACCATGTCCTGTAGACTCTATTATCTGGCCAACTCTGCCTCAGCCCAGAGCCCAGAGCGCACTGACCTGCCTGTCTGACAGTGACGTTAATTATTGGATAGATTTGGAATTCATCTCTCTTAATAAGCAAAAACAGACCTAAAGTCCTGCTATAGGCCCCCAGTGATGTATTGGGCCATCCACACCAAGTCACTACACCCTTTATATTAGTAAATATAGTATATTATTACTATGCATACTACCTATTCTATTACTTGTTATTTTTGACTTGACTTTTTTTGTTGATATTATCGTTATTGAACTGCACTGTTGAGGGAGCATTGTGTAGGGAGCATTGTTGAGGTAGCATTATTGAGGGAGCATTGTTAATGGGAGCTTTGTTGAGGTAGCATTATTGAGGGAGCACTGTTGAGGGAGCACTGTTGAGGGAGCATTGTTGAGGGAGCACTGTTGAGGGAGGATTGTTGAGGGGAGGATTGTTGAGAGGAGGGTTGTTGAGGGGAGAATTGTTAAGGGGAGAATTATTAAGGGGAGAATTATTGAGGGAGTATTGTTGAGGGAGCATTGTTGAGGGAGCATTGTTGAGGGAGCGTTGTTGAGGTAGTGGCTTGCGAACGTATTCACCCCCTTAGCATATTTCCTATTTTGTTGCCTTACAACCCGGAATTAAAATGTATTTTTGGGGGGTTTGTATCATTTGATTTACACAACATGCCTACCACTTTGAAGATACAAAATATTTTTTGCGCAAAACAAACAAGAAATAAGACAAAAAAACAGAAAACATGAGCATGCATAACTATTCACCCCCCAAAGTGAATACTTTGTAGAGCCACCTTTTGCAGCATTTTCAGCTGCAAGTCTCTTGGGGGTATGTCTCTATAAGCTTGGCACATCTAGCCACTGGGATTTTTGCCCATTCTTCAAGGCAAAATTGCTCCAGCTCCTTCAAGTTGGATGGGTTCCGCTGGTGTACAGCAATCTTTAAGTCATACCACAGATTCTCAATTGGATTCAGGTCTGGGCTTTGACTAGGCCATTCCAAGACATTTAAATGTTTCCCCTTAAACCACTCGAGTGTTGCTTTAGCAGTATGCTTAGGGTCATTGTCCTGCTGGAAGGTGAACCTCCCTCCCAGTCTCAAATCTCAGGTTTCCCTCAAGAATTTTCCTGTATTTAGCGGCATCCATCATTCCTTCAATTCTGACCAGTTTCCCAGTCCCTGCCGATGAAAAACATCCCCACAGCATGATGCTGCCACCACTATGCTTCAGTGTGGGATGGTGTTTTTGGGGTGATAAGAGGTGTTGGGTTTGCGCCAGACATAGCGTTTTCCTTGATGGCCAAAAAGCAAAATTTTAGTCTCATCTGACCAGAGTACCGTCTTCCATATGTTCCGGGAGTCTCCCACATGCCTTTTGGCAAACACCAAATGTGTTTGCTTATTTTTTTTTTGGTTAATAATGTAATCAGTAGGGAGTTGCAAGTGGTACGTTACCTCATTAACCTTCCTCAGGACTTTAAACAGCCCCACAAATCACACGTTAAGCTTCCGGCCGGGTAGGCGGAGGGGCAGGTTCCGGGTGGAGAGCCAGACCCGGTCGCCTGGAGAGAAGACAGGCGCTTCACTGCGGTGATGGTCGGCCTGTTCCTTGTGCCGACGCAAGGCCCGCTGGAGACAAGTTTGCGCGGCGTTCCAGGTCTCCTCAGCGCGCTGAAACCACTCATCCCGTAGTGCCTGAAGACGTGCGTATAAAGAGCCTCCGCGGTTTGCATGGAAGCCCAGGCAAAGAAAGGAGGCGACAAGCTTTGGAAAACCAGTCCACAACAACGAGAATGGTGGTGTTCCCCTGGGAGAGGGGAAGGTCAGTGTCAAGTCCACTGAGAGGTGAGACCAGGGTCGTTGTGGAACTGGCAGGGGAAGGAGCTTTCCATAAGGGAGGTGTCTTGGTGTTTTTGGCTGGGCACAGATGGAGCAGGAAGAGACGTAAACCCGGGCGTCCCTAGCTAAGGTGGCCCACCAGTACTTCTCAGTCAGGCTGGTGATGGTACGGCTTATCCCAGGATGACCCGACACAAGCGCCGGGGGCACCCAGCTAAGGAGGCGGTCCCACACACCCGTGGGCACGTAGGCGCGGTTCTCCGGGCACTGTGCAGGTGCGGGTTCCGTGTGCAGGGCCTGCCGTATGTCTGCGTCCATGTCCCACACCACTGGCGCAATGATACGGGACGGAGGGATGATGGGGGTCTCCTCTCCCTCTCTCTCTGCATCATAGATGCGGAACAGGGCGTCTGCCTTCACGTTCTTCAAGGAATTGGAATCTGGCGAAGAATAGAGCCCACCTGTCCTGTCTCGGGTTTTACCTCTTCACTGCTGTGATGTACTCCAGTTTGCGGTGGTCCGCCCACACCAGGAAAGGGTGTTTGGACCTCTCCAAGCAGTGCCTCCACGCCTTCAGAGCCTTCTTGAGGCTAAGCCGTACTAAGGACGATTTGGAACGCTGGTCTTTGCTACACCTCTCCTTAGTCGCAAGAATTAATTCTATTAAAATTAATACTCTCCCTAAATTCTTACATCTCTATCAGTGCCTACTGGTTTTTCTTCCCAATACATTTTTCAAAAAGATCAATGGCCTAATTCTACATGGGACAAAAAGCCCCCAAAGATACAAAAACAGCTTTTGCAAAGGCCCAAACCAGACGGCGGTCTAGCGCTACCGGATTTCAGATTATATTATTGGTCCACTAACCTTAGGATCATTCAGTACTGGTTGCAGAGCAGGGAGATATTCCCACCCCCAATTTGGCTAGAGACGGAGGCCGCCTCATCTATACCGGCATCATTGTCTTCCCTCGCTTACTCCTCCTTCACCAAAAATATATGTGTGAAAACAACATTGAAGATCTGGAATCAATTTAGGTGCCACTTTGGGTTTCAGACCTCTTCTTTGGCTCCGGGAGCCTCAAACCCAGCTTTTCCCCATCTATGGTTGATGGTGCTTTCTCAACATGGTCTAGTCTCGTATTCACAACAAAGCATCCTTCACTCATGCTGCCAAACATACCCTCGTAAAACTGACCATCCTACCGATCCTCGACTTCAGCGATGTCATCTACAAAAAAGCCTCCAACACTCTACTCAACAAATTGGATGCAGTCTATCACAGTGCCATCCGTTTTGTCACCAAAGCCCCATATACTACCCACCACTGCGACCGGTACGCTCTCGTTGGCTGGCCCTCGCTTCATATTTATCGTCAAACCCACTGGCTCCAGATCATCTACAAGTCTTTGCTAGGTAAAGCCCAGCCTTATCTCAGCTCACTGGTCACCATAGCAGCACCCACCCGTAGCACGCGCTCCAGCAGGTATATCTCACTGGTCACCCCCAAAGCCAATTCCTCATTTGGCCGCCTTTCCTCCCAGTTCTCTGCCGCCAATGACTGGAACGAACTGCAAAAATCACTGAAGCTGGAGACTCTTATCTCCCTCACTAGCTTTAAGCACCAGCTGTCAGAGCAGCTCACAGATCACTGTACCTGTACATAGCCCATCTGTAAATAGCCCACCCAACTATCTCATCGCCATACTGTATTTATTTATTTATCTTGCTCCTTTGCACCCCAGTATCTCTACTTGCACATTCATCTTCTGCAAATCTATCACTCCAGTGTTTAATTGGTATATTTTAATTACTTCGCCACCATGGCCTATTTATTGCCTTACCTCCCTTATTTTACCTCATTTGCACACAATATAGACTTTTTCTACTGTATTATTGACTGTATGTTTGTTTATTCGTGTGTAACTCTGTGTTGTTGTATATGTCGAACTGCTTTGCTTTATCTTGGCCAGGTCACAGTTGTAAATGAGAACTTGTTCTCAACTAGCCTACTTGGTTAAATAAAGGTGAAATAAAAAAATAAAAAAAATAAAGATTCAGAGATCTTTATATTAACAATGCATTTAGTATGTTTGAACAATTATCAGCTAAATTTGGTCTTCCCAGACATAATTTCTTTAGGTTCTTACAAGTCCAGAGTTACGTCCACAGCATAGGGCCCCGATTCCCCTCCCTTCCTGGTGAAACACAGTTTGACACATTTCTTATCCCACTTCCTACTCTAAAAGGCACCTTGTCAATAATCTATAGTCAAATTTGCTCACTACAAACCACCTTATTAAACAATATTAAATCCTCATGGGAGGAGGAACTGGGTGAGGAAATATCTGATGAACTATGGGAAGGGGCACTCAAAAGGGTACATACATCTTCTATTTGTACTCGACACGGTCTCATTCAATGCAAACTCATTCATAGGGCCCACTGGACCAAAGCAAGATTATCCAAAATTTACAAGGATGTGAACACTAATTGTATATGATGTAACCCATCTCTTGCTAATCATGTACACATGTTTTGGTGTTGCCCATCTCTTGTTGGATTCTGGAAAGACATCTTTAACACACTCTCAGAATTAAGCGGCACACAGGTCGAGTCAGACCCTTTTATTGCATTATTTGGGGTTTCCTTACCCATAATACAACTGACCAAAATGAATAAGGATATAATTGCCTTTGTCACTTTGTTAGCGAGACAATACATTTTACTTAGATGGAAATCCTCTGCACCCCCTTCTCATGCTCTTTGGATTAGATACGTTTTGAATTGCATAAAGTTGGAAAAAATTAAACACATACTCAATAGGTCTATAGACAAATTCTATGCAATGTGGGCTCCCTTCTTTTCTTATGTTAAAGGACTACATGTCCCTACAGTTCCAGAGTGCTGTATATTTATATATTGGTGACGTAAGAGGCCTGTTATGTGTATACATGACATCTCGGATGTTAAGGACTGTACTATCTGTGCTAGTTGACCTGTAACAACTGTATCAAAATATGTTTTTTCTTGTCTTTTTATTTTATTTTACATTTTTTATGTTTGTCCCTCTCTTTGTTTTGCTGTATTGTTGTCTTTGGTGTGTTGTTTTGTATTACTACCATATAACTTTATAGTGCAATTATTTTGTAAAGGCAGGTGTTGAAAATTCAATAAACAATGTAAAAAAAATATATATACTGTATATAGATCATGCTCCAACAGTCTTCCCAGCACAGACCTGACTAACGAGACATGCTGGGTGCGGTCAGCAGAATAGACCAAAATGTTGTCCATATAAACCACTGTGCCCCGGCCCAGCATGTCCCGAAACACTTTGTTAATAAAGGCCTGGAAGACTGAAGGAGCGTTAGACAGACATTACGAGATACTCGTAATGGCCCGTGGTCGTGGAAAAGGCTGTTTTCCATTCGTCGCCTGCATGAATGTGCACCAGATTGTAGGCGCTCCAAGTCCAGCTTCGTGAAGTACTGCGCCCTGTGCATTTGTTCGATGATGGTTGGGATGAGGGGTAAAGGATAGCTGAACTTAATGGAGGCTTTATTCAGAGTTCGATAATCAATGCAGGGGCGCAGTCCCCCATCCTTATTTTTAACAAAAAATAAGCTCTAGGAGGCTGGTGACGTAGAGGGGCGGATAAAACCCTGCTGGAGGCTCTCCTTTACGTAGGTATCCATGGCAACGGTCTCCGCATAGGAGAGGATAGTGTCCTATCGGGTGGGCTGTGTCAGACAGCAGGTCAATGGCACAGTCCCAGTGGCGATGAGGAGGCAGGCGTGTAGCCTGGAACTTAGATAAAAGCTGATGCAGATCCTGGTATTCCTCCGGTAACTCCACTTGAGGGGCGTGGTCCGGACATTCCACTGTAGTGGTGTTGACAGACACCGATAGACAAGTCCCCTGACACTCCTTCAACCAACCCAGCAGTCTCTTCTTAGACCAGGAAATAACAGGGTTATGCCAACTCAACGTGGTGCGTAGGGGTGTCGATAATCAAAAAGGTGATCAGTTCTAAATGAGTGTCATGGGTCAGCAGAGAAACAGGAACATTGATGTGATGTATGAGCCCTGTCCCTATTGTACGATTATCCAGGGCTTGAACCGAAATGGGTGACTGTAGGGGAACCAAAGGAATGTGTAATGCAGTGGCCAGTCTAAAAGATTCCTGGCAGCTCCGGAATTAATCAGAGCTAACGGGAGTGAGGGGCTAGGGTATTCAGGGAATTTAATGGGAAAACACACTGTTTGTTGACAGAAAAGAAGGGGAGATTTTGCATCCTACCTGTGTTGGAGCAGGAGAATTACCTGGCTTGTCACCTCCTCGCCTATTAGTGTATAGAGGGCAGGTTGGGGAGAAATTACCCGTTTCTCCACAATAGGAGCAGATTCCTCCTTCTCCTATGCTCTGCCTTGGGCAAACGTGCAGAGCCCACCTCCATCGGCTCTGACCATGGAGCAGGTGTAGCCATGGGCTCCGGATTCCGCTCAGGTCTTCGTCGGGACAGCAGGAGGTTGTCCAAATGAATCGCCACGCTGATGAGCTGGTCGAGTGACAGGTTGTCATCACGGCAGGCGAACTCCATCTGTACCTCCTCCCGCAGTCTGCGTAACACGGTGACCTGAGCCGACTCGTGCATCTGGTGGAGGCTGCGATGGTGCGGAACTCCAGAGCGAACACAGAGGTGGTCCTAGATCCCTGGCGTAGTTGGAGTAGGCGCTCACCCCCCTCTCGGCCCTCCACAGGATGATCAAACACCGAGCGGAAGATGAGGGTGAAGCGCTCGTGGGACTTGACCTCGGCTGCGCCCGTTTACCAGACCGCAGCACCCCAGTCCAGGGCCCATCCGGTCAGTGCTGAGATGACGGTAGCAACTCTGTCTCTCCCGGAGACAGCCTCGGCATAGCGAGCGAGGTACAGGTCGCATTGCAGAAGGAATCCCATGCATTTCGCTGGTGCACCGTCAAAGCGCTCCGGGAGGGACAGGGTTATTCCGCGAACCAGCTCAGATAGGACGGAGGCAGGTAGTGGTGTGGGGGCTAGCGCCGGAACCGGTGCTGGAGACTGGAGGGACTGCACATTCCCCTCCAAACGCAGGATGGTGCTGGTCTGTCTCTACGATGGTCGACAGCTCGGTCTTTCCTGCTGTCTCCATTTAGTGGGTCGGTTATTCTGTCACGCTGTATAATGATAGGAGACAAGTGCAGGAATACATAATAGGGGGATTTATTTTCTCCACCCAAACAAAAGAGCGAGGTGTAAACCTCTAAATAATACACGGAAACAAGACCCATAAAACAAGTGCACAATAACACGCAGCATGGAAGCCGATACAACAGCACAGGTGCTCACAAAACCAACGGACATGGTAACAATAACCGACAAGGACAATGGGGAACAGAGGGCACATATATAACATACTAATCAGGGAGAATGGGAACCAGATGTGCGTAATGAGACAAGACAGTCCTGGGTTGGTGGTAATGAATCCAGTTCAGTGACGCCTATAAGGCCGGTGACGTAGACCTCCGGAGCTGGTGAACGTAATGAGCAGCAGTACCAGGGGGATCCGTGACAGGGAGTATTGTTGTGTGAGTTAGCACACACGCATTTCTCTGCACATTTTATACCTGCTGTAAACTGTGTATGTGATGAATAACATTTGATTTGATCTGAATTTCAGGCTGTCCCTGTCAGACAGTGCTATTTGTTTCTACGTTGAAAGCCCTTTGACCTTCACTGCGAAAAGGAACAGAAATAGACTCAGTACAATACAGAGTAAAAATAGCCAAGGACCTTTGGAGCTGTACAGAGGTGTGTTTGAGTATTTGACTCAAACACTTGGAAATGGAATGACGTTATCTAAGTTGTCTCAGTAGTCAATGCCATGTAGTCAGTCTGACGTTCCCTAAGGTATAGCTGGCTGTCAACATCATGTGCTGCTTATCGTGAATCATACTGATACGGTGGGGTTAGGTTTATGACTGATACAGTGTGGTTAGGTTTAGGACTGATACAGTGGGGTTAGGACTGATACAGTGGGGTTAGGACTGGTACAGTGGGGTTAGGTTTAGGACTGGTACAGTGGGGTTAGGTTTAGGACTGATACAGTGGGGTTAGGGTTAGGACTGATACAGTGGGGTTAGGACTGATACAACGGGGTTAGGTTTATGACTGATACAGTGGGGTTAGGACTGATACAGTGGGGTTAGGGTTAGGACTGATACAGTGGGGTTAGGGTTAGGACTGATACAGTGGGGTTAGGACTGATACAGTGGGGTTAGGGTTAGGACAGACACAGTGTGGTTAGGGTTAGGTCTGATACAGTGGGGTTAGGGTTAGGACTGATACAGAATGATACAGTGGGGTTAGGACTGATACAGGGAGGTTAGGACTGATACAGTGGGGTTAGGACTGATACAGGGAAGTTAGGACTGATACAGTGGGGTTAGGACTGATACAGTGGGGTTAGGACTGATACAGTGGGGTTAGAACTGATACAGTATTGTTAGGACTGATACAGGGGGGTTAGGACTGATACAGGGGTTTAGGACTAATACAGTGGGGTTAGGACTGATACAGTGGGGTTAGGACTGATACAGTGGGGCTAGGACTGATACAGTGGGGTTAGGACTGATATAGTGGGGTTAGAACTGATACAGTGGGGTTAGGACTGATAGAGCGGGGTTAGGGTTGCAGTGGGTTAGGGTTAGTGTTAGTGGGGTTAGGACTGATACAGTGGGGTTAGGACTGATACAGTGGGGTTAGGACTGATATAGTGGGGTTAGAACTGATACAGTGGGGTTAGGACTGATAGAGCGGGGTTAGGGTTACAGTGGGTTAGGGTTAGTGTTAGTGGGGTTAGGACTGATACAGTGGGGTTAGGAATGATACAGTGGGGTTAGGACTGATAGAGCGGGGTTAGGGTTCGGACTGATACAGTGGGGTTAGGGTTAGGGTTACAGTGGGTTAGGGTTAATGTTAGTGGGGTTAGGACTGATACAGCAGGGTTAGGGTTAGGACTGATACAGTGGGGTTAGGACTGATACAGCGGGGTTAGGGTTACAGTGGGTTAGGGTTAGTGTTAGTGGGGTTTGGACTGATACAGTGGGGTTAGGGTTAGGACTGATACAGCGGGGTTAGGGTTAGGACTGATACAGTGGGTTAGGGTTAGGACTGATACAGTGGGGTTAGGATTAGGACTGATACAGCGGGGTTAGGTTTAGGACTGATACAGTGTGGTTAGGACTGATACAGTGGGTTAGGGTTAGGACTGATACAGTTGGGTTAGGGTTAGGACTGATACAGTGTGGTTAGGTTTAGGACTGATACAGTGGGGTTAGGTTTAGGACTGATACAGTGTGGTTAGGTTTAGGACTGATACAGTGTGGTTAGGACTGATACAGTGTGGTTAGGTTTAGGACTGATACAGTGGGGTTAGGTTTAGGACTGATACAGTGGGGTTAGGTTTAGGACTGATACAGTGGGGTTAGGTATTAGGACTGATACAGTGTGGTTAGGTTTAGGACCGATACAGTGGGGTTAGGGTTAGGACTGATACAGTGGGGTTAGGACTTATACAGCGGGGTTAGGACTGATACAGCGGGGTTAGGGTTACAGTGGGTTAGGGTTAGTGTTAGTGGGGTTAGGACTGATACAGTGTGGTTAGGTTTAGGACTGATACAGTGGGGTTAGGACTGATACAGTGTGGTTAGGTTTAGGACTGATACAGTGGGGTTAGGTATTAGGACTGATACAGTGTGGTTAGGTTTAGGACTGATACAGTGGGGTTAGGGTTAGGACTGATACAGTGGGGTTAGGACTTATACAGCGGGGTTAGGACTGATACAGCGGGGTTAGGGTTATGGTTACAGTGGGTTAGGGTTAGTGTTAGTTGGGTTAGGACTGATACAGTGGGGTTAGGGTTAGGACTGATACAGTGGGGTTAGGGTTAGGACTGATACAGTGGGGTTAGGGTTACAGTGGGTTAGGGTTAGTGTTAGTGGGGTTTGGACTGATACAGTGGGGTTAGGGTTAGGACTGATACAGTGGGGTTAGGGTTAGGGTTACAGTGGGTTAGGGTTAGTGTTAGTGGGGTTAGGACTGATACAGTGGGGTTAGGGTTAGGACTGATACAGTGGGGTTAGGGTTAGGACTGATACAGCGGGGTTAGGGTTACAGTGGGTTAGGGTTAGTGTTAGTGGGGTTTGGACTGATACAGTGGGGTTAGGGTTAGGACTGATACAGTGGGGTTAGGGTTAGGGTTACAGTGGGTTAGGGTTAGTGTTAGTGGGGTTAGGACTGATACAGTGGGGTTAGGGTTAGGACTGATACAGCAGGGTTAGGGTTAGGACTGATAGAGTGGGGTTAGAACTTATACAGCGGGGTTAGGGTTAGTGTTAGTGGGGTTAGGACTGATACAGTGTGGTTAGGGTTAGGACTGATACAGTGGGGTTAGGGTTAGTGGGGTTAGGACTGATAGAGTGGGGTTAGAACTTATACAGCGGGTTTAGGGTTAGTGTTAGTGGGGTTAGGACTGATACAGCGGGGTTAGGGTTAGGACTGATAGAGTGGGGTTAGAACTTATACAGCGGGGTTAGGGTTAGTGTTAGTGGGGTTAGGACTGATACAGCGGGGTTAGGGTTAGGACTGATACAGTGGGGTTAGGGTTAGGGTTACAGTGGGTTAGGGTTAGTGTTAGTGGGGTTAGAACTGATACAGCGGGGTTAGGACTGATACAGTTGTGTTAGGGTTAGGACTGATAGAGTGGGGTTAGGGTTAGGACTGATACAGTGGGGTTAGGACTGATACAGTGGGGTTAGGGTTAGGACTGATACAGCAGGGTTAGGGTTAGGACTGATACAGTGGGGTTAGAGTTAGGACTGATAGAGTGGGGTTAGAACTGATACAGCGGGGTTAGGGTTAGGGTTGGTGGGGTTATGACTGATACAGTGGGGTTAGGGTTACAGTGGGTTAGGGTTAGTGTTAGTGGGGTTAGGACTGATACAGTGGGGTTAGGGTTAGGACTGAGACAGCGGGGTTAGGGTTAGGGTTATGACTGATAGAGTGGGGTTAGGGTTAGGGTTAGGACTGATAGAGTGGGGTTAGAACTTATACAGCGGGGTTAGGACTGATACAGCGGGGTTAGGGTTAGGACTGATAGAGTGGGGTTAGAACTTATACAGCGGGGTTAGAACTTATACAGCGGGGTTAGGGTTAGTGTTAGTGGGGTTAGGACTGATACAGCGGGGTTAGGGTTAGGACTGATAGAGTGGGGTTAGAACTTATACAGCGGGGTTAGGGTTAGTGTTAGTGAGGTTAGGACTGATACAGCGGGGTTAGGGTTAGGACTGATACAGTGGGGTTAGGGTTAGGGTTACAGTGGGTTAGGGTTAGTGTTAGTGGGGTTAGAACTGATACAGCGGGGTTAGGACTGATACAGTTGGGTTAGGGTTAGGACTGATAGAGTGGGGTTAGGGTTAGGACTGATACAGTGGGGTTAGGACTGATACAGTGGGGTTAGGGTTAGGACTGATACAGCAGGGTTAGGGTTAGGACTGATACAGTGGGGTTAGGGTTAGGACTGATAGAGTGGGGTTAGAACTGATACAGCGGGGTTAGGGTTAGGGTTGGTGGGGTTATGACTGATACAGTGGGGTTAGGGTTACAGTGGGTTAGGGTTAGTGTTAGTGGGGTTAGGACTGATACAGTGGGGTTAGGGTTAGGACTGAGACAGCGGGGTTAGGGTTAGGGTTATGACTGATAGAGTGGGGTTAGGGTTAGGACTGATACAGCGGGTTAGGGTTAGGACTGATACAGCGGGGTTAGGGTTAGGACTGATACAGTGGGGTTAGGATTAGGTCTGATACTGTGGGGTTAGGGTTAGGTCTGATACTGTGGGGTTAGGTTTAGGGCTGATACAGTGGGGTTAGGATTAGGTCTGATACTGTGGGGTTAGGTTTAGGGCTGATACAGTGGGGTTAGGATTAGGTCTGATACTGTGGGGTTAGGTTTAGGGCTGATACAGTGGGGTTAGGATTAGGTCTGATACTGTGGGGTTAGGTTTAGGGCTGATACAGTGGGGTTAGGATTAGGTCTGATACAGTGGGGTTAGGTTTGGGGCTGATACAGTGGGGTTAGGACTGATACAGTGGGGTCTGTTTAGTCCTTTAGGTTTAAATGTAATAACCCTGCTGGTCTCACCATCTCATGAGGAAATATCAACCTGGCTTGCTGATAACTTCCCATATGAGGAATATCAGCCTGACTTACTGATAGCTTCCCATATGAGGAATATCAGCCTGACTTACTGATAACTTCCCATATGAGGAATATCAGCCTGACTTACTGATAACTTCCCACATGAGGAATATCAGCCTGACTTACTGATAAATTCCCATACGAGGAAATATCAGCCTGACTTACTGATAACTTCCCATATGAGGAAATATCAGCCTGACTTACTGATAGCTTCCCATATGAGGAATATCAGCCTGACTTACTGATAGCTTCCCATATGAGGAATATCAGCCTGACTTACTGATAACTTCCCATATGAGGAATATCAGCCTGCCTTACTGATAACTACCCATATGAGGAAATATCAGCCTGACTTACTGATAACTTCCCACACAAGGAATGAGAACATAGGATTTGACTGGCTTTAATGTCAAGCCCATTAACTTGTTGTGAGGGCTGGAGGACAAGCATTGACCCAGCTGATGAGGAACAGAAAAGTGATGTGGTGTGTTTCTATCATGCAGATTCTGTTCATTGATAACAGTGCATCACTTCTTATATGACCTGTTTTGCTTAAGTTTGCGTATTTAATTCCAATAGGCTACGGCATGCCTGAATGCTTGGCGTGATTTGACCTACACTTATTGGAGTGTCAGTACACTGTATCAGAACTGTATCAGAACTGAATCAGTACTGTATCAGTACGGGATCTGTACGGTATCAGAACTGTATCAGTACTGTATCAGAACGGTATCAGTACGGTATCAGAACTGTATCAGAACTGTATCAGAACTGTATCAGTACTGTATCAGAACTGTATCAGTACTGTATCAGAACTGTATCAGAACTGTATCAGTACTGTATCAGAACTGAATCAGAACTGTATCAGAACTGTATCAGTACGGTATCAGAACTGTATCAGAACTGTATCAGAACTGAATCAGTACTGTATCAGTACGGGATCTGTACGGTATCAGAACTGTATCAGTACTGTATCAGAACTGTATCAGTACGGTATCAGAACTGTATCAGAACTGTATCAGTACGGTATCAGAACTGTATCAGTACTGTATCAGAACTGAATCAGAACTGTATCAGAACTGTATCAGTACGGTATCAGAACTGAATCAGTACTGTATCAGTACGGTATCAGTACGGTATCAGAACTGTATCAGTACTGCATCAGAGCTGTATCAGAACTGTATCAGAACTGTATCAGTACGGTATCAGAACTGTATCAGAACTGAATCAGTACTGTATCAGTACGGTATCAGTACGGTATCAGAACTGTATCAGTACTGCATCAGAACTGCATCAGAACTGTATCAGAACTGAATCAGTACTGTATCAGAACTGTATCAGTACGGTATCAGACCTGTATCAGTACTGCATCAGAACTGTATCAGTACTGTATCAGAACTGTATCAGAACTGTATCAGAACTGTATCAGTACTGTATCAGAACTGAATCAGAACTGAATCAGAACTGTATCAGAACTGTATCAGTACGGTATCAGAACTGAATCAGTACTGTATCAGTACGGTATCAGTACGGTATCAGAACTGTATCAGTACTGCATCAGAACTGTATCAGAACTGTATCAGAACTGTATCAGTACGGTATCAGAACTGTATCAGAACTGAATCAGTACTGTATCAGTACGGTATCAGTACGGTATCAGAACTGTATCAGTACTGCATCAGAACTGCATCAGAACTGTATCAGAACTGAATCAGTACTGTATCAGAACTGTATCAGACCTGTATCAGTACTGCATCAGAACTGTATCAGTACTGTATCAGAACTGTATCAGAACTGTATCAGAACTGTATCAGTACTGTATCAGACCTGTATCAGAACTGTATCAGAACTGTATCAGAACTGTATCAGAACTGTATCAGTACTGTATCAGACCTGTATCAGTACTGCATCAGAACTGTATCAGTACTGCATCAGAACTGTATCAGAACTGTATCAGTACTGCATCAGAACTGTATCAGAACTGTATCAGTACTGCATCAGAACTGTATCAGAACTGTATCAGTACTGTATCAGAACTGTATCAGTACGGTATCAGTACGGTATCAGTACGGTATCAGAACTGTATCAGAACTGTATCAGAACTGTATCAGTACTGCATCAGAACTGTATCAGAACTGTATCAGTACGGTATCAGAACTGTATCAGAACTGTATCAGTACTGCATCAGAACTGTATCAGAACTGTATCAGTACTGCATCAGAACTGTATCAGAACTGTATCAGTACTGTATCAGAACTGTATCAGAACTGTATCAGTACGGTATCAGAACTGTATCAGAACTGTATCAGTACTGCATCAGAACTGTATCAGTACGGTATCAGAACTGTATCAGAACTGTATCAGAACTGTATCAGTACTGCATCAGAACTGTATCAGAACTGTATCAGTACGGTATCAGAACTGTATCAGAACTGTATCAGTACTGCATCAGAACTGTATCAGAACTGTATCAGTACTGTATCAGAACTGTATCAGTACGGTATCAGTACGGTATCAGTACGGTATCAGTACTGTATCAGTACGGTATCAGAACTGTATCAGTACGGTATCAGAACTGTATCAGTACTGTATCAGTACGGTATCAGAACTGTATCAGTACTGTATCAGTACGGTATCAGAACTGTATCAGTACGGTATCAGAACTGTATCAGTACGGTATCAGAACTGTATCAGTACTGCATCAGAACTGTATCAGTACTGTATCAGTACGGTATCAGAACTGTATCAGAACTGTATCAGAACTGTATCAGTACGGTATCAGAACTGTATCAGTACGGTATCAGAACTGTATCAGTACTGTATCAGTACGGTATCAGAACTGTATCAGTACTGTATCAGTACGGTATCAGAACTGTATCAGTACGGTATCAGTACTGTATCAGTACGGTATCAGAACTGTATCAGTACTGCATCAGAACTGTATCAGTACTGCATCAGAACTGTATCTTCCAATGTAGAATAGCCTCATTATTTCAGACCCATAGTTTGACGGGCCTATTGTGGCATCAACCCCTCCCGGTCTGAAATAATATTATTTTAAATTAATTGCTTTATACAAGATGAGCCAGACCTTGTGCTGTCCTTATCTCTCCCAGAAAAGAGAGAGAGAGATACAGTGAGAGAGAGAGAGATCAAGAGTGAGAGAGAGCGTGAGAGGGAGTGAGAGAGAGAGAGCGTGAGAGTAAACAAAATATATAGATATAGAGAGAGGGAGTGAGTGAGAGAGAGAACGCGAGAGAGAGAGAGAGAAAGAGAGAGAGAGAGAGCAGGACAGAGAGAGTGAGAGCGCGAGAGCAAGCAAGATAAATAGAGGGAGCGAGTGAGAGAGAGAACACACGCGAGAGAGAAAGAGAGAGAGCGCTCTTCATTGCTTATCTGAGTCTAATAGGGGTGCATATGGCTCCAGTTTACCACCCTCAGAGACCAGCACTCTTATCTGGTCAATAGAGTAGTCAATGTGTGATCAGTCTCTCGTGTATGGTCAGCCTGTTAAGGGAGAGTTATCCCTGTGCATGTGATCATGCTTAAAATAAGCTTCCGTCAATGAGAATCTCCGCTAAATGTTGATTAGCACCCTATTCCCTACATTGTGCAATACTTTTGACAAGAGCCCCCTGGTAAAAATAAGTCCACTATATAGGGAATAGGATGCCATTTGGGAGGCAAACATGTACTGGTATGACATACTTGTCTCCTAAACCATAATACAAAAGAGAATATTTTCAGTGAGCAAACTAATTGATATTTGATTATACTGTACGTTGTTTAACCTACCAAATTTGCACAGGGAGGGATATATGGGGTTTTTGGCTTACGAATTGGAAAAACGGTCCCAAATTGCCCCTAAAGGCAGTTTAATGAATAGCTTTACCTCGCTTCAACTCCCTGGGATGTATATGTGTTACCTCTGTGGTTGGAATGCCAGTATTTGTTTATATCTTATAGCAGGCAACAGTTTGAGTGTGTGGCTTCTTCTCCTCTCCTGGTTGGTGCACTGCATACTGAGTGATGGTTACACAACTGTAGCCCTAATTCAATCAATTGGCCCTTGTGACTTTTTTACATTCTGTTGTTCCAATTCCTCTCAGCGTTTATGTTTGACTCCCCGTAACGGCTTTTAAGCATATTGGGAGCAAACAGGTAGTTCATTGTTTCCAATTCCATCAGTATGTGGTGTGGTTCAGCAGGGAAAATGTGTGTCTTTGAATGAAAAGTCATGAAAAATGTTATAAGGTGTTTATCCATTTGCTATTATGCTGAATAGCTTGTTTACCTCTATCAAAGACTATAAAACATCACCGGAGAGAGAGAACCTCAACCACCCCACCCAGTTCTCTATCAGTCTCCCACTCTTTAACCAAAAGGTCCTTGTCGGTCAGGTATAATTTTTAAGTGTGTTGAGCGTTGCCCCGGTAACAGAGACTAGGCCAGGGAACAGATAGGGCAGTGTAGTGGTGGTATCCAGGGAGGTATCCAGGGAGGTATCCAAAGGAGAAAGCACACCGCTGCCATGTGGACAGGGGTGTGTGTACCAAATGGCATCCTTTCCCTTATATAGAACACTGACCAGAGCCCTATGGGATTCCTTACGGGCCCTGGTCAGAAGTAGTGCACTACATAGTGAATATGGTGACATTTGGGACACAGACAGGTACTGACCTCTCTTCATACCTACCAGGAAACATTCACTTTACTTCAAAACACTTTCTTTACATAGCTTGCATCCCAAATGGCCCCCTATTCCCTATATAGTGCACTACTTTTGACCAAGAACCGTAGGGAATAGGGTGCCATTTAGGATGCAAGCTCTTTTTGGTTTTTCACATAGTTTTCTCTGCTAAATGGAAGTTGTCATGGTGACCTTGACAAGCGATCTCATTCAGGGCTGCTTTTCGTACTGTAAACAAGTTCTTGTAAAACCAAGTTCTTGGAAAACCAGAAGAAGTAAATATTTCTCATAATGGATGTCATGAACTATACTTTGTAATTAAATTGTGTTAAAGGTTTTATAGTGAATGAATTGATACTGTAATCATACAACTATATATTTGGCTCCAGTCTTCCATGGAGATTCAATTGAGAGTCGAGGAGATTTGCTATTTACAAGTATCTCTCACAATCTAATCTAACACTGCATGAAATAACCAGTGTGTGTGTGTGTGTGTGTGTGTGTGTGTGTGTGTGTGTGTGTGTGTGTGTGTGTGTGTGTGTGTGTGTGTGTGTGTGTGTGTGTGTGTGTGTACAGTACCAGTCAAAGGTTTGGACATTCCTACTCATTCAAGGGTTTTTCTTTATTTTTACTATTTTCTACATTGTAGAATAGTACTGAAGACATCAAAACTATGAAATAACACATCTGGAGCCATATAGTAACCCAAAAATATTTTCATTCACTCCGTGGTCCAACTCATCCCAAACCATCTCAATTGGGTTGAGGTTGGGTGATTGTGGAGGCCAGGTCATATGATACAGCACTCTATCACTCTCCTTGGTCAAATAGCCCGTACACAGCCTGGAGGTGTGTTTTGGATCATTGTCCTGTTGAAAAATAAATGATTGTCCCACTAAGCGCAAACCAGATGGGATGGTGTATCGCTGCCGAATGCTGTGGTAGCCATGCTGGTTAAGTGTGCCTTGAATTCTAAATAAACCACCAACAGTGTCACCAGCAATGCACCCCCACACCATCACACCTCCTCCTCCATGCTTCACGGTGGGAACCACACGTGGAGATCTATTATGCGTCTCACAAAGATACGGCGGTTGGAACCAAAAATCGCAAAATCGGACTCATCAGACCAAAGGACAGATTTCCAACGGTCTAATGTCCATTGCTCGCGTTTCTTGGCACAAGCAAGTCTCTTCTTATTGGTGTCCTTTAGTAGTGGTATCTTTGCAGCAATTTGACCACAAAGGCCTGATTCTTGCAGTCTCCTCTGAACAGTTGATGTTGAGATGTGTCTGTTAAATGAAGCATTTATTTGGGCTGCAATCTGAGGTGCAGTTCATTCTAATGAACGTATCCTCTGCAGCAGAGGTAACTCTGGGTCTTCCTTTCCTGTGGCGCTCCTCATGAGAGCCAGTTTCATCATAGCGCTTGACGGTTTTTGTGGCTGCACTTGAAGAAACTTTCAAAGTTCTTGAAATGTTCCGGATTGACTGACCTTCATGTCTTCAAGTAATGAAGGACTGTCGTTTCTCTTTGCTTATTTAAGTTGTTCTTGCCATAATATGGACTTGGTCTTTTACAAAATAAATAGGGCTATCTTCTGTATGCCACTCCTACCTTGTCCCAACACAACTGATTGGCTAAAAATAATTAAGAAGGAAAGAATTTTCACAAATTAACTTTTAACAAGGCACAACTGTTCATTGAAATGCATTCCAGGTGACTACCTCATGAAGCTGGTTGAGAGAATGCCAAGAGTGTGCAAAGCTGTCATCAATCAAAGGGGGGCTACTTTGAAGAATCTCAAATATAAAATATATGTTGATTTGTTTAACACTTTTTTGGTTACCACATGATTCCATATGTGTTATTTAATAGTTGTGATGTCTTCACTATTATTCTACAATGTAGAAAATTGTAAAAAAAAAAAAAAAAAAACCTTGAATGAGTAAGTGTGTACAAACTTTTGACCGGTACTATATTTGTATGTGCATTAATGTGGTTATATGTACTGTGTGTGTGTGTGTGTGTGTGTGTGTGTGTGTGTGTGTGTGTGTGTGTGTGTGTGTGTGTGTGTGTGTGTGTGTGTGTGTGTGTGTGTGTGTGTGTGTGTACGTGTGTGTGTGTGTGTGTGTGTGTGTGTGTGTATGTGTGTGTGTGTATGTGTGTGTGTGTGTGTGTGTGTGTGTGTGGCAGTGGGGCAGGTTTATTTACACACACACAGACACACACACACAGGTGTCTTTATTCCCTGGAGGACCAGGGATGAGTTCCAAGTGGGCCAGGCAAGGCCATGTGCCGTAACCCTGCAGCCCCACAGACCTGTTTCAAAGCTGGCTTTGTGCTACGGAAACATGGCATGCGACTCAAATAACACCCTATTCCCTATATAGTGCACTACTACTTTTAACCAGAGCCCTGTGGGGTTCCATTTGGGATGCAGACATGGGCTTCTGCACTTAGATGGGATTATCCCTGTGGCCAGGCAAGGGCACGATTATACAATCCCCATTAAGAGTAGCCGAGTTTCATCCACTAGGCTTTAAGTGATTATTATATTAAAGTGCCCTTCAGTCCATCGGCAGGCAGTCTGGTAATATTGGAGAGTGTAATTGTAATTTTGTAAATGGGGGGTTGATGTTCTCTAGTCACCTCACACATTGTTCCTCACCTGTGTGTATCTGCTGTGCTCATAAAACACACCATAATGAATGTTGGTCATGCGCAGTAGACGCCTGCTGTCTGTCGACAAACGGTAGCGGTTCAACATGTAGAATCATCTGGAAATGAATAGAAAATGACGGCCGATGTTCTGTGGTCAGAGGCAACCGGACGGCTACCTGCTGCGCTGCCACTGTTGGTCTGTCTTGTCCTCTAGGTGAAGAGAAGGAAGTGGATAGAGCTCTGTCTCTCAGTATGTTATCCTATAAAAGGACAAGAAGGAAATAAGTCACGACCATATACCTTACTTCATTGTTTATTCCATGCTGCTGAACGTGCTGAAACTGATAGGGACATCTGAAGCTTTCAAGGCAAATTTGCATCTCTACCTATAGGTTTAACCTGCTTAACTCCTGATGACATACTCTTTGGTGTAGGACTGGATGCATAAAGAACCTCTCTGTCACTAGATGAGACATCGACAGCTCCTTGTACTACACTGGTATTTACGGTGTTGAGGCTGTCCTAATATGGGCACCGTAGATATTGAGAGGTGTTTGTTTCCCTGAAACAGTGAGTGTGTCTATAAACTCATTGCCCCCTCATCTACTCAACAATGCAGTACATCCACAGCAACCGTTAGTGGCAGTGATGTCACTGATATCACAGAAACAAGAGTACAGTCCTCCTCACTCAGTTGCTGTGAAAATGTAGCAGAATTTGCAAAGAATGTATTGCAATAAGCTGGTGGTGTGTTGAAATCTGAGATGACTTTTCCTCATGTACTGACCTGCTGGAGTCATTTCCTGGGACACTGCTTGTCTTTGCTTGTGTGTGTGTGCGCGTGTGTGCATGTGTTTTCTTAGCACTGTTCACTAATCTATCCTTACAATCAGCTAGCGAGGAAGCATAAGGGATTGTGTAAACTAAGCATCAAATTAAATCAAAGTGCATTTTTCAGTTTGATGTTTTAGTAACAGACTTTTAGACCATTTTAAAGAAACTTGATCACTGGCTGTGACTCATACTAAACAAATCAAATCAACTAGCACGCCAGTGTGTTTTCTTCTTCTAAGCATTGATATGACACCATCACTTTCCTGGGTTACGGCCCAAATGGTACCCTATTCCCTACATAGTGCACTACTTTCGACTATTGTCCTATATGTGTCCTACTCAAAAGTAGTACACTATGTAGGGATAGGGTGCCATTTGGGAGGCAGCCCTGTAGTTATGTTGTAAAAAAAAGACTCCCTGGTGATGTCATGAAGGACATGAAGGCTACCCCTTCTCCTCTGGTCTGATGTGACGAGGCTGTGTGTACCGCTTCTCCTCTGGTCTGATGTGATGAGGCTGTGTGTACCCCTTCTCCTCTGGTCTGATGTGACGAGGCTGTGTGTACCCCTTCTCCTCTGGTCTGATGTGATGAGGCTGTGTGTACCCCTTCTCCTCTGGTCTGATGTGACGAGGCTTTGTGTACCCCTTCTCCTCTGGTCTGATGTGATGTGATGAGGCTGTGTGTACCCCTTCTCCTCTGGTCTGATGTGACGAGGCTTTGTGTACCCCTTCTCCTCTGGTCTGATGTGACGAGGCTGTGTGTACCTCTTCTCCTCTGGTCTGATGTGACGAGGCTGTGTGTACCCCTTCTCCTCTGGTCTGATGTGACGAGGCTGTGTGTACCCCTCCTCTGGTTTGATGTGATGAGGCTGTGTGTACCACTTCTCCTCTGGTCTGATGTGACGAGGCTGTGTGTACCCCTTCTCCTCTGGTCTGATGTGACGAGGCTGTGTGTACCTCTTCTCCTCTGGTCTGATGTGACGAGGCTGTGTGTACCCCTTCTCCTCTGGTCTGATGTGATGAGGCTGTGTGTACCTCTTCTCCTCTGGTCTGATGTGACGAGGCTGTGTGTACCCCTTCTCCTCTGGTCTGATGTGACGAGGCTGTGTGTACCCCTTCTCCTCTGGTCTGATGTGACGAGGCTGTGTGTACCCCTTCTCCTCTGGTCTGATGTGACGAGGCTGTGTGTACCCCTTCTTCTCCCCTAGTCTGAAGTGTGTATGGCTCGGTGTATGGTGGGTGTATTGCTTGGTGTATGGTGTGTGTATGGCTTGGTTTATGGTGTGTGTATGGCTCGGTGTATGGTGTGTGTATGGCTTGGTGTATGGTGTGTGTATGGCTTGGTGTATGGTGTGTGTATGGCTTGGTGTATGGTGTGTGTATGGCTCGTTGGGGTCAGCTGCCTGCCTTGCCTTGCTCTGACATAGCAGTGACTTCCCGAGTCACAAACAAACATGACGACTGATGGCTCAGAAAGAAGAGTGACAGAAGGGAACTGCTATTTGGAGTAGTTGCTAAGAACTGCATGTCTCAGAATCTGAGAAGAAGAAGAAGATGGAAGATGGCTGACTGTTGGTGTCTTTTGAGCCTCAAATCACTCTTTCCTCTTTTGAACATGAATTTAACCCACTGTAAATAAATGACATAGGGATAGAAAAAGTTCTGCAGTCACACACATTAGAGCACACACTTGCACACACACATTCTCACACAAATGCGCGTGTAAACACACACACACACACACACACACACACACACACACACACACACACACACACACACACACACACACACACACAAACACAAACACAAACACAATCCAATTGTAACGGCTGTCGTCTTCCTCCTCGTCTGAGGGGGAGAAGTTAGAAGGATCGGAGGACCAATATGCAGCGTGGTAATTGTTAATCTTGTTTAATAAAAGTGAACACTCAAAATACAAAAAACAACAAATGTGAAAAACCGAAACAGTTCTGTCTGGTGCAGACACACGAAGACTGAAGACAACCACCCACAAAACCCAAACACAAAACAGGCTACCTAAATATGGTTCCCAATCAGAGACAACACAAAACACCTGCCTCTGATTGAGAACCATATCAGGCCAAACAGAGAAATAGAAAACATAGAAATACAAATATAGACTGCCCACCCCAACTCACGCCCTGACCAACTAAATAAAGACAAAACAAAGGAAATAAGGTCAGAAACGTGACACCCATCCCTTAATAAGGGGGCAAGTGGGGCACAGGAAGAGCTCTGTCATTTGAAAAGAATGCCTGCGAGGGTCATAAACAGAAAATGTATTAGAACTAAAACACATAGTCAAATCACTGGTCTCATAGGGACCCTCTTTGTACACATTTAGTCCACCATGTAGTCTGAATTTATCAACAGCATCTTATTAAAACATGATATGTGTCTGGTATTTTTGTCAAGCACTGCATTTTCTCAATGCTACCTCTCAGACTCCTACATACACACAGGACACTTCCCAAATGGCACCCTATTCCATACATAGTGCACTATATTTGACCTGAGCCTTATGGGCCCTGATCAAAAGTAGCGCACTAAACAGGGAATAGGATGCCATTTAGGACGGAGATACAGTCAGACTCTGCAGCAGTCAGAGTGTGTTTACATATTCTCCACATGTCCAACTGTCTCTAAATGATTAAGTAAACTCTCTCTCTCTCTCTGTCTGTCTGTCTGGAGAACAATGTGTCTCTGAGGGCTGGGTGATGGTGTTCTCAGATGGTGTTCTTTGTATGATTGTGATGTTGTGTGTGTGTGTGTGTGTGTGTGTGTGTGTGTGTGTGTGTGTGTGTGTGTGTGTGTGTGTGTGTGTGTGTGTGTGTGTGTGTGTGTGTGTGTGTGTGTGTGTGTGTGTGTGTGTGTGTGTGTGTGTGTGTGTGTGTGTGTGTGTGTGTGTGTGTGTTTGTTTCTATCTTTTCACATCATCACAGACCTTAAAAGTATACGACTATTTTCTTCAATTTGTACTCTTAAATGAGCCTTGTTCATGGCCCCATTTCAGAGCAGAAGAATGGAATGCACAAACACTCTACCTCTGTTCCACAAAGAGCCACAAAATACACTTTTATCTCTCAGTTGTTGGGCTGTGAAGACTCAGAGCTATGTACCTTCTACAGACTACAGCACTTCCTCTGCACAGGAACAAGCGGTTTGTAACTTGGCAAGCATATACTCAGGCTATGGTATGCATGGCATAAACACCATTTTCTCTACCTAGACAATTGGGAGTTTTTTAAAATATATATATTATTAGCTTGTTCTGTCATATAGGGCTGAATCCATGAGATATTGAAGTCTGCATGCGTGACTCGATTTCTCTCACAAATATACTATTGACATGATTTATGCTTAAGTCAGAGTTGCGTGATTGAGAGAATTCAAGAGTTCTTTATTCTATCCACCAGGATCAGGCCTCTATTGCAAAGTTAATGATATCTGATTGAGACAGGTCATTAAAAGGGGAATGACTGCAACAATGTGCTGTGGGCTGCATGTATGGTATATAGACTAGATGAGGGTAACTGATGGTGATACAGATGGGAATTATGCTGGCTGTTAAACTCCAGCTGTAATGGTATTCTGCCTGATTCCTGATGCTAACAGCATGGGTTATATACACTGTGTGCAAAAAAAAGTTAGGAACAACTTCCTAATACTGAGTTGCACCCACTTTTGCCCTCAGAACAGCCTCAATTCGTTAGGGCGTAGGATGCTGTTAGAAAGCGTTCCACTGGGATGCTGGCCCATATTGACTCCGATGCTTCCCAAAGCCGTGTCAAGTGGGCTGGTAGTGGATTTCTACTCGGAATAGGTTGTTCCATCTCCTCCCACAGATGCTCAATTGGATTGAGATCTGGTGACTGGGCAGGCCACTGCAGTAAGCTGAATTCACTGTCATGTTCGTGGAACCATTCCTGAACAATCCTAGCCTTGTGGCAGGGGCATTATCCTGCTGAAAAAATCTATTCACAGATGGATACGCTGCTGCCATGAAGAGATACACCTGATTGACAATGATGTTCAGATATCCTGTGGCATTCAAACGTTGCTCCACTTTTATCAAGGGGCCCAATGTGTGTCATGAAAACACACCCCACTCCATCACACCACCAGCAGCCTGCAATGAAGACATGCAGCATGATGGATGCATGTACTCATGTGGTTCTCCATGCCCTAGTCCTCCCATCAGCGTGAAAGAGCAGGAACCGGAACGCATCAGACCAGTCAATGTTTTTCCAATTCTCCAGTGTTTTTCGTCCTTAGCCCACTGCAACCGTAGTTTCTTGGTTTTTGATTAAATAAGTGTTACTCTGTAAGGACGTCGGCTGCCACACCCCAGTCGTGTGACGAGTTGTGCATTCTTCTATGGGTCTTTGGGCACCAACGTTGTACTGGACTGTCAGCCTCCTTTGTCCTCTTTCATCAATGACCTGTTTTCAACCACTGGCCTGCTGTTGGCTAGATGTCCTTTGGGTGGTGGACCATTCTTGATACACACAGGAAACTGTTGAGGCTGAAAAACCCAGCCGTGTTTCATTTCTTGACACACTCAAATCGGTGTGCTTGGCACGTACTACCATATCCCGTTCAAAGGCACTTAAATCTTTTGTCTTGCCCATTCACCCTCTGAATTGCACACATACGCAATCCATGTCTCAATTGTCTCAAGGCTTAAAAATCCTTCTTTAACCTGTCTCCTCCCCTTCATCTACACTGATTGAAGTGGATTTAACAAGTGACATCAATAAGGGATCATAGCTTTTACCTGGTCAGCCTATATCATGGAAAAAGATTTTGTACACTCACTGTAGATTGTTTTATGTAAGGCTCCAAATGCCTGAAAGCTCTGTGTGAACAACATCCAGTACATGCACTGGCTCACAGAACATCACAGCCAGGAATGCACTCTTAAGCGTTAAGGTCATGTTGGTCCCCTGGTAAAAAGCTAGCTAAAGACACTATATGTTTTTGTGATGATAATGCATTATCTTAATTTAAGACAGTTTGCTACACCAGAAAATATTCCTGCAGCAACAGGAGATGGGAATTTCTATGTGGATTATAATTAATGAACATTTTTGTAGGGGTTGATAAATATTTTGTAAGGGAAAGTTCTGTACATTTGAACAGTATCTGTGTGGAGGCTTAAGGGTTGGCAATATTTATTTATATTTAACCTTTATTTAACGAAGTCAGTTAAGAACAAATTCTTATTTACAATGGCGGCCTACCCTGGCCAAACCCTAACCCGGACGACGCTGGGCCAATTGTGCGCCGCCCTATGGGACTCCCAATCCCAATCACGACCAGTTGTGATACAGCCTAGAATCGAACCAGGGTCTGTACTGACGCCTCTAGCACTGAGATGCAGTGCCTTAGACCGCTGCACAACTTGGGAGCCCTAGACAGATGATACTAGCCTAATGCTAACACTGTTAATGCTCACAGGTAAAGCCAAATGACACCCTATTCCCTATGTAGTGCACTACCTTTAACCAGGGCCCATAGTGCTCTGGTCAAATGTAGTGCAATATGTAAAGAATAGGGTGCCATCTAGGATGCAGTCTCTGTGTGTTGGTGGGGGGCACCTTTGAATGTGGCCATGTTTTGTACGAGTACATAGGTTTTGAGGCAGATCAAATCAAATCTAACAGAATGTAATTACCTGGCTCAAAGCAACATGGTAGGTTAGTCCTATATACAGTGCATTCGGAAAGTATTCAGACCCATTGACTTTTTCCAAATTTTGTTACGTTACAGCCTTATTCTAAAATTGATTAAAAATAATATATATCCACACACAATACCCCATAATGACAAAGTGAAAACAGATTTTTTAGGAATTTTTACAAATGTATTAAAAATTAAAAACAGACATACCTTATTTACATAAGAATTCAGACCCTTTGCTATGAGACTTGAAATTGAGCTCAGGTGCATCCTGTTTCCATCGATCATCCTTGAGATGTTTCTACAACTTGATTGGCGACCACCTGTTGTAAATTCAATTGATTGGACATGATTTGGAAAGGCACACACCTGTCTATATAAGGTCCCACAGGGGACAGTGCATGTCAGAGAAAAAACCAAGCCATGAGGTCGAAGGAATTGTCTGTAGAGTGCCAAGACAGGATTGTGTCGAGGCACAGATCTGGGGAAGGGTGCCAAAAATGCCTGCAGCATTGAAGGTCCCCAATAACACAGTGGCCTCCATCATTCTTAAATGGAAGAAGTTTGGAACCAACAAGACTCTTCCTATAGCTGGCCGCCCGGCCAAACTGATCAATCGGGGGAGAAAGGCCTTGGTCAGGGAGGTGACCAAGAATCTGATGGTCACTCTGACAGAGCTCTAGAGTTCTTCTGTGGAGATGGGAGAACCTTCCAGAAGGACAACCATCTCTGCAGCACTCCACCAATCAGGCCTTTATGGTAGAGTGGCCAGACGGAAGCCACTCCTCAATAAAAGGCACATGAGAGCCCGTTTGGAGTTTGCAAAAGGCACCTATAGGACTCTCAGACCATGAGAAACAAGATTCTCTGGTCTGATGAAACCAAGATTGAACTTTTTGGCCTGAATGCCAAGCGTCACATCTGGAGGAAACCTGGCACCATCCCTACAGTGAAGCATGGTGGTGGCAGCCTTATGCTGTGGGGATGTTTTTCAGCAGCAGGGACTGGGAGACTAGTCAGGATCGAGGGAAAGATGAACAGAGCAAATTACAGAGATTGTTGATGAAAGCCTTCTCCAGAGTGCTCAGAACATCAGACTGGGGTGAAGGTTCACCTTCAAACAGGACAATGACCCTAAGCACGCAGCCAAGACAACACACTTAACCCTAATTGCTCATGTAAGCTGCTCTGAATAAGAGCATCTGCAAAATAACTGAAGTGTAAATGTAATGTTCATTTTGCTGCCTCCAAATTTGTTTTGGAGAATTTGGCAGTAGGTCCAACCGGCCTCACAATCGCAGACCATGTGTAACTATGCCAGCTCAGGACCTCAACATTCGTCATTTGACCTCAACATTCGTCATTTTAACCTGTGGGATCGTCTGGGGGGTGCTGAGGAGTATTTCTGTCCGTAATAAAGCCCTTTGTGGGGAAAAACTCATTCTGATTGACTGTGGGTGAGCCTGGCTGCCAAGTGGTTGGCCCTATGCCATCCAAGGCCCACCCATGGATGCACCAATGCCCAGTCATGTGAAATCCATAGAGCCTAATGTATTCATTTCAATTTCAACTGTAACTCAGTAAAATCTTTGAAACTGTTGCATGTTGCGTTTATATTTTTGTTCAGTATAAATTGCTGTAATGGCAATTGAAGATGTTCAAAACAGTGGCCAGACAAAAACAATGGATTTTTCTCCCTTTAGAATAACAAAAAAAACTATTTCATAGTCGATACTAATTCAGAGGGGAATGCCTTTACCATCCAAATTAATGAGGCCCTCTGGTTGACGGGCTGTGGACGTCATGGCAACCTTGTCCCACTTATCTTAACTTCCTTTTGTTCTATGGCATCTATGCTATGTGTTCCTGGTCTGTTGCAACTTCAGCTGGTTCTGCATTTGCAGTATCTTCTGTGCGATATGCACACATAGCAGAAAATAGATCCCCCTGGCCCCTCACACACTCATCTTAAAGTTAATCATCACAAAGCCTTGACTTTGCAGTCTGGTAATCATCCTGACAAAGACGCTACATGAGCCAGTGCCTGTGAGAGAGGAGGACTCTGCTCCGGGTGAACTGATCTCATTGAAATCAAATTTGATTTGTCACAGGTGCCAAATACAACAAGTGTAGATTGTACAGTGAAATGCTTACTTACAAGCCTTCCCAACGATGCAAAGTTCAAATAAGAAAAGAATAACACAAGATAAATAAAACACACAAATGAAGCTAGAGTATATACAGGGAGTAGCAGTACCAGGTCAAAGTGCAGGGTTACGAGGTAGTTGAGAAATGTTTTATTTTTAATTTATTTGACCTTTATTTAACTGGGCAAGTCAGTTAAGAACAAATTCTTATTTTCAATGACAGCCTAGGAACAGTGGATTAACTGCCTTGTTCAGGGGCAAAACGACATTTTCTTTACCTTGTCAGCTCAGGGATTCGATCCTGCAACCTTTCGGTTACTTGTGCAACGCTCTAACCACTAGGCTACCTTCCACCCCTAGAGGTATGTACATCTGGGCAGGCATCCATCCTTGTCTGACCACATCGGTGTGTGGTTCACGTCAGAGTCAGATTATTTACCCTCGATAGAGACTTACTGAGTCAATGGTCTCAGATAATGGCATATGTGTACTGTAGAGGTTAGAGGTAGTATGACAAAACGGGGAGGTGTGGCTCAGCTGTTTAGATGGACTTATGTACCAAAGGCATCCTGTAACGGAACCAGGCCACCGCTGATGCTCAGTCTGCTCTGCTGTGGTTCCTTTGTAGTGAGCCGAGCAGGGACGGGGTGGAGGATAAGGGTTCAGACATGACCCAGACCTCTCTCTCTCCCAGTCTCCTCAGTGATCTGATCATGTTTAACGTCTTGCTGGCATGGCGGACTGAGTCGTCAGAATCAGAAAATCCTCTTTAGGGTGTGATGAGAGTGTGATAATAGAGTGGAGATTGTGTGTCTGCCAGAGTTAAGCTTGGTTAATAGTGGTTTAACACAGAGGGGATCAGCTGTTTTTACATGAGTTCACATCGCTGCTGAGTTTTTCTTATTAAAGTCACACTCTGTAAGATGTGCTCACCCAATCAAAGACTAGGCCACCGGCAAAATTGTAAACGTTACGGGGTAGCAAAAGTATCTCATGACATTTTCACATGCAAATAGCACTTGATTTATATGATATATCTGTGGTGTTCCTTCCTTATGTGAGTCGAAGAATCAAAGAATTGCTTATCGTTGTGGCAAGTATGTGGATTACAGACAGTACTGCAGTACTACCTAGTAGGCTTTTTCTATGCCTCTAACATAAAACAAGATAATGTCATGATGCATCATGTGACCAGGCAGCCCACTGGGTACACACTAGTTGAATCAACATTGTTTCCACGTCATTTCAATGAAATTACATTGAACCGACGTGGAATAGACATTCAATTAAAATCAAATCTAAATCAAATCCAATTTTATTGGTCACATACACATGGCTAGCAGATGTTATTGCAAGTGTAGCGAAATGCTTGTGCTTCTAGTTCCGACAGTGCAGCAGTATCTAACAGGGAATCTAACAATTGACGTCTGTTCCAGTGGTAGACCTCCCCTCATGGAGCTGATTAGATATATCCTGAGATTTCTATTTCCCTATCGCCCCAAGATCATAATCTTTCATTTTTATGATATTGAATCATGATGAGATTTACTTTATCCTAAAGTATAACATGAGATGACCCTATGTCTGACATAAAATACATGCGGACATATCACGTTGAGGGATCAACCATAAACAATCATCCACCCTGTGGCACATCACATTTACATTATTCCATGCAGGCTCCATCCAATAGGAGACGTAAATACTTCATTCTGATAGGATGGACAGAGGACATCTCACTTCCTTGTTTGTCTTGCTCAGTTTAGTCTGATTTGCATGTACATTATCTACGGATTTTGGAGTCAGATTAACGTTCTGATTCTAACTCCTACAGATACAATGTCCTGTCCCCTGGGTGGATGGCTGTCCGTTGCCGATGTGTCGATAAAGTTTGGACTGTAGTATAAATGACACTGCCTTTTTACTATTAGCAGAGTTCAACAAGCAGTTGACCTCTATATACACAAAGTATTGTCTCTTGACATACACAGGACTGTGTGGTTTTGTCTTCATGGGCTACTGCTTGACTGATGACTGCATATGCATATTTTATGGTGATGTGTTATTCGGGGTCACCGTGTCTTTTAGTAGTTCAGTGTGTCAAGTGATGGGTTATTGCTTCTGGGGGGCGTCGGTATGCTGTTGGGTTGAACTGGGCTGGTTGGCTTGTGGTGTGGTGTATTTTAGTATGTCAGTCAATCAGTCAATATGGCACATTGTTTGGGATGCCCTGTGTGTTATGGTCTTGTCAGTTGCATGTCATATTGTTTGGGTTGGGGATGTGTTATGGTCTTGTCAGTTGCATGTCATATTGTTTGGGTTGGGGATGTGTTATGGTCTTGTCAGTTGCATGTCATATTGTTTGGGTTGGGGATGTGTTATGGTCTTGTCAGTTGGGTGTCATATTGTTTGGGTTGGGGATGTGTTATGGTCTTGTCAGTTGGGTGTCATATTGTTTGGGCTGTACTGTATCTGCAGCTATAGCAGGACAGACGGCTAAAGGCAGCAAGGTGTCAATGACAGGACCTCATCATAATTCATGACTAGAGGAGATTCATCTCTGCAGCTTCTAATGAGAGCTGTGCAGCTACCAGTCCGGAGCCTGTGGGTTCAATTTCCTGCTGTCACTCGCTCTGTGCTGTGCTGGCTGCTGCACACACACTCCATGCAAACTGCACACACACTCCATGCAAACTGCGCTTCACTCGTTTCCTGCTTGTAGTGTAGGTCTACAAGGGCCCCATCCACAATCCCTTCTCAGAAAAAAACGTTGCTCTATATGCCTTAACCGATTCCTGAACTAAAAATAACTTTTAATTGAGGCCTGAGTTATAATCCCAGGCCTGAGTTATACATATTATCAGTTATTGGAAGCACTGCACTGTGACATATTGTGTAAACTAAACATACCTGTAATACTTCTCCTCCTCCTCCCAGTTCCCAGAGTGTGGATTCTTTGGCATGTACGACAAGATCCTTCTGTTCCGCCATGACCTGACCTCAGAGAACATCCTGCAGAGACTGACGTCAGCAGAGGACATCCATGAGGGAGACCTGATCGAGGTGGTACTCTCCGGTGAGACCTGGAAAAGGGTTGGAGATACTCCATGTCACAAGAGATGAGGTTGATATCGAGAGATGAGGTTGATATCGAGAGATGAGGTTGATATCGAGAGATGAGGTTGATGTCGAGAGATGAGGTTGATGTCAAGAGATGAAGCAGATTAATGCAGGGTAGTAACATTATGAGTTGGGATTATGGTTCGTTGTTTAGCTAGCTAGCTACATGTCTCAACAAAAGACTCCACTATGCAAGTAACCATTTCAATAGAATGTTCATGATATCACTGCGACAACTGTCGATAGACGGAGATGGTGAATTCGCTCTGGCTATCTACTCTTTCAGAGCACTCTCTTCTGATTGTGCCATAATAACAGAATCAATTTACGAATGCTCAACACCCGTTGAATATGGCCAGTGTCAGTAAACGTTGGCAAAAAAAACATAATTAAATTGTTGCCAGCAGCACAGTTACAGTCACCTACTTTCTGGATAACATGAAAACAGCCTAACCAGCTCTGCTACAGTGAGTAAAATGGTCAGAGTTCTCTCATTTGTGTCTGGAAGTAGCTAGCAAGCTAGCCAACGTTAGCCAGACAGCTTGGGAGCTTGATTGCTGTTGTTAGGTCAGAGCGCGGATCAACTGTACTCCTTGGCCAGAGTGTCCAGTGTGCACTCTGAATGCTCTGAGAGCAAAACGCTCCGAATTTACGAACCGGTCAATCTGACAACGCTCTGAGCGCACTCTGGCACTCCAGATTTAATTTATGAACGCAAGCATAGTATAAACCAGCCTTTAGTATTGACATTTTTGGTTGTTCAGTACATGGCCTCACATGTGAATCCTCAAAGAGATGGGTGGGGCTAAGGCTAAAGAGGGTGTGAACGATGCTGAATGGGTTTAGACAAAGAAAACATTCAAGGGACATTTTCTCAAAAGTGATGTTACAAGTCTTTTAACTTTCAAAGCAGAATTACTTTCCCATTATTCCTCAATTGTAGTGTATTATATACCGTTTTCTAGCTCTGAGTCTCTACTTTTTAATTTTTTTTTAAACACTATTTAAAATGTTGCTACATAAGACTGAATCGAGCCAGACTGTCACATTTAGGATGTGGTACATTATAGGTACAGGGATCTCTTTGTTTACCCTGTAACACCCCAGTGTTTCAGATCTCTCCAGATCTCTCCTGTGTAGCTACTATGTTGTCCATATGCCCCCCCCCCCCCCATGTCTCTCCTATGTATCCCCTTCAGTATTCATCCTCTATGTCAACCTATGATAACCCCACGACATTTTGGGCATATTCCCTTTCAATGGCAGTGCCTTGCGGTCTGTTGTTGATCATCCTAGGTGTGAAACTCAACCAACACCTGAACAGCTACACACCCCAGAGTAGTATTCATGTAGAATTCCAACACAAGAGGAAATGTCTGAACTCACAGCCCAACCACACAAGACTCAACCCCAGCCCACTTCCTGATCCTCGCTGCTTGTTTTTGGTGCAGCACGTCCCCACAGTCAGTGCAGATGTAGTGTTGATTAAGTTTTAGTCTGACTGTTCTCTACGTTTCTCCATCGCCTGCTACTCTGTGTGCTCAGGATAAAATACAAAAATGTCATGTTTTTCCCTCCCTGGTTTTGTCCAGACAGGTCTGCTGAGTTCAGCTCGGTTCAGATCCCTGTCACCTTCTTTGTTCTGCTCTGTTCTGCTCTATTCTGCTTAATTCTGTTTTGCCTTATTCTGCCCTGTTCTGCTCTGTTCTGCGCTGTTCTGCCCTGTTCTGTTCTGCCCTGTTCTTTTCTGCCCTGTTCTACTCTGTTCTGTTGTAATGTGTTCTGCTCTGTTCTACTCTGCTCTGCTCTGCTCTGTTCTGCCCTGTTAGCCTCTGTTCTGCTCTGTTCTGTTCTACTCTATTCTGTTGTAATGTGTTCTGTTCTACTCTGGTCTGTTCTGCTCTGTTCTAATGTGTTCTACTCTAATGTGTTCTACTCACGGTCTCTCAGAGACCGTGGCAGATGACTCTTGACTCTCAGTTCCAAAGCCATGCATTTTATATTTCTGCAGTTGCTGATTCTCAGGGATTGATGAGGACGTTGATTGTGACCTGATTAATGTTGCTCATGCACTTCCACATCTATCCCCACCTAGTAATTGTTAGATTAAGGATAGGATAAGACTATTATTATCATGTATAGTATTATGAATAGATTTTAGGTACCTAACCTGTATGTAATTTAGAAAACCAATAGCAGAGCAGTCTTTTTCTCTGAGTGCAGAATGCTCTCATCTCTCCTCTACAGTGAATACTTGCCCTTTCAGAACGCTGTCTGGTTTGTTGTGTACTCACTGAGAATGCGGTTGCTATGGCACTGTTTTTCATTTCAACCACTTGGCCTTCATGTTCGCCTATTGATAAAAAGACAGAGAGGGGTTTATGAACAGTAAATCTATTTTCTTTGAAAACGGACGTGAAATGAAGGGTTGGACTGAGCAAAGAGCAAAGGTGGCTAGACTTCAGAGAGAAAGAAGCCAATTTGTGCCCTCAGAGAAATGTCCAACAAGGAGAGAACAGGCATGTCACTCAACAGTTCTCAATGTAACTACATCAAAGTGACTCATGAATACCCCAATTAACTATGTCTACGTCCCAAATGGCACCCTATTCTCTATATAGTGCATTACTTTTGACCAGGGCCCATACAGTTGCAGTCGGAAGTTTACATGCACCTTAGCCAAATACTGCCAGTTTTTCACAATTCCTGACATTTAATCCTAGTAAAAAGTCCCTGTCTTAGGTCAGTTAGGATCACCACTTTATTTTAAGAATGTGAAATGTCCGAATAATAGTAGACAGAATGATTTATTTCAGCTTTTATTTCTTTCATCACATTCCCAGTGGGTCAGAAGTTTACATACACTCAATTAGTATTTGGTAGCATTGCCTTTAAATTGTTTAACTTGGGTCAAACCTTTCGGGTAGCCTTCCACAAGCTTCCCACAATAAGTTGAATGAATTTTGGCCTATTCCTTCTGACAGAGCTGGTGAAACTGAGTCAGGTTTGTAGGCCTCCTTTCTTGCACACACGTTTTCAGTTCTGCCCATAAAATTTCTATAGGATTGAGGTCAGGGCTTTGTGATGGCCACTCCAATACCTTGACTTTGTTGTCCTTAAGCCATTTTGCCACAACTTTGGAAGTATGCTTGGGGTCATTGTCCATTTAAAGACCCATTTGCGACCAAGCTTTAACTTCCTGACGGATGTCTTGAGATGTTGCTTCAATATATCCACATAATTTTCCATCCTCATGATGCCATCTATTTTGTGAAGTGCACCAGTCCCTCCTGCAGCAAAGCACCCCCACAACATGATGCTGCCACCCCTGTGCTTCACGGTTGGGATGGTGTTCCCCCTTTTTCCTCCAAACATAACGATGGTCATTATGGCCAAACAGTTCTATTTTTGTTTCATCAGACCAGAGGACATTTCTTCAAAAAGTACGATCTTTGTCTCCATATGCAGTTGCAAACTGTAGTCTGGCTTTTTTATGGCGGTTTTAGAGCAGTAGTTTCTTCCTTGCTGAGCGGCCTTTCAGGTTATGTTGATATAGGACTTGTTTTACTGTGGATATCTTCACAAGGTCCTTTGCTGTTGTTCTGGGATTGATTTGCACTTTTCGCACCAAAGTATGTTCATCTCTAGGAGACAGAACGCGCCTCCTTCCTGAGCAATATGATGGCTGCGTGGTCCCATGGTGTTTATACTTGCGTACTATTGTTTGTACAGATGAACGTGGTACCTTCAGGCGTTTGGAAATTGCTCCCAAGGATGACCCAGACTTGTGGAGGTCTACAATATTTTTTTCTGAGGTCTTGGCTGATTTCGTTTGATTTTCCCATGATGTCAAACAAAGAGGCACTGAGTTTGAAGGAAGGCCTTGAAATACATCCACAGGTACACCTCCAATTGACTCAAATTATGTCACTTAGCCTATCAGAAGCTTCTAAAGCCATGACATCATTTTCTGGAATTTTCCAAGCTGTTTAAAGGCACAGTCAACTTAGTGTATGTAAACTTTTGACCCACTCATGTGTCTGAATAGTAACACAACCACAAAGGCACAATGTTCAAGTCAACCATAATGAGCGTCCGGCAGTAGTAGGTTACATCCTGGATGTCGATAAATGGTGATTCAATATGAAGCTAGAATCGTCAGGAAAGTAACAGAAAATGACGGGGGAGATGTTTTGTGGTCAGAGGCAATAGGACGGCCACCCGTTCATCAGCGGGGTCTGTTTTGTACTTGACATGTATCTGAAAGGAATTAACAACACTCTGAATCAGAATGACAGTTGAAAAATATTAACATCATGACAGTCATGTAGGATTGGGGCGATTTCTACTGGCTTTCTGCTAAAGATTGGCCTACTTAATTTCAAACATTCTAATGGTTTGATCATGACTCATCACAATCCATTTCCTCTGGTATTCATGTCCATGCTTGTCTCGCTTCTTTGTTAATATTGTTTTTCTTGCAGTACACTAACCCAGTGTGTGTTTGTGTCTCAGCTTTAGCCACTGTCGAGGACTTCCAGATCCGGCCCCATGCCTTGTATGTGCACTCCTACAAGGCCCCGGCTTTCTGTGATGACTGTGGGGAGATGCTGTGGGGCCTGGTCCGACAGGGCCTCAAATGTGAAGGTATGTCTGGACCCTGCCCCAGTGCCCCCTCAGCCCAGAGCTACTGATCCCAGTCACGTCACTCCTGACCTAGGCTTCACCTCAAATCAAACTCCTGGCTCACATAGGCCGGAATCAAAGCCTGGGTAACTGTACAGAAGGATATCTTGATTGACGGTGTAGCTCCCTGCTTTCAAGTCCTGATCAGAACAGCCTTTGAGTGCTTCTTATTGTAGTGGTGCCAAGCAGTGGATGGGCTCTCATAGTGCTTTGTGGAGCGGGATGATTGTCAGAGGAGAGTTGAAGTTTTCATCATATGTAACCTGATAGAAGAGTAAAACAGCCCTGAACATTCACTTGGATACAGGTCATACACATGACCTACACTATAACTCTGAGAGAGAGAGAGAGAGAGAGAGAGAGAGTGAGAGATAGAGAGATAGCGAGAGAGAGATAGCGAGAGAGAGAGAGGACGAGATATCGAGAGATAGCGAGAGATAGCGAGAGAGTGAGTGAGAGGATAGAGAGTAAGAGAGAGATAGTGAGAGAGAGAGAGAGAGAGTGAGAGAGAGATAGCGAGAGATAGCGAGAGATAGCGAGAGAGAGATAGCGAGAGAGAGGACGAGATAGCGAGAGAGAGATAGCGAGAGATAGCGAGAGAGAGATAGCGAGAGAGAGAGAGAGAGAGAGAGAGAGAGATAGCGAGAGATAGCGAGAGAGAGAGATAGCGAGAGAGAGAGATAGCGAGAGAGAGATAGAGAGAGAGAGAGAGAGAGAGAGAGAGAGAGAGCGAGAGAGAGAGAGAGACAAGCATGTATGGTTTCTAAGTACTGTGCCTCCTCTATAGGATGTGGGCTGAACTACCACAAGCGCTGCGCCTTTAAGATCCCTAACAACTGTAGCGGGGTGAGAAAGAGACGGCTCTCCAACGTGTCCCTGCCTGGAGCTGTGCTGTCCGTCCCCCGCCCAGCCCCCATCGAACATGTCCCTGTTTCCCAGGAAGAGGTAGGGGGACACTCTCTGTCCTTGTCCCAAATAGTACTCTGTTCCCTATTTATTGCCCATAGGGCTCTGGTCAAAAGCAGTGCACTATGTAGTGAGTAGAGTGTCATTTGGGACAAAACTCTCTGTGCTGTTGTAACTGCTGCTCCACTTAACATGACTGCTTGTTGTACTACTGTGTACAGCTTCCATTTCTTCAACACACAAACACACAAGCATGCATGCGTTGACAAAGACACACGCACACACCCATGCACGCAAACACACACACGCGAACGAATACACACATACACACACGCACACACGCATTCCGTATGCAGACACTCAGTCAGGCTGGCCAATTAGTGGTTGGGAGCCTAAAGAGAGTGTTTATGTCAAAACGCTGTGTATACATACCAAAACCCAGGAACCATTTTACTGAAGAAACAAGGCTCTTCATATTAATCACTTTCATAAAGTCATTTCCATCCCTCTTCATGCAGTATTGTCACGTCTAAACAAACAAAGGATTATTTGTAATATTATTAACTTAATCCACTTCTCACTCGTTCAATATATAACGTTATATATTGAATAATATAATGCTAAAATCAAATACTCTTGATTATTTTCCTTCCCACGCAATTCGCGTCTCAAAATATTTATGTAATGTGCACTTTTGTTCTGGTCAGTTAAGTTGATGTTGTGATGTTTAAAATGACCACCAAGATGTGAAATAGCTTTTTAACAAATGTGCCTACAGTGTTGTGGAAGCTACTCTGAAAATATAGTTTACCAAGCTACCAATTACTTCACACTGGAAGAAGTTAAGCTACACCAAAGCTACCCTTAAGAAAAATATAGTTTACTTCACTAAAGTTACTATGAAAAAGTAGTTCATTACACCCCAAACCACTTTGTGAAAAATGATCATATCTAAATCTAAAATGTCATAGACTACAAATTGCAAGAACCGATGACTCTGGAGTCAGGTGTTAACAGGATGTGTTCTTAGCCTATTAACCACAGTGAGATTTAGGCAGGTCTGATGCTGAAAAAGAAAGGAAATTCTTGCTTACTTCACCCATATTTTATTTTAGCAAAAAAAGTTGTGTGTAGTTCCAGTAGTTAGTTAGCTACACCACCACAAAAAGTAAAAAGTTCTGAAAACACTACCAAGATTTGAATTTAGTTCAACTACCACCAAGCTACTGCAAAATCTAACTAAATTACTAGTAAAATTACATTTAGTTCACTACTCCCCAACACTGTGTACCTAGCTATGTATGAACTTGTGATAAGACAATTATTACCAATAAGATACAGTAAAGGTGATACAGCGTGGTTGACTCTGCTCTGCTGCCTCCCAGTCAAGACAGACCTGCAGCATGTTTGACTCTGCTCTGCTGCCTCCCAGTCAAGACAGACCTGCAGCATGTTTGACTCTGCTCTGCTGCCTCCCAGTCAAGACAGACCTGCAGCATGTTTGACTCTGCTCTGCTGCCTCCCAGTCAAGACAGACCTGCAGCATGTTTGAATCTGCTCTGCTGCCTCCCAGTCAAGACAGACCTGCAGCATGTTTGAATCTGCTCTGCTGCCTCCCAGTCAAGACAGACCTGCAGCATGTTTGACTCTGCTCTGCTGCCTCCCAGTCAAGACAGACCTGCAGCATGTTTGACTCTGCTCTGCTGCCTCCCAGTCAAGACAGACCTGCAGCATGATTGACTCTGCTCTGCTGCCTCCCAGTCAAGACAGACCTGCAGCATGTTTGACTCTGCTCTGCTGCCTCCCAGTCAAGGCTGATGAAACAAAGCCTTTTCATAAGCTCTATTCATCGTCACCCAATGAAATCTCTTCCTTTTTGTTTTACACTACTTCTCTCCTGCCTGTGTGTCCAGTACCTTTCTAAAGAAGTGGTGACTGAAAATACTGTACAATAAAATCTGTGTGAGATGTTATTCAGAACATTACAGTCTGTAGAGATGATACAACATAAAATACAGTATAGTAATGTCTGGAATGATTTCCATATTTTTTTAACGAATGTACTCTTTCTCTTGTGCTATCTTATCTTTTCCTTCAATTTCCCCGTTCTACTACCTCACCCATCCCCTACCCTCTCTCTGTCTGTCTCTCCTCTTCTTTCTCTGTCTCTATCTCTCTCTCATCCCCTCAGCAGCGCCCTCTCCAGGGGGCAGGGAAGGGTAACAGTCTGTTGAGCGGCAGGCCTATCTGGATGGAGAAGATGGTGCTGGGAAGGGTCAAGGTGCCTCACACCTTCTCAGTGCACACCTACACCAGACCAACCATCTGCCAGTTCTGTAAACGCCTGCTGAAAGGCCTGTTCCGCCAGGGCATGCAGTGCAAAGGTGAGGCACTCCAAACACTGGAATTATGTTGTGTAGATAGAGGGATCCTGAGTGGCACAGCGGTCTAAGGCACTGCATTGCAGTGCTAGAGGTGTCACTACATACCCGGGTTCGATCCGGGCTGTATCACAACCGGCCGTGATTGGGAGTCCCATAGGGAGGCGCACAATTGGCACAGCATCGTCTGGGTTACGTTAGGGTTTGGCCGGGGTAGGTCGTCATTTTAAATAAGAATTTGTTCTTAACTGACTTGCCTAGTTAAATAAAGGTTAAATAAAATATATAATCTAATTCAAATGATTAGATGTACAGTAGATGTAAGATATTAATGTGACTATGATGTGCATAGATATGTCCATATGGCCTCTTCGTACAGTCGGTTGAGTGAACGTGATGTTGAATCTTCATGTTTTCAGATTGTAAATTTAACTGCCATAAGAGATGTGCAGCCAAGATACCCAGAGACTGCCTTGGTGAGGTTTCCTTTAATGGAGGTAAGTTTGTCTCAAGTGTATAGCTAACTAAAATTGCCTCCATAACTTGTCCCCACTATTTAGTCAAAAGCAGTGTATTGAATGTATTGATGGATATGTGGAAGAATGCCTCCCCCATGTAGTAAGTAGTTAGCCAGGTCCCATACGCTATGTACTGTAGCCAACTCTTCACATGTACAGTTCATACAGTAGGATACCAGGCTAGTAAGCAGTACATACCTTTACCACATGTACAGCTCATACAGTAGGGACCCAGGCTAGTAAGCAGTACATACCTTTACCACATGAGGACCACAGTGGAAATAAGTGTATTTAATGTGTCATCCTCTGGGATTTGTTGTACTTAATTGTTTCAAATCAATCAATCAATCCATTGATGAATCAATATCACGCCCCTCCTACTGTGTCTCCTGCCCCAGAACCAGCCAGTCCTGGCCCCGACTCTGAGACCACCATGGAGGTGGACAACAGTGATGTGAACAGTGAGGGCAGCCAGAGCATGGAAGACCCAGAGGAGCCCTCCACCCCAGACGATAAGTTCTACATTGAAGGGCCCTGTCTGGATGGGGACAAGGACGAGGACACAGTGAAGGCTATCAGGTACTTACTTAGGGCCATATTCAATCTGTATCACCGAAGTGTTACAGATTGCGCAATAGAAACTTAAAGGTAATTTCCGATTGAGCCGACATATGCAGCATTTACCATGAATGCATTCTCTGCTAACGCAGTAACATTGCCTTTAAATTTCAATCGCGCTGTAAAGCTGAACTTCTGCGACACAGATTGAATAGAGCCCTTAGTCCTCTTCTCCCCGGGTGGGACATAAGGCTGTAACATTCTTCTGGCACTAGAGTTGGTCTTTGGCTAGATTTATGTCATGTCCCGTGAGAGTCTCATCTCTCCCAACTCAGCCAGCACAGGCTAGCACTGGACTGGAAGGAATATGATGTTTAATGAAATGAATACGTATAATGTGTACAGATGCGTTCAATTGTGGAGTTCCTTGTGTTCTGTTGCGTTTCGTATATGAAAATAGTTGTGAGTTTGTTGTTACATCACATAAGCTTTATAAATGTATGTCAACGATTTGGCAATTGACATTACCCAAAAATGGGTTGAACCAATGTTGTTTCGACGTCATTTCCACCCCCCTAACAGAAGTGAATCAATGTGGACAACTCATTGGAGTTGCAAAAAGTCATCAACTTAAGGGCATTTCCTATTTTTTTCACCCAACATTTAACCCAAATCCAATGACATGGTGACATGTCTCAACCAAATGTAAATCAAAACGTGTCGTTAAACTGATGTCTGTGCCCAGTGGGTAGGCATACATTTGTTCATACGTGCTCTTGTCATTTTGTGTAGCCCCATGACAAGCAGTTTCATCCCCCTAATGCGGGTGGTTCAGTCCATAAAACAAACCAAGCGGAAGAGCTCAACCATGGTTCGGGAGGGATGGATGGTCCACTACACCAGCCGAGACAACCTGGTAAGAAACCTCTTGGATCATCTAAAAAAAAAAAAAAAAAAAGAGATTGCGAGTCAATAGTATTTTTCAGAGATGCTATTTGAGGTTTTGATGATAACTCACTGCTTTGATCGGTTTTTGTTTTCAGAGGAAGAGGCATTACTGGAGGCTGGACAGCAAGTGTCTGACCCTGCTGCAGAACGAAACAGGAACCAAGTATTACAAGGTACAAGACCGGTCATCACATCTCTTATTAGACGTCTCTGTCCAATTATAGAAGTTACACAGACAACAAAAAGACATTGACAGGTCAAAAGTGACAGGTCTAAAGTGTAGTGTGAAGCTTGGAGACAAGCTAGAAAAGGTCCTGTCATTCCAGTTATTGCTTTCTATTTATGTAGTGAACATTTTAGTAACACTTGTGGTGTTATTTGAAGAAAGTAAGGTGTTGCCCTCATCCTCCCACAGACAGACAGGCAAGGCAGTCTTTTCCCTCTCTATTCTCTCCTCCTTTCATGTTCTTTTTGCATGACAGAGAGAGAGACAGAGAGAGAGACAGAGAGAGAGACAGAGACAAAGAGAGAGACAGAGAGAGAGAGAGACAGAGAGAGAGAGAGAGAGAGAGAGAGAGAGAGAGACAGACAGACAGACAGAGAGAGAGACAGACAGAGAGAGAGAGACAGACAGAGAGAGAGAGACAGAGAGAGAGACAGAGAGAGAGAGAGAGAGAGAGACAGAGAGAGAGACAGAGAGAGAGACAGAGAGAGAGACAGAGACAGAGACAGAGACAGACAGACAGAGAGAGAGAGACAGACAGACAGACAGAGAGAGAGAGAGAGAGACAGAGAGAGACAGAGATAGATAGAGAGAGCCCTGTGGCTGAATCTCTGAGCATGCTCCTCCTGTGGCAGACCGACCGTCAGTGCCAGGACTGGACTGGGGGGCTTCCCTGTGGTGTCTCTGGTCGTTCCTCCATCCCTGCCTGCCTGGCAGGCTGCCAGCATGCCTCGTGCCCAGAACGGGGAGGCACGTCCTGCCTTTTAATCAGGGGAGCGCTTTGCTTCCCCCCTGACCCGGCGGAGCGCCCTGTCATGTGGCACGCTCGTCAAACCACAAGCAGTTAATCTGATACTGGCGACAGAGGCCCGGATGGGTGCAGCAGACTGGGCTGACTGAGACGATTGGCTGGCCAGCAATTCTCTCTCTCTCTCTCTCTCTGATGTTTTTTCTCCTTGTGGGTGTGTTGGTTCGCTCGGCTACAGCAGCGGAATGTTCAAATGGACTTGAAAAGCCCCACACACTTCATTCCTCAAAGGCTGTCAGAGAGTGAGGAGAAGAGAGTAGAAACCAGAGCTGAGAAGAGGAGAGAGGAGACCTGGTAGAGCTGAGAGTGTAGTTATTCCTGGGACAGTTAGACGTTAGGACGCTATAGGTGTACTTTTTAGCAGCTGATTGGAGTACCTCAGCCTCACGGGTCGTTTGATTGGCTGACAATCCGTTGTGACCTTTGGTGACCTTTGACCCTGCTCCTCTGACTCCGTCCTCAGGAGATCCCCCTGTCAGAAATCCTGCAGGTGGAGCAGGCGCAGGACTTCCACAGCCTGGCCCAGGGCAGCAACCCCCACTGCTTCGAGATCATCACTGCCACTATGGTCTACTACGTGGGGGAGAATAACAGTGGTCACTTCCATAACCCTACCCTGGCTGCCACGGGTGTGGGGCTGGAGGTGGCCCAGGGCTGGGAGAAGGCCATCCGGCAGGCCCTGATGCCCGTCACTCCGCAACCCAGTGTCTACACTGGCCCCGGACAGGGCAAGGATCACAGTGAGTAGAATAGTACCCTGGCCTGCTGCTAATGTGATTGAGATCTGCTGAGGAGATCAGGCAAATGTAATGTCACGCAATTTGTATGTTTTTATGGGCGTGTGTGTGTGTGCGCACAGCTGTGACCTCCCGCTGCCTGCTCAAAGTGTATTACTGGAAAATTAAATGGTGGCATTTTAAGACGATTTAAGAGATTTTAGGGGATTTCCAAGCTCTTTTTGATTTCTCTCTGGCTGTGATTAGTGATAGGAAAATTCCTCCCATCATTTAATTAATGGAGAGTGATATAACATCATTAAACTCAAACAATCTGTAGTCACACAAAGAAGTATAAGGCCAGTGAGCGATGTTTGGTCATTTGATGGTTAACTACTGTCACACAAAGAACTGTCCATAGACATGCTCAAACTAGTGGCCTATTTACTGCAAGACCAATTAAAAAGAAGGCCGTATTGGTCGAGGTCTTTGGGTTCAATTTTGCATCGAGATTGTCTGCATCCCAAATGGCACCTATTCCTTATGCAATGATTCTTGTCAAAAGTAGTGAACTACATAGGGCATAGTTTGGGATACAGACTTTGTGCCACTGGCCTGTGCATACAATACAGACAGTATTATATATTTCTCTATGGATTGTGTTACATAAACCCAGCCTTTGGTTGACCCAGCTGATTGGTATTTGGTGGCCCACTACTGGGACAGAGTGCTGGTATAGAACACTGGATACGACCTTAACCACCACGGCTGGGCCTGGGTTCAGAATCAATGGAAACCCCAATGGAAACGTACTGAACGTACAGGCTGGGCTTTCGCCTTGCGGGTTTCTACTACTGAATAGTGGCTCTAGCCTGGTCCCAGATCCGTGTGCTCTCGCCAACGCCATTGCTGTCAAGCCATAGTATGACAACGAGTTGGCATTAAAGCACAAACAGACTGCCACTCAGGCCAGTTAGGATTTAGTTGTTATTAAAATATATATCAAAATATACTTAACTAAGAACATTACCATGTGTCCTTGGTGTGTCCTGCTTCAAATAATGCTTGATCATTTACTATTTTCGAAGCCTCACATAATCTGTTTCTTGTCTCTTCAGAGGACATTTCAATCAGCATATCAGTGTCTAACTCACAGATCACAGAGAATGTGGTAAGTGTCTATCCAATACAGCATATTAGCTGTGTATAGCTACAGCTCCACAAGCATTCCTGATAAGGAATTTAGGAATATAAAAAATATTAGATATCTGCAAAATGTTAGATGGATTGTCCGTTTAGTGAAATATACAGTGCATTCGGAAAGTATTCAAATACCTTGACTTTTTCCACATTTTGTTACTTTACAGCCTTATTCTAAAATGGATTAAATACATGTTCTTCCTCATCAATCTACATACAATACCCCATAATGACAAAGCGAAAACAGGTTTTTAGAAATGTTAGCAATTTTATAAAAATTTTAAAACAGAAATACCTTATTTACATAAGAATTCAGACCCTTTGCTATGAGACTTGAAATTGAGCTCAGGTGCATCCTGTTTCCATCGATCATCCTTGAGATGTTTCTACAACTTGATTGGCGACCACCTGTGGTAAATTCAATTGATTGGACATGATTTGAAAAGGCACACACCTGTCTATATAAGGTCCCACAGTTGGCAGTGCATGTCAGAGCAAAAACCAACAAAACCATGAGGTCGAAGGTATTGTCCGTAGAGCTCCGAGACAGGATTGTCAAGGCACAGATCTGGGGAAGGGTATCAAAAAATGTCTGCAGCATTGAAGGTCCTCAAGAACACAGTGGCCTCCATAATTCTTAAATGGAATTAGTTTGGAACCACCAACACTCTTCCTAGAGCTGGCCGCAAGGCCAAACTGAGCAATCGGGGGAGAAGGGCCTTGGTCAGGGAGGTGACCAAGAACACAATGGTCACTCTGACAGAGCTCCAGAGTTCCTCTGTGGAGATGGGAGAACCTTCCAGAAGGACAACCATCTCTGCAGCACTCCACCAATCAGGCCTTTATGGTAGAGTGGCCAGACGTAAGCCACTCCTCAATAAAAGGCACATGACAGCCTGCTTGGAACTGGCCAAAAGGCACCTAAAGGATTCTCAGACCATGAGAAACAAGATTCTCTAGTCTGATGAAACCAAGATTGAACTCTTTGGCCTGAATGCCAAGTGTCACGTCTGGAGGAAACCTGGCATCATCCCTGCGGTGAAGCATGGTGGTGGCAGCATCATGCTGTGGGGAGGTTTTTCCACGGCAGGTACTGGGAGACTAGTCAGGATTTGAGGGAAAGATGAACAGAGCAAAGTACAGAGATATCCTTGATGAAAACCTGCTCAGGACCTCAGACTGGGGCGAAGGTTCACCTTCCAACAGGACAACGACCCTAAGCACACAGCCAAGACAACGCAGGAGTGGCTTCGGGACAAGTCTCTGAATGTCCTTGAGTGGTCCAGCCAGAGCCCGGACTTGAACCTGATCGAACATCTCTGGAGAGACCTGAAAATAACTATGCAGCGATGCTCCCCTTCCAACCTGACAGAGCTTGAGAGGATCTGCAGAGAAGAATGGGAGAAACTCCCCAAATACATGTGTGCCAAGCTTGTAGCACCCTACCGAAGAACTCAATGCTGTAATCGCTGACAAAGGTGCTTTAACAAAGTAACTAGTAAAGGGTCTGAATACTTATGTAAATGTGAAACAAATGTTTTTAATAAATTGTCAAACATTTCTAAAAACTAGTTTTTGCTTTGTCATTATGGGTTATTGTGTGCAGATTGATGAGTGGGTACGACAATTTAATCAATTTTAGAATAAGACTAACTAAATGTGGAAAAAGTGAAGGGGTCTGGATACTTTGAGGACACCATGTCTTTTCTCTTCTTCAGGATATCAGTTCAGTCTACCAGATCTTTGCTGATGAGGTCCTTGGGTCGGGCCAGTTTGGGATTGTGTATGGAGGTAAGTCAGACTGACTCTACAGTATTTCTGTTGGCTTCATGTACATGGTGAAGTGGAGATGAAATTCAGCCCTGATGAAGGCTAAAGGGCCGAAATGGTTTGGTTTTACTTTTACCAATAACAAAGCACTTTTATCAACTTCCACTGTCCTCCAAGAGTTCAGTTTGCTCCTCAATTCATGCACCTTAGTTGGAGAGCGAGGTAGAGGAAGTGTTACCTTCCGTTTGGCTTCATGTACATCCATCCATCCATCCACGTTTCCTCTCTTTATAGTTTCAATCACTGGGAGGGGAAGACTACTTATTGTTCTTTCTATGTTATGCAAATCAACTTTTATTAGAATTCCTTTCTCTGTCTGTTCTATAGTTCGAGACAGAGGAAGAAATACACAGTTCATTTGCTACAATCTGCAGCGAGTAGCCTGTGAATTATCCTATTCACTCTCATGTGTAGGTAAACACAGAAAGACTGGGAGAGACGTGGCCATCAAAATCATCGACAAGATGAGGTTCCCTACCAAGCAGGAGAGCCAGCTGAGGAACGAGGTGGCCATTCTCCAGGTAGATAAAAGACAGAGAAGCCTGGCTCTTTTACAGCCAGTCTAGACCCTGATAGCCTGGGAATCTAAAGTGGCCACGTTTCACTATTGTTTCACTTCACAACAGTAGTGAAACATAAAGATTTGGTTTTGTGGTCTCATGCTAGATTTGTGAGACTGTTGTGAAGAAATGTTTGACTTTTTCAGATTTCAGAGCACGCCTGTGGACCCTGGTACATACATCATATCCACGATGTGGAGTGGGGTGTTAGTTGATGAAAACCCTGTAGTAAATCATGTTTTATATATATATATATATATATATATATATATAGTGTCTGTGTTCTTTTGCCCATCTTAATATTTTATTTTTATTGGCCAGTCTGAGATGTCTTTTTCTTTGCAACTCTGCCTAGAAGGCCAGCATCCCGTAGTCGCCTCTTCACTGTTGAATGGATGCCCTTTGGTTGGTGGACCATTCTTGATACACATGAAAAACTTAGCAGCATTGCAGTTCTTCACACAAACCGGTGCTCCTTAACACCTACTACCAGACCCCGCTCAAAGCACTGAAATCTTTTGTCTTGCCCATTCACCCTCTGAATGGCACACGTACACAATCCATGCCTCAATTGTCTCCAGGCTTAAAGATCATTCTTTAACCGGTCTCCTCCCCTTTATCTACACTGATTGAAGTTTGAAGTGGTGACATCAATAAGGGATCATAGTTTTCACCTGGATTCACTTGGTTAGTCTATGTCCTGGAAAGAGCAGGTGTCCTTAATGTTTTCTACACTCAGTGTGTGTGTATATATACAGTGGGGAGAACAAGTATTTGATACACTGCCGATTTTGCAGGTTGTCCTACTTACAAAGCATGTAGAGGTCTGTAATTTTCATCATAGGTACACTTCAACTGTGAGAAACGGAATCTAAAACAAAAATCCCAAAAATCACATTGTATGATTTTTAAGTAATTAATTAGCATTTTATTGCATGACATAAGTATTTGATACATCAGAAAAGCAGAACTTAATATTTGGTACAGAAACCTTTGTTTACAATTACAGAGATCATACATTTCCTGTAGTTCTTGACCAGGTTTGCACACACTGCAGCAGGGATTTTGGCCCAGTCCTCCATACAGACCTTTTCCAGATCCTTCAGGTTTCGGGGCTGTCGCTGGGCAATATGGACTTTCAGCTCGCTCCAAAGATTTTCTATTGGGTTCAGGTCTGGAGACTGGCTAGCCCACTCCAGGACCTTGAGATGCTTCTTACGGAGCCACTCCTTAGTTGCCCTGGCTGTGTGTTTCGGGTCGTTGTCATGCTGGAAGACCCAGCCACGACCCATCTTCAATGCTCTTACTGAGGGAAGGAGGTTGTTGGCCAAGATCTCGCGATACATGGCCCCATCCATCCTCCCCTCAATACGGTGCAGTCGTCCTGTCCCCTTTACAGAAAAGCATCCCCAAAGAATGATGTTTTCACCTCCATGCTTCACGGTTGGGATGGTGTTCTTGGGGTTGTACTCATCCTTCTTCCTCTTCTTCCCCAAACACGGCGAGTGGAGTTTAGACCAAAAAGCTCTATTTTTGTCTCATCAGACCACATGACCTTCTCCCATTCCTCCTCTGGATCATCCAGATGGTCATTGGCAAACTTCAGACGGGCCTGGACTTTTTTCTTTACATAGTTGAATGTGCTGACAACAAAATCACACAAAAATTATCAATGGAAATCAAAGTTATCAACCCATGGAGGTCTGGATTTGGAGTCACACTCAAAATTACAGTGGAACTACACTACAGGCTGATCCAACTTTGATGTAATGACCTTAAAACAAGTCAAAATTAGGCTCAGTAGTGTGTGTGGCCTCCACGTGCCTGTATGACCTCCCTACAACGCCTGGGCATGCTCCTGATGAGGTGGCGGATGGTCTCCTGATGGATCTCCTCCCAGACCTGGACTAAAGCATCTGCCAACTCCTGGACAGTCTGTGGTGCAACGTGGCGTTGGTGGATGGAGCGAGACATGATGTCCCAGATGTGCTCAATTGGATTCAGGTCTGGGGAACGGGCGGGCCAGTCCATAGCATCAATGCCTTCCTCTTGCAGGAACTGCTGACACACTCCAGCCACATGAGGTCTAGCATTGTCTTGCATTAGGAGGAACCCAGGGCCAACCGCACCAGCATATGGTCTCACAAGGGGTCTGAGGATCTCATCTCGGTACCTAATGGCAGTCAGGCTACCTCTGGCGAGCAAATGGAGGGCTGTGCGGTCCCCCAAAGAAATACCACCCCACACCATGACTGACCCACCGCCAAACCGGTCATACTGGAGGATGTTGCAGGCAGCAGAACGTTCTCCACGGCGTCTCCAGACTCTGTCACGTCTTTCACATGTGCTCAGTGTGAACCTGCTTTCATCTGTGAAGAGCACAGGGCGCCAGTGGCGAATTTGCCAATCTTGGTGTTCTCTGGCAAATGCCAAACGTCCTGCACGGTGTTGGGCTGTAAGCACAACCCCCACCTGTGGACGTCGGGCCCTCATACCACCCTCATGGAGTCTGTTTCTGACCGTTTGAGCAGACACATGCACATTTGTGGCCTGCTGGAGGTCATTTTGCAGGGCTCTGGCAGTGCTCCTCCTTGCACAAAGGCGGAGGTAGCGGTCCTGCTGCTGGGTTGTTGCCCTCCTACGGCCTCCTCCACGTCTCCTGATGTACTGGCCTGTCTCCTGGTAGCGCCTCCATGCAGTGTTGCTTCCTAAGTGGACAGGTTGATTTCACAGAAGTGTGATTGACTTGGAGTTACATTGTGTTGTTTAAGTGTTCCCTTTATTTTTTTGAGCAGTGTGTATATATATATATATAATACTGTATGCATGCATCACTTTGCTCATCATAGTTGAGGTCATCTGTCACCCAGCCCATAGTGTATTTGTCTCTAAGGTCTTCTCCCTCTAATTGCACATCAGGGATAAATGATCTTTTAAACTAATTGAATTGAATTCCTGTCTCCCTGCCTGTCAGAACCTTCACCATCCTGGCATCGTCAACCTGGAGTGCATGTTCGAGACCCCCGAGAGGGTCTTTGTTGTCATGGAGAAGCTCCATGGAGACATGCTGGAGACGATCCTGTCCAGTGAGAAGAGCAAGCTCCCTGAGCGTCTCACCAAGTTCCTGGTCACACAGGTCACTACTCAGTACTCAGTAATATCTGTGATCTACCTCGTAATGACCAACACGGTAACACCTTGCATACAGTGTTTTTATTACTTTATAATTGTTCCTGTAAGTACAATGTAATAACTATGACTTAAATGTAATGTAAATGTAAATGTAATGAATCATTATTACACTGTACCTAAAACAGTTACCCAAATCCTTACCCTAGGCCAGTGGTTCTCAACCAGTGGTACTAGAACGCCTGGGGGTACTTGGCCAATCAACAGGGGGTACTTGGCCAATCAACAGAGGGTACTTGAGAAGACTCATGAGACCATAGACCTACTGTTAAAATGCACATGAGGGGGTACTTCAGGGTTACTCTAGGCAGAGCAAAATTCAGTTGGTGGAACCTAGGCCTAGTACCTTTTAGAGGTAATTACACAATACAGCCCAGCCAGTGGACAGCCACTGTAATGACAAGTACCATAGCTCAGCCAGAAGTAAGTCACCCCATGTGCTTCCTGACCCGCAGATCCTAGTGGCTCTGAGGCACCTCCATTTTAAGAACATTGTCCACTGTGACCTGAAGCCTGAGAATGTGCTGCTGGCCTCAGCGGAGCCCTTCCCTCAGGTGAGTGCATGAGCTATCCACCACAACATGATGCAATGGAAACACTGATTCTGTTACTATGTTCCATTTACGTAAGTCTGTGGTCCACCACAACAAGCTAACTGAAGTACTAACTCATTATGCTAATGCTTTATTTAACCAGGTTGTTATTGGAAAAGAGAACTTGTTATCAATCACTTATAATTACTTTGCTAACTAAATAATAGAAAATGGAACTTACCCATAAGGAATGACAGCTCAGTGATGGCCTTGGTTCCAATGTGTGTTCCTATAGGTGAAGCTATGTGACTTCGGCTTCGCTCGCATCATTGGCGAGAAGTCGTTCAGGCGCTCTGTGGTCGGCACACCCGCCTACCTGGCACCCGAGGTCCTACGCAGTAAAGGTTACAACCGTTCCCTGGACATGTGGTCGGTAGGTGTGATCGTTTACGTCAGCCTCAGTGGGACCTTCCCCTTCAATGAGGACGAGGACATCAACGACCAGATCCAGAACGCTGCCTTCATGTACCCTTCCAACCCCTGGAAGGACATCTCTGGAGAGGGTAAGAGAAGTGCATGCACCCCAAATGGCACCCTATATTTTGATCAGGGCCCATATGTATAGTAGGGAATAGGGTGCCATTTTGGATGTAGCCTGTGTGGGTCGACCTGTAGATCATCTATTTACCTATCTCCCGAGTGGTGCAGCGGTCTAAGGCACTGCATCTCAGTGCAAGAGGTGTCACTACAGTCCCTGGTTTGAATCCAGGCTGTATCACATCCGGCCGTGATTGGGAGTCCCATAGGGCGGCGCACAATTGGCCCAGCGTTGTCCGGGTTTGGCCGGGGTAGGGCGTCATTGTAAATAAGAATTTGTTCTTAACTGACTTGCTTAGTTAAATAAAGATAACATTTGCTGTGGTTTTACCAGTGGTCTTCACCTCTCAGGGTGTGTCCCCTTCAATCTTCCACCTCAGAAAAAGAGGCCTACTGCTCATCTTTGAAATGTCTTTGGGACTTTGAGACTGAGAACAGCAGAATAGTTTTGTAGTCCTAATTGACTCAACCTAGAGGTAGCCATGTATTTCATTCTAGTCTGGAGTGGCCAGAGTAGAGGGATGGATGGAAATGTAGATATCACTTGTTTCTGATGTCAATGTTGTTCATGTTGGTCCATCCATACCCACAGCCACAGACCTGATCAACAACCTCCTCCAGGTGAAGATGAGGAAGCGTTACAGTGTGGACAAGTCTCTCAGTCACCCCTGGCTTCAGGTAACACACCTGCACAGTGACTACTTTGTCACACTACGTTCATCACATCATTAAATGCAGCACATGTCTATGATGTTCAGTTCACTCTGCTATGGAAATAGAACTTACTCCCTCTAAGGATCTATGAAAGTCCTCCTGTACTTCTCCTTGCAGTTTAGTAATGACAATAGACTCCTCCTACACTTCCCTTCCATCCTCCAGGACTATCAGACGTGGCTGGACCTGCGAGAGTTTGAGACACGCAGAGGGGAGCGCTACATCACCCACGAGAGCGACGACGCCCGCTGGGAGGAGCACGCCGACGAGCGGAGCCTGCATTATCCCAAGCACTTCATCATGGCGCCCAACCTGGATGACATGGAAGAGGACCCCTAGTGGCTGGGAGGACTACCTGCAGGCTGCACGTTTCAGGAGTTCACAGGGCATCCTGGGACTCGGAGACCCATGGCTGGTGCTTGGGTCCCTGGAACCTGCTACTGCTGGCTGAGACTATAAGCTTAAACAGGGGGAGATGCATGTACCCTATATGTATGTGCATAAAGGTGTCATTGTGCATTACCACATGGAACAGACAGGAGTTGCTGCAGTGGACAGGCAGATGTGTGGTGGTACAGTAGCATGACATGGGAACACATTCGTGGTGTTGGAAGGAAAGGCGTGACGATCGAGATCGAGAATCTTCAGGTTGTTTGGTTTTCATCACATTCCAGAGACCCTACGTATGTGGATTCTCTCTTCACTGACTGTTCTCTACAAGCCATAATATACAGCCCTCATTCAACTCTGGACCTAGATGCCAGTTCCACTGCATTTTTTCATTCTTCCCCTCTAATCAGGGACTGATTTAGACCTGGGACACCAGGTGGGTGCAATTAATTATCAGGTAGAACAGTGAACCAGCAGGCTCCGGACCTCGTAGGGTAAAAGTTGAATACCTCTGATATACAGTCTGTCTCATGAGCCTGAAAGACGAACCCTAAGTGGTTGGTTAGTTGGGGAATCCCTCAGCAACAGTAATAAACATTTGCACTGCCATTCAACCCAGAAAAATGGCTACAATAAAAGAAATCCAAGAGACATTTCAGCTTTTCAGCTTCTATAGCATATTTTTCTAATGTTGTTAGTTTATCATGTGTATTTGAAATCTCACGACTACATTGAATTGTTAATTTACTATGAGTGCTATTTTTTGAAAACATTTATTTCCAATGGTTTCATGTAAGGCTGTTGAACTCAAAAACATTCAAAATATGCTAATGTTTTGAATATATATTGAAAATATTTTGCTTATTCGATGGGATGTTTTTGCAATATTTGTTAACACGTTGTAATCTCTGGCTCCCTTATTGGATGCCTTGAATGAAGTTGTGAACCAATCAGCAGCTGCTACACACAGTCTTAACCCCCCTTTAGAAACTGGCCTGAGAAAAAAAATCCAGCAAAAATGAATACCGGTCTAACCAAAGCCTGAGAAATCTTCCCATAGAAATAATTACATTTTTTATGATTCTACCTTTATTTTTGTATGGAATTCTGGATGTCAATTGAATGGAGTAGAGTGCGAAGTGTCACAAAAACATTGATAGGACCAAGCCTAGGGAATTTTAGATGTTAATTCTCTGCTCGCAGCCATAGCTTACAAATGTTATTTTTTTTTCAATGAAGATAGTTGAGAAATGTTTTTTTTATTCAAGAACTGATGTGACCTTCTCGGAGCGCTGCCTTATTTATTTTCCTTCTCTTTCATTACATGTGTGGTGTTGTGTTTTTACGGATGATTGACTGGATTCACACACAATGCCAGAACTGCTGCTGCTCCCGGTGAGGGAGCTGCAAGGCCAAGCAGTTCGGCAAATTCACACAGGATTTATCCCAAATGGCACCCTACTCCCTATATAGAGCACTACTTCTGACCAAAGCTGTGGTCAAAACCTGTGCACTATATAGGGAATAGGGTGCCATTTGGGATGCTGACAAAGTCTGATCAGTGACAGTGACAAAGCATGGTAGGATAAAAAGACCGCAACGGATAAATGGACTGAGTACTCTGTAATATGTCAAACAAGCCAACATGTAATATGTCAAACAAGCCAACATGTAATATGTCAAACAAGCCAACATGTAATATGTCAAACAAGCCAACAGCGGATAATTGGACTGAGTACTCTGTACTATGTCAAACAAGCCAACAGCGGATAAATGGACTGAGTACTCTGTAATATGTCAAACAAGCCAACCGCGGATAAATGGACTGAGTACTCTGTAATATGTCAAACAAGCCAACCGCGGATAAATGGACTGAGTACTCTGTAATATGTCAAACAAGCCAACATGTAATATGTCAAACAAGCCAACAGCAGATAAATGGACTGAGTACTCTGTAATATGTCAAACAAGCCAACATGTAATATGTCAAACAAGCCAACATGTAATATGTCAAACAAGCCAACATGTAATATGTCAAACAAGCCAACAGCGGATAATTGGACTGAGTACTCTGTACTATGTCAAACAAGCCAACAGCGGATAAATGGACTGAGTACTCTGTAATATGTCAAACAAGCCAACCGCGGATAAATGGACTGAGTACTCTGTAATATGTCAAACAAGCCAACATGTAATATGTCAAACAAGCCAACATGTAATATGTCAAACAAGCCAACAGCAGATAAATGGACTGAGTACTCTGTAATATGTCAAACAAGCCAACAGCGGATAAATGGACTGAGTACTCTGTAATATGTCAAACAAGCCAACATGTACTATGTCAAACAAGCCAACATGTACTATGTCAAACAAGCCAACAGCGGATAAATGGACTGAGTACGCTGTAATATGTCAAACAAGCCAACATGTACTATGTCAAACAAGCCAACATGTAATATGCCAAACAAGCCAACAGCGGATAAATGGACCGACTACTCTGTAATATGTCAAACAAGCCAACATGTTGGTTGAAGAGAGAAATCCATCATTTGTGTGTGTGTCACATTTTGGCTTTGTTTGGTGTTTCTCCATCCCAAAACATGGGTACGTCCGTTTAAATGATGACCTCACAGCTTGTCCATGCTAATAGCGGTTGATAACATACAAACACATTCTAAATAAAACAGAACGTTTGACACTACTGGCTGACACCAATGGAACCAAGTGCAGTCATATGCAGGATACTAACCCAGTTACATATTCATGACAATACAGAATACAATGAATGCATTCATTTCATTTGTAGTATCAAATTACTGACATTTTGTGTGCAGGGAAAAACATGATTGTTGTTTTATGAAAACACCAAATGACTCAATTGAAATTTCAATATGTTGTCTTCACACTCCCTATTTTGGTATTAGTCTATTTTCAGTCTCAATCCAGCCCTTTGGATTGTGAAACAATGTTGTGGTGTGATGTTTGCCATACTGTATGTTCAGTACAAAGCACACGTAGAAGGGTGATGACTTAAACCTGAGATTCATTTAGTCTGTGTTGCCACTGGATTGGCAGATGTCAATGTTTTCTATATTTCAATATTCACATATCTAATAATAAATAAATGCCTCGGACAGTACCGTAGAGAATTTACTACTTATTTCATTTGCAGCTCGTGTCCCCTTGGTTTTATTCATCAGATTATATTGCGGTGTTCCAGACAAAGGAACATATTCTACCTTTATGTAAGAGAACTCATGGAAACTACAGTGAATCATTATCTGCGTAAGACAGGCCATACAACATAACACACAAATGCATCCTATTATAGTGAAATTTTAAAAACGAGCAAGTATTCTTGATCATTTAATTGGTCGAGGGACTGAGGGAACTATGGGACCCTATTCCCTATGTAGTGCACGACTTTTGATCAGGGCCCTATATGGGGAATATGGTACCATTTGGGAGACAACCAACAGAGTCAGAAAAACTGGGGTAAAGAGCTCTCTTTATGTCTCTAATCTGTGTAGTTAAATCCAACTGTCACAGTGCCAGTGTAGCCTGCCACATTACATTGTGCCATATGTTAGATGAACAGCCGTTTGTGGCTGGGGAAGAAAATAAATGGCTAACTACTGCTGTGTAACGATAGCACCATATGTTGAGGCCTATAGAAAATGCTTCCTACCGCTCTACAAGTTTGAGCAGGAAAACATTTCTGTTGTCTTTCTAACAAATCTTTCAAAATGTAAATATGCTGATACACTGGATTAATACCAGAATATTTTCAGTCTTAATCATATGAAAATACTTAGCGCAGTATGTGGTTCCAAGACAAAGAGATCGATAATATACACCAGGAAATGTTTTGTAATGACTTTTAATCATTCAGTCGTTAATATGATATGACTCTTTAATATGATAGCTTCATGTTAGGGTCGCTCAGTTTTTTGGGCTGGTTATTATGGCTACGGTAATCGGCCTGTGTAATAGTATCCTTTAATTGCTACTGGGGCAGTGAGGGAGAGCCTGTCAGAGCAAAACACAGCATGCTGTGAGTGGCTGACTGTGTCCCAAATGACACCCTATTGCCTATGTAGTGCACAACTTTTGACCCAGGCCCATAGGGCTCTGTTCAAAAGTAGTGCACTATATAGGGAATAGGATGCATTTGGGATGCATTCGCTATCTACTAACTCCACATTCACCAGATTGCTTCAAGATGTGGAGACAGCCAGGCACCACGTGGCCAGGGGCCATTAATGGTTTACTATAGCTTCAAACACTGTGACCTTGAGTGACGTTCTGACTGATCAAAGTGACATTGTCTACCACTTGGAATTATATGTTGGCCTAATGAACATGATAGAGAAAGATGGCAGCCACCATCTTCCCTCAGTGAGGCAAGGTGCATAATTCTTAGGATTTTATCAGCACTTCAGTTCTACTTTTTAAACCAAACTCACACCCCAGTCAGACCAAACCCTATTGCTTCCGCGGGTCTTGTGTATATAGTCCTGTGTGGCTCAGTTGGTAGAGCATGGCGCTTGCAATGCCAGGGTTGTGGGTTTGATTCCCACAGGGGACTCGTAAGAAAAAAAGTATGAAAATGTATGAACTCATTATTCTAAGTTGCTCTGGATAAGAACGTCTTCTAAATTACAAAAATCTAAAATGTATAATCAAGGTATAGTGCAACTTTTAAGTGAGTTGACACACAGCCTCCGCAGTGCAGAGGAACCCATGGTGAGTCTCTGTGTTCGTTCTTTACGAAAGGCCAAGCTCACTGAAGCCAGCCACAGGCAGGGGCGCTGGGCCCTTCTTGGGAACTGGGGCCATCTTCTTACCCCCCTTGGCCTGCTCAGGCTCGGGTCTGGTGAGGCGACTGTGATTGAGCATGGTGAAGAACTGGAACCTCTCGCCCATCTTCAAGGGGTTGGTCAGCATGTCATAGCCCTGGATCAACTGGGCCCTTGTGGACGGGTCTGCACAGTTCCTCAGCAGCACCTGAAGACACAACATTGCACAACATTGCAATTAGACAAAGATAATTGAGTGGAGGGCAAAGTAAAAGTAAAATCCCAAGTTATCTTGAAAGCCCCGATTGGCAGTTGAAAACCACGAGCGTCCACTTAACTTAATGCTTTGACAGAAACTGATACAAGCGGATTGTTATGATTGTTTATATAGTGGTCACCTTTGCCCCATGTATAAAGAAGTGGAACAGAAAAGTGTGCTCACAGGGTTCCTACTCACTTGTAAGCGTGTATCGATTCCCATATTTTTCAGGAAGTCTTTCTGAGAGACAGGGCCCATGCAGGCCACCGTAGCTCCAGCCATCCTCCTCAGGTAACTGTAGTCCACGTCAGCAGTCAGGTCAGCAGAGCCGGGCGAGGCTAGGACATCATGGAGCTTATGACCTTTAAAACCCTGGGGGTGGGGGACAGGTGGTGTTCTGGTGTTATGACAGAAATGGTAGACATGACTACTACTAACTACTACAGTTCATTATTTGTGTATCGTTACATTTTCATTTGATTTAATTCATTAGTTGTTAAAAAATTACATTGATCTGAAATAATTCCCTTTTTTTATACCAAATCAGGTCTCTCCTCACATGAGCAACGATTGATAACATTTTCATCTAGTTACATAAATGTGAGCCTGCCTGAAACATGGCTGCCTTGTTAACAGATGGAATTCTGTGATTCCCTGTCTTTTGAAGGAGGGGGTCACTTGCTTGAACCTCTCCCCCTCTTTTCATCACACACATCAGTGAGTCCCAGAGCCAGGGAGCCAGGCAGGGAGAGCCCACCCCTCTTAATAGGGGCCAGATGGGGCTGGGTTAGGGTGTAGCCCCAGGAACAGGACTGGAGGGTAGTTGACCCTGATTTCCATGTGCCACCAGCAAAGGGCAAGAGGGGCATGTCGGCTTCCTGCATCTGTTTCCTTGTAGCTGAGGCTCACTCGGCTAATCACTTTACCACACACACACAGCCACTCACACACACACACAGACCGTATTAAAACCTTACTGATAAATGGGCCACGTTGGAGACAAGATGACACTCACTCTGAACGTGTCCGTCTTGGTCCCGTCGTGCCCGTAGTCAGCAATCAGTGCAGCACCCCCATCCTCCGCGATCCGATTGGCTAGGCGCTGGACGATGACCCCTCCCTCCGGGCAGACCTCCACGTGCCGTCTCTTTTCATCTGCCTAGGAGGTGAGGGGTTTCAGAACAAAAACAAGAGTGGCTCTGCTTACCTGTCTGGGTGAAGCAGGGGCCTGAGCACACACATCAGCAATCATACATGACTTTGCTTCCAATTCATCTCCACTTAGCAGCACTGGCTCTAAGCCCCAAGGCATCACAAAACCAGGAGGGTATAGGTTTGGTGGGTTAGTAAAGATCCAAATGGCACCCTATTCCCTATATAGTGCACTACTTTGGATCAGAGCCCCATTGGGCCTGGTTAAAAGTAGTGCACTATAAAGGGAATAGGGTGCGATTTGGGAAATACTCTTAGACTATCAGGGAACACATGTTGGGACATCTATGGGGGGAAAAAAGACTAAAGTGGAGTATTAAAACCTATAGGCCTGTCTACTTGAAATGGAAAACCCCATTAGACCACAGAGATGACAGAGCAACAGATAAGATTATGTAGGACTTTTAACTGGCGAGCAGAGAGAACAGCATTTACAAACTCTACTACAGTATGTGGAACCCGGGATACACAGACAGTCAGGCAGGGGCAGCAGCCATTAGCCAGGATTTAAAACCAGTAAGGGGGTTTCAACCAAGTTCACTCATGATGTAAGGCTTTGGCACGCTGTTCAAAGCCCCTGCACTCTTCCAGTGAGGCCAGATCAAATAGGTTGGTACTGTATTTACTGCAGAAACACTGGTAATAAAAACCAGATGCTGCACAGACGTTCAGACTTTTAAGGAAAAAGGAGTTTGTCAAGCAATTTGACTGTGTTTGTGTCAATGTTAGCTTTAGCAAAGATATAACTGTTTTCAATCTAGGAGACATCCATTCACATTGAACATCAGCGATAGCTACATTTTGATAATCCGATAAAATGCTTAAAATCAATCTTTCAACTGATACATACAAACATGATAAGATTTTTTTCTTTGTTTTTAAAGATGGTCTGAGTTAAGCATCAACACGCAGCACTCACCTGTATGAGTTGAGTAGAGGCCAGAGTGGGAGCTGGCACTATGACAAGCCTCAGCTTGCCTGGCTCATCTGGGTCAATATCCACCATCACCTCCCTCCAGCCCTTCTCTGTTCCCTGGGCCCACATCACAATCAATGCACAACACAATGCAATGGATCAAATGGTAATTACAATACATTTTTCTCAATTCTTTGTGATCGGCTATCAAGATCTATCTGTATAATCAAAACAGCTGGTGAAGAAAATGTACCTGGAACATGTGGATGGGTAAGGCATCAAAGAACTCATGAGCGAGGTAGATGCTGAAGCCTGTTTGAAATAAAAAATTACAACAAATAGGACTAATAGTAGATAGAATAAAAACTGTACCAGAGGCAAAGAATAAGTTAGGAAAAACAAAAAGAAATGGAGGAACTTATTCAAGAAAGATCAAGTGTAATATATTATAAAAAATAAAGCAAACTGGATGGAACATGTGGAAAAATGCACCAGTTTTTATTTTTAAATCTTCAACATAAAAATGCTACCAAAAAGAATTTACTGAAACTTGTGACAAATGATGGAGTCACCCATGATTCAAAAGATGTTTTGAAAGAGGAAGCAAAGTATTTTAAGCACATGTTTTCATTTCAGTCTCCTCCATCTTCACTAACCGATGTTAACTGTAAGGATTTTCGTTTCTATTAATGATGTAAAATTAACAGCTGTACAGAAAGACTCATGTGAAGGCCAAATCACAGAGGAGGAACTTCTTGATGCAATTAAAGCCTTTAAGTCTGAGAAAACTCCAGGGTTGGATGGCATTCGAGTGGAGGTATACCAAATATTTTTTGATATACTCAGAGGACCGTTATTAGCATGTTTTAACCACTCCTACAAAAATCGTAGATTATCAGATACTCAACAAGAAGGTGTGTTTTCATTATTACTGAAACAGGATCCAAGTGGTAAATAAAAATATACAGTCCATTTAAAAAATTGGAGGCACCTTACACTTTAGTGTTGTAATGCAAAATTTTTTGCAAAATGCATAGCGCATAGAATTAAAAAAGGTATTGTCAGATATTATTCATCCTAATCAGACAGGTTTTTTACATGGACGATACATTGGAGATAATATAAGACAAGTACTGGAAACAATAGAACACTATGAAAAATCTGGGAAACCAGGCCTGGTATTCATAGCTGACTTTGAAAAGGCTTTTGATAAAGTACGACTGGAATATATATATAAATGCCTGGAATATTTATCTTATATCTCTTATAAAAAAGGTTAAAAGGTATGTATAGTAACCCTAGGTGTAAAATAGTAAGTAACGGCTACTTCTCTGAAAGTATTAGACTGTCAAGACGAGTAAAACAAGGTTGTACACTATCTCCATATCTATTTATTATGGCCATCAAAATGTTATCTATTACAATCAGATCCAACAATCTCAAGAGGTTAGAAATCAAGGGCTTAAAAACAAAGTTGTCATTGTATGCTGATTCATGCTTTCTTTTAAATCCACTATTTGGATCCCTCCATAGCCTCAGAGGATCTAGATACTTTGTCTAACCTCTCTGGATTACAACCAAATTATGATAAGTGTACTATATTATGTATTGGATCACAATTTTCTTTTACTTTTACATTACCGTGTAGTTTACCAATAAACTGGTCTGTCGGTGATGTGGACAAAATCGTATACATATCCCCAAAAAATGAAATTATCTTACAACAATACATTTTAATAGAAAGTTAGCAAAAATATATAATATTTTGCTACCGTGGAAAGGAAAATACCTGTCTATTTGTGGAAAAATCCCCCTGATTAACTCTTAAGTCATATCGCAGTTTACTAATTTACCTATGGTTTTGCCTACACCTATCGACCTGTTTTCTAAATTATATGAGCAAAAGATATTCTATTTTATTTGTAAAAGCAAGCCAGACAAATTTAAAATGGGCCTATTTATATAATGAATATGAATTCGGAGGGCAGAAATTATAAAATATTAAAGTATTAGACATTTTACTAGTCATCAGTCATACAAGAGTAATATTTCAATCCAAACTGTTTCTCTAGCAGGTTCAAGAACGGGCTTTTTCCCTTTATTCAGATTACAACCTCTCACTTTCGGTTATTTGAAAATGAAATAATCTCCCAAATATCGCTATTTTTAAAACAAGTAATAGAAAATTGGTTGCAATTTCAGTTTAATCCACCAGAAAAGATAGAACAAATATTGTTGTTAAACTCAAATACACTAACTGATGAAAAAAAAACAATATTTTACCCCCAAAAATAAATAAACAGGTATAATCTTTCTAAAGGATATAAATAGGACTGGTGGAGTTGTGTCAAATCTAACAAAAATACAGTTGAAGTCGGAAGTTTACATACACCTTAGCCAAATACATTAAAACTAAGTTTTTCACAATTCCTGACATTTAATCAGAGTAAAAAATCCCTGTCTTAGGTCACTTAGGATCACCACTTTATTTTAAGGATGTGAAATGTCAGAGTAATAGCAGAGAGAATGATTTATTTCAGCTTTAATTTCTTTCATCACATTCCCACTGGATCAAAAGTTTACATACACTCAATTAGTATTTGGTAGCGTTGCCTTTAAATGATTTAACTTGGGTCAAATATTTCGGGTAGCCTTCCATTAGCTTCCGCAATTAATTGGGTAAATTTTGGCCCATTCCTACTGACAGAGGTGGTGTAACTGAGTGAGGTTTGTAGGCCTCCTTGCAGGCACATGCAAGCAAGTATGCTTGGGGTCATTGTCCATTTGGAAGACCCATTTGTGACCAAGCTTTAACTTCCTGACTGATGTCTTGAGATGTTGCTTCAATATATCCACATAATTTTCCTCCTCATGATGCCATCTATTTTGTGAAGTGCACCAGTCCCTCCTGCAGCAAAGCACCCCCACAACATGATGCTGCCACCCCCGTGCTTCACAGTTGGGATGGTGTTCTTCGGCTTGCAAGCATCCCCCTTTTCCCTCCAAACATAATAATGATCATTATGGCCAAACAGTTCTATTTTTGTTTCATCAGACCAGAGGACATTTCTCCAAAAAGCATGATCTTTGTCCCCATGTGCAGTTGCAATCCGTAGTCTGGCTTTTTTATGGCGGTTTTGGAGCAGTAGCTTCTCCCTTGCTGAGCGGCCTTTCAGGTTATGTCGATATAGGACTCGTTTTCCTGTGGATATAGATACTTTTGTATCGGTTTCCTCCAGCATCTTCACAAGGTCATTTGCTGTTGTTCTGGGATTGATTTGCACGTTTTGCACCAAAGTACATTAATCTCTAGGAGACAGAACACGTCTCCTTCCTGAGCGGTATGACGGCTGCGTGGTCCCATGGTGTTTATACTTGCGTACTGTTTTTTGTACAGATGAACGTGGTACCTTCAGACGTTTGGAAATTGCTCCCAAGGATGAACCAGACTTGTGAAGGTCTACAATTTTTTTTCTGAGGTCTTGGCTGATTTCTTTTGATTATACCCATGATGTCAAGCAAAGAGGCACTGAGTTTGACGGTAGGCATTGAAATACATCCACAGGTACACCTCCAATTGACTCAAATTATGTAAATTATCTTATCAGAAGCTTCTAAATCCATGGCAATATTTTCTGGAATTTCCCAAGCTGTTTAAAGGCACAGTCAACTTAGTGTATGTAAACTTCTGACCCACTGGAATTGTGATACAGAGAATTAAAAGTGAAATAATCTGTCTGTAAACAATTGTTGGAAAAATTACTTGTGTCATGCACAAAGTAGATGTCCTAACCGACTTGCCAAAACTATAGTTTTTTAACAAGAAATTTGTGGAGGTGTTGAAAAACTAGTTTTAATGACTCGAAGATAAGTGTATGTAAACTTCTGACTTCAACTGTATATGGAAATGTTTGCAAAATGTTGGGAAGAGATTTCTGATGTACCGATTCCATGGCACATTGTTTTGCATATCAGTTCATAAACAATGCGGAATTCAAAACTCAGAATTTTTCAACTTAAATTATTATAAAAAATGATTGGAACCAATAGAATGTTATATATTGTGGGGATACAACCATCCCAGTTCTGCAGATTTTCCTGTGAAAAGACAATATCATTAGATTATTTGTTTTGGTACTGTCCATATGTAGCTTGTTATTGGTTGCAGGTCCAGGAATGGTTAAAGAAGTGGAGCTAACTCTGCAGATAGCACTACTGGGTGATTTGAAAAGTCATAGTCAATCGATCAATAATAAAATTCTACTTTTAGCAAAAAAAGTTAATACACTGCTCAAAAAAATAAAGGGAACACTTAAACAACACAATGTAACTCCAAGTCAGAGTGAAGGAAAAGCAGCCAACAAGTGCTTAGCATATGTGGGAACTCCATCAAGACTGTTGGAAAAGCATTCCAGGTGAAGCTGGTTGAGAGAATGCCAAGAGTTTTCAAAGCTGTCATGAAGGCAAAGGATGGCTACTTTGAAGAATCTAAAATAAAAAAATGATATTGATTTGTTTAACACTTTTTTGGTTACTACATGATTATATGTGTTATTTCATAGTTTTGATGTTTTTACTATTATTCTACAATGTAGAAAAGAGTAAAAAAAAAAAAAAAAAAACCCTGGAATGAGTAGGTGTCTGCAAACTTTTGACTGGTACTATATATATAGATTTACAAAAATATATATGGTGGATTGGAAATTATACAATTACATTGATGGAATCTACAATCTATATGCACTATTAAAGCTGATCTACCAACTTAAAGATTTTTAATAATAATACCCCCCCCCCCCCCCCCCAAAAAAAAAAAAAACGAATTCTAGATTATTACCTCTGGGGACATCATCCAGGTTGCGGTACCAGGAGATGGGGAGGCCTGTGGTGGTGGTCCCCTGGCGGTACACAGGCTCATCCTCACTGGCCGACACCTGGCTCTGGTATCCTGTTAGACACTGGGCCTGGACCTGGCTCAGCTTAGGACTCACCTCCACCAGGTGCACTGAGACTGCAGCCCCACCCAGGGCCCCACGCAGCTGACTGAACACCTGAACAACACAGACACAGAGAGACAGACATACAGACAAACAGAGAGAGACAAACAGACAGGGTGTAGTTTAGTTCCTTGGATCCTGGATTCTGTGTCACTGGTCTGAGTTTAAATGTCCTGATAAAATCCATCCATGATGAGGTTCAGGACAGGTTGTGACTGTCCAAAATCACGAGAAATGTTTTGATGAAGAAAAAAAAACATTTCAAAATATAGCAAGCAAAATGTGGAAATGGCTCCCTCCACTGATCTTAGATTGAACTGACATGTATAGTGTGTACACATGCAACATTTTTGCCATTTAGTAAGATTTAGCAGCACTGGACTGGACATACATACCCTGAGAATGTCATTGGCTAAGGAGCCTCTTCCTGGTCCAAACTCCACTAACTGGAAGTGACTGGGCTTCCCTGCTCCCATCCACTCACTCAAACACCAGATCCCGAGCAACTACAGGCAGAGAAGGGAGAAGCTCAAACCATTATCATCACTCAGGGCATTGGGATTGGAACAACATCAAGAGACTAGAACATTAAGAGACTGTTGATTGTGTATATGCATACTTATCTACTACACAACAATACATACATGTATTAAAATGTTGTTCTAGATAAATGCTTACCTCCCCAAAGATCTGACTAATTTCTGGTGCTGTGATGAAATCTCCATCTGGCCCAAGCATATCATTCTGCACATAATATCCCTGGAACATGAAATAGACCACTTCATCTCTGAAGCAAACATTTCTATAGAGTAATAGCATAGTCTGACGGGTTTCTTCACTACAGTTGAAGTCGGAAGTTTACATACACCTTAGCCAAATACATTAAAACTCAGTTTTTCACAATTCCTGACATTTAATCAGAGTAAAAATTCCCTGTCTTAGGTCACTTAGGATCACCACATTATTTTAAGGATGTGAAATGTCAGAGTAATAGTAGAGAGAATTATTTATTTTAGCTTTAATTTCTTTCATCACATTCCCACTGGGTCAGAAGTTTACATACACTCAATTAGTATTTGGAAGCATTGCCTTTAAATTGTTTAACTTGGGTCAAACGTTTCGGGTAGCTTTCCACAAGGTTCCCACAATAAGTTGGGTGAATTTTGGCCCATTCCTACTGACAGAGCTGGCGTAACTGAGTCAGGTTTGTAGGCCTCCTTGCTCGCACATGCTTTTTCAGTTCTGCCCACACATTTTCTATAGGATTGAGGTCAGGGCTTTGTGATGGCCACTCCAATACCTTGACTTTGTTGTCCTTAAGCCATTTTGCCCCAACTTTGTAAGTATGCTTGGGGTCATTTGGAAGACCCATTTGCGACCAAGCTTTAACTTCCTGACTGATGTCTTGAGATGTTGCTTCAATATATCCACATAATTGTCCATCCTCATGATGCCATCTATTTTGTGAAGTGCACCAGTCCCTCCAGCAGCAAAGCAACCCCACGCTTCACGGTTGGGATGGTGTTCTTCGGCTTGCAAGCTTCCCTCTTTTCACTCCAAACATAACGATGGTCATTATGGCCAAACAGTTCTATTTTTGTTTCATCAAACCAGAGGATATTTCTCCAAAAAGTACGATCTATGTCCCCATGTGCAGTTGCAAATCGTAGTCTGGCTTTTTTATGGCAGTTTTGGAGCAGTGGACTCTTCCTTGCTGAGCGGCCTTTCAGGTTATGTCGATATAGGACTTGTTTTACTGTAGATAAAGATACTTTTGTACCCGTTTCCTCCAGCATCTTCACAAGGTCATTTGCTGTTGTTCTGGGATTGATTTGCACTTTTTGCACCAAAGTACATTCATATCTAGGAGGCAGAACGCGTCTCCTTCCTGAGCGATATGACGGCTGCGTGGTCCCATGGTGTTTATACTTGCGTACTATTGTTTGTACAGATGAACGTGGAACCTTCAGGTGTTTGGAAATTGCTCCCAAGGATGAAGCAGACTTGTGGAGTTCTGCTCATTTTTTTCTGAGGTCTTGGCTGATTTCTTTTGATTTTCTAATGATGTCAAGCAAAGAGGCCCTGAGTTTGAAGGTAGGCCTTGAAATACATCCACAGGTACACATCCAATTGACTCAGATTATGTCAATTAGTCTATCAGAAGCTTCTAAAGCCATGACATAATTTTCTGGAATTTTCCAAGCTGTTTAAAGGCACAGTCAACTTAGTGTATGTAAACTTCTGACCCACTGGAATTGTGATAGATTATTTCACTTATTATTCACTCTGTCTATAAACAATTGTTGGAAAAATTACTTGTGTCACGCACATAGTAGATGTCCTAACCGACTTGCCAAAACTATAATTTGTTAACAACAAATGTGTGGAGTGGTTGAAAAACGAGTTTTAATGATTCCAACCTAAGTGTATCTAAACTTCTGACTTCAACTGTATGTGTGTGTGTAACTAGTAGTTACCGTGACTGGGTTGGTAAGAACCTCTCTCATGTACTCTGCCACGGAGATAGGACCTGTGGCTTTGATCTTGGAGGTTAGGTGTCTGAACATCGAGTTTCCTGGCATTGGTTTCTCTGCTGAACTGCTTGAGAAACGTTGGCTCTGTGCTACGCTCCATGATCTAACTATAGAGTAGAAGACGTAAACAATAGAGCATATTAAATATCATTCGCTTAACTATTTGACGGCCAGACATAGACTAAATAGAAAAATTGCCCTTACCAAATAATGGTGGTGAACAAGGGCAGACAAGGACTCTGCTTAATCCCTGCAGTGCTCGAACAGTCCTCATTGAGACAGCAAGCTAACTACAATAGTCAATAGTCAAACAATTCCCTACTGTAACTGTACTTCCACAGAAATTGTCATCAAGTCTGACTTTCACAGCAGGTGCTCGTGTTATCAAGTTAGCTAGCTATCTAACGTAGATCGATAGCTGCACATGTAGCATGAGAGAGGCAACGAAAAGCACAAACTCGTTTCATAAATACAGTAACATGTTAAACTCTAGTTCATCTTTATATGAATGACTTTGGCAGATAATGTATTAATTACTCAAAGAACTCATTGGACATCTACAACAAACTAGGTACCTACGTTTGTGTGCAAGTACATCCGCCTTCTTACGGCAACAACAATTATGATTGGACAATTAACTAGTCGTGTAGTTGTAACAAAGCTTTTGATTGGATCATATTGACTTGTGAACTTTGAACTTTAGGTCAAACTGTCCTGTTTGATACATACACATCCAAATAGAAATCGGACATTTCTTACGAATATAAGCATGCCGTTTTAGATTAAAATAGCCAATATTGTTCTGAAGTTTTACTGAGTATAGACATCACAAGGATTTTCTTTCAACAGACGGCAGTTACCGTACATTGTTCTTCCAGGTCTTGTCGTATTTCTACATGCTGCTGTCAGCATGGTACCGAAAGCAAAACAAATTATGTTAATGTGAAGGACGAGTTTGAAAATGACAACGACGAAGGAGATGATGATGATGAAGAAAAAAATAATGGTGACGAATTTAATTTGGACGAGGTTTTGCGTTTGGGTGGAACCCGAGTAAGTATCTGAGGCTAGCAGCCAACTAACGTTACCAAATGAACCTCCTGCTAACCTTAGCAGTAAACCACAACTGCGACTTCTAAATCAAATCAAATTTTATTGATCACATACACATACCTGGCTAGCAGATGTTATTGCGAGTGTAGCGAAATGCCTATGCTTCTAAATCGGACAGTGCAGTAGTATCTAACAGGTAATATCTAACAATTCCACAACAAAACCTAATATCTAACAAATTCCACAACAAAACGTAATACACACAATCTAGTAAAGGTATGGGATGAGAATATATAAGTATAAAATAAGGATGAGCAGTGACAGAGCAGCTAAGATGCAATAAATAGTAAATAATAGATAGTGAAGGATACAGTATATACATATGAGATGAGTAATGTGAGATATGTAAACATGATTAAAGTGGCATTCTTAAAGTGACTAGTGTTCCATTTATTAAAGTGGCCAATGATATCAAATCTGTACAGGTAGTGGCTCGGGTGGTTATTGTCCTTGATGATCTTTTTTGCCTTCCTGTCACATCGGGTGTTGTAGGTGTCCTGGAGGGCAGGTAGTTTGCTCCCGGTGATGCGTTGTGCAGACCACACCACCCTCTGGAGAGCCCTGCGGTTGTGGGTAGTGCAGTTGTTGTACCAAGCGGTGAAACAGCCCGACAGGATGCTCTCAATTGTGCACCTGTAAAAGTTAGTGAGGTTTTTGGTGACAAGCCACATTTTTATAGGTTTTATCGACGGTCCTCCTCCTGAGTAACAACGGTTTTATAGACGTCCTCCTCCTGAGTAACACTGGTTTTATAGACGGTCCTCCTCCTGAGTAACACTGGTTTTATAGACGGGCCTCCTGAGTAATAATGGTTTTATAGACGGGCCTCCTCCTGAGTAACACTGGTTTTATAGACGGGCCTCCTCCTGAGTAATAATGGTTTTATAGACGGGCCTCCTCCTGAGTAATAATGGTTTTATAGACGGGCCTCCTCCTGAGTAACACTGGTTTTATAGACGGTCCTCCTCCTGAGTAACACTGGTTTTATAGACGGGCCTCCTCCTGAGTAATAATGGTTTTATAGACGGGCCTCCTCCTGAGTAACACTGGTTTTATAGACGGGCCTCCTCCTGAGTAATAATGGTTTTATAGACGGGCCTCCTGAGTAATAATGGTTTTATAGACGGGCCTCCTCCTGAGTAATAATGGTTTTATAGACGGTCCTCCTCCTGAGTAACACTGGTTTTATAGACGGTCCTCCTCCTGAGTAACACTGGTTTTATAGACGGGCCTCCTCCTGAGTAACACTGGTTTTATAGACGGTCCTCCTCCTGAGTAATAATGGTTTTATAGACGGTCCTCCTCCCGAGTAACACTGGTTTTATAGACGGTCCTCCTCCTGAGTAACACTGGTTTTATAGACGGTCCTCCTCCTGAGTAACAATGGTTTTATAGACGGTCCTCCTCCTGAGTAACAACGGTTTTATAGACGGTCCTCCTCCTGAGTAACACTGGTTTTATAGACGGTCCTCCTCCTGAGTAACACTGGTTTTATAGACGTCCTCCTCCTGAGTAACAATGGTTTTATAGACGGTCCTTTACGAATAAGGCAGCAAAGAAAATGATGCCCCTTGAATCTGAGGTTTGAGTGATTCAAGTTCTGGACTGTCATCAAATACCCAATTTTTCCCTGTGTGTTTCCCACGCTAGGTTCTTCAAGAAACGAGAGGCGGAAAAGGCGCTGCATCGGCCACGAGGTGATAGCGAGAGTGTGGAGGATGTTTGAGAAGCTGCTCGGTAAGCTCAAAGACTCTGCCCACAGTCACCAATAGAACATGTATTTTTATTGTTTGAAATGCAGGAAATGGGCCACTGTCAGACTAGAGGTTCAGACTCTGCTCTGGGTTGCTTTTCACCCTCAGCTCAAGGACTCTGAAATGTTATTGGTCAATCTATATCAGACTTCAGACTCATCTTTGGTTTTCTTCTCACCCTATCCAGATACATACGAGGGTGACAGTTATTTCACAGACTTGCCAGTTGATGAAACAGACCTGGACTTTGCAGGGTAAGTACAAGTTTAACATAGCTTTGCATTGATAACACCAAGTGATTCATTTGTACACCTATGTGGTACCGTGTGGCTCAGTTGGTTGAGCATGGCGCTTGCAACCCCATGGTTGTGGGTTTGATTCCGACAGGGGACCAGTACTTTTTGTTTGTTTATGCACTCCCTACTGTAAGTTGCTCTGGATAAGTGTGTCTGCTTAAATGACTAAAATGTAAAAATGCATCAAACATTGCATTGAAATGGTTTCCAATTATATATCTAACAGTTTGTGTGTGTGTGGTGCAGCAATATCAAGATGAAATCTAAGAAGGGGAAGAAGGGTGGAGAGGATGACTCTGATTCAGACCTGGATGATGTGTCCCTAGGCAGTTTGGATGAGGAGGACTTTGGAGATGAACTGGGGGAGGAGGGAGGGGCCTTCATGGACAGCATTGGGGAGGATGATGAGGAAGGTATGTCACAATTTCTCTCCTTCCTCACATTTCTACTGGTTCACTTCCCTTCACTATTTTGAAATGACTGGTTTAATAATATGGTAGAAACTCCCACGAGCCTATACCTCCACTACAGGTTCACACTTGACTCTAATTTGTCTTTCAGTTCCAGAACTTGATGATGATAACGCTGGTAAGCAGATTGACTTAAATTAACTTCAAAATTCATTTCAAAAGGGCATCCTTAATTGTGAATGTTATTAATGTATAAAAAGGTTGATTCTTATCAAATATATTGGCTTCCCTTCAAGATTCAGATGAGATGGAGGTTCCACACATAAGGCCAGGTTCTAAAATGAGGAAGGCATCAGAGGATCTTGACTTCAGTGGTTCTTTAGGTTAGTAGCTGGGCCTCTGTTTGTACTGTTCAACTGGTCCGAATCTCATTCAGGAGTGTAGAATCTTATCTGACATGTTCATTCTTTCATTGTAGGTTCCAAACCAGGGAAGAAAAGGAAAGGGGGACACAGCCATGTTTGCATCTGCTGAAGAGGTGAGATGGTCATGCCTGTCATATTTCCCACAATGTTAAGTTGGTGTGCTGATGTCTATCCGTTTGTTTAAGAGTTTGTTTATTGTATGAAACTAAATGTTCTTTTTTTTTCACCATTTGGGTATATGTTGGATGAAAATGCTGGTTCTAAGTTTGGCAACATCGGCATGAATGCTATGGCCAACAAAGACAAAGCAGGTAAACCTTGGCTTCAATACAGGCAATCAACCTATTGAATAGAATTTCTATTGTGTGCCACCTAACAGGAAAAAAACAGACACGGGCCAATTCATATAAATTACTTTACTCAGTTGGCTAGATACTAGTGGAAAACCACAGTATATCCCCCATGGAGAGAGCCAGTATCTACACAGCAGTTTAGAGCACACCAGGGATGCACATTTAGGGCAATTTTGTTGATTAACCAACCAAACCAACCCTCATTAACTGGTCAACAAAGTGTTACATTTTTTCTAGACAGTAAAATGACGTGACCAATAGAAAATACTATGCACGCATACAAGAAACTGACATTTTTCATTAAGCGCTTAATACAACAATAGCAAGTCTATTGTCTTCCAGTCAAAAGGCTATAGACTATTATTGAACATGCACCTGTTGTAATGAAGCAGATAATTAAAGTGTGATTTTCAGACATTTGTCAAAATGCAATTTGCCAGAAAATACCGCTCTAAACAACACACCTCTAATGCAAGGGGTTCCATATGAAACTCTCCTTTAAGAAACTTAAAGGGGGAATCTAATAGCAACAACTCGGACGGGCTGCTAATAGGGCTAGGATTGTGCCTTTGGCTTCTGGAGAACGAAAGAAAGTTGATATGAAACCAATAGAACAGAAATTCTGGGTAATTTTATAAAATAATTGCCTCCACATTTCTATGGTTAGATTTTGGCTACTTTGAAGGTAAGACCTTCCTCATTATTTGAAGTAAAGTAAAAGTTGTGGGTTTCAAACAATTACTACCTCAAGCTCACATGTAAAGTAATGAGTGACATGATAGCCTATGCGCTTTAATAATAAATAAACATGGCAGCTCTTTTTAATCGTGGCCATCAAAACCATTAACACACGATTACATTTAGAATTATTTGTTGCACAATGACTGGGCATACAAAAGCATGTTTCACTCCAGTACCAGCTTTTTGAGGACCTGCTCTTACGCTGTCTGACAGGTCATTCCACTCCTCAAACTAGGGTGTGTGCATGTGATAAATAAGATGCATGACGACTAATGAAAATACACACACGCCAATTTAATTCCACCAAATAATGCAGGTTAACCTATAGATTGATGAGCATGACCTGTCAAATGTATTTTCAGTGGCTAACCGATTAACCGCCAACGCCCTATAGCACACCCAGTCATACTCTACTAGTCCTTTTAAAGTTGCACAGAATAGACTATTCTCTCAAGCATGATGGCTCTAAAGCAGTGGTTCTCCATCCTGGTCCTGGGGACCCAAAGGGGTGCACATTTTAGTTTTTGCCTTAGCGCTACACACCTGTTTAAAATCGTAAACTCATCAGGCTTTGATTCTGGTGTGTAGTGCTAGGGCAAAAACAAATGTGCACCTCTTTGGGTCCCTAGGACCAGGATGGAGAACCACTGATCTAAAGGTAACCCTAAGATGATAACCACCGGGCACATTTCATATGGAGCAGGTTTTTGAATACAGAGGATGACCTAACTTTAGTAGAGGATGCAGTCTGTGGGTTTTGAATACAGAGGATGACCTAACTTTAGTAGAGGATGCAGTCTGTGGGTTTTGAATACAGAGGATGACCTAACTTTAGTAGAGGATGCAGTCTGTGGTTTTTGAATACAGAGGATGACCTAACTTTAGTAGAGGATGCAGTCTGTGGTTTTTGAATACAGAGGATGACCTAACTTTAGTAGAGGATGCAGTCTGTGGTTTTTGCTCAATGCTCTTCCGTCTTCTCTTCCTCCAGGTGTCAGGCAGCTCAAGTGGGAAGCCCAGAGAGACGACTGGGTCCGAGGCAGAGACGTCAAGACCCTACGGAAGAAGAAGGCCATGTTTAACAAGAAGAAACAGTTTGGCAAGCCCCAGTTTGGCAATCCAAAAAAAAAAAGACTTTCAAGAAGAAGTAATACTTTCTGGACCTAAGAAGACTTATGTTTGTGTTCACACACCTCTATGCCTTCTTGGACCAATCTTCAAGGTCTTTCTCTCGAATCCCATAAACTCCAGCATATTCGTTGGACTTGTAATAAACTGGAAAGAGAGTGATAGTGTCTCTCAGCCTTCAACACATTAAATCACATGCCCACTGTAGCAAAATGTTTTGCAACTGTTTCCACTAATGAATACACCGGTGTATTGCCTCAATCTAACCCTGTTGCCAGTTCCAGGTTGTACTGCCAATCATTGGAGAAACTACTAAATGCCTGTGAAATGATGTATTCTCTGTATAGCTATTTTAACTCTGTATTGTATTTTGTATAGGTTTATACAAGAAATACCAACAGTACATTAGGAGATGTCTGGTTTGCAGTAATTGTAACTGGGGGGAAAAAGGTGTAATAATTGGGGCTGATTTCATTGCTGTGCAGTTTGGAATTGAGGATAAATTCCTCCAGTTTGTGTATGTTTTGAACTGTCTACAGCCTTTACCTTCCAGGACAGAGGGAAGCATGTTGTTCATACTGTTCCTGAAATCTAAAAACAAAAAAAGAAAATGTTGTTACAAAGGTGTACATAGCCCAAGGTAGAGTCCATGACGTCCTTTCTATATAAAAATGTAAATAATACCTTGACTTGTGTTCATCTTGTAAAAAAGACCATAAGCACCTAGCACACCTGCCACTTCAAGTAGTACTACTCCTTTGAACAGTCTCTTTGCTAACGGTGCTAATGGTTTGGGGGCCATCTAGGAAAGACGGAGGCTTGGGTAAGGTTCACTTTCAATAGAGTCCGCAATGCATTCAATCTAAATTCGCAGACAGCTATTCATTTCAGCAGAGAAGGCGAGTACGCACTGTCAACTCAGACCTTTTAGTACAAATATCATAAAACATTAAATGCACGTTGTATTACAAATGAACTAGGTTATATTGGTATATGATACCAACCTACCTTACATGCTCTTGTATAATTTTACTTCCTGAGTGCAGTACGGAAACGCAGGTGAGACATTCAGGGCGGTATGAAAAGCATTTCTCCTAGCACTGCGCCCTGCTACTGAGAGAACTCACCACAAGGGGTCCCTGTACTCAAGATAACAGGCAGGGATAATATATCAATTTAATTTGATTCTTAAAATGAACATGAATGATTGGGGGGTTCAATTCAATTTACACAGAAAATACTGATGTAATATTTTGTCTGTTCCCATATCACCATCTTATTAAGTAAAAGGCTAATTTAAGAGCGGGGGGGGGGGGGGGGGGGGGGGGGGGGTGAAACGGGAGCATGAGCGAAAAAGACATCTCCATGTACATTTCTCAGGAGGAGAGAGGATCTTATTTTCACCGCAGATCTTCTTTCATAAGAAAGGTGAGAGACGACCTACAGGCAGCTGCACTCACAGATAGATTAATCTATATGCTTCTAAATATGAATGCCTTATGCGTTTATTATGTCTGTTTAGTATTATGCACTATTAAATTAAATGTTGGTCCCACTTTAAACAAAGTACAACTTATAAAGAAATGCTTTATATAGCATACATGAAGCCTTTATTAGCACTACATAAATGCTTCACAAATCATCTGTAGCTTATGTCAGACTCTATAAATGGTGTATAAAGAGTGACATTACATTTCCACTGTAGGATGAATTGCCAAATGTGACATAATACACTATGTACATGTAACTGCCAAAATAAAGGGAACACAATACAAAGTTTATTGAAAGCAGGTACTTCCACATAGGTGTGGTTTCTAATTAAGCAATTAACATTCCATCATGCTTAGAGTCATGTATAAAAATGCCCAGTTACCCATTATTTTGGCTACCATGCATGGCTAGAAAAAGAGATTTCTGTAACTTATTGAAAGAGCGGTCTCAAAGGAGCATAAGGGGTTTAAAGGGTGTGTGTGTCTCAGTCACTAGATCTAAGCCCAATTGAACATTTACGGGCGATTCTGGAGCGATGCGTGAGACAGTGTTTTCCACCATCAACAAAACACCAAATTAAATAATTTTTCATCAAAGAATGGTTTCACATCCCTCCGATATAGTTCCAGACGCTTGTAGAATCTATGCCAAGGTGCATTGAAGCTGTTCTGGCTCGTGGTGCCCAACGCCCTATTAAGACACTTTATGTTGGTGTTTCCTTTACTTTGGCAGTTATCTGTACATAGTGCATTATGTCACATTTGACAATGACATACGCTTATAAATTATTTGTGAAGCATTTCTGTAGTGCTTATGAAGCCTTTATGTATGCTATGTAAAGCCTTTATAAGTTGTACTTTGTTTAAAGTGGGACCAAAATGTTTAGAAGGCAATCTATTATCATACGGTCAAAGAATGCTTTGGTCTTGCTCATGTAGACAATATCAACATATAGACCGGTTGACCACCATTGAATAGGGCAGTTGTTACTTATAAGTATCTTTGACTTGACTTTGTCTGCAGGTGAGTCCTCCTCAGGACAAAAATGTAACCTGTTTTATAGACCAGTGGTCATGGGAATTGTATTTAAAATATACACCCAAAATGTGATTAAATAGTTTGCTAAATGTACGCTATTTAGTGTATTTTTTTGTTGCAGTGATCATAACTTTTTTTTTTACATAATGTTTCTGCCATTGTTTCCTATGACTGAAAAGAGCTTCTGGACATCAGAACAGCTGTCACTAATTTAAATTTGGACAAGGACTTCTACTTCAATGAGTCAGAGGAGAACAACATATTAATTACCGCGAAACAGTCCCAAATCCTGACAATCGAAGAAGGAGGGGACGGCGCTATAGAGGCCAGAGGGCGGGACACCTGACGAAATTATGTCGGAGTGGATAAAATCACCTCTACACTCCGTTCAATCACTGGAGAATAAACTGGATGAGCTCTGTTCGAGACTATCCTATCAAAGTGATCTGAATAACTGTAATGTCCTATGAGTTGTGGCTGGGCAACGACATAGTAAATATAAATCTAGATGGTTTTTCTCTCCATCGGCAGGACAGAACGGCTGCGTCGGGAAGCTCAGAGGAGCTAGGAGCTAGTGAATAGTGTGTCTCTTTGTTAACAAAAACTTTTGAGTGATCTCCAATATTAAGGAAGCCTCAAGGTTCTGCTCACCTGAGTTAGAATACAGTACCACACTATTTACCAAGAGCGTTTTCATCTATATTTTTAGTATCTGTCTATTTACCACCATAAATCGATGCTAGCACTAAGACCACACCCAACAAGCTGTATAGGGCCATAAACAAAAAAGAAAATGCTCGCCGGTGATTTTAATGTGCAACTAGAGGTGAAAAAATGTGCACCTTTATTTAACTAGGCAAGTCAGTTATGAACAAATTCTTATTTATAGTGACAGCCTAGGAACAGTGGGTTAACTGCCTTGTTCAGGGGCAGAACGACAGATTTTTACCTTGTCAGCTCGGGGATTCAATCTAGCAACCTTTCAGTTACTGGCCCAAAGCTCTAACCACCACCTGCCGCCCCAAGATCACCTTTACTCCACACAGAGACGCATACAAAGCGCTCCCTCGCCCTCCCTCACCCTCCATTTGGCAAATCTGAACATAACTATATCCTCCTGATTCCTGCTTAAAAGCAAAAACTCAAACAGAAAGTATCAATACGGAAGTGGTCCAATGAAGCGGATGCTAAGCTACAGGACTGTTTTGCTAGCACAGACTGAAACATTTTCCAGGATTCATCCGATGGCATTGAGGAGTACCACATCAGTCACTGGCTTCATTATTAAGTGCATCAACGACGTCGTGCCCACAGTGACCGTACGTACGTACATATCTCAACCAGAAGCCATGGATTACAGGCAACACTGAACTAAAGGCTAGAGCAGACACTTTCAAGGAGCGGGACACTAATCCGGACGCTTATATGAAATAGCGCTACACCGAACCATCAAACAAGCGAAGCGTCAATACAGGACCAAGATCAAATCTTACTACACCGGCTCTGACGCTCATCCGATGTGGCAGGGCATGCAAACTATCACTGATTACAAAGGAAAACCCAGCCGCGAGCTGTCCAGTGTTGTGAGCCTACCAGACGAACTAAATACCTTCTAAGTGCGCTTCAACGCTAGCAACACTGAACCTATACATGAGAGTACCAGCTATTCCGGACGACTGTGTGATCACTTTCTCCGTAGCCGATGTGAGAACATTTACAAGGATTACCAGGGCGCGTACTCAGAGCATGTGCTGACCAGCTGGCAAGTGTCTTCACTGATATTTTCAACCTTTCCCTGACCAGGTCTGTAATACCTTCATCAGGGATCATCAACTAGATTCAGCTGCGGGCCGATTTCCGGAACACGGAGGTCCGGAACATGATTACAAATAATTTGTAGATTGCAAATTGACCGCAAGAAGCCCAATCAGATATAATGTTTGACTAAAACATAATCATTTCAAACATTGCTTACATTTGTACATGATCATATGTCTATCTATTATGCATAGGAATACTTGGGAACAGATTTCTTAAATTAAAATTCACTTGGAGATCATTTCTTGGTGTTTTTACAGTCCTTTATGAAAAACAAAACAAATAATAAAATGACATTTTAATTTTTTTTTTCCCCCAAAAAAACACCCGCAGGCCAAATTAGGCCCACGGACCGCAAGTTGGGGAACCCTGACCTACATGTTTCAAGTAGACCACCATAGTCCCTGTGCCCAAGAACACCAAGGTAACCTGTCAAAATGACTATCGCCCCGCAGCACTCACATCTGTAGCTTTGAAAGGCTGGTCATGGCTTACATCAACACCCTCATCCCAGACACCCTGTACCCACTCCAACTCGCATACCGCCCCAACAGCTCCACAAATTACGCAATCTCTATTGCACTCCACGCTGCCCTTTCCCACCTGGACAAAAGGAACACCTATGTGAGAATGCTGTTTATTGACTACAGCTCAGCGTTCAACACCATTGTGCCGTCCAAGCTCATCACTAAACTAAGGACCATGGGATTAAACCATGGGATCCTGGACTTCCTTATAGGCCGCCTCCAGGTCGTGAGGGTAGGCAGCAACACAACTAATTAGTGCACTATTTAGAGAATAGGGTGCCATTTGGGACATATGCTGTCGTTAACTATCGCACCCAGTTAACTATCGTACCCAGTTAACTATCGCACCCAGTTAACTATCGTACCCAGTTAACTATCGTACCCAGTTAACTATCGTACATGGTTAGTGATAGAGGGTTGAGGTGGGCATCCCTTAGTTTAATTAGCTAACCCCCCCCCCCTCATTCCAGGGAACTTCACAGTGCTACTTGCACTTCCTGCAGCCCCTAGGAATACACAGCAGCCTCTGTAGGAGGGGAACACAGAAGTCTTAACTAAGTGACAATATTTGCTCACCTGAGATACACACATCTGGCTGGCTGTTAGGGTGGCCTGCCTGGAAGGCAGCTGGCTGCTACTGCTGAGGGGAAGGCCCAGACGGGTCGGCCCAGGAAGTTCTGAGAATGAGTGGTGGCTCCCCCGCCGGGCGGCTGTTTCTCACCCTGCCTACCTCATTGTGCTTCATATGGAGAAGGGCCATGTTTGTCCCGAACTGCAGGAGGCTGAGGAGGTGCTAATCTGAGTGTGCGTCCCAAATGGCACCCTACTCCCTACATTGTGCACTACTTTTGACCAGAATCGTATGGTGCCTAGTCCAAATTAGTGGACTATATAAGGCACAGGTGTCAAACTCATTCCACGGGGGGCCGAGTGTCTGCGGGTTTTCGCTCCTCCCTTGTACTTGATTGATGAATTAACATCACTAATTAGTTAGGAACTCCCCACACCTGGTTGTCTAGGGCTTTATTGAAAGGAAAAACCAAAAACCTGCAGACACTAGGCCCTCCGTGGAATGAGTTTGACACCCCTGATATAAGGAATAGGGAGCCATTTGGGAAGCATCCCTGAGGAGTGGCCATGCCATTGGCCTCCACTGTGGTTAGCCTGTTAGCTGTCAGAGCTTGAAAAGGAGAAGGTTTATTAGGATCTGGAAGGGGCATTCTCTGGTTGACAAACACAGATTGGACACTTGTGTTGTTTGCCGGCAGGGAGCTTTGTCATGGAGCTGAGAATGACATCAGTGAAGCTCTTGCTGGTTCTACTGAAGAAGGCCCCACACTGTTTCTCAGTTAACACCACCAATTGTATCATGAAAATCAGAGGACAATGGGAGGTAGCTTGATGTCTCTGGGATGGATGGAAGTGTCTTTGTGATGTCATGTTTTGTATTTCCCTTATTCACATGAGGGGATACAACAAATCGCTGTAATATCCAAGCCAAGAGCCATCAGGCTGATGGGAAAAGGCTCAAAGCCGTCAGCTATAATAGGTTTCAGAAGAAAGATTTACTGTAATGAAAAATGATCAACTACTATCATAGTATACAGTAGAATACAGTAGAATACACATACATGCATATCTCAACTGTTGAAATAAAACCGTATTCATTCAACTCATCCACACCAAAAGAAGAGAAGAAAAAGTTATTTCTATAGGTCAATCATTTATTCCTTAAAAGAGGCTTTTTGCATGACAGGGACCTGGAATGCTGAATTACATGCTAATGGATCCTGTGAAATCTAAACTGTCTTCCATTTCAACCCACAATATGCTTTCAATATGAAAAGGAGCGTATTGGTTGAGATACTGCGCTCCTCCGGGTCTCGGGCCCCTGTGTGTGTGCGCAGAGTGCATGATGGTCCAGCCAGCTTGTGCAAAACTGCTCTCCTCAGATCTGAAACAGCCGTCTCTTGTTCCCTTTCACCTTGGTTGTGTGTCCTCTCTGTCCCGCTGCCTTTCAGATTCATCTCCAGGTAAACACACTGTGGCAAGCCGCAAACCTGCAGCCAACAGCCGTTGTCACAGCTGCACAGAATAAAGGCCCCGACTCAAGACTCACTCACTCTGGTATACTTGCTGTCACTATAGGCAATTGGCCGCGAGCATTTTGTGGTTTCATCTCACACTGAATAGAATCTTTATGAATTTTGCTTTGATAAATCACAAGCTTAACCTCTTGTCTTTGTATTTCTTGAAAAGTTGTTTGGGCGGACGAGGGTAACAGGTAGAACAACTAACTAAGGGGATTTTATTTCTTTATGCCACAGTGGAAAACATAATGAAACTGGCACATTCCTGTCCCCAATCTCTGAAAATGTAAATCCATGTTAGAGTTTTGTGTTGCTGTTTTTGCTTCTTCTTTCCTTTGAGAACGCCACACATCCACAGTCATGCCTGTCCTTATCTTTGAGATCGCCAAACATCCACAGTCACAACTGTCCTTATCTTTGCGATCGCCACACATCCACAGTCATGCCTGTCATTTCCTTTGAGATCGCCACACATCCACAGTCATGCTTGTCTTTTCCTTTGAGAATGCCACACATCCACAGTCATGCCTGTCCTTATCTTTGAGATCGCCACACATCCACAGTCATGCCTGTCATTTCCTTTGAGAACGCCACACATCCACAGTCATGCCTGTCATTTCCTTTGAGAACGCCACACATCCACAGTCATGCCTGTCCTTATCTTTGAGAACACCACACATCCACAGTCATGCCTGTCATTTCCTTTGAGAACGCCACACATCCACAGTCATGCCTGTCATTTCCTTTGAGAACGCCACACATCCACAGTCATGCCTGTTATTTCCTTTGAGAATGCCACACATCCACAGTCATGCCTGTCATTTCCTTTGAGATCGCCACACATCCACAGTCATGCCTGTCCTTTTCTTTGAGAACGCCACACATCCATAGTCATGCCTGTCATTTCCTTTGAGAACGCCACACATCCACAGTCATGGCTGTCATTTCCTTTGAGAACGCCACACACCCACAGTCATGCCTGTCCTTTTCTTTGAGATCGCCACACATCCACAGTCATGCCTGTCATTTCCTTTGAGATCGCCACACATCCACAGTCATGCCTGTCCTTTTCTTTGAGAACGCCACACATCCACAGTCATGCCTGTCATTTTCTTTGAGAATGCCACACATCCACAGTCATGCCTGTTATTTTCTTTCAGAACGCCACACATCCACAGTCATACCTGTCCTTTTCTTTGAGAACGCCACACATCCACAGTCATGCCTGTCATTTCCTTTGAGAACGCCACACATCCACAGTCATGCCTGTGTTTATCTTTGAGATCGCCACACATCCACAGGCATGCCTGTTATTTCCTTTGAGAACGCCACACATCCACAGTCATGCCTGTCCTTTCCTTTGAGAACGCCACACATCCACAGTCATGCCTGTCCTTTTCTTTGAGATCGCCACACATCCACAGTCATGCCTGTCATTTCCTTTGAGATCGCCACACATCCACAGTCATGCCTGTCCTTTTCTTTGAGAACGCCACACATCCACAGGCATGCCTGTTATTTCCTTTGAGAACGCCACACATCCACAGTCATGCCTGTCCTTTCCTTTGAGAACGCCACACATCCACAGTCATGCCTGTCCTTTTCTTTGAGATCGCCACACATCCACAGTCATGCCTGTCCTTTTCTTTGAGAACGCTACACATCCACAATCATGCCTGTCCTTTCCTTTCCTTCCTTTCCCTGTCATTTTCCCTATTCTACATGAGTGCATTCTCTTCGAACACATCATTCACAGAATCAAAGAGATGGTAGGTAACTTGTTCTGAGGGTAATGCTATGTTCTACTCTACTTCTAATGTCATTCTTGATTTTAAGGCCATTGTGCTGCCTTTGTTGACACCCTTTGTGATTGATCAACCTCAGCACATTTGGCAAGAGCAATAGGCCACTATAATACTGTATTTCACTGCTTGTGAGAAGACCCTGATTGACCCAATAGTGCAGCTATCAACAGTGACCCATAAGAATGTGAGGCCACACAAGGCGATCTGACATGAACCTCCATCTGTTAACTATCTATGTGACAGCAGCAACACATTATCACAAGTTGCCATTGATTATAGTCTACACAGTAACCTTAATAAAATGGCACATAATTACTTCATAACATATCCATAAGCTATATATATTTATAACAGCATTAATAATTTGTTGACAGAAGCAGTTCGTAATTGCGTGTATGGTTCTCGTGTTATGTATATAGCGTATGGCTTAACGTCTTCGTTGCATTATTCTCATAGTCATTAGGAATAGTTTGTTATGAAAGTTATCACAATTAAATATCAGACATTCTTCAAACACCATGATCTAAAGATTCCATCGTGATGTAGGCTGGCCTGTGCGCGTGCACTCGTGTGTATTCGGCAAATACAATACCAGTTAAACTGCTCCGTTAATATCACCTCAATAGTATCCTTGTTTTCCGATGCTGGTTTTATCAGCAATTGCTGTGGACATCCATTCCATCGCTAGTACCTTCAGGCTCTGATCAGGCCCTACACCCAAACAAGGGCACTGCGTTCATCCACCTCTGGCCTGCTCGCCTCCCTACCACTGAGGAAGTACAGTTCCCGCTCAGCCCAGTCAAAACTGTTCGCTGCTCTGGCACCCCAATGGTGGAACAAACTCCCTCACGACGCCAGGACAGCGGAGTCAATCACCACCTTCCGGAGACACCTGAAACCCCACCTCTTCAAGGAATACCTAGGATAGGATAAAGCAATCCTTCTGCCCCCCCCCCCCCCCCTTAAAAGATTTAGATGCACTATTGTAAAGTGGCTGTTCCACTGGATGTCATTAGGTGAATGCACCAATTTGTAAGTCGCTCTGGATAAGAGCGTCTGCTAAATGACTTAAATGTAAATGTAAATGTAGTGATCAAACACTTTAGATAAACTTCTCTTGTCACCGTCATATCAAACATAGTGCAGCAAGGCCCTCACAAAAGTCAATAGAATTATGGTCAAAGACAGAGAGTATACCACCCTGCATACCACTGCTGGCTTGCTTCTGAAGCTAAGCAGGGTTGGTCCTGGTCAGTCCCTGGATGGGAGACCAGATGCTGCTGGAAGTGGTGTTGGAGGGCCAGTAGGAGGCACTCTTTCCTCTGGTCTAAAAAATATCCCAATGCCCCAGGGCAGTGATTGGGGACACTGCCCTGTGTAGGGTGCCGTCTTTCGGATGGGACGTTAAACGGGTGTCCTGACTCTCTGAGGTCATTAAAGATCCCATGGCACTTATCGTAAGAGTAGGGGTGTTAACCCCGGTGTCCTGGCTAAATTCCCAATCTGGCCCTCAAACCATCATGGTCACCTAATAATCCCCAGTTTACAATTAGCTCATTCATCCCCCTCCTCTCCCCTGTAACTATTCCCCAGGTCGTTGCTGCAAATGAGAACGTGTTCTCAGTCAACTTACCTGGTAAAATAACGGTAAAAAAAAAATTAAAAAAAAAAAAAAAAAAAAAAAATAGACAGTGCTATGCTATGTTTGAATACTCTCTATTCTCCAAACAGCCACTAAAGAAATCAGGGGTAATTAAAATAGGCCTAGGAAAACAATTTTTTCGATATTACCTGAAATATAATATAGTTTAGAGCTCAATCATTTGTAACCGACTGATGTATTTTCTATTACACAATGGACGTATAATAAAATAAATACAATACAATTACATTAGTTGCAGCAATAATTATAATTCAAGAGGCAACTATGCACAATATTCGGCATATAAATGAATGATGACTATCCAAAATGTTATAAAGTCCCTCGAGTTTACCCTAAAATGTTTGCAATGTTTCGAAATTCAAATAGGTGGAACACAACGTTCTACGAATTTCTGCTTTGACGTCAACACGACTGTGTACCTTATGGCTCCCTCACAGCAGAATTGAATCGATGCATGGACCCCTGTACTTATGGCTGAAATATAAACATTACCATGTTATAGTCCAAATCGGTATTCAGTGTGGCCTAAATAAGTATTTCAAGTGGTGGTTTATACCCATAATGTCCCAGTATCAATTGAGCTATTTCTTACATCGGTGTATTATTGTGGTTTTGTGAAAATAACTGGTTCAGAAATGCCTTGTTTATTTTGACCCCAAAATGTTCATTACATTTTTGATTAAAACTGTCAAATGTGGAACGCATATAAATTAAGTGAGGTGAAGTCCACACTCCTTGATAGAAACAATAATACTCGGTTGGTCAGAAGATGCCAAATCACATAATTAAGGCTAACACAGAGAAAGGGAATAGCATTAATATAAAGCCCTTAATATAATATATATAAATCCCTTAATACAAAGCCCTCTTATAATTCTAAATTCCTTGTCGTTTTTTTCTGGAGGAAAACAATCACATTTGATGTATTGGATCCTTTTAAATGGGCCTGGCCTTTTCAGCCAGCGCAGGTGTAAGCTTCAATCGACGGTCAACGGATGAGGCTCGTGTCTAGGTGTGAGCAGATTATTCAAATAGGGCACTGAAGGAGTACGGATTGGAGGGCTGAGCGCTCAGCGAAACGCAGTGCTGCTATACCACAGCAAGGCGAGGAGCCAACGTCATTAACTCCTGTCATCGTCAGTCGCTTTACAGTGTCTGAAGGCACTCAGGGCAGAAAGATACCCATGAACCAGTCACTAGGCAGCAAGCAGACTAAACGACCTGGGTAGCCTGTGGTCCCAAATCGGTTTTAGGGCCGTTTTTCACTTCATTTTCTGCTGAGACTGAGGCTTTTGAGGGAAATTTGTTTTGGACTGTCCACAATGCTAAGCGCTGTTAAAATGGAAGGACACGAGCATTCAGACTGGAGTGCTTACTACGGAGAGCCCGAGGTGGGTAGAGTTTATATATGTATTTTGCTGTCTATACAACTCAATACTAGCCTTGAGATAATATTAACTTTGTGATCAAATATTGACTTGAGGCACCTACAAATCCTCCCGGATCTCTCCCCGGTTGGGCACAGACGTCAATGCAACGTCTATTCCAATTTGATTCAACGTAGCCTAATATCATTTAAATGTTTAAAAAAACGTTGATTCAACCAGTGTGTGCCCAGTGGGTCTTTTTTGAAATCCTGACCAATTTCTAGGGAGAATGGAAAGGACATTTACGAAATATATGACCTGAATAGGCTATTTAATATTTTGAAAATCGAATTGAATCTGAAATGTATTTCTAATTATTCAAGCCTATAGGCACATTTCTATTTTGACTATGGAATTATTACGGAGAACACCGTGACCAGTTCGCCTCACTGGGCTATTCGTTGATCCATTCCTTCCCTTTTCAGTCGTTTTCGTTTTGCCATGTAATCAGACTTGGAATAAAAAATATATAAAAATATTTACAATATTCTTTAGGATGTGTGTGCACTTCCCTGTTTGAACGTAATTGTGACGTTACAATTTATAGACTAAAATTTGATATTTAACCGACTAAAAAATACATGTTTATCTAAGTGACAACTAATTTACGTAGGCCTAATTATTTCGTTGTCATTTTACTAGAAGTCTTTATTTCACATTGTTAAAGCTATTATTGACCTCGTGCACTCTTTTCAGTGCTACGCCTCAGTTGGAAACATGACACAACACACCGGGCTGGGAATGAACTCGATGAGCAGCTATATGAGCATGCCTGGAATGACTTCAACCAGCAACATGACAGGCAGCCCCATGAACATGTCATACGTCAACACGGGTGTGAACCACTCCATGGCCGGGATGTCACCGGGCTCCGGGGCCATGCACGGTATGGGAGCAGGGATGGCGGGCATGAGCGCGACGCTGAATCCGAATATGAGCCCCATAAGCACCCAGTCTCCATCGATGAATGCCCTGACCTCCTATAGCAATATGAGCGTTATGAGCCCCATGTATGGACAGTCCAACATAAGGTCAAGGGACCCCAAAACATACAGGAGAAGCTATACGCACGCCAAGCCCCCATATTCCTACATTTCTCTCATCACCATGGCCTTACAGCAGTCTACCACAAAGATGCTGACGTTGAATGAGCTATACCAGTGGATCCAGGACCTCTTCCCCTTCTACAGACAGAACCAGCAGCGCTGGCAAAACTCGATCCGCCACTCTCTATCTTTCAACGACTGCTTCCTCAAAGTTCCCAGGTCCCCGGATAAACCAGGCAAAGGATCTTTCTGGACTCTTCACCCGGACTCAGGGAATATGTTTGAGAACGGCTGCTATCTCCGAAGGCAAAAGCGGTTCAGGTGCGAGAAAGACCTCGGCAGGGAAACCGGGAGGAAAACTTCCGAGGGAGGCCCTAACAGCAGCCCAGAGAGCTGTAACGGTAACGAATCACCCCATCATACCCTGTCCGTTAAAGACGTCAAACGGCCCGTATCTGACCCGAAACCCCGGCAGCAGGTAATGAGCCCCGCCGAGCACGCGCCCACTCCTGTCCCACAGACACACCATCTTCCGTCTCAACATCACTCTGTGCTCGTGCACGAAGCGCACCTGAAGCCCGAGCACCACTATTCATTCAACCACCCTTTCTCCATCAACAATCTAATGTCGTCGGAGCAGCAGCAGCATCACCACAAAATGGACCTAAAAACGTATGAACAGATGATGCAGTATCATGGCTATGGTTCACCGATGACAGGGGCACTGTCCATGGGCTCAATGTCGACTAAAACGGGCTTAGATGTTGCTTCGACACCCACAGACACTTCTTACTACCAAGGTGTGTATTCGAGGCCAATCATGAACTCTTCTTGATTTTTATCACCATTCAATTAACTTTTTCTAGCAATTACAATTTGTACATTTGTAAATTGGTAGTTTTTTTGTTTTATGCGTCACATTTTATGGACATTGGACATGGAAGGGACTGTCTCAGTGTCAAATTCGTTCAAATGATGTTGATATGGGAAGAAATGATTTCATACAGCCATTTTTAACTGTGTTACAAATTGTGAGACATTCTCTATGCCAATATCGTTTGTGTATCCCTTATAACTTATACGTTGTTCATGTGTATTCATGTAGCTGCTGAAAATCTATATTAAAGTATTATTTGATGTTTTTTTATATGGCATTTATGTGTGCATTACTATAAGGAAACATAAGAATACAGGCTAATTATTCAATAGTCTAACTGCATGATTCAAAATGTTAAAAACATCGAGCATCTTTATTTAAGAAAGGCTAGCAATTATGGCAAATATAAAACAATGAAAGATAAGCACCATCAATGAGTAAAGTAAGGGTTCTGTATTTATAGGCCTACGTGTGTACACACAACACACACACACACACTTACACACACACACACTTACACACACACACACACACACACACACACACACACACACACACACACACACACACACACACACACACACACACACACACACACACACACACACACACACACACACACACCACTACATATAACCCTATATATACCAGGGATGGGAAACTCGGGGGTCTGATTGGTGTCACAGTTTTTCCCCAGCTCCAGCTAACACACCTGACTCCAACAATCAACTACATGATCTTCACTTTAGAATGCAATTAGTTTGATCAGCTGTGTTTGCTATGGATGGGGCAGAGGTGTGACACCACTCCGGGCCCTGAGGACTGGAATTGCCCATCCCTGATATATAATATTAAATACTATTCAATAGTGCACCACTGTAGCCTATCCAATTGCCCACATTTAGGAAAAAGGTTTTTATTATCGCCAAGAAACGAAACGAAAAGCACCACACCAAAAATAATGTATAATAATGCATTATTCAATTTATTAAACGTAACTTAACCACATTATTTATTATTTAGCCTATTATTAATATGACATGAACGGACAACCATGACAATTATCGAATGACTTCCCGTTATATGTCCCACACCAGTCCTTCCCTGAACCCCACCGAGCACCAACATAATTTGCATATGATGCATGACATTTGTGCCATTATCACACAATAGCTCCTGTAAAATAGACAAGTGCACGGGAGGGAGAAAGAACAGTACACAATGAAAGTGCTGGTGATGTTAGTCCCACATGGAGCCCCTGACACTGTGTTGCTCTTAAACCACTTAACGTGTGACTCACCACTGATCCTAACTGATAAACTGAACCCATGTCAGAGCCCGTTCTGATTACATCAACAACTTCCGGATGGAACGGCAGCCCGTGTTGCTTTCACCGAGAAAACGTGAACATAAGCCATGTTCACAAAGAATGAACTAACGCGTATTAACCTTTTATTTAAAAACATAAAGTGAAGCCCTATGTGTGAAAAGGACTATAATCTCATCCACATTTTGCCACATTTTACCAACAGTATCCCCTAATGCAGGGCTGCCCAATTCCCGCCCCTGTCGGGGCCGAAACACTTATTTCCATCCTCTTCTTCTAATAAGGGACTGATTCTGACCTGGGACACCAGTTGAGTGCAATTCACTACCAAGGTAGAAACAAAAAACAGGAGTATTTCGAGTTTAGGCCGTCCAGAACCGAAATTGGGTCGCACTGCCCTAATGTGACCGACTCATGATCATCATTGATCGGTGCAAAATGCGTCGGATAAGAACCTGCAAACAACATACATTTACAGTAAACGCCTCAAAGTCACATTTGCAATCTTTACATTAGGCTATATGCCTATTAGTGTCGATAGCTACATTTACACAAATATTTCAAATGTCTCTCTTATGCAAAGTTTATTAAACAAATCGATATCATCACTTTAAAACAATAGTGTTTTATTCTAAACCAGCAAGCTTGTGACATCTTTCGTTGTGGCTAAATAAACTGACAGAGATAGCTTTCAAATAAATGCTGCGATGACTTCAGTCCTCCGAAGCAGTTTGCTGCCTTCCAAGATCTCGTCGCTTTCAATGTCCAACGGCAACAAACCTATCCAGAAATAGGCATTCAAAAATGTCAATGGACAATTTCTCTTGAGCCTTGTTCATGCTTGTGGTCTTTCTGTGGATAGATTTTTGTTTTTATTTTCATTAAATGTTGATTCGTTCGGGGGATAGTTTTGCATGGAGAAGAAAATGTATCTCTTGAAAAGGGATGGAGAGCATCTCTGATTGATGCATTTTGGTATGAGAGTGCATTGTGCTTTATCGGCAGTTACTTGCCAGATTGAAATTTCTTTCTAGTGTTGAATTAATATTCGTTTTTCTTCGAATATAAATTTATACCGTAAGTGAAATATGAACATTATGTGTAGGCCTATACAATATTGATAATGATAAAAAAGTATATATATACAATAATAATATTAATAACGATAATATTATTAATAATATTAATACTTCATTATTATTATTTTCTGTTATAAATTGCATTATCGTTATAGGCAAATGTTTGTTTAAAGCAGTCTAGAAATAACCAATGCAGGGACACGTTTTAGGTGTATTGATGGAGGTGACCCCTCTGCTGTCCGGCATGGTTTCTCTGGTAGAGTTCATCTTCAGCATGAGCTGTGATCAGTACCTGACACTGGCAGACAGCTTCGGTCTTTAAATAATTGATTCACTCCAATTCCACTGGTAATGCAGGTCCTGGATTTGTCAATTAGCCTTCTAAACATTAAATTAGTGTATGCTCACAAACTTAATCTCAGAGCCTCGGTTCAAATAACGGACTAGCTGCAATAAAGCCCTTCGACGGTTTGAAAATGGTCAGAACAAGACATAACTGGTCTTCGAGATTAAATAAACTACGTCCATAACGTTCACAATAGCCTGCCTATTTTGCATCTTGCTCAACGAATAAAAATCATGATTTTAGTATTTTATTTTTTATTAAGGATAATACTTTTATTTTGAATTTAATCTAATCCCATTTAGATGCTCGAAAATGTTAGCTTCACATTGTACCCATTGGCACAGTATATTGCCCATTGATTCCATGGAGGGCACTAGTACCCAACTATGATGCCCTCATGAGCCATTTTGGCTGGACCTAGTCCTGGAACACCCAAGTAGAGTGGTCTCCAAGGTGATTTGTGATACCAGTTTTACAAGCTGTAGCCTAATACTGCTTTAAGCTATTGGAGGGTGTGGCTTTTAACTCCACTCTGGTTTTAGGCCTAAATCTTATTTTGGTTACTGGCCCAACGCTCTAACCTGCCGCCAAAACCTGCCCCCATTACCCGGGGAGAAATAGGCAAATTGGAAACATGTAGTTGTATTTTTTGTGTGTACTGTATAAACAAGAGGAGTTTTAGATGGAGGGCTCAGGTTTAGGACATCCTCTTTCCATTAGGTCTGTGATCCCTAACCTGATTCCTATCAGACTGCAAGGGGTGAACCGTGTTCCATCCACAATGACAACAATCTTAGGAGCAACTGTGCCTTTTATCACATAGCATATCCCCCTTTTGGACATCACGGAAAGTGCCAAACCACGACAGTAGAAGCTGGATAAGGGAAGGCACTTGGTCCATAGGGTGAGAATGTGTGTGACAGAGGAGGACTCTGCTTGCCAGAGTTGATTGCTTGATCTTTTATGGCAGCCTGGTGTGAAATTCCTGCCGTGGGGGAGCCTTTCATAGGCGGTCGGCACAGTGCCGTTGACGCTCGGGGATGGAGGGACGGAGCCCTCTCTCACACACAGCTCTGTGTCAACACTGTCCCATTGACTGGGCTGAGAGTCCTGCCAGCAGTCTGAACCGGCCCTGACCTCCTCACTGGCTCCTCTTTACGTCCTCCTCAAGGCTCTCACACTGAGGGAAAAGTCAATCCATCAATAAATCCATCCATCTATCCATCATGGGAGGAGGGGGATCTCTAGTCTGCATGGTCTGAACTGCAAGCTGATGACAGAGGGCTCCTGTCAACTCAAGAGGCCTGTGTGCAATAACAACCTGGGAACCTTATGGTTTAGCAAAGGAGTGTGGGAAAACAAATGTCAGCTGGTAGTGTTACACTTTGGTTTTAAATGAAGCCGCAGGTCATTGAGGTATATTGAGATGGCAATGTAAGAAAAAATAGATTTCTGATATTGAAAGTGTTATAATTAACTGTAAGGTCGTGAAAAATAATCTAACATTTCAAAAAGCTACAAGAAAACTAGCAATTCCACTGCATTTCATAGCCTTCTCATTTCACACATTATCATGTATCATTATCGCACATACCCCTGACTACAGGAAAGTATAGTATAGGTGGGTGCTTTAAGAAAGACATAATTTTCTAAGCCGTGGGTTGTGTATTGGGCTCTATGGCAGAAAGAAAGGCCACAGGCTCTCTGCAGGCAACTCCCCTGATGCCCACACAGTGTTCCAGAGGTTGACAATTAAAGGGATCCATTTTAATTATCTGACAGATTAAATGAGTGGTCCATTGTAATGCCAATGCCCCCATAGCACCCAAAACCTGATTTATCTAATGTGATTGGAGCTTGTTTTACCATTAGCAACAGAAAGACCTGTCATCAGTGGGAGATTTAACATGGAGATCTTGCTATAGTGTTCCCCACTGCAGACAGGCTCAGTTCCCCACTGTATGGATGTTCCCACTGGGAAGCCTGCTGAGTGGCGTGAAAGAGACCGTGCCAATACACAAAATAATGACCTTGGCTGGATCTACACTGTAGACAGAGATGCTGAGGACAACAGAGAGGAGATGTTATGTTGGGGCCTGCTAAATCTTCAGAGGTAGTACTATGTAACAAAAAATACATTTGCGATTTGAGTAGTGAGACTCTAGCCACAGCAAGAACGTAAATGCAGTGTGTCTAAAATGTGAATGTATCACTGCTGGAACGCTTATGAAAAAAGGAAGTTACAGCATAGACTACACCCTCTCACATATCTGTATCGACGAGTATCTGTCTATCAGAGAGCCCTATGGGCCCTGGTCAAAAGTAGTGCACTATATAGGGAATAGGGTGCCATTTGCATCATTGTAGATGCAGTTAGAAGACTGCAGAGAGAGCAGAGGACAGGATTGGACCTGCCTGGCTGGGAGAATGGTCAGTTAAGGGTGGGTCGGGGTACAGACACGGTGAGTTACTCAATAACCCACGGTCTTCTTTGAACCTCAGACAGGATCGATGGGTTTTCCCATGCATGTACGTAGGCCATGGTTGCGTCCTAAATGCTCTCTCCTAATTAGTGCACTACTTTTGACCAGAGCCCATAGGGCAATATAGGAAATAGGGCACCATTTGGGACGCTACCTACGAGGCAAGGCAAGGTTATTAGATGTCTGATGCTTTAGTAATTACTCTGTCTTCAGACTCAAGAAATACCATATTCAGCACAGGACAGAATTCCAAACACTTTGAGATCTATCAAAATGAAATCAATGTGCTAGTTTAGAGTTCCATGAAGATCACAAAAAATCTCACACCAGAAAATAAGAAAAACAACGAAGGATCAAAACAATTATTTGCCATTGAAGCCCATGACAATCAGCCACACTGAAATGACTGTTCTCGCAATGGAGGCAACTGTGAAATTAACCTCTATGGGGCAATGGAGGCAACTATGAAATTAACCTCTATGGGGCAATGGAGGCAACTATGAAATTAACCTCTATGGGGCAATGGAGGCAACTATGAAATTAACCTCTATGGGGCAATGGAGGCAACTATGAAATTAACCTCTATGGGGCAATGGAGGCAACTATGAAATTAACCTCTATGGGGCAATGGAGGCAACTATGAAATTAACCTCTATGGGGCAATGGAGGCAACTGTGAAATTAACCTCTATGGGGCAATGGAGGCAACTATGAAATTAACCTCTATGGGGCAATGGAGGCAACTGTGAAATTAACCTCTATGGGGCAATGGAGGCAACTATGAAATTAACCTCTATGGGGCAATGGAGGCAACTATGAAATTAACCTCAATGGGGCAATGGAGGCAACTGTGAAATTAACCTCTATGGGGCAATGGAGGCAACTATGAAATTAAACTCTATGGGGCAATGGAGGCAACTGTGAAATGAACCTCAATGGGGCAATTCAGGCAACTGTGAAATTAACCTCAATGGGGCAATGGAGGCAACTGTGAAATTAACCTCTATGGGGCAATGGAGGCAACTGTGAAATTAACCTCTATGGGGCAATGGAGGCAACTGGGAAATTAACCTCTATGGGGCAATGGAGGCAACTGTGAAATTAACCTCTATGGGGCAATGGAGGCAACTGGGAAATTAATGCATCATTTTTTAATCCAAACATTTGTAAATGTTTCAATATTCCGTGCAGTGGTTAGACGATAGAGTGGAGGAGCGGAGGCATATAATAATCTGTAGGAAACATTTAACGGAGCATTTGCTGATAAAAGTGGCGGTGGCCAGCCCCCCCGGCTTAAAGCAATTCATTCAGCATCCTGACATAAACTCTTGGCTCCTTTGACAGCTTGGAGCTGAAATAAAAATGCTAGTTCTCCTGGGAACAGAGGAAGATGGCAGGCTCCTTTCTCCCCTGTTTGCTCAGTGGCTCTGAGAGCAATCTTCCCCAGTCAAAATGAAATGCAAGGACACAAACAATGTGCCGGGAGAGAGAATGGGAGACGGCCAATGAACAGTTTGGACTATTTGCACAGCAGAAGGGCAGCCACAAAGGCAGGCCGATGGCTTTCCCATGAATCAAGCGTGGTGTCCTAGGCTCCTTTTGTTGGGGCCGGTTTGCATCCCCATCGGTTAGATAAGACTATAGATGTCTTATGCTTTTAAAAGCCTTTTCTGTGCAAAACTCTAGCGTCATGTGACCACATCTGTCCTATCTGCCCTGATTATGCTCCATTTGACTCCATGACAAACTGTGCTCATTGTTTTATTGGCTTAGATCAGCCTTGCACGTGCCATGGTTTAGCATGGGCTATAGTATGCTTCGGCGTTGCCAAGTGTGGTGAATGATATTGTATTCCCTATGATCCAGCCCCTTCATGTAGCAGACACATTACAAGCCTACATGGGTGCATCAATGGAATTCTCATAATAGTAGCTACGTCATCAGTTACAGGGGTAGGTTACTATAATTGTGGACCTAAACTGACTTTTATACAGTGGGTTTAGTACCCCTCTAACCACCCTGTCATCCTCACCAAAGCCCCCCAGCCCAGATCAGTCTGGGTGGCCAGACCCGTGGTCTGAAAGGCAAACAGATAGGCGCTTAAGCTCTTTTTGCCTTAAAAAAGTGACATTGTACGTCCCAATGAATGGCAAACAGCTGTTTATCTAGAGTGAACTAGATAGGTTTAGAATAGTTTTGGGATATGTCTGGCACAAAAAGGTTTTGGTGGCACCATTAATATTTCTGCATCTTTTCTGTCCAAAACACCTTTGCCATTTACAAGCCACTCCATAGTTTCTGCCTACACATAGGTTTCTGGACAGTAGCCTATGGTTTCTGGACAGTAGCCTATGGTTTCTGGACAGTAGCCTATGGTTTCTGGACAGTAGCCTATGGTTTCTGGACAGTAGCCTATGGTTTCTGGACAGTAGCCTATGGTTTCTGGACAGTAGCCTATGGTTTCTGGACAGTAGCCTATACAAAGGTTGATGTGCGATGTCTTCAAGGTCCGAGCAATATTTAAGTGGGAAACCAGCTAAATGCTTTCCTGATATCTGTGTAGCTGATTCCGCATCTTCTGTGATGCTGTAACATTGAATGTTATACAACATTGTCTGAGCTCCAAATGGCACCCTATTTCCTATATACAGTAGTGTGCTACTTTTGACCTGAGCCCATAGGGAAAAAGTAGCACATTATATAGTGAATAGGGTGCCATTTAGGACGCACATATTGGTTAGTCCCATTGCATTTTTGGCTGTTTTAATTAACTGTCTGGATGGCTTTGTGATAAGGAGTCATTAGAAACCTACAACTTAACAATTTAATCGCCGTACATGTTGTTGTATAGCAGAAAATATCTCATGGCACGCAGGCCTATAGTACGTCTGTGTGATGACGTTTTGAAAGGCCCATTGATAATTCTGGAATGGGTGTGTGCCGATGGTGTAACCCTTCTTATAGGGAGAGACACTTAGGTATGCATTTTCTCAGTGTGTGAGTGAGTGGGCTAGGCTACTGGGTGGTGCAGGATCCCTCCTTCACGACCCACTGGTGCTGAAACACAGCTCTGTTACAGGGTTGTTGTCCCAAATAGCACCTTATTCCCTATATAGAGCACTACATTAGGTGCTCTACATATGGAATAAGTAGTGCACTGTGTAGGAAATAGGGTGCCATTTGGGACACAGCCAGGATCTCACCACCCACTCACAGTCCTGTTCACAGTCCTCAGTGCCATGAATTGAAATGATTTGGGAGTGAGTGCTTCGAGCTTGGCGTGCTCAAGAACCTAACCACATTCACTGAAAACCCCGTGCTGAGTTTGACCATTACCAACAAGTAGCTTATGACCCCTTATGTGACAGTGAATCCCATCTATGGAGTCCTGGGATGTAATATATTTTCCTTACATTACAGATATAGGACTGAAGAGGCCATTTCCAATCACAATTCACTGTTATGGCTTTTTCCACTGATAAGTTGTAGTTGTGAGGTCTCTGTAAACAGACTTTGGAGCACAATGTCTTGGGCCTGATGAGCAGATGACTCCAACATTCCTCTCCGGGTTATTCTCTGGCTGTTTTCACCTTAGGACTGACTAACGAAGGACCATCGGGAGTTATCTGCAGGGACCATAATACACGTCATCTTTAGGACGAAATGACAAGTGCATTATTACAATGTCACAATTATTGTAATAAAAATGAAGTCAGGGAGGCAAGAATTCTGGTGGTCTGTATATTTTATTACATTTTAACAAAGGTGGATATAGCACATTTCGGCCAAGAGGCCTTTCTTCACAATTAATGTGATCCCAGGAAGAAATGGTCTCACAGCTCGGTATTTAATGCAGATACTGAGGAAGTTTACTCTGGAGACGCATGTCAAACAATAGGATGCAATGCTTTTAAAGAGACCAAACACCACATCTCTGTTTACACTTATCTGTGCCTCAAGTCTGTGTGAATGTCATTGCGACGTGTACTCTCTGAGGATAGTGAGAGACGGGACGGGTTTATGAAAGATTTAACACCAGCCCTTAAGAAGCTCAAGCTCTCTCTTTCTCCCCAAAGCAGGTTTCATCTCAGCACACCCAGGAGGGGTGGTGCAGTCTGACAGAATGCCAGAGGAAGATAAGATGGGGAGCGAAATAGAGAATGAGAAAAAGAGAGAGAGAGAGAGTATAAAAGAAGCCTATTGTATCGACCAGTGGTTCTCCATCTTGGTCCTGGGGACCCAAAGTTTTAGCACGTTTTAGTTTTTGCCTTAGCACTCCACACCGGATTCAAATCATGGGGACTGCTTAACTGTAATATTGTACACTACATCTCATATTTATTTTATTTTATTTACTTACGTAGGCCTATGTATGCTGCAATTCATCATTTAGCTGCAAGTCTGTTCATCTCGAAATAAACCTTAAATATATACTGAACAAAAATATAAACACAACATGTAAAGTATTAGTCCCATGTTTCATGAGCTGAAATAAAAGATCCCAGAAATTTTCCATACGCACAAAAAGCTTATTTCGCTCCAATTTTGTGCATTTCTCCTTTGCCAAGATAATCCATCCACCTGACAGGTGTGGCATATCAATAAACTGATTAAACAGCATGATCATTACACAGGTATACCTTGTGCTGGGGACAATAAAAGGCCAATAAAATGTGCAGTTTTGTCATACAACACAACAGATGTGCATCAAAGCTGGGACTGAGACTGAAAAATAGCTTCTATCTCAAGGCCATCAGACTGTTAAACAGCCATCACCAACACAAAGAGGCTGCTGCCTACATACAGACTTGAAATCATTGGCGACTTAAATAAATGGATCACTAGTCACTTTAATAACGCCACCCTTTGTCTATACTGTATTTTACACCATTTATTGCATCTTGCCTATGCCACTCGGTCACTGCTCATCCATATATTCATATGTATATATTCTTATTCCATCCATCCCTTCACGTATATTTTTGTGTATTAGGTAGAATTATTAGATTACTTGTTAGATATTGCTGCACTGTCAGAACTAGAAGCACAAGCATTTCGCTACACTCGCAATAACATCTGCTAACCATGCGTATGTGATCAATCACTGTGTTAACTAACCTCCAGACGAGCTTCAATGCCATACAACTCTCCTTCCGTGGCCTCCAACTGCTCTTAAATGCATGCTCTTCAACCGATGGCTGCCCGCACCTGCCCGCCCGTCCAGCATCACTACTCTGGACGGTTCTGACTTCGAATATGTGGACAACTACAAATACCTAGGTGTCTGATTAGACTGTAAACTCTCCTTCCAGACTCACATTAAACATCTCCAATCCAAAATCAAATCTAGAATCGGCTTCCTATTTCATAACAAAGCATCCTTCACTCATGCTGCCAAACATACCCTCGTAAAACTGACCATCCTACTGATCCTCGACTTCGGCGATGTCATTTACAAAATAGCCTCCAACACTCTACTCAACAAATTGGATGCAGTTTATCACAGTGCCATCTGTTTTGTCACCAAAGCTCCATACACTACCCACCACTGCGACCTGTACGCTCTTGTTGGCTGGCCCTCGCTTCATACTCGTCGCCAAACCCACTGGCTCCAGGTCATCTACAAGTATCTGCTAGGTAAAGCCCCGCCTTATCTCAGTTCACTGGTCACCATAGCAGCACCCACACGTAGCGCGCACTCCAACAGGTATACCTCACTGGTCACCCCGAAAGCCAATTCTTTTTTGGCCACCTCTCCTTCCAGTTCTCTGCTACCAATGACTGGAACGAACTGAAAAAATCACTAAATCTGGAGACTCTTATCTCCCTCACTAGTTTTAAGCACCAGCTGTCAGAGCAGCTCACAGATCACTGCACCTGTACATAGCCCATCTGTAAACAGCCCATCTATCTACCTCATCCCCATACTGTATTTATTTATTTATCTTGTTCCTTTGCACCCCAGTAGCTCTTCTTGCACATTCATCTTCTGCACATTCTACCATTCCAGTGTTTAATTGCTATATTGTACTTATTTCGCCACAATGGCCTATTTATTGCCTTAAGCCTTAACTCCCTTATCCTACCTTATTTGCACATGCTGTATACAGACTTTTCTACTGTATTATTGATTGTATGTTTGTTTATTCCATGTGTAACTCTGTGTTGTTGTATGTGTCGAACTGCTTTGCTTTATCTTGGCCAGGTCGCAGTTGCAAATGAGAACTTGTTCTTAACTAGCCTACCCGGTTCAATAAAGGTTCAATAAAATAAAATAAATAAATAAATATAGACAGGTGTGTGCCTTTCCAAATCATGTCCAATCAATTGAATTTAGCACAGGTGGACTTCAATCAAGTTGTAGAAACATCTGAAGGATGATCAATGGAAACAGGAGCTCAATTTCCAGTCTGATAGCAAAGGTGCTGAATACTTATGTAAATAAGGTATTTAAAGAAATAAAAGTTTAAAACATATGCAAAAATGTGTAGACTGAAGAGGACAATAGTTATTTAAAACATTTTAGAACAAGGCTGTAATGTAACAAAATGTGAAAAAAGTCAAGGGGTCTGAATACTTTCAGTAGTTGCTGTTACATTTCCATATTAAGTAGTTATATAGTTCACCTTAAGATCAGAGGAAAACAGGAGGCTTGCTTCCCATAAAGAGAATAAACTTGACTAAACACCAATGACTTCTCAGTTCCATCATTCATTTCTCCAGCCGCTCCATACTCCTCAGTATCAACCTACTGTGCTCATACTGCCATGGTACTCTGTCCTAAACCACTTGAGAGCAGGCCACTCAGATCACTGTGGTAAATGATTGACCTGCCACTCCCACACACTAGAGTCCTCCAGTGTTTGGCCCTCTCTATTGACTCAGTGGAGTTTCACCATGTTTTTAACTTCTCTCTCTCATCTCTTCCAGTTCAACAACATACCACTAAAACAGCCTATGCTGGGAAAACATAAATAAACAAACGTTACGATCGAGCCGGGACATAAGAAAGGATGATTGGCTGCCACAGCGACAAAGATGCACAGAAACTGAGAATGAGGGTCTTGGTGTGGACTCTCGTCTGAAGATTAATGTGGTCTTTTTCTGAGAGCTTCATTTCCTCCATCCAATAAAAGCACTTGACAACGAGGAAATGAGCATCAGAGTTCTCACTCACAGCATGAATTAAGACAGAAACACAAGGGTCCCATTTAATTAACACACACCGTAGAATGAATGAACTATCACTCACTTCAATCATGGCACACATGAAGTGAGGGGCTGGACCAACAATGACTATGTCTCAAATAGCACCCTTTCCCCAATATAATGCACTAATTTTGACCAGGGCTCATGGTAAAAAAACACTATATAAGGAATAGGGCACAATTTGGGATGCTGGCTAAGATTGTCATTGTAAATTGCCTGAATTTTATGAAACTAGTAAATGTTAATGTGGTTTAATATTTGTATTCAAGTGTATTCCTCCTTATACCTTGCGGCCAAGGAGTTTTGATAGGTGGGCCGGCAGAACCACCTCTACCTGTCTATTGGCTCACAGGTTTGTATGCTGATCTGGCTGCACAGTGGAGAAGGTTGGAAGTGGACAACTGTTCACACTAGCAGAAAGTCAACGCCGGCCCTGGATTCACCCTGCATCACTGATACATTTGAACAGTGTTATCAACCCCAACACTGAAACAGACATTTCTATTGTACCATGAATATTCTTGCCTATATGTGGAACATGTAAGGGAAAACATGTGAAGGTTGCAATATTAACTGTGCTGCTTGGATATGACGACATCTTAGTCCTAAAGCTAATATGAAATATCAGCACTCTCGTCAGAGAGGCTGAATGGGACAAAGCAAAAGGAAAGGTGTCCATTAATCATTAACTGTACTAAAAGCCTGGCTCTTTGTATTCCCTTGGTGCCTGGGTTATCTGGCTACCATGTGACATGCCGGGGCTTTTTCCTAGTAGATTGGGGAAAGCCAGTGAGCAAACACAGGTGTTTTGGAGTCAGTGGCGCTTGCTGTCAGGGACAACCGCAAACACAAGCAGTAATGCCTGATCCAATGAGACACAGTGTTTGCCTGCAGCTTCCTGGTGATCCAACATTTCAAGTCCAACTGCTTCTGCCGACTGCCCCCCCCCCCCCCACCCCCCCATTCGTAACTATTCAAACACTGCACGTTCGAAAGTGTAATGAAAAAAAAGAGAAAATTGGGAAAGACCAGGGGAGCAGGCACAGGCATGCTAAGTATTTTGAAACGTGAGCGCTGGATGGCCAAATGATGGAGTTGAGCAAACAAATGTATTGTGCAAAATGCCTCATTTTGTAAAACAAAACACATTTATTCTTCTCAAGTGGTCTATATCCATGACCCCTTGTGGTAAATGAATGAAGCAGACCAGCGTTCCAGTCACCAGAGCCACACACATGGTTTGGAAGGCTGGATAGGGAAACACAAACATTGTTCACAGGTTAAAACACATACATAAACAATATTTAATACACATCATGCAATACATTTAGCATGCCACACATTCACATCACATTTTTATTATTAGATTTATTGACACTTCAAAGTGTAACTATATGCACACCTACTCATTCAAGGGTTTTTTTTTTTTTTGATTATTTTCTACATTGTAGAATAATAGTGAAGACATCAAAACTATGAAATAACACATATGGAATCATGTAGTAGCCCAAAAAATGCTAAATCTAAATCTACTTTATATTTGAGATTCTTCAAAGTAGGCACCCTTTGCCTTGATGACAGCTTTGCACACTCTTGGCATTCTCTCAACCAGCTTCACCTGGACTGCTTTTCCAACAGTCTTGAAGTAGTTCTCACATATGCTGAGCAATTGTTGACGTATTTTCCTTCATTCTGCAGTCCAACTCATCCCAAACCATCTCAATTGGGTTGAGGTTGGGTGATTGTGGAGGCCAGGTCATCTGATGCAACACTCCAACACTCTCCCTCTTGGTCAAATATCCCTTACACAGCCTGGAGGTGTGTTGGGTCATTGTCCTGTTGAAAAACAAATGATAGTCCCAATAAGTGCAAACCAGATGGGATGGTGTATCGCTGCAGAATGCTGTGGTAGCCATGCTGGTTAAGTGTGCCTTGAGTTCTAAATAAATCACTGACAGTGTCACCAGCAAAGCACCCCCACACCATCACACCTCCTCTTCCATGCTTCACTGTGGGAACCACACACGCAGAGCTCATCCGTGAACCTGTCACAAAGACATGGCAGTTGGAACCAAAAATCTCAAATTTGGACTCATCAGACCAAAGGATAGATTTCCACCGGTCTAATGTCCATTGCTCGTGTTTCTTGGCCCAAGCAAGTCTCTTCTTCTTATTGGTGTCCTTTAGTAGTGGTTTCTTTGCAGCAATTCAACCACGAAGGCCTGATTCACGCAGTCTCCTCTGAACAGTTGATGTTGAGATGTGTCTGTTACTCTGTGAAGCATTTATTTGGGCTGCAATTTTTGAGGCTGGTAACTAATGAACCTCTGCAGTAGAGTTAACTCTGGGTCTTCCTTCCTGTGGCGCTCCTCATGAGAGTGAGCTTCATCATAGCGCTTGATGGTTTTTAAGACTGCACTTGAAGAAACTTTCAAAGTTCTTGAAATTTTACGGATTGACTGACCTTCATGTCTTCAAGTAATGATGGACTGTTGTTTCTCTTTTTACTTATTTGAGCTGTTCTTGTCATAATATGGACTTGGTATTTTACCAAATAGGGCTATCTTCTGTATACCCCCCTACCTTGTCACAACACAACTGATTGGCAACAAACACATTAAGAAGGAAAGAAATTCCACAAATTAACTTTTAACAAGGCACACCTGTTAATTGAAATGCATTCCAGGTGACTACCTCATTAAGCTGGTTGAGAGAATGCCAAGAGTGTGCAAAGCTGTAATCAAGGCAAAGGGTGGCTACTTTGAAGAATCTAAAATCTAAAATATATTTAGATTTGTTTAACACTTTTTTGGTTACTGCATGATTCCATATGTGTTATTTCATAGTTCTGAAGTCTTCACTATTATTCTACAATAAAGAAATTAGTAAAGATAAAGATAAACCCTTGAATGAGTAGGCGTGTCAAAATGTTTGACTGGTACTGTATGTATTTATAGAGTGGCTCCACCACTGGTGTTACACATTTCAAATCACTTCAAATCTTTGGCCGTCCGGCACACGTCAGGCTAGCTATCTGTTTTTGTTCAAATATTTATATGTTTGTGCTTCATCCATCCAATTTAAAATTCACAGCAATCACAGTTGCTGTAAATCTGTGAATTATCAGTAAAAAGATAAAGGTGTTTGAAGCAAACAGATAAAACCAACAGAAGAGAAGGTGTAAAGTTGTAAAGTAAGGGATGAGAGGAAATGAGCATGGCTACTGGGAATCTCACGGCTCTGCTAGAATGAGGACACAATATATATTCCACATTCACTACTACACTATTATCATCCAACTCCTAGGAGGCAAGAATGACTGTAGTTATCACATATTGTATAGTATTTGTACAAATGTTAGAAACGTGTGTATTTATGACAACTGTCATAACTTCCAAGACTTCAAGACTTCCAACTACTAATCAAATACTTCCAAGACTTCAAGACTTCCAACTAGTTCACTACTTTATCTCCTCACAAAAAAAGAAGCAAGGTGTCTTGATTTGAAACATTGAATATGGACAGAGAAGATGGATACTTTGCCATTGCATTGGTGAGCCTCTTCACATTCCTCTCACCTGTGTGGTCTTCCCCTCTTAGTCTGCATTAACCTCTAACAAGACCTCTCCATGTTCTCAGTGCATTAGTGCAGGGTCAGCCAGTGTGTCCGTCCCCAAGGGTCACTGCAACCAGGACACAGGGATAAAGTGTTCCCCACTAGAGGGATTACCACTGTGTCTGCCTCCCAAATGATACCCTATTCCCTATATAGGGCACTACTTTTCCCTATATAGTGCATTACTCAAAAGCAGTGCACAATATAGGGAATAGGGGGCCATTTGGGACGCATGCTGTATCTTAGCAGTCCACTGCCAGCCACAGAGTTGGTTTGTAATGCATTTGCACAGAAACAAAGAGAGAACGTTAGGAGCCTGGGCTTCGGTCGACGTGACAGATGTGACGGTCATGCTCGAACTCTAAACAACAACTGACTGGTGCTCAGCGCAGAGATGCCCCCCAGGCAGAACATAACACAAAAACACATTTAGAGGGACTTAGAGCTCAACTTATGATGACCTGCCTCGTTATCAGCAATAAGTATACATGGAGGCAGCATAAAGTATGTGCTCTCCCATTATACAGATGCACAGTGCTATATAGGTTAGCAGAGCTGTGAAGTGACAGGGAAACAGCTGGTCCAGGGATGGAAGGGGTGTGCTGTGTGTAGGCAGACTGAGCCTGCATTCCAAATGGCACCCTATTCCCTACATAGTGCACTATGGGCCCTGGTTAAAAGCAATGGACCTTAATAGAGAATAGAGTGCAATTTTGGAGGGACACTGAAGCAGCTGCTGAGGATCACCTGTCTGCCAGGTAAACATGGCCTGTCCTTCCCCTTCTTCTCCAGGGGCAGCTGCAGTGCTGGGGAGCTCTGGGATGCATCCCAAATAGCACCCCACCACCTTAATAGTGCACTACTTTTGACCAGAGCCCTATGGGACCTGATCAAAAGTAGAGCACTATATAGGTAATAGGGTGTCATTTGGGATGCTGTCCTTGGCCTGGAGCGGAGCGAAGCAGGAACAAAGAGGGAAACACTAATTCCCAGGTGACCTGTCTGGGATCCAGCCGCCTGTGTGTGTGACACAATAGGGCCTGATGATGTAAGACAAACACACCATCCATCGCGTGTCGTGTCCTCAGGAATCAGAAAACGTGCAGTATCACAGCGGCCAGGTGACAGTCAACTCCAGACGATTCATTGGGTTTAAAAATGATACGGTGAGATGAAAGCAGAAGACTAGATAGATTTAGCAGGGAAGGATTGAACTAAAGGTGAGAATGTGCTTCAGTGTGGGGATAAGGAGACATAATAGATGTATCTGGTTCCCTCTAGGGAGAGGGGAGAGAAACCCAACATCACTGATTAACCAACAGGAGCATGGGTCAGGATCCAGACTGTGAGATAACGATGGAGGTAAGATAACACAGGCCCGTGACATATGCAAACAGCATGGCTGCTGGGTCCAGACTGTCCCAGATAATATGTCTCTATGAAAGGCCCCAATAGTAAAAAAATAAGTAATGGGTTAACAGTTTTTCCGGGGTCATTGTGAAGGTGATTGACTGCCACCGGAGCAACAACATGGACAACATGAGTGGCTGTAAAAATAACTCTGACAAGACAGCAGCACAATGAGAGAATAAACTCATGAGCGAGAAGAACTTGAGCCTTGCTGGTCCATTCACAACAGGAGGGCTATTTGGAAGGGCTTGTATCAGCCATTAACTAGCACACAGTGGCTCTATCAGACAGTGTGATGATGATCAAGCATGTCCCAGATTCACCACAGTCAAATTTACAGTTCCTTAAACACTTTTGGTCATAGTATTTGTTTTATACAAATGCTATGGGTCCATCGACTGTCAGTGAGATACATTGACAAATACAAACCACTGCAACAACGTATATTACACAATGCCCCTTACATTTTAAATACAAACAATCATCAAAGGTGAAAGAGAAACTCTGATTTAATCTGGCAGTAATGACTCGATCAGGACGGCCATTGGATTCATCTTAACCTCTATGGGGGCAGGGATTAATTCATTCCTCTCACTTTAAAGAGAAGCCTTAGTAAAACAGTCCATGTAAATACCTCGTACTGGTGACAAGCTGTGTCTGTTGGCTTACACCCTGTCCGCAATGTTGTCATTTCCTAAAGTTTGTCCTGGAAACCAATCAGCGCTTGATAAAAGCCCACTGCAAATATGAGCAAGATTGCCATCCACATGTCAAGGTTTACTCAGTATGAGCGAGTGTATATGCTCTGAAGGCAGAAGAGGAGGGGGATGAGCTGGGCGAGAGATCTAGAGAGATGGAGTGATAATCAAAACAATCACAGAGACTCTTAGGTACAAAACTATGTTCATTGATGATATGGACACAGTGATGGAGGGTAAGGATTTTGGGCACTGGCCAGCCGGGCTAGTTGACTGCAATCTCCAAAATCTGCATCTCAAATCAAATCAAACTTTATTTGCCACATGCGCCGAATACAACAAGTGTAGACTTTACCATCAAATGCTTACTTATACAAGCCCTTGACCAACAGTGCAGTTCAAGAAGAAAATATTTACCAAGAAGGCTAAAGTAAAAAGTAATGATAAAAAGTAACACAATAAGAATAACGAGGCTATATACAGGGGGCACCGGTACCGAGTCAGTGTGCGGGGGTACAGGCTAGTTGAGGTAATCTGTACATGTAGGTGGGGGCGAAGTGACTATGCATAGATAATGAACAAACAGCGAGTGGCAGCAGTGTACAAGGGGGGAGTAAATGTCAATTGTCCGGTGGTGATTTTTATGAATAGTTCAGCCGTCCAATGGCTTGGTGGTAGAAGCTGTTGAGGAGCCTTTTGGTCCTAGACTTGGCACTCCGGTACCGCTTGCTGTGCGGTAGCAGAGAAAACAGTCTATAACTTGGGTGACTGGAGTCTCTGACAATTTTATGGGCTTTCCTCTGACACTGCCTAGTATATAGGTCCTGGATGGCAGGAAGCTTGGCCCCAGTGATGTACTGAGCCGTTTGCACTACCCTCTGTAGCGCCTTACGGTTTGATGTGGAGCAGTTGCCACACCAGGCGGTGATGCAACCGATCAGGATGCTCTTGATGGTGCAGCTGTGGAACCTTTTGAGAATCTGAGGGCCCATGCCAAATTTTTTCAGTCTCCTGAAGGGGAAAAGGTTTTGTCGTGCCCTCTTTACAACTGTCTTGGTATGTTTGGACCATGATAGTTCATTGGTGATGTGGACACCAAGGAACTTGAAACTCTTGACCCGCTTCACTACAGCCCCGTCTATGTTAATGGGGGCCTGTTCGGCCCGCCTTTTCCTGTATTCCACGATCAGCTCCTTTGTCTTGTTCACATTGAGGGAGAGGTTGTTGTCCTGGCACCACACGGCCAGTTCTCTGACCTCCTCCCTATAGGCCGTCTCATCGTTGTCGGTGATCAGGCCTATCACTGTTGTGTTGTCAGCAAACTGAATGATGGTGTTGGAGACGTGTTTGGCCATGCAGTCGTGGGTGAACAGGGAATACAGGAGGGGACTAAGTACACACCCCTGAGGAGCCCCAGTGTTAAGGATAATGCGTGACAGACGTGTTTACGCCTACTCTTACCACCTGGGGGCGGCCTGTCAGGAAGTCCAGGATCCAGTTACAGAGGGAGGTGTTTAGTCCCAGAGTCCTTAGCTTAGTGATGAGCTTTGTGGGCACTATGATGTTGAACACTGAGCTGTAGTCGATGACGTCGATGAGCTGTAGTCGATGGGCTAGTTTGACACATTTTCTCCTAACCCGGTCTTAAAAGTACCTCTGGATAGCGGGCTAGCTTAATTTACATCCCTGTATGACACAGGAGGTTGGTGGCACCTTAATTGGGGAGAATGGGCTCGTGGTAATGACTGGAGTGGCATTCGTGGAATGGTATCAAATACTTCAAACAATTGGTTTCCATGTGTTTGATGCCATTCCATTCACTCTGTTACAGTCATTATTATGAGCCGTCCTCCCCTCAGCAGCCTTCACTGCTGTATGGACACCCCCTGATTAGAAGGGCTGACTGTATGTGTACCTGAATGTAGGATTACACAGGGGTCAATACATGTAAAAGACAGCAAAAACGACCTCTCTCACTGTTGTTCCTAAACTAAATAAGAAACAATATTACTCAGCATGCAATGACCCAGTGTCTTTACGTGTAGCGTCAGCTTGACTGAGATGACTTTTAGCATAACCAGGGATACATCCAGATGATAATTCCCCCCTGCACACAGATATCTGCAGTGTGTGTTTGTGAGTGCATGTGTGCGTGTGAGAGTGTGCGTATGCATGCGTACGTGCAGGCCTTGATCAATGAAGGTAAACACTGCTTGTCCAAACAGTGCATTGCTGGCTCTCCTACAAAGCTTCCCCTTCACCTAAGAAGCATGCAGCAGTTCCATTAGTCTTGGTCAGAGAGGACCATTATTATTCATAAATAAGTGATCGTTCCTTAAACCAACTGTGTCTTCCAACACACAAACACGCACACACACCATTTCTCTCCCTCACAGGAAGGAGGGGGGACGGTGGGGGGACTTCAGGTCCAGGGCTAAGTAGAATCCTTGGAGATAAAGCCCCTTTCTGCATATAAAGAGCCCCTGACGGGAGAACACACAGCCCCCCAAAAGACACACCATCACAACCCTGCCAAGCTGCACTAAATGAGCCAGCACAAGATAACACGCCATTCTATGTAAAATTCAGATGAAGGAGTGATGTATCTCATCGATACCTTATCATCTGATAAATGGCACAATTGTAATGGATGGAGGACACAATGATCGGTACTTCAGCTGTCATGAGAAAAACAATGCATGGGATATAAATAGATGTCCTGCATCCTTTTCATGGCTAATGGGAGATATACAGTTCTACGTTGAGATTTTAGTCATTTAGCGGACGCTCTTAGCCAGAGTGGGTTACAGTTAGCGCATTTATCTTAACCTAACATGTGTTGCCCTGCGGGGGAGGCAAAGATATGTGTGTGTGTGTGTGTGCATGGGTGTGTGTGTGTGTGCATGCGTTTTAAGCAGGGGTATCCAACCCTGGTCCTGGAGGGCCGTAGGCACTTCTTGTTTTTGATTTAATCAACCTGGAAGACCAGGTGTGTTGGCCAATCACTGAACTGATCAATAAGCTCAACGAAAAAAACAAATCGTAATAACAGTCCTACGGAGTGACAGGAAACTCCATAGACAGCTGTTTGGCAAATGCTAATACTTGAACCATTTCACGAATCCGTTGACCAAACATGACCAAGTTATGTCAGTGTCTGTTGTCTCCAGTGTTGCCATGTGGCTGCCATGCAAGCCATTCATTTAAATATGCCTGTTAATTTAGCCATTTGGCATGAATGGTTACCATTCTATCCAGGTAGCTCATGAGTTCAGGGCTTCAAAAAGCCACATCTCTAGCAGACCATGAGGTTTCATTTGCAGCCTCGCGAGCATGTGGCAGGCAGTCACCACAATCCAAAAGAACCTGGGTGGCCGCCACTATCTAAGCCCCCTCCTACTAACACTATAAAGCCTTCATTTAGTGAGCTAAGTCTACTATGACAGGGATCCTAGCTACAGTTAATCCCATCGAAATGGACCATCTTACACACAGGACACAATGAAAGCAGTGGGAGCACAATGACAGTGATTTATTGTAAGCAGAACTCGGGTGGCAGGATTCTACAGCGTGATGACACAATGGCTACTACCATGGAATCAGAAAGCCTCCCCACCTGTGTCTAAAAATAACAAGTACATCTTTGCATTCATCAACGATTTAGTAGCCTCCTAGATACCAACATCTGGGGAAACCAAAATGCTGCCCTCGATCAGCATGTAGCAGCCTGCTATTTCTTCCGCAGTGACTGTTTCATTGTAAACTGCAACTACATAGACAACTATTTGTGTTATTTGGCATACAATCGCTCATCACTCCCTTCCTTTATCCCATCTATGTACAACTAACAGTCGAGGAAGACCTATAGTTAAATATGGTGTAATAAAGTAGTAAGAAAATAAACACAATTCTTCTTCAAACATCCCATGTTGGGTATACATTTTGAAAATGGAGGAAATTCATTAATGTCTGGTCAAATAAGACAAGTTATCAGTGTCTCGGGAGTCAGTGAAAGAAGACACAAGGAGACTGCCTGGACACTTCAGGACCAGTAGCAGTGTGTTGGTAAAATCAACGTGGAAGCCAAGCCAAGCCAGTAAAAAAGCCATATTACAACCTATGTTGTGATAATTGCATTGTTTGCTCTATAACCCATTCATTCACAATATAAAATAAAGCAGAGACAACAAAAAGACAACAGTCACACAGTGGTGGAAGAAATTCAACTACACATACGTTTGTTTCATCACACAACTGGAGAGCAACATCTGTCCAGTGAAGTCCACAAAGCAAATATTGCATGTAACAAGCAGTTAGGCCTACATGACCTACAGCATGGTCTCAACTGTTGACTAAACAACTACTGATTTACAACCACAGAGTTACCGCAAGTCAGCACAAAGACAACAGGAGCACTGCCTTCGCTGTTCCAGCACCATTTGCACTTAAACATTTAAACATCATCAAATCAACAAGGTTATATATGCTTCGTTTAATACAGTGAAAACAAGCTTAAAGATACCAAAAACAATTTAGTCCAATGTTGCTAAAGACAACGTGTCTGTCCATAGTAGTGCTTTCTCTGTGTGTGTGTGTGTGTGTGTGTGTGTGTGTGTGTGTGTGTGTGTGTGTGTGTGTGTGTGTGTGTGTGTGTGTGTGTGTGTGTGTGTGTGCATGCGTGCATAAGTAAAAAGTTGAATCACTCTACTTGTAGATGCCATTCTCCTCTCTTTCATGTTGGCAAAACGGTCTACGGTTCTGTCAAAAAGTATGCTTTCAGTTTTTGTTCTCATAGGCTACCTAGCTAAAACACTTACTAGCCTAAGTTCCTAGCATGGGCAACAATGAACCAGCTAAGTTAGCTAGCTAGTTAACATGAGCCTACTAGGCTACATAGGCTACATACTGAACTTCAATCGTCTCAGGCCACTGGCACAACATATTAATTTATGGTTAGATCAGCATCGCCGTCATAATCATTGTACTGTACAGAGTATTAAGTCAAAACCACAAGTCCAAATCCCCATCTCCATCTATGGCTTAAGAAAGGGCTGATTTAACAAGCTAGCTACTGCCGGACATCAACACAGACAGACCAGAAACAGACACGTTTTTCTGACAATGACGTTTTGCTTTGGATGTGATTTGATTGGTGTGAAGCCAAATCCAAACTGGCATCCCTTCGGGGGCGTTTTGCTGCACTAGGACAACCCACAGTTGTGCTCAGCTCAACGTTGATTGGATAATTAACGTTGATTGGATAATTGTTTTAGATTTTTTTTATCAAGGGAGGCCAAGCGATTGCTGGCATCAATCAAATGCTACGGCTGCAACATGTCATACTCTTTTGGTCCAGACAGCATCAGATACATGGGCTACACATACTGAGACAGAGGGGCGCTGTTTCCCTCGCTCTGATGATTCCTGAGATTAAGCTTGCGAATTGGAATTAACATTTAAAAATGTAAAAATAATAAAATAGTTTCTCTTTCGTCTCTCTGTGTTTTCTTATTGGTTAAATATTTTGGGAATCCTGGCCTCCCTTGGCATCCATGAATAAACACCACTGTTCAGGTCTTCCAAGTTGTCCTTAGTACCTGCCTGAAGTCCACACCAATACTTTTTAGTTTCCATGGCAACAGCAAAGCAGTCAGTCAACCAAGTGATTGCCTCCAATGAGTTTGAGATAAGGCCAGGAATGGAAGTGGGCCTGATGTGATTTTAATTCAGAGGAAGGTCCACTCTCTCTCATATTTGAATAAAGCAAACAGGGCCAGACGAGAAGGTCTGACAGCTGTAAATGACAATGTCAGTGCAAAAATGATCAGCCAGTTTACAATCTGTTTGCTCATGGAGAACAAACATTATATGCGGCATGGCGCAGGGAGGCAGCTCTCTGAATGGCAGGAGGAACCTTTGCCGGGAAGACGGAAGAAAGAAAGAAAGAAAGAAAGAAAGAAGGAAAGAAATAAAGAAAGAAAGAGGGGAGAAAGAAAAGCGGATTCCCTCTCCCTCCATGCATCCCTGCAACCATTCGATTCAGGAGCCACTTCGCAGAAAATACAGAAATATTTGAAAGCAGAAAATATATATAACATGAGCTTCGGCATTAAAAACCAAGGCCTGTGAATTAGAGAGAGAGACCAAGGAGAGGATGGAGAGGTGAGAAACATTACATTCCAGTAACCATCTGTCACCCTCCGAGGACCAAAATCTCCATCAGGCTCTGGTATAGCCAGTCTAGTCAATGTCTCCTGTCCTTCACCCCTTTCTCTACACTCTCTCTGCTCTCATGTCCTCTGGCTTTTCAGACTACAGCTCCTGTCTGCCTCCAATGAGTTTCACATTCACTTGTGAGATGTCAATATTAGCAGATTATGTATCAGACGCCAGGGTGGTTTTTATAATGCTCAAATCACTCATAAACTAAACACTACGGGCATGGACACAGTGGTAATAAGTTAACCTATTAGGCCTGTATACTTAAGGCCCGCATTGTATTAGCTGAGCTCTTATGAAGCACTCAGACACTCTTGATGATAAGCTCATATTGTTGATGCATTTCAAGGAGACAGGAAATACATTTTGCCAGTTGAAGTGCTGTACTACTTGTATGGTTGGTCTCAACAATGAAAGAGCATTGTGCTGAGTGCTGAGCATTACTGACAGGTAGAACAATGCCCTTCTATGGTAACAGGCATGAAAGAGGACTTAAAGATATCATGAATTCATCTCCATTTAATTAATATTACAACATTGTTTTTATTTCAACAAACCTTATCAAATCAAATGAGAAGAAAGCCATCAGTGTTGTGATAAACAATATCTATAATAGTACAAAAAAAATGAACGTGTGTATTAATAGATTTAATCTTTCAAATTTCAGATAGGAATAGAAATGTACTTTCAAGCTAGCCATCAGACCCAGGCGCAGCACACACCGGAGATTCCATATAGGGCTACAAAGATGCTGGCCTCTAGTTATTAAACTTGTTTGAGACAGCAAGACCTGCAACAGCAGCCGTATGCACTGCAGTCAGGGCAAGGGCTGACGGCGGCAGATTAAAAGACAATGATAAATAGTGGAAAAGCTGTGCAATCGCACGTCAGCCACTGATGCGTCACAACACTGGCCATTCAGACAGAAAAAAATGTAATACTTGATGCAATTATTGTTAACAGTGCTGCGACAATAGGTTTCGTTATTCCTTCCTTTTGATCCCCATCTAATTTGCTCCTCCCCTTTCCACCGCCATAGCGGTCGATCATAAAGAGGTGACCATCATTCAAGTTGTTTGGATTGGAGCCCCATGGTGTTTGGTTAACAGGGTGAATGTAAACGTCAGACTAAATTTACATATCAGCTTCAGCTCACACTGGCAGAGTAAACATTCTGTTTATCTCGAGTGTCACTTTATAATTTCAGTAGAATATAAAACCGGCCTAATACTGTTTTCTACATACAATTTGCACAAGTACAACTTGCAAACAAATCCTATGTAATTTGGCAAACAGGGTTAATCTGCACCTTTTGCAGGGCTGAAAATATGTGTACCACTGAAGCACAACACAGTGGACGTTTTGGTTGTTTTAACAGTAGTTCAATGTTTTTATTTGAGAAATTATCACATAATGATATTATTGGACCATTATCATCATTGTATGATAATTATAATTACATAAATTATATTTCAAGTAAATACAAAATTATGAGGATATTGTTTCTATATTGCTTCAGCCTCTGCTTATAACCTGAAATAAATGTACGCTTGCATCAGTAGACTACACGATTGCCTCCAAAGTAAATTCAAAACGTAAAAACATGGAGTAAACAAAGGCCTTGTGGTGGAGTCACATTTTGAATTTGACTGTATTCTATTTGAGTGAGAAATGTGTTGTAGACTATTGCAGAATGTCTCTTGAATATCTGAACATTGAATACTTCTGTCATAAATTAAAGTAAATTAGATAAGACATTTCCTCAATAATAAAAAGATGGATGTGTTAGTTTTTAACATGATTAGATACTAGAACATTGGGATGAAAGTTGGTGAATAATAACACTAGTGCAGTAGGGTTGAGTTGAGAGTAAACTGGTGCTGCCATCTACAGGCCAGTATAAAGCATCACAGAGATGCTGTTGGGAATATACATTGTCAATTTGTCAGTATTTAAGCACAATAAAAAGGCAGTTGGTCAACAGCCAAAGTACACTCTTTGTTCTCTTTTAATTTTACAGTAAGAGAACACTGCGTAGCAGAAAATAAATGTTATTATGCGGGTGGAACAATCGGTTCAGATTTACCTCCTTTCATCCGATTAATGACTTGTGAAGTTCACGGAGTGACAACTCTTTTTCTGAACTACAGGCTATTGAGACAAACCCATTCAGGACATTTAATCAATCAAATGAATACCCATAGATCTATAATTATGATAAGAGTTCCAAGGTTGCATTTTTAGGACCTGTCACGTTGACACGGTACAGACACTGTCTAGAACACTTAACTGTGGCGTTTAACACGTTTTCATTTCAGCGCTGAAATGCGTTGATGAGGCTTCAGTTCAGCATCAGAACACTGAACGATGACGTATACACCCCTTGGTCTTTCACCCCTATGACTCATGAAGACTACTCCTAAATGGGAGGACTACTCTGATAACCATCCATCATTCCTAACCCAGACCTCTCTCAACAACTTGGTCTTTGTCTAAAATGGCACCCTATTCCCTATATAGTGCACTTTTTAACCAGAGACTCTAGGGCTCTAGTCAAAACTAGTACACTGTAAAGGGAATAGGGGGCCATCTCAGACGCAGACCTTGTTTGTGCTGTATGCCTCTACATTTTATAGAAAACATGTTCGTATGCCTCTTTATTTTATACAAAACATGTTCGTATGCCTCTTTATTTTATACAAAACATGTTCGTATGCCTCTTTATTTTATACAAAACATGTTCGTATGCCTCTTTATTTTATACAAAACATGTTCGTATGCCTCTTTATTTTATACAAAACATGTTCGTATGCCTCTTTATTTTATACAAAACATGTTCGTATGCCTCTTTATTTTATACAAAACATGTTCGTATGCCTCTTTATTTTATACAAAACATGTTCGTATGCCTCTATATTTTATACAAAACATGTTCGTATGCCTCTTTATTTTATACAAAACATGTTCGTATGCCTCTATATTTTATACAAAACATGTTCGTATGCCTCTTTATTTTATACAAAACATGTTTGTGTGCCTCTTTATTTTATAGAAATTGGAAAAGAAAGACACACACTACTGGTCAAAAGTTTTAGAACACCTACTCATTTAAGGGTTTTTATTTATTTTATTATTTTCTACATTGTAGAATAATAGTGAAGACATCAAAACTATGAAATAACAATATATGGAATCATGTAGTAACCAAAAAAGTGTTAAACAAGTCAAAAATATTTTATATTTGAGATTCTTCAAAGTAGCCACCCTTTACCTTGATGACAGCTTTACACACTTTTGGCATTCTCTCCACCAGCTTCATGAGGTAGTCACCTGAAATGGATTTCAATTAACAAGTGTGCCTTTTTAAAAGTTAATTTGTGAAATTTCTTTCCTTCTTAATGCGTTTGAGCCAATCAGTTGTGTTGTGACAAGGTAGGGGGTATACAGAAGATAGCCCTATTTGGTTAACCTTTCTCGCCCCGGGGTTCCGCTAGCGGAACACCCACAACATTCCGCTGCCTTCGGAGCGCGAAATTCCAAAAATATTTTTTTGAAATATTTAACTTCCACACATTAACAAGTCCAATACAGCAAATGAAAGATAAACATCTTGTGAATCCAGCCAACATGTCCAATTTTTAAAATGTTTTACAGCGAAAACACAATATATATTTATGTTAGCTCACCACAATAGCCAAACACACAACGCTATTTATCCACCGCATAGGTAGCTTTCAAAAAACCAGCAATAAATATAAAATAAATCACTAACCTTGACCAACTTCATCAGATGACAGTCTTATAACATCATGTTACACAAAACATTTATGTTTTGCTCGAAAATGTGCATATTTAGAGCTGAAAACCGTGGTTATACATTGTGAAAATGTAGCAACTTTTTCCCAGAATGTCCGGATATATTTCTGACACCTAATCTGACCAAATAACTCATCATAAACTTTACTAAAAAATACATGTTGGATAGCAAATGAAAGATACACTAGTTCTTAATGCAACCGGCATGTTAGATTTTTAAAATTAACTTTACCATAACAAACAGCTTACGTTATAGCGAGACAGCGCCCGCAAAAAGTGCGGAGAATAGGACTAAACATTTTCCACAGAAATACGAAATAACATCATAAATTGTTCTTACTTTTGATGAGCTTCCATCAGAATCTTGTACAAGGAGTCCTAGGTCCAGAATAAATCGTTGTTTGGTTTTAGAATGTCCTTCTCTCCTGTCGAATTAGCAACCTTAGCTATCCATGTGGCGCGAAGATGTCCATCTCCTCTCGACGCATAGAACGGAAAACTCCAAAAGACCCATTAAACGTTAAATAAACTGATGAAACTCGGTTGAAAAAACCTACTTTATGATGTTTTTCTAATATGTATCAAATAAAAACAAAGCCAGAGATATTAGCCGTCTATACCGAGCGCTTTTCAGAAGCCAATGCTGATGTCCTTGCCTAGGTAGAGAAAGGAAGTTGTGGTCACGTCATTCCAAGAGCTCTTGTTCGACCTCAGATCAAGCTAGACACCCCATTCCACCTTCCACTGCCTGTTGACATCTAGTGGAAGGCGTATGCAGTGCATGCAAATCCATAGAAATTAAACAATTGAATAGGCAGGCCCTGGAACAGAGCATCGTTTTCAGATTTTTCGCTTCCTGTCTGGAAGTTTGCTGCCAAATGAGTTCTGTTTTACTCACAGATATAATTCAAACAGTTTTAGAAACTTGAGAGTGTTTTCTATCCAATGGTAATAATAATATGCATATTGTACGATCTAGAATAGAGTACGAGGCCGTTTAAATTGGGCACGATTTTTTCCCAAAGTGAAAATGGCGCCCCCTACACACTAACAGGTTAAATACCAAGTCCATATTATAGCAAGAACAGCTCAAATAAGTAAAGATCAGTCAATACAGAACATTTCAAGAACTTTGAAAGTTTCTTCAATTGCAGTCGCAAAAACCATCAAGGACTGCCACAGGAATGGAAGACCCAGAGTTACCTCTGCTGCAGAGGATAACGTAGAGTTAACGTAAACTCACCCCATTCCGTACAAATGTGTGTAACCGCGACATTCAAACAAGGCTACAAAGAAAACTAATGGGACTGTAGCGACGGTGTTGACTTCAAAATCAGGGGTGTGAACTAGGTTTCTATTCAAGCGTTGATCGACATGGTAATGGCTCTATAGTATTGGAGAAAAGTTGAAAAAAAATGACCCTCCGTTACATCTTGACGTGTCATGTTGTAACGTACAGCACGCATAAAGCAACTATTTCTGTCTTACAATCTCTCTCCACCAGGTTTAGCACTTCTCTCATCGTTTAAAAACAAGAAATGGACAGTGACAGGGGTAAGGGGGGGATACCTAGTCATTTTTTCGTCATCATTGCATGCGATCCTCATTCTCAAAGCCGCTGTTTACTTCTAAGATCACTTTAGCACCGCCCTAAAAAACGGATTCTAATTCGACACAAACCTTCAAATAGGTATGTAATGATACATTATATCAACTCTTTATAGTGTTGTATTTACATTTTAGAGGCAATAAGGTGATAAGTTGGACAGTTCGAGTGAAAAAAGCAATTTTCCCACACGACATCTGTCCTTCTCACTATAACGCATTCGTTTCGCTTCCCCACCCGCCATTTTTAAAAAGACCCGAAGGAGCTCATTGCCTTCTTTAATTATGCAGAAACGGGCAGCGTGAAGGTCTCGGCATGAATTCTGTTGGAAAGGGGAGAAATTGTGCTTTACAATGGTATTGAAATTACAGTTGATCTGGAAGTATTACGTTTTTGGGGCGCTAAAATAAGGTCAATTGTACGGACCAAGGCGATGTACGAGTTTACGTTATCAGGCTCAGAAATTGCAGCACAAATAAATTCTTCACAGAGTAACAGACACATCTCAACATCAACTGTTCAGAGGAGACTGTGTGAATCAGGCCTTCATGGTCGAATTGCTGCAAAGAAACCACTACTAAAGGACACCAATAATAAGAAGAGACTTGCTTGGGCCAAGAAACACAAGCAATGGACATTAGACCTGTGGAAATGTGTCCTTTGGTCTGATGAGTCCAAATTTTAGATTTTTGTCTTTGTGAAACAGTGTGGGGGAACGGATGATCTCCGCATGTATATTTCTCACAGTGAAGCATGGAGGAGGAAGTTATGGTGTGGGTGTGCTTTGCTGGTGACAATGATTTATTTAGATTAAGGCACACTTAACCAGCATGGCTACCACAGCATTCTGCCACAATACACCATCCAATCTGGTTTGGGCTTAGTGGGACTATAATTTGTTTTTCAGCAGGACAATGACCCAACACACCTCCAGGCTGTGTAAGGGCTATTTGACCAAAAAGGAGAGTGATGGAGTACTGCATCAGATGACCTGGCCTCCACAATCCCCTGACCTCAACCAAATTCAGATGGTTTGAGATGAGTCAGACTACACATTGAAGGAAAAGCAGCCAACAAGTGCTCAGCATATGTGGGAACTCCTTCAAGACGGTTGGAAAAGCATTCCAGGTGAAGCTGGTTGAGAGAATGCCAAGCGTGTGCAAGGCTGTCATCAAGGCAAAGGGCAGCTATTTGAAGAATCTCAATATATTTTGATTTGTTTAACACGTTTTTGGTTACTACATGATTCCATATGTGTTATTTCATAGTTGATGGGCTCGCTATTATTCTACAATGTAGAAAATAGTAAAAATAAAAACTCTTGAATGAGGTGTTCTGAAAATTTTGACCAGTAGTGTGCATACTGAGTGATCTCTGTCAGCTCTGCTTTCACGGTCCTGAAAGTGACAAGAAAAGGAATAGTAATAGTAAACAAATTTCTTACATTTTCCCCAGATTATTTCAGTCTACGATATTAAAAGGCTTTGTGTATAAGGGCACAAGGCGAGACCCATATGAAGACACAGGAGGCAGATGGTTGAGCTCCAATATTTATTATACCAAAAAGGCAGGTCGGGGACAGGCGAGCATTCATAAACCAGGTCAGAGTCCAAACAGTACCAGGCAATAGGCAGGCTCGAGGTCAGGACAGGCAGTGGTCAGGCAGGCGGATACATCATCAGGACAGGCAAGGGTCAAAACCAGGAGGGCTAGGAGAAAACAGAGACTGGGATAAATAGGAGCTAGGAGAAACGCTGGTCTACTTGGCAAAACAAGACAGACTGGCACAGAGAGACAGGAAACACCGGGATAAATACGCCGGGGACTAATGGGGAAAACAGGAGACACCTGGAGGTGGGTGGAGACAATCACAAAGACAGGTGAAACAGATCAGGGCGTGACAGTGTGAACAATGTGTTTTCTGGGAAACACTTCGGAACTGTTGTCTCTTGTTTATGTATTCATCATAAAATGGCAGTGCTTGCTACACCAGACAAGTGTTACGGTTTTCTGTATCGCGGAGATGGAAATAACTCATGACTACTGATTCTTTCAGTCTTTCTACAACAGTGTATGCAAATTAATCTGTTTCAGTATTTCACAATAAATCAATACAAGCCTATAAATCATACGGGAAAACTGCAGTTGTTATACAAGATGATACCTTTCATTGACCCATAAGTACCATTCACAACACCACATTTGGCATTCACACAGTATATTAGGAGCTCTCAACTTTCCTTGGTGTCCGCCAAATGGGAATCTGTCTGAGAAATCCTTAAAGTCAGTACACCTGCACTGCAGTGATCAGGGGTTAGACAGCTCTTTATTACCACCAGCTGCTGTGTCACCCCATCCAAATTATGCCTTAATGTTCAAAGCCACAAAGGCATCTTCTGCCAGAAAGAGTAAAGCTTCATAAAGCCCTGCAAAGTCTGTTATTCTCTTTTCTGCTCACTGTGGACTATAGGGACTAAGTCTTATAGGGACTGGGCTTTCCAAAATAGGACGGAAAGTGACTGACATCATCTGAATGAGACTCAATGCATTTGATGTATCTATAGGCTAACTGTAGTTTACCTAAAACACGCTTGGTGCAGGAGCATATACTGTAGCATGAGAGACATACCTGTGAGTTAAGTGGGATGTGATTGTTTAAGCCTCTCATGTCAATCTGTTAACAAGGGATCATGTACAGCTGACCAGAGATGGTAACTGATGGAGCTGTCAAGAGATGATCATCATGTACCTGGCCTGACATACTTCTAACCTAAGAAAGACAGCAAAGGGAAAAGATACTCTTGACATCTGACTTTAGAATGACTCATCATTCTTGCTCTAGCTATACTGATTTTTACAGTCAATAGGCAAACTGCCAATATTTAATCAGGAAGGTGTTGCGATATCATTGGGTAATATAACAGTACGTTTACGTCTAGTTTACTTACTTACTGACTTTATTGTCCCCATGGGGAAATTTTGTTGCAGTGTCATGTACACATTTAAAGTGGGGTTTAAATACAAAACAAAATTGACAAAACAACTTTCATAACAGTTACATACCAATATTTTTTTTAATTAAAAAAATATATAATAATACAAATTTTTTTTTTTTTAAAGACTAGCCTGCTGGCCTTACTGAGTTGATAGGAACATTAGCCCAAGCTATTTAGGAGGGATATCACACCTGGCACAAATGATTGTCTAGTTGTGTTTTTCCTGCTGAGCGGTGCCCTATACCTGCACCCAGAGGGGAGTAGTTCAAAGTCCAGGTACAGGGGGTGGCTTGGGTCAAAAATGATTTTGTGAGCCTTACGGAGGGCGCTGACCTTAAAGATCTCATCCAGGCTTGTCTGTTTGACTCCAAGTACCTTGCTTGCTGTGGTAATAATCCTTCTCAACATATTACTCTGGCTGACAGTGGCAATGCCAAACCAACAAACAATACAAAAAGTTAAAATACTCTCAATAAAAGATTTGTAAAACAGAGTCAATATAGTACAGTCTACATTAAAAGATACCAGCTTTTTGATAAAGTACAGTCTCTGTTGACTCTTTTTGTGATCAGGTCTGTGCATTTACTCCACAGAAGCTTATTGTCCAAAAGGACACCCAGATATTTGTATTCCTCTACAATTTCTATATTCTGACCTCTGATAGGTGTCGCAGAGGTAGGTGTTGTATGCTTCCTGAAGTCTATGCACATCTCTTCGGTCTTGTTGGTATTGAGGACCAAGTGTGAAGTTTAGTCTTTGAGGACTGACCCAGATGATTGCTGTGTGTATGTTTTACATGATTTCTCAGTATTAGTTACACCGTTTGGTCTCTTACCTGCAGGCTCTAACTAGTCCTGGGGGAAAGCCTGTCTGACTCATAGACAAACAAAACTCGGTGTATGTCCCAAATGGCACACTATTCCCTTTATAGTGCACTACTTTTGACCAGAGCCCTATAGACCCTGGTCAAAAGTAGTGCACTATATATGGAATAGGGTTCCACTTCGGACGCAGACTATAAGCCACTTAAACAATGCATGACAAAGAGTGCCAACATTTCAAGGGAGATTGATTATGTAAAAAACATAGCAGTGGAGCTTTTGTTCTTCGTGTGAGAGTGACTCGCTCGCCGACAGCATAAACATGGAAATGAGTTGTCTGCTTTTTGTTTAAAATGCTCCTTTGTGCATGTCAATGTCTATACTTGTGGCAGAGGTCTTGTAACCATGGTAATCAATGGAGACTATAAGGACACTACTGACCTGCAAAACGTCCAACCAAAATCTAAAACTGACCCTTACCTTAACACTAAGCTTATTTTGCATCATCATGATGATGTGGCCAGTGACACTTTTCTTCTTGAAAGTCAAATATCTTGAAAACTTGACTGTTGACAAGCAAACTAATTTGGGACTATATCAACAGTGGACTAATGAAAAAAATACCAAAAGATAGTTGAATGGAGTTTTTGCTTTAACCCTAACCCTAATTTGAACCAATTCTGAAATTAAAAATCTGTTTACTGGTCAGGAGTCAGGAGTTGTAGGTGTCCATTACATTCTTATAACCATAGCACCCCCTGGTGTGATGATTGTGTAACTCCTTGGTGGATAAATACCATTTAGATTTTTTTTGTTCATATATACAAGTAGTTTTAAAGGAACATGTTTTCATTTGATGAAACGGCATGTTGTTGACAAGGTGTTGTGTTAGTTGGCCTTAATCACTTTAGTTATGTCTAAGGGTGTGTTCACACTTGGTCCCTTTCAGCCAATATCTTTGAACTCAGTGTGGTTCACTTAATTTTGTGTGTGCAGTGTGAACACTCCAAAGGAACACAGACTCCTCAAAAGAGCTGACTGAACTGAGGCCGTCTCAGTACGGTTCTCTTTTTTAGGGCAATGTGAACACAAAACTGTCCAGGTTCGATTGTCATTATTCCTGCACCACACAGTAGAATACTGCAACACCATTTCCCCTGCCATAGCCCCTTACATTGGTGCCACAAAAAATAGAAAATGATGTGCAGATTCGTGGAAAAAACATGTGCTGTTTTTGGATTTTGATTAGCGATTGTCAATGATGCACAGAAATTCCTAAATATGTGTGGAGTTTTTAGTTCAGATTATTTGTCTGCAATATGTGATCTATATACTAAGAGAGCTTCATAAACTGTTTATTCGATAGTGGGGTTTGAATAGTGAGAGAAGACAATAACATATTTGATGAGAATCACAACATAGGGTCGAAAATATATTCTAGCTCTTAAAGAGGCTGTAGCCTACATTAGGTGCACAATTTTCAGTTACAGCATTATTTAATCTGCAGTTATTCTTCTGCTATTTATTTGTTACCAATGTTATTACCATTTAAATAGTATCTTATGATTACAATGGTTATGTCTCATATTTGAACTAAATGCAATCTATTAGCTTACAAATTGTACGTAGGTATATGGTATATCTAGCTGATCGTGGACTACAGGAAAAGGAGTGCCGAACAGGGCTCCATTAACATCGACAGGGCTGTAGTGGTGTGTGTCGAGAGTTTCAAGTTCCTTGGTGTCCACATCACCAACAAACTATCATTGTCCAAACACACCAAGACAGTTGTGAAGAGGGCATGACAACACATTTTCCCTTCAGGAGACTGAAAAGATTTGGCATGGTTCAAATAAAATACAATTTTATTTGTCACATGCGCCGAACACAACAGGTGTACCCTTACAGTGAAATGCATACTTACAAGCCCTTAACCAACAATGCTTTAAAAACATATATTTTTTTAAAACAAATAATTAAACAGCAGCAGAAAAATAACAATAGCAAGGCTATATACAGTGGGTACCAGTACAGAGTCAATGTGGGGGGGCACCAGTTAGTCAAGGTAATTGAGGTAATATGTGCATGTAGGTAGAGTTAAAGTGACCATGCATAGATAATAAACAGAGAGTAGCAGCAGAGTAAAAGAGGGGTCTGGGTAGCCCTTGGAGTAGCTGTTCAGGAGTCTTATGGCTTGGGGGTAGAAGCTGTTAAGAAGCCTTTTGGACCTAGACCTGGCGCTCCAGTACCGCTTGCCGTGCGGTTGCAGACTGAACAGTCTATGAATAGGGTGGCTGGAGTCTTTGACAATTTTTAGGGCCTTCCTCTGACACCGCCTGGAATAGAGGTCCTGGATGGCAGGAAGCTTGCCCCCAGTGATGCACTGGGCCGTACGCACTACCCTCTGTAGTGCCTTGCGGTCAGAGGCTGAGCAGTTGCCATTGATGCAAGTCAAGATACTCTCGATGGTGCAGCTGTAAAACCTTTTGAGGATCTGAGGACCCATGCCAAATCTGGAATAGGCTTTGTCATGCCCTCTTCACAACTGCCTTAGTGTGTTTGGACCAGGAACTTAAAGCTCTCAACCTGCTCCACTACAGCCCCGTCGATGAGAATGGGGGTGTGCTCGGTCCTCCTTTTCCTGTAGTCCACAATCATCTCCTTTGTCTTGATCACGTTGAGGGAGAGGTTGTTGTCCTGGCACCACACAGCCAGGTCTCTGACCTCCTCCCTATAGGCTGTCTCATCATTGTTGGTGATCAGGCCTACCACTGTTGCGTCATCGGCAAACTTGATGATGGTGTTGGAGTCATACCTGGCCATGCAGTCATGAGTGAACAGGGAGTACAGAAGGGGACTGAGCACGCACCCCTGAGGGGCCCCCGTGTTGAGGATCAGCGTGGCGGATGTGTTGTTACCTACCCTTACCACCTGGGTGCGTCCCGTCAGGAAGTCCAGGATCCAGTTACAGAGGGAGGTGTTTAGTCCCAGGGTCCTTAGCTTAGTGATGAGCTTTGAGGGCACTATGGTGTTGAGCTGTTGTCAGTGAATAGCATTCTCACACTGGTGTTCCTTTTGTCCAGGTGGGAAAGGGCAGTGTGGAGTGTAATAGAGATTGCGTCATCCTTGATTCTGTTGGGTCGGTATGCAAATTGGAGTGGGTCTAGGGTTTCTGGGATAATGGTGTTGATGTGAGCCATGACCAGCCTTTCAAAGCACTGGCTGCAGACATGAGTGCTACGGGTCAGTAGTCAGTAGTCATTTAGGCAGGTTACCTTAGTGTTCTTGGGAACAGGGACTATGGTGGTCTGTTTGAAATATGTTGGTATTTTCTAGTCTCCAGATACTCAAGAAGTTCTACAGCTGCACCATCGAGAGCATCCTGACCGGTTTCACCATCCCCTGGTATGGCAACTGTTCGGCATCTGACCATAAGGCGCTACAGAGGGTAGAGCATAAGCCCCAGTACATCACTGGGGCCAAGCTTCCTGACATCCAGGACATGTCAGAGGAAGGCCAAAAAAAGACTCCTGTCACCCAAGTCATAGACTGTTCTCTCTGCTACCTCACGGCAAGCAGCACTGGAGCGCCAGATCTAGGACCAAAAGGCTCCTTAACAGCTTCTACCCCCAAGCCATAAGACTGCTGAACAATTAATCAAATGGCCACCTGGAAAATGTACATTGACCCCCCCTTGCTGTTTATGATCTATGCATGGTCACTTTACAAATTACCTCGACTAACCTGTACCCCCAAACATTGACTCAGTACCGGTACCCCCTGTATATACAGTAGCCTCGTTATTGCTTTGTAATGTTCTTGTTTAACTTTTTTATTAATTTTTTAAAACTTTTGTTTATTTAGTAAATATTTTCTTAACTCTATTTCTTGAACTGCAATGTAGGTTAAGGGCTTGTAAGTAAGCATTCTACACCTGTTGTATTTGGCGCATGTGACAAATAACATTTGATTTTTGGATTTGATAACATATTCTGATGGAATGGCTTGTCCTGCACTTTGTAAATCCCACAGCGCACTGAGTGAATGTTGGACAAATATCTTGGTTCCTTTCTAAACATAGTAATGTAAATGCAAAGAGGACTCGGACCAGAAAATAGGTGAAGTGAACTGGCGAAAGAGGCTAAAGAGGACTGAGATCAGTTTAAGAAGACTATATGTCAAAACACCCTGAACAAAATAACCATGTAATGCAGCATGACCTAAGGAGAGTTGTATTTGAGTGCATAGCGCCACCTGGTGTTTTTTGTTCAAAACTGAAAAATGCTTTTCACAGTGTATTCACAATACAATCCTATCCTACAGCACAATGGTAAAACAATTCTAAATGGAGCAAATAAGCGCATAAAACCAACGAAGAGAGACAACTCTTGCTAGAGGACAGGTTACCCTGGCCTGGCTCTGCATCTGCCAATAAGTCACTGCTAAGTTTTCACATCAATATTTCATGACTCTGAAGATAATCCACACACAAAAGGTAGTAGGGGTACCCGAGACTAAATATTTACTCCTCAATGATTTTGTGTATTAACAGGGGGCATGAGTCTGCATGGGTCTATGGGTAATCCAAAATGTTTTTATCACTTCAACAAGCTGACACTAACCTGAATTAGAGCTCTATTTAGTTCTGAAAGCCGAAACATGATTTTAATGTCAATCAGAAGAATAAAGCATCAAGATTTCTATTGTGAGCGAGAGTTGAGCCTTTTCCCTCTAAATGCTCTGATGAATTTTGGTTGCATCTCATCTCACATTGGTTGAGCACCTCCTACTCCTCTCCATGTCTCCTATTTAACCACAGTATATGGAAAAAATATATAAATGCAACATGTAAAGTGTTGGTCCCATGTTTCATGAGCTGAAATAAAAGATCCCAGAAATGTTTCATATGCACAAAAAGCTTATTTCTCTCAACTTTTGTGCACAAATTTCTTTATATCCTTGTTAGTGAGCATTTCTCCTTTGCCAAGATAATCCATCCACCTGATAGATGTGGCATATCAAGAAGCTGATTAAACAGCATGATCAGTAAACTGGTGCACCTTGTTCTAGGGACAATAATAGGCCACCATAAAATGTGCAGTTTTGAGGGCGTGTGCAATTGGCATGCTGACTGCAGGAATGTCCACAAGAGCTGTTGCCTGATAATTTTATGTTAATTTCTCTACCATAAGCCGCCTCCAACGTTGTTTTAGAGAATTTGGCAGTACGTCCAATCGGCCTCACAACAGCAGACCACGTGTAACCACGCCAGCCCAGGACCTCCACATCCAGCTTCTTCACCTGTGGGATCGTCTGAGACCAGCCACCCAGACAACTGATGGAATTGAGGAGTATGTAATAAAGATCTGGCTCCCAAGTGGGTGGACCTATGCCCTCCCAGGCCCATCCATGGCTGTGCCCCTGCTCAGTCATGTGAAATCCATAGATTAGGGCCTAATTTATTGATTTCAATTGACTGATTTCCTTATACAAACTATAACTCAGTAAAATTGTTGAAATTGTTGCATGTTGCGTTTAATTTTTTGTTGAGAATAAATTAATAAATAGGTGATTTACAATAGTCCGGTCATAAATGTAAAAAAAGAAAAGAAGCTTCCTCGGGGGAAGAGTTATTACACCATTCTATTAGAGACAGTACCCTTGTCGAATAAAGGCCTCATACAAACTCCCTTCTCATAGACTGTTTTAAGTGTGTCATTTCCAGGGAAGGCAATCATTTTACTTGAAATGTGTTTTGAGTATTTGTACTTCACTTAAAGGTTGGGAAAGAACAATGCTACGTTGTGTAATATCTATGTGAATAATATAACATCATCATTTCCTTCAGGATGTGTGTGCTTTACTGTAGGTTGTTTGGACTAACGGTACATCAATTGTGTCGCAAGAGTGAAGATAATGACTGTCTTCATCGTTTGTTGGGTGGCAGGTAGCCTGACGGGTAGGAGGGTTGGGCCAGTAACCGAAAGGTTGCTGGATTGATTCCCCGAGCTGACAAGTTAAAAATCTGTGGCTCTGCTTCTGAGCAAGGCAGTTAACCCACTGTTCCCCAGGCACCGATGACGTGGATGTCGATTTAAGGCAGCCCCCCGCAACTCTCTGATTCAAAGGGGTTTGGTTAAATGCAGAAGGCACATTTCAGTTTAATGCTTTATCCCCCTTTCCTTGTTTTTGGTTTTGGACTGTCATTATTAGAAAGCCAAATGTGTATAGTGTTTGACACGCATACCATAGGATACTAACCTTGAGGGATAGCTAGACCCTGTTAACGGGGAAGACTGAGATAAAGAGACACAAACTCCTCCTCTCAACAGTCCATTCATCTGTCTCCTCAGACATCACTCATCCACGATAAGAGTTTCTCTGTGAAATATGACAGAGAAAACATCACTAAAATAAAAGCAATGACAGCCGATGAGGTGGTGACAAATTAAGAATTGCCCAAAGTCAGACCTCTTCGCAGTCAAATCATTTCCCCTCCGTCCACACAATAACCCCTTTTTCTACAAACCTGTCTGTACTGTTCCTCACTCCATTTTAATACATCAATATGGTTAACAATAACAGAAAGGTCCACTAGCATCCCACCCACCCTGGAAAGTGGGAGAGGAGGAAATCTCCTCTGAGCTCCGTGAGTAGTTCTCTTCCACACAGTGTATCTGTCTCTGAGTGGTAATAGATTATACCTGCTCTCAGCTGGGATCCCCATTTCCTTCACCTTTGACCCCATCAATAGATGTCACATCCTCTCAGGGATCAAGACGAGGCAGAGTGGCCATATGATCGGGAAGAGAAAGGAAGGGGATTTTCCCTGGACTCTGTCTGCATCCCAAATGGCACCATATTCCTTACAAGTGCACCACTTTGACCAGGGACCATAGGGCTCTGGTCAAAAGTAGTGCATGCACTATAAAGGGTGGCATTTGGGACGCATCCCTGGACTCTGTAGTAGGCTGGGCTGGTCTATGCTGTCTGCAGGCCACTGATGAGGAAAGCGCATCTGCGGAGGCTGGGCCAGGAAACCCTAGCTAGACATGGGTGGCCACCAACAAAGGGCCTACTACTAAATGGCTTTCCATGCTGTGCGAGGGCCCACTCACTGCCTTCTACAAAGAGAAAAACCCCACCAATGGCACTTTTGCGTTGAGAGTTAATGGATAAGTTGAATTGTTTTAACCAAATCCATATTTTGGATGTAAATGGCATGTTATAGAAGTGTCCAGACACTTCTTTTGTGATTTAACTTACCCCACAGGCGATAGACTTTCTCATGCTCGTTCTGCAATTGCAGGGGCAAAGAAAACATGAAAAGCTTCAAATACATATTTTTAAAAACGGCAACACTGTCAGTATGGTGATGCACGTCTTTAGACATGGTACACATGAAATTGTAGCATTCCTAATGTGTGCCCAGGCTACAAGGAGAAGTTGGCTATCATTTGAGTACAACAAAATGGAATGTAAGGTTGGGGATTCCGTTCAGAATGATACAATTTCATGTGTACAGTATCTAAAGACCTGCATCACCATACTGAATGTGTTGCCGTTTCTAAAAAGTACTTAGGCCTATTTGAGTGTTTTTGCAAACGCAGAACGAGCATGAGGAAGTCTATAGCTGGTGGGAAAAATTTCTCAGCACCAAGTGAAAATCGCAACAACAAAAAAAAGTGTCTGGAAACGTAGAAGTTTTTTAGAACTATAACATGCCATTTACATCAAACTTTTTAAAAACTTGTCCTTTAATGTGGTGTGTGGTGCAGTGCAATTTTTAAGGGATTGTCAAATAACTGTTTTTCTGAGTTGTGCACACAAAGCTAGAGGATTGTAGACTACAATCCACTAGACAAAAGTCAAACAAAATCCCCAATGAAAGGGGCTAATGAAGGTTGACGAATGTAGTCTATGCTAGCTGATATTAATGTATGTTCTCCCTGCTAATGTATGCTCTTCGAAGACAATTGCCAAATGTTTCCCCAAACAATAATGCAAAATAGTGAGGCAGTATTGAAGTGGTTTAGTATCGTAGAACAAAATGTGTTAGGCTAGGCTATACTTACACGTCTCAAGTCGCCAAAGTTATGACTACATTCTATCACACCGAACTCACTCGCCTCTCCATCAACTAGTAGTTTAGCTGGATGAAACCACGTAGAGCAAAACCATTCCATGCGTAAAGCATGCGAAACAGACTGTGACGCGAATGTCACGAGGCATCGTGAACACTAAACAGCATCAATGAAACATTTCCAGTGGAAGAACAACAAAGGTCCGACATTGTGTTAGCCTAATTGTTGTTTTCGTAATTGATCAAAACTGAAAGCATAAATATTTCAAACGAAACACCAAATGAGTCTCTGACAAATTCAGGCCAGAGCTGACAGAATCTCCGAATTTCACCCAGGCCCCCAGTGTCCGGTCTAATATTTGGTACAGAAACCTTTGTTTGCAATTACAGAGATCATACGTTTCCTGTAGTTCTTGACCAGGTTTGCACACACTGCAGCAGGGATTTTGGCCCAGTCCTCCATACAGACCTTCTCCAGATCCTTCAGGTTTTGGAGCTGTCGCTGGGCAATACGGACTTTCAGCTCCTTCCAAAGATTTTCTATTGGGTTCAGGTCTGGAGACTGGCTAGGCCACTCCAGGACCTTGAGATGCTTCTTACAGAGCCACTCCTTAGTTGCCCTGGCTGTGTGTTTCGGGTTGTTGTCATGCTGGAAGACCCAGCCACGACCCATCTTCAATGCTCTTACTGAGGGAAGGAGGTTGTTGGCCAAGATCTCGCGATACATGGCCCCATCCATCCTCCCCTGAATACGGTGCAGTCGTCCTGTCGCCTTTACAGAAAAGCATCCCCAAAGAATGATGTTTCCACCTCCATGCTTCACGGTTGGGATGGTGTTCTTGGAGTACTCATCCTTCTTCTCCCTCCAAACACGGCGAGTGGAGTTTAGACCAAAAAGCTCTATTTTTGTCTCATCAGACCACATGACCTTCTCCCATTCTTCCTCTGGATTATCCAGATGGTCATTGGCAAACTTCAGATGGGCCTGGACATGTGCTGGCTTGAGCAGGGGGACCTTGCGTGCACTGCAGGATTTTAATCCATGACGGCGTAGTGTGTTACTAATGGTTTTCTTTGAGACTGTGGTCCCAGCTCTCTTCAGGTCATTGACCAGGTCCTGCCGTGTAGTTCTGGGCTGATCCCTCACCTTCCTCATGATCATTGATGCCCCACGAGGTGAGATCTTGCATGCAGCCCCAGACCGAGGGTGATTGACCATCATCTTGAACTTCTTCCATTTTCTAATAATTGCGCCAACAGTTGTTGCCTTCTCACCAAGCTGCTTGCCTATTGTCCTGTACCCCTTCCCAGCCTTGTGCAGGTCTACAATTTTATCCCTGATGTCCTTACACAGCTCTCTGGTCTTGGCCATTGTGGAGAGGTTGGAATCTGTTTGATTGAGTGTGTGGACAGGTGTCTTTTATACAGGTAACGAGTTCAAACAGGTGCAGTTAATACAGGTAATGAGTGGAGAACAGGAGGGCTTCTTAAAGAAAAACTAACAGGTTTGTGAGAGCCGGAATTCTTACTGGTTGGAAGGTGATCAAATACTTATGTCATGCAATACAATGCAAATTAATTACTTAAAAATCATACAATGTGATTTTCTGGATTTTTGTTTCAGATTCCGTCTCTCACAGTTGAAGTGTACCTATGATAAAAATTACAGACCTCTACATGCTTTGTAAGTAGGAAAACCTGCAAAACCGGCAGTGTATCAAATACTTGTTCTCCCCACTGTATATACGTATGTTATACAAAATTATCAGCAATCAACAACTTACATCCCTACATCAAACATGTCTAACAAAACAAAACACAGGTATGAACAAGAAAAAACTAAAAACATACAAAAAAAATGAAGGAAAAAAATGTTTATTTAAAAAGGCTGGAGCGTGAAGTCACGAGCGCTGCCTATTGTGTACCAACCTAGCAGTGACCCGCGAGGAGATGTATTTTTTTAAACTTAAACAAAAAAAAGTATTGTGAATCAAGCCTTCATGGTTGAATTGCTGCAAAGAAACCACTCCTAAAGGACACTAATAAGAAGAAGAGACTTGCTTTGGCCAAGAAACATGAGCAATGGACATTAGACAAGTAGAAATCTATCCTTTAGTCTGATGAGTCCAAATTTGAGATTTTTGGTTCCAACCTCTGTGTCTTTGTGAGATGCAGAGTAGGTGAACGGATGACTTCCGCATGTGTGGTTCCCACCGTGAAGCATGGAGGAGGAGGTGTGATGGTGTGGGGGTGCTTTGCTGGTGACACCGTTTGTGATTTATTTAGAATTCAAGGCACACTTAACCATCAGAACAAAGGATAGACCACAGCATTCTGCAGCGATACGCCATCGCATCTGGTTTGCGCTTAGTGGGACTATCATTTGTTTTTCAACAGGACAATGACCCATAACACACCTCCAGGCTATGTATGGGTTATTTGACCAAGGAGAATGATGGAGTTCTGCATCAGATGACCTGGCCTCCACAATCCCCCAACCTCAACCCAATTGAGATGGTTTGGGATGAGTTGGACTGCAGAGTGAAGGAAATGCAGCCAACAAGTGCTCAGCATATGTGGGAACTACTTTAGGACTGTTGGAAAAGCATTCCTCATGAAGCTGGTTGAGAGAATGCCAAGAGTGTGCAAAGCTGTCATCAAGGCAAAGGGTGGCTAGTTTAAAGAATATAAAATATAATTGAATTTGTTTAACACTTTTTGGTTACTACATGATTCCATGTGTGTTATTTCATTGTGTACAATGTAGAAAATAGTAAAAAATAAATAAAAACCCTTGAATGAGTAGGTGTGTCCAAACTTTTGACTGGTACTGTATGTTTTAAATATAATGCAGGTTTTCAATGAGATCATAGAGAAATAATTCGAATTGGATGTAATGGTGTACACACACACACACACACACACACACACACACACACACACGCACACACGCACACACGCACACACGCACACACGCACACACGCACACACGCACACACACACACACACACACACGCACGTGCTGAGTTGACACACACTTTTGTTGAATACGAAGCCTTCAATCCAACTGACCTCATAATGTTCAGGGACCCATGCAGTCAAAGAAAAGGGGGGAGGATGGAAAAGAAACAAAAATGGCTGCCAACCACACATATTCTCTGAGATCATTCCACAGAGCTATTGTAAATCATTCAGGAGGCTCATGGTGGTGGTGTGTATGATGATGTCACACTACTGAAGCATGCACGCCTCAAAACACTGCCAAGGTGTTCCAGGTGTAGGCAGTAGCCCACACAATGTCTCAGTTAGCAAGGTAGGGAAACAGTGTAGGCCACTGTTTCATGACCTTTTACATGCGTCACAAATGGCACCCTATTTCATGTAGCCTATAGTGCACTACTTTTGACTAGAGGCTGATGGACCCATAAGGATCTAGTCAAAAGTAGTGCACTATACAGGGAATAAGGTGCCAAATGGGACACATGCATCCATAGACTACAGTATTTAGCATGTCAGAATATTCATGTTTTTAGTAACTGCTAATAGTTTTTAAATGAATTGTCATTTAGTGGTCCGGTATGGAGTGATTAGTCCTATTCCATGCTTCACTTAGATTTACATGTATTCGTGTTATGTAGCTCTTGGTAGATCACTGCATCTCCCTATGGTAACTCTCACTGCAGAGAGGGATGTGAACATGACGGACCACAGACTACACTCGCAATTACAATCATATTAACTGCATGGAATATTTTACGTCCCATTTATAGGCCTCATTTAGTAAAGTTAGTGTGTTTAACAGGACTGTCTATCCATTAATGTGTTCGTTTGAAGAACCCGTCCCAATTCCCTTCGCTTGTCTGTGATTCACATCCGTAGTATGAACAGCGATGTTACAGAGGCACACTCTGATGTTCCGATTCTAGAAGCATGTGGGATTCCATTTGTGTTCATTGGTGAGAATGTCTGGAATATAATGCAACCTTGGTATCTCTCTATCCATCTGTTTGTGGGCAAATTATTATATCCTCCAGACTCCAATGAGCATAAATCAGCACCAGAGAACATAGACACGTTTTCCCCAGCCGTCATAAAATCCTGATTTAATGTCCGGGGCTGTCAAAACACCGTGTGGCAGATTTTGTCTTGCTGCCTGTGCGAGCAACACAAGGACTTCATCTCATCTGAGCAATTTATGGTCTCTAAGGGAGGCCAAGGTGATTAGGGCCTAGGCCACCAACAGACTGAAAAACAGTAGGAACACTGGCAAGCTGCAACAGAAAACTCTGGTCACGGATTTACCCATCAATCCAATGAGGTTGAGCTGTGTCTGGAGAAGAGGGAAGATATATGGCATGTTTGCCATATTGGTTTGTATTTGGAGCATTCCATTTGGTTATACTGCATTTGTGAGTGTTGGAGATTCTACATTAAATATTACCAAAGGACACACAATGTATTACACCCTAGGCACATTTTGTGGCCAAGTAAAATATACAATGGGTGTCGCCCATGCAGTTTCAGGCGAGATATTTGTGTAGATGACTGTACACTCCAGCTCTGTGAAATTGTCTTTAAAAAAAAAATTATACAGATGAGCTCCACGTATTCATCCCAGGCCTCAGTTTAAAAACAAGCAGTGTCTGTGTGTGGATTTGGCCTATGATGAAGAGGCTTTGGATATTGGTGCTTACTGTATTTCTTACCCATGAGAACGAGACAAAGTTGCCAGAAATGACTTTTAATGTCCACAACAGGTAAGAGGGCAAGACTTGTTGTCATTGGGAAGGCTTCATTATTCCTGAAATCCTGCCTATTTGTTGATGGAGTTAATTTTTAATGCTACTGCCAACCCTCTTATGTTGTGCCCAAAATGTGGGTATGGGATTTCAAGCTTTGGCTAGAGGGCACTAGTACGCTGCAGAGCCCTTGGTGAGAATACAGTGAAAACTATAAGTATGGAAAATCAATAAGAACCGATAAAGAGCGAATAGGCTGTAAGATGAGAACCTTCTAGGATTTCCTCTTCCCTCCGTCCCTTCTGCTGTTCGTGCTCTACTGAGTGGTATGTCCATTTTGGAAACAGGACCGCTGGTTACCCCCCAAATGAATGATAGATGTGAAATGTTCCCTCTAAACACAAACATCTTCAGTGTTTTCAGCTGTAGACTATTCACCCGGGAGAGGTAGCGAGGAGACCACCGCAACAGCCGAACGGGGACTTTTTTCCATCTATTTTTACAACTTCCATTTAATTCCCTCACGGATCATTTGGCTGCATGTGAAGAAAGGCCGCTCAGCCCTCACAAGATGTTCCCCTGCCCTGAAAAACTCTGTCTCCCTGCCTGGCTTTGCTGCAGGTGCCTTTAGTCAATGAATTAGTGCTATATGTCAGTAATGCTACTGTGAAACATGTTAAATTAGTACCGTTACTTGTCTTTGTGTGACAATGTAACGCTCTAAATTAGCTTGATCATCACAATCCTCTTACAACGGAATTAAATAGTTCATATTGTACTGCTTCATGTTTCTTTTTATTCAAAGGATTCTGTGAATAAGAGAAATCATACAAAATATCTCCTGTAATAGTGGGATTATAATTTTTGAATAATATTTGAATAATTTTTTAGCTCAGGAGTCTCTACTATTCCCGATTGTTAACTGTGGGAAGAAATAGGAATGAATACAATAGTTTGAGCGCAGAGGTCTTTACCCTAGCCAGAGGAACAGTAGGCTAAGTGATTTTCCAGGAGCTTACCTGAGTTAATTGAGCATTTGCCTGCGAGAGTTCAAACCGGCCAAGCATTAGGTCCCTTGGGTGTCTAGCCATGTCTTTAAAGCATCAAAAACTCCAATGTAGCCTATTACTGCTGGTGTTCAGGAGCTCTGGACAGATAGTTGCATTGTTCACTACAGAGGCATCACGTTGTCAGATCTAGGTGAACGTAATCCAATGTTATTGTGTTCTTCCTAGTATAGAATGTATTCCTTTTTCCTCTCATTCCAGTATAGCTCTTACTGTCAACATTTTGCATTTACATCAGAATATCTAATCTAATTAACACAATTGTCAAGTGTTAATATTTACCTGCAAAGCATAAAATTAGACGTATGGGATGGCCAATCTGAAGCCATAACTTTAAACAGTAGGTGGCAGTGTTGCAGAGGAATGACACATCCCCACCTAAGTGGTAGGCACTCCATTCAACTTTTAGAAGAAACTTACAGTTCAACTTAAATCCCTCTGACAAAGGACGCTTTGGGCAGATATTAACTCATATTAGTTTTGAAATGCTACTCGACAGAGCTGTTTAGCATCCTGTTGTACCCTGGTTTAGGTCTATTCAGGTCTGCTTGTGGGGCTGGGGTAGTCTGTAGTCCCGTCAGAAGGCTGCGGTCGTCTGGACCAGGGGTCAGTCTTCCAGTAACAGCTCTGCAGCCATGTTGGTGTTGGCAGCAGGGCCTTATTCTCACCTGCAGGTCTCTGCCATAGGATACGTCTCAAATGGCATCCTATTCCATACAAAGTGCACTACTTTTGACAACAGCCCAATAAGCCCTGAACAAAAGTAATGCACTGAGTAGGCAATAGGGTGCCTTTGGGGATACACACATAGATTTATGGTATGTGGAAAATGGAGTTACACTCTCCTCTCCTCCTGTGAAGTAAGGTGTTTGTTGTTCAATGAATAGATAAACAGCCTTTTGAGAAATATTTTTTCAGGTCAGGAGGAAACATAAGTCAATTGGTTACTTTGATTTGTGGACCATAAAGTTTAAGGTCACTGTATAAATGCCAGTTCGTTGGACACAAAATTGGCTTTCTGTGTGTTATTGACGTGGTGTATATTTGCGTCAATTTGCGTCTATCTACACTGATTATTCAGTAGGCATATACGTGTTCTATAAAAGAGGATTGATCATAGTGATACTCATATTCATTCTGATGTTCATTGACATAAAAAAAAGTGTAAGTTATTAAAGTATTTGTATCCGTGATATTGTGACAAATCACAATTTCATTGTAAAAGATTTTGTACAGTATATATCATGTTTTACCATAGCCTTTTCACATGATAAAGACAGTAGAAGCTTCTCTTGTTTCTTCACATAGACTTCTTCTGTGTGAGGTTTGGCTTGGCGGTAAGGATCAGATTATCCACATAGAGTGAATTGCTCCATGCATGACTGTCCCTGAATTCCACGTAGTTTTTTTAAAAGCATCTCCATACCACGAGGAACACAACCCCTACATGTCCAGACCAAAACCCGCATAAGAGATAAATTCCTATCCAGCGTGTTACTCTACAACAAAATGGTCTTCTAATCCATTACTTTGAAAATAAACATATAGCCATATCACACTGGGCAAAAACTGGTTGAATCCACTTGGTCTCCACGTCAATTCAACCCCCCAAATGTTGATGACTATTAATCAATGTGGACAACTGATTCGATTTGCTAAAAATCATCAACAGAAGGACATTTCTTTCTTTTTTTTCACCCAACTTTTAAGCAAAATCCAATGACATGGTGATATGTTATTACTGATAAATTCACTACATTTGGACATTTTTCACTAAATAATGTTTGAACTGTAACTGAAAGGGTTATTTCAAGATTTACATTTATGATTTCGTATTTGTTTTAGTGTAGTATTTTTGACATGATACCTGACTATAGCCTCATTATGATTTCTCAAACCTTTCTGTACATGATTTGAAAAGTAACACTTTTTGTCATTCACTTGAGCAAATAGGTTTACTAAATATTTTTGAAGCACCCTGACGGAGCACCCTGTTATTGTTATTGTTTTGAGTCACCTTGCAGTTTTCTAGTTTGGTTCAATATTTCAGTCAAGTGAGTGGCAGGCTAGACGAGACGGTGAGGTCGGAGATGGAAGACGCCAGTCCTGTTTCTGCTCAGCACTCCTTTTGTTGGGAGGAGCCTTTTAGCATGGGTAAATATGGCCATCCACTGGTAGCCAAGAGTAGAAATGAACCACATTAGCTGTCTTTGCCATTGTTTTTAGAAATGGTATCTTTGATCGTTGTCACGAAGGATGGTTTGTCTGTGTGCTCGCATTGTTACCTGGCCCTATCAAATATCTACACCGGATATACCACCAGTGGCTGGCTGCTGAGAGGAGGACAGCTCAAAATAATGGCTGGAATGGAGCGAATGGAATAGCATCAAACACATGGAAACCATATGTTTGATGTAGTTGATACCTTTCCACTGATTCCGCTCAAGCCATTACCACGAGCCGTCCTCCCCTCAGCAGCCAGCCATTGGTGGTATATCCGGTGTAGATATTTGATAGGGCCAGGTAACAATGCGAGCACACAGACAAACCATCCTTCGTGACAACGATCAAAGATTAATTTACTGCTGTAATGTACTTATACTTGTCATCATGCTTCTGATATGATTTTACTGTTAATTGACTATAGCAATGAAGCCAAGTCAATCAATGTTGGCAAATATAACTAAAAACACAATTTGTCTTTGGATGACATTATTGTCTGTTCTTCCTTTTTTTTTAAGAGCATTTTTCTCCACCCAGGCACCGCAAACCTCCTATCGCCATGAGCAAATAAAATGTGTATTTTACAACGAGTCCATAGTATGTTGCTTTTCGACTTGCTATTGATGTTGTGTGTTTCCTCCCCCTGGACCAGCTGGTCCTCTGTCACACTCCTGCTTTCAGGCCAACTGACTTTGCCTGACTCCTATGATCTCTATCAGGAGTGCTGCAAGAGCAGATGTATGTTTGCTTTATTCAGCTGGACTGGCAAATGATGAGGTGAGTTCATCTTAAACCTATTAGAAACAGGGGGATCAGTTTTCCTTATAAAGCTTGTGCTATGCCTTTGGTCAGGCTGGTTATTGTATATACACTATATATACAAAGTATGTGGACACCCCTTCAAATGAATGGATTTAGCTATTTCAGCCACACGCGTTGATGACGGGTGTATAAATTCGAGCACACAGCCATGCAATCTCCATTGACAAACATTTGCAGTAGAATTGACTTACTGAAGAGCTCAGTGACTTTCAACATACCGTCATAGGATACCACCTTTCCAACAAGTCAGTTCATCAAATTTCTGCGAAGGCTGCCCTGGTCAACTGTAAGTGCTGTTATTGTAAAGTGGAAACGTCTAGGAGCAACAACGGCTCAGCCGCAAAGTGGTAAGCCACACAAGCTCACAAAACGTGACCCCCAAGTGCTTAAGCACGTAGCGCGGAAAAATCGTCTGTCCTCGGTTGCAACACTCACTACCAAGTTCCAAGCAATGTCAGCACAATGACAGCACAATAACTGTTCGTCGGGAGCTTCATGAAATGGGTTTCCATGGCCCAGCAGATGCACACAAGCCTAAGATCACCATGTGCAATGCCAAGCGTTGGCTAGAGTGGTGTAAAGCTCACCGCCATTGGACTCTGGAGCAATGGAAATGTGTTCTTTGGAGTGATGAATCACGCTTCACCATCTGGCAGTCCGATGGACGTATCTGGGTTTGGCGGATGCCAGGAGAACGCTACCTGCCCCAATGCATAGTGTCAACTATAAAGTTTGGTGGAGGAGGAATAGTGATCTGGGGCTGTTTTGCATGGGTAGGGCTAGGCCCCTTAGTTCCAGTGAAGGGAAATCTTAACGCTACAGCATACAATGACATTCTAGGCGATTCTTTGCATACAACTTTGTGGCAACAGTTTGGGGAAGGCCCTTTCCTATTTCAGCATGACAATGCCCCTGTGCACAAAGCGAGGTCCATACAAAAATGATTTGTCGAGATTGTTGTGGAAGAACTTGACTGGCCTGCACAGAGCCTTGACCTCAACCCCATCGAACACCTTTGGGGGAATAGGAATGCTGACTGCGAGCCAGGCCTAATCGCCCAACATCAGTGCCCGACCTCACTAATGCTCTTGTGGCTGAATGGAAGCAAGTTCCCGCAGCAATGTTCCAACATCTAGTGGAAAGCTTTCCCAGAAGAGTGGAGGCTGTTATAGCAGCAAAGAGGGGACCAAGTCCATATTAATGCCCATGATTTTGGAATGAGATGTTAGAAAAGCAGTTGTCCAAATACTTTTGGTCATGTAGTATATCATAATAAAAGAAGAAGAGCTCTAAATCAGATATGAATGTCTTATCTAGGTCTGTGTGAATGTCTTGCAGGAGTATACGTTCCAAGATCTAAATATCTTTGTTTGTGAATGTATATTTTGTTTAGAATCATCACTAGATTGTGCTCTATGTTAGTTTTTTTCAAGCTGTTCAATATTGTACTGTAAAACTCCACCCTTCTCTTATGTCGAACCTCATAATGTTGTCCACAGTCAAAACAGCTGCAGACTTATCCCTTATTTAATACTACTTTAAAGGCAGGGCATTCACAATAAAGTCCAACTTCAAAGGCTCAACATACCTTGAAGGTTTTCAGCCGAAAGAACACAGGACACTGTCAATTTGAAAAATGGAGTTAGGGCTCTGTTCAAAAGTAATTCACTATATATTGAATAGGGTGCCATTTGGGACACAGTTATGGAAACTGAAGAGAGCTGCTCTTTATTCCAACTCTAAATCTGATCTTGGAGTGAACAGCTTGTTGAGTTTATGTATTATACAAGACACCAGCCTTCTCTGTTGTTAGAAGTGATACTTGTCATTTGTTGAATGAGGACAGGATGTTCATCTTTAATTTACAGGTTGATGTAAAATGCACAATGTGTAACCAAATGTATAACCATCGTCCTCAGGCTCAATTACTACCAGAAAGAGATGGCTGATTACCAAATCTATAATCAGCACAGCCAAAGTACACGAATCATAACACCCTACTCTGTATGAGTGTACATCAAATATATTGAGTGCCCCATACTAATTTGTCCTTATCCAAAATACAGTGAGTGCAGATTGCTACCGCAGAGCCTGGGCAAATGGCCAAAGGTTTTGCCTGGGCAAACCGCGGCCACAGAAACCTCAAGATTTTTTTTGGGGGGGGGGTGCAAATGGAGCTGGCGGCTGAGCAGAGGGAAGAGCCAGAGAACATCTGGGAGGAGATAGAGAGGTGGTCGGTCGACCCAAGGAGAGTACCAGAGCCCGCCTGGGAGTCGGTGAAAGAGTGTGAGGAGGGATACCGGAGAATGGAGATGGCTAGGAGTATGCGGCAATGCAGGCGTTTGGAGGAGCGTGTCATCAGTCAGGTGAAACCTGGGCCGGCTCCACACATCTGGCCTCCAGTGTGCCTCCCCAGTCCGGTACGTCCTGTGTCTCCTCCTCACACTCTCCCTGAAGTGCGTGTCCCCAGCCCGGTACGTCCTGTGCCTGCTTCCTGGACTTGCCCTGAAGTGCGAGTCACCAGTCCGGTGCCACCTGTACCAGCCCCACGCATAAGGTCTCCAGTGCACCTCCCCAGTCCAGTACCACCTGTGTCGGCTCCAAGCACTAGGCCTCCAGTGTGTCTCCCCAGTCCGGTACGTCCTGTGCCTGCTCCTCGCACTCGCCCTGAAGAGCGTGTCACCAGTCCGGTGCAGCCTGTGCCGGCTCCACGCATCGGGCCTCCAGTGCGTCTCCCTAGTCCGGTACGTCCTATGCCTGCTCCCTGCACTCGCCCTGAAGAGCGTGTTACCAGTCCGGTACGTCCTGTGCCTGCTCCGCGCACCCTCCCTGAAGTGCATGTCACCAGTCCGGTGCCACCTGTGCCGGTTCCACGCACCAGGCCTCCGGTGCGCCTCCCCAGTCCGGTTTGTCCCGTGCCTGCTCCCCACACTCGCCCTGAAGTACGTGTAACCAGTCCGGTGTCACCTATACCGGCTCCACGCACTAGACCTCCAGTGCGCATTCACAGTCCAGAGCTTCCGGCGACGGTTCACAGTCCAGAGCTTCCGGAGACGGTACCCAGTCCGGAGCTTCCGGCGACGGTCCCCAGTCCGGGGCTTCCGGCGACGGTCCCCAGTCCGGGGCTTCCGGCAACGGTCCCTAGTCCGGAGCTTCCGGCGACGGTCCCCAGTCCAGAGCTTCCGGCGACGGTCCCCAGTCCGGAGCCTCCTGCGGCGGTGCACAGTCCGGAGCCTCCTGCGACGGTCCACAGTCCGGAGCCTCCTGCGACGGTCCACAGTCCGGAGCTTCCGGTGACGGTCCACGGGTCCGGAGCCTCTGGCGACGGTCCACGGTCCGTAGCCTCCTGCGGTCCGGAGAGTCCAGGCCCGGCGTCCAGTCCCGCTCCAGGGCCGGAGCCCTCCTCTGTGCCGGTTTACAGTCTAGGCACTGCGTTCAGCCCAACGCCATGGCCGGAGCCCTCCTTTGCGCCGGTGCCCAGTCCAGGCACGGTGCCCAGCTCCATGGTCGGAGTCCTCCTTTGCGCCGGTGCCAGTACAGGCACGGCGTCCAACCCAGCTCCATGGCTGGAGCCTTCTTCTGCGCCGATGCCCAGTCCAGGCACGGCGTTCAGCCTGGCGCCATGGTCGGATCCGGGGTCTGGGGGGGGGGGGGGGCTATGACCCGCACCGGAGCCGCCACCGACACTAGTCACCCCCCCCCCTAACCCCCCCATTTGGTTTCAGGTTTTGCGGCCCGGAGTCCGCACCTTTGGGGGGGGGGGGGGGGTGGTACTGCCCTTGTTTCTCTATGGTGTAGTAGGTCAGGGCGTGACTAGGGGGAATTCTAGTTTATAATTTCTATGTTGTGTTCTAGTTTATATTTTCTATGTTGGTGTTTTGTATGATTCCCAATTAGAGGCAGCTGGTAATCGTTGTCTCTAATTGGGGATCATATTTAAGTAGATATTTCTCCCACCTGTGTTTGTGGGATATTGTTTTGTGTTTGTGCATGTGCACCACGTAGTCACGTTTAGTTGTTCGTTTATTGATTTATTGTTTTTTATTTAAGTTTCACTTTGCAAGAAATATGTGGAACTCAACATCCGCTGCGCCTTGGTCCCGTTCTTACGACAACCGTGACATTAACTGACTTGCCTAATTAAATAAAGGTTAAAAAAATTGTGAATGCTTTCAGACAACGCAATTCATTACGATTTAAAAAACTCAGTGCACTAAAATTACAAAAAGTTAACTGTAGTTAACTGATGAACTCTGATAGGCCTAATAAAAATATGTATTTCCATTTACTAGGCGTTCAACCATTGTTATTTGTAAATGCTCTTTATCTATAAATTCATAATAACATTAATTTTAATTCGTCCACCTTCACATATGCAAAACTGTTTTCTTTTTGGTATTTTTCAGACCAACTCCTCTTCTCATTTAAGCCCTAATGCTCTGTATATTTATCCACTGTAATTTTCAAAGCATTTGATACCGCTTCAATGATAATAGACAGAGCTTTCAAATAACCCTACGACACAATTAAGTGTCCCGAATTAGTCAAGTTCTGTGACCCACATGTAAGCCCTGGAATAAACAATCCAAATAACTGACTAGGTCATGTAAACAGGTTCTGTAAATTACCCTGCTGGAACTCCCCTCTCGTTCTCTTTACTACAGTAGCTCCAGCCAATCCCAAGGGACCCCAGTCTGAGATTACAAGATTACTGCCACAGACCTGTGCAAAAATACACTTCAACGGTCTAATCTCACTTGAAATCATGCTGAGTTGAACATTTGTCTAACTCTCACGGCTCTCGGTGTTCTTCTGCTTTTGCCTCTACAGTATTCAGTCTCTTCAGAGTGGCATGGGCTGAGGCCAGAGGACATGCAATACCATTGAGGGCTGAGGCCAGAGGACATGCAATACCATTGAGGGCTGAGGCCAGAGGACATGCAATACCATTGAGGGCTGAGGCCAGAGGACATGCAATACCATTGAGGGCTGAGGCCAGAGGACATGCAATACCATTGAGGGCTGAGGCCAGAGGACATGCAATACCATTGAGGGCTGAGGCCAGAGGACATACAATACCATTGAGGGCTGAGGCCAGAGGAAAGGAAATACCATCGAGAGCTGAGGCCAGAGGAAAGGCAATACCATCGAGAGCTGAGGCCAGAGGAAAGGCAATACCATTGAGGGCTGAGGCCAGAGGAAAGGCAATGCCATTGATGGCTGAGGCCAGAGGAAAGGCAATGCCATTGATGGCTGAGGCCAGAGGAAAGGCAATGCCATTGATGGCTGAGGCCAGAGGAAAGGCAATACCATCGAGAGCTGAGGCCAGAGGAAAGGCAATGCCATCGAGAGCTGAGGCCAGAGGAAAGGCAATACCATCGAGGGCTGAGGCCAGAGGAAAGGCAATGCCATTGATGGCTGAGGCCAGAGGAAAATCAATGCCATTGAGGGCAGAGGAAAAGGGCTAATGTTTTGTTTGGAATAAGTCCTGGGTTGTGTCCTAAATCCCTCATTTAACCATTTCCCCCTTTTAGTGCACTGCTTTTGACTAGAGTAGTGCACTATATGGGGAATAGGGTGTCATTTGGGACTCACACTTGAGGTTGTTATCTCCTCTCCAGTTCCTAGCCAGATGATCTGGTGTGTGCTCTGTGGTGTGCATCATCACCTCTGCAACCATCTCTAAGCCATGGGGGTTTGGCTGCCAGGCTGCCAAATTTGTAGATGTCCTCAGATGTTAAATGAGGGATTTCCTGAAAGATCTTGATAACTCAAACCCATGTTTGAAGTTTGTACTTTGGGATAAAATTAGACTAAATTGGTGAACGCAGACAAAATGTTTTCTCTCTGGGTTACCGTGGTCCTAACATCCTACAAGATGTTAAGAACAGAGAGAGACGTCATAATCAATTTTCATCAGGTTCTGGGTCAGTCTCAACACATTACAGATAGTGTTCAATCAAGACCATACTAGATACTAGAGGTCATAAAGAAGATTCACTGAAGCCATTGAGTTTATCAGCTCAGTCACGAATAACCTGCTCTGTTAGCCCAAAAAACACGTTCCCTCACGAGAAAAAATACAGTTATTCTGTTCTATGGTATTCTATTGTATTCAAGTCTATTCTAGTCCATTCTCTCTTTGCCATGACATGCACAGCTATCATTTTCGTAAGTAATTTCTGATATTAGTCAGTAATCTCCTGGCCACACAGTTAGTTGTCTGGCCTGTGTTGTAGTGTACAGGACCGGCGCCTACCCAGACAGACTGCCATTGTAATTCTGCCCCTAACGGGCCTCTGCCATTTTCTAAAACAACAACATCAAAGTTGGTCTGTTTTCTGATAGCAGGATTATTTAATGCCTGAGTCTTGCTCTTTTCTGGGTGGAGGGGGCAGGGAGATACTATCAAGTAGCCACAGTTATTTAATTGCAGCAATTGGAACCATTTTGAAAGAGCTATTTGCTTTCATCTGTGATGACAGTGTCAATTATGAGCTCCAGCTTGAGTAAAATGGCTGATGAGGTGGAAAGTGAAAATGTCAGAGCTTATTTAGCTACATCTGTGTGGCGTCTTGGATTTGTTGATTTTGGTTGTGTAAACCATGATGTTTCCCCAGTGAGTGACTTGGAACAATGAAGTCAAAGATTAACTTCTAGACTTGTTGGTATGTTCAGTAAATATTAGTATGATGCCTTCAAACTTGATCATAATGTTCCGGTGGCCTACAACGTATTACCTTATATACCAAACACAAAGTTACGTTTGTTAGGGGTCCAGTGGCACCAAGGGATGATCTCCCAAATAAAGAACCAATCTTTGTATGAACTAGGACTAACATTTAATATGTAAATGTATCTTTATTACCCTTAAAGGAAAAATCCAACCAAAACCACTCATTCCTATAATTTACAGTGTTACATAACACTAATCTGTGAGAGAAATATTTTTTGGGAACAATTGTTTCATTTTGTCATTATAATAAGGTTGGTAGCCACATGTGAAAATAGTTGTGGAAATCTGTTGCAGCTCAAGTCGACTACAAAACCCACATTGCAATGCTCTCTCAATGCAATGCTCTCTCAATACAATCTCACCATGTTCAACCACCAGATCGATGTGCCTCAAAGAGTGGAGTCTGATGTCAATCCCACTTTACAATGCACCCTGGACTGAAGAGGATGACAAATAGGAGAAATTTGTTAGACCCTGTGTTAAATTAGACATTTCTCGAGGGCGGAATATAGCTAAAATATGATCAATGGCATCCAGGCCAAAGACAACCTCCCACGTTATGACATCGGCAGTATTGAAATCTGACATGTATGATAAATGTTTTCGATCTAAAAGTCGTATTCCTATTAACTTCCTATGTGGTGCTGCTATGCTACGTCATACCGGCCGAATGTCTGCCTGCTTGAACGGTAATAGCGCAGATATACATGAAAGCATGAAATGACCCCGGGAATCGATAGAACATTGCTCAGAGATGCACAAAAACAATATCATATTTAAAATGGGTGAATCTTTACTTTAACCAACCAGACTTATCGCTGATTTATCTCTTCGTACGTGATGAATCTTTCCAGCACTTCCTCAATTCCAGAAGGAGGGAGTTGGTTTTGACAAAGGTTATCACTCTCCTCGGCAGGGGTATAGACAAGGGTTATCCCTCTCCTCGGCAGGGGTTTAGACAAGGGTTATCACTCTCCTCGGCAGGGGTTTAGACAAAGGTTATCCCTCTCCTCGGCAGGGGTTTAGACAAGGGTTATCACTCTCCTGGGCTGGGGTTTAGACAAGGGTTATCACTCTCCTAGGCAGGGGTTTAGACAAGGGTTATCACTCTCCTAGGCAGGGGTATAGACAAGGGTTATCACTCTCCTCGGCAGGTGTTTAGACAAGGGTTATCACTCTCATCGGCAGGGGTTTAGACAAGGGTTATCACTCTCATTGGCAGGGGTTTAGACAAGGGTTATCACTCTCATCGGCAGGGGTTTAGACAAGGGTTATCACTCTCATTGGCAGGGGTTTAGACAAGGGTTATCACTCTCCTCGGCAGGGGTTTAGACAAGGGTTATAACTCTCCTTGGCAGGGGTTTAGACAAGGGTTATCACTCTCATCGGCAGGGGTTTAGACAAGGGTTATCACTCTCATCGGCAGGGGTTTAGACAAGGGTTATCACTCTCATCGGCAGGGGTTTAGACAAGGGTTATCACTCTCATCGGCAGGGGTTTAGACAAGGGTTATCACTCTCCTAGGCAGGGGTTTAGACAAGGGTTATCACTCTCCTAGGCAGGGGTTTAGACAAGGGTTATCACTCTCATCGGCAGGGGTTTAGACAAGGGTTATCACTCTCCTAGGCAGGGGTTTAGACAAGGGTTATAACTCTCCTTGGCAGGGGTTTAGACAAGGGTTATCACTCTCCTAGGCAGGGGTTTAGACAAGGGTTATCACTCTCATCGGCAGGGGTTTAGACAAGGGTTATCACTCTCCTCGGCATGTCATTTATAATAGCCCCTATCTTTCAGAGGCAGATTATCTGCCTGCTCCACTGTGCTTACAAACAAGACAGAGATGCTGGTAGCTCACCTCCTTTTCTCACCTCCTCCTGAACAAAAGGGAGGGAAAGGGTCCATTTACATGCCCACCTCATCCCCTAGTGCGGGCTGTATCTAGCGAACATGCCCCATACTTGGCTGTTCTGTACTGTACCTTCAACCCCTACTGGCAAGATACGAAGAATTGGGTTGGGTCCAAACACTGACTATATCCCAAATGGCACCCTATTCCCTTTTTAGTGCACTACTTTCGACCAGAGCCATATAGGCCCTGGTCAAAAGTAGGGCACTATTTAGGTATTAGGGTGCCATTTGGGACACATTACATTTTGAGTTGGGGTTGAGTGTCACAATTGAATGATGAATCATCCAGCATCTGGTTTAAACGTGTGGAACCAGGACACAACAATTCTTGGGACTGGAGGTTGAGCACACCTGTTATAAACAATGTGCAGAGCAGCACCGGTACCTCAGCTTTTCTGAGAGGCTATAAGTAGGTGTTAAATATACTGTATGTGGTACAACTTTCTGTACAACAGTATGTCTGTACAACAGCATGGCAGTATCTTACATCGACTTCTTATCACATGCTTATTGCCCATTGCGGTCACGTGATGAGTAGATAGGTGTCAGATTGTGAGCAAGGATAGTGGTTGAGGACCGTGGGAGTCCATAACCTTACTTCTGTTGATTAGTGACAATTTCGATGGGCCAATCAACTGTGTATGCTATCATGTCAAACATGTTACACTCGCCCGTTGAAAAATCAAGTCAAGTCAGTGTATTGTCCTACCATTACTTCCTGTGCAATTGAGAGCCATATACTAACAAACTAGTGTCACCTGAATTCAATGCTGTTTGATATTTCAGTCACATTGTGTTTATTTAATGCTGTTCAGTGTGTGTGTGTGAAGCAGACACACTGAGGAGGAAGAGAGACAGGAATGGTTCCATTGTGACAAATAACCGACAATGACACTCTGCAAATGTTGACAGTCTTGACACAACAATGCCCAGCACCATTGTTGTAAGCATTTTGGGAGGTTTGCTGTTTGAAGGGACACACTGCCACGGCCCCTAAGTGTTTTCTGTGAGGATTAACCATAGACGGAAGATAAACAGCTACGGTTTCAGTCTGCCAATGAAGGACAATAGAAATACTGCAGCAAATGTCAATTGATGAAGTAGTCCCCCTGCAGGGTTAGATGTGTTAACTAAACCTACACCCCTAAAAGCACTGAGAGTGACTGGCATCACCAGTATTCCAGTGTGATGTAATGAACTAGGCTCCACCCATGTGTCTTACTACTGTCTGCTAGTTGAGTGGCCTAGCGGGTGAGAACTGCACTGCAGTCTGCAGCAGAGCTCTTTGATCTTCAGTTACAACAATGTGTTGCTGCTCTCCCTGGCCCGTGACCACACCCTCTCGGCCAACGTCAACCACAGAGCGGCCAGTCACTGATGTCTGTGTGTGACGAGGATCTTAGCCAAAACAAGAGGGTGAGAAATCCCCTCAGCCCGAGGCCAGCCCTTCGTATCCGTCACTGTCTGTCTGTGTCTCACCCCCTCACCTCTGGCTCTGTTCTCAACACACACAGGGACCAGAACTGCTGAAGTAAGAAACTCCATGCGAATTTGGCAGCCATCTTGTTTTTACAGCTCTTGGGTCTAGGCTACATCTGCTTCAGTGTTGCAACAGTGCTGAAGGACCAGTGGATTGGAACACAGGCAGTCACCTTTAGTCTTAGCCGTATAAAACTATCTCTCCTCTCTCATGGAGAGAAGGTCATGTGTTTAGGGATGTCAGTGGAGTAGAAATGCTCAGTGGGACTATTTTGGTTTCTGTTGTTGGATATTTTCCATAAAGGATGGAGGATGGGGGAGAGTAGTTATCTGGAGCTATTTTCACATGCCCAGCTCCATCCAACAATCCTTTGTCCCTGAACTATAGTAACTCATCTCTGTGTTCTACACAGCTTAGATTTATGGGTCTGTGCTGCCACTCTCACAGTCTGCATCCCGAATGACACTCTATTTCTTATTTAGTGCACTAATTCCCGTAGAGCACTATATAGGGAATAGAGTGTCATTTGGGACGCAGACACAGTTTGGATTAGAACAGGATTAGACATACTACAACAGTTTACAACTTAAAAATATGCCAACACAGAAGCGTTGATTTTAAAATAGCATAAGAACTTTACTAATACACTCAGACCCTTAGATTGACATAGATGAATATATAAAGTGTCATTTGGCATAAAAAAGTGTCCCTTCCTGATCACTCTGAAAGGCCCAGTTTATCCTGAATCCACACAGGGATCTTTCACACGCAGGAAACATACACATGAGAGGAGATGACTGAATAATGGTCACTAGATCGTTAGTGATGCACTATGTGGTCTATGAAGCCGTCGTCATACCGACAGAAATATCACTGGCCTGTGTTTCTCATAGTGTCCCAAATTCACTATATAGTGCCAGGGGCCTGGTCCAAACTAGTGCACGATGCAGAGAGTAGGGTGCAATTTGGAACGCATGGTGTTCTTGGACCTTCGCCAATGGGGTCCCCCCATACCCCCCTCCCTAAGTTCACAACTTTAACAAGTTGGACTTGAGTGACCCAGGGAAACAGCTTAATTGCCCTCTGTGGACCCTGTTTCAACACGGCTGGGGTGGGTGGTCTCTGTCTGCCCACGACTCTCCAATACATATCATTACAATGAGCGTAAAGTGTATCATAATGCAAAGAAATATCGGCAGCAAATCTGTCTGTCCTTGGATATACAGTGCCTTCGGAAAGTATTCAGACCCCTTGATTTTTCACATTGTGTTAGATTACAGCCTTATTCTAAAATTAATTAAATCGTTTTCCCCCCCTTATCAATCTATATACAATACACTGTAATGACAAAGCAAAAACAGGTTTTTAGAGATGTTTGCAAATTTATTACAAATAAAAAACGGAAATATCAAATCGATATAACTATTCAGACCCTTTGCTCAGTACTTTGTTGGAGGACCTTTGGCAGCTATTACAACTTCAAGTCTTCTTGGGTAAGATGCTACAAGCTTGGCACACATGTATTTGGGGAGTTTCTCCATTCTTCTCTGCAAATCCTCTCAAGCTCTGTCAGATTGGATGGGGAGTGTTGCTGCACAGCTATTTTCAGTGCTCTTCAGAGATGTTAGATCGGGTTCAAGTCCGGGCTCTAGCTGGGCACCTCAAGGACATTCAGAGACTAGTCCCGAAGCCACTCCTGCATTCTCTTGGCTGTGTGCTTAGGGTCGTTGTCCTGTTGGAAGGTGAACCTTCGCCCCATTCTGAGTTCTTTAGCGCTCTGGAGCAGGTTTTCATCATGGACCCCTCTGTACTTTGCTCTGTTCAACTTTCCCTCGATCCTGACTAGTCTCCCAAGTCCCTGCCGCTGAAAAACATCCCCACAGCATGATGCTGCTACCACCATGCTTCACCGTAGGGGTGGTGCCAAGTTTCCTCCAGAGGTGACGCTTGGCATTCAGGCCAAAGAGTTCAATCTTCATTTCATCAGACCAGAGAATCTTGTTTCTCATGGTCTGTGCGTTTTTAGGTGTCTTTTGGCATACTTCAAGCGGGATGTCATGTGCCTTTTACTGAGGAGTGGGTTCCGTCTGCCCATTCTACCATAAAGGCCTGCTTGGTGGACTGCTGCAGAGATGGTTGCCTTTCTGGAAGGTTCTCGCATCTCCACAGAGGAACTCTAGAGCTCTGTCAGAGTGACCATCGGGTTCTTGGTCACCTCCCTGACCAAGGCCCTTCTCCCCCGACCGCTCAGTTTGGCCGGGCGGCCATCTCTAGGAAGAGTCTTGGTGGTTCCAAACTTCTTCCATTTAAAAATGATGGAGGCCACTGTGTTCTTGGAGACCTTCAATGCTGCAGAATTTTTTGGGTACCCGTCCCCAGATTTGCGCCTCAACACAATCCTGTCTCAGAGCTCTACGGACAATTCCTTCGAATTCATGGCTTGGTTTTTGCTTTGACATGCACTGTCAACTGTGGGACCTAATATAGACAGGTGTGTGCCTTTCCAAATGATGTACAATCAATTGAATTTACCACAGGTGGACTCCAATCATGTGGGAGGAAGTGATCAATGGAAACAGGATGCACCTGAGCTCAATTACGAGTCTCATAGCAATGGGTCTGAATACACATGTAAATAAGTTATTTCTGTTTTTATTTTTAATACATTTGCACAAAAAAAAATACAACGGTTTTTGCTTCATCATTGTGGGGTATTGTGTGTAGATTGATGAGGAAACAATGCATTTCATTTTAGAAAACGGCTGAACCTAACAAAATGTGGAAAAAGTCAAGTTGTCTGAATACTTTCCGAAGGCACTGTATACTCCTCTATAGAGTTTATTCATGTTTCCCATTTGTAAATGTGTAACCTTTTATTAACATTTTATTCTCACCATCTGCAGGTGATTTACCATCAACAAGTGATTTAGCAGGTTTCGATGATAGAATTATTACAAACAACCTTGAACGTGTATGTCACGTTCCTGACCTGTTTTCTGTTATTTTTGTATGTGTTTAGTTGGTCAGGACGTGAGTTGGGGTGGGCATTCTATGTTTTGTGTATCTATGTTAAGTGTCAGTGTTAATTGACCTTGTATGGCTCTCAATCAGAGGCAGGTGGTTTACGTTTTCCTCTGATTGAGAACCATATATAGGTAGGTTGTTTCACATTGTTTGTGTTGAGTGGTTGTCTTCCGTGTCTGTGTATGTTGCACCATACGGGACTGTTTCGTTGTCGTTCGTGTATGTAGTCTGTTCCTGTTCGTGAGTTCTTCGTGTATTTATGTAAGTTCCATGTTCAGGTCTGTCTATGTCGTTTTGTTATTTTGTAGTTTTTTCAAGTGTTTATCATGTTTCGTCTGGATTTAATAAATTCGTTATGTCAAACTATCATGCTGCGCTGTGGTCCAATCCCTACTCCTCCTCTTCTTCCGAAGAGGAGGAGGACAGCCGTTACAGAACCACCCACCAACCATGGATCAAGCAGCGTGAGAGGGACCAGCATCAGCGACCTAAAAACCAGGACTCGTGGACTTGGGAGGAAATATTGGCTGGAAAAGGACCCTGGGCTCAGCCAGGAGAGAATCGCCGCTCTCGGGAAGAGAGGGAGGCAGCTAAAGCCCAGGAGCGGTGGTATGAGGAGGCAGCAAGGAGACGTGGCTGGAAACCCGAAAAGAAACCCCAAAAATGTATTGGGGGGGGGGGGCTAAAAGGGAGAGTGGCGAAGTCAGGTAGGAGACCTGTGCCTACTCCCTGTACTTACCGTGGAGAGCGAGAGTACGTTCTTCCGAAGAGGAGGAGGACAGCCGTTACAATGTAGCCTAATACGACTGGACTACACAATATTTTGTGTGTACAGATAATCCATTATATACTTTCATTCTACACTGCATTAGTAATATACTACATTAGTAATACACAACATTAGTAATACACAACATTAGTAATAAATCAAATCAAAGGTTATTGGTCACATACACATTTTTAGTAAATGTTATTGCGGGTATAGTGAAATGCTTGCGTTCCTAGCTCCAACAGTGCAGTAATATCTAACTATTCACAACAATACATATAAATCTAAAGTAAAATAATAGAATCAAGAAATATATAAATATTAGGATGAGTAATGTTGGAGTGGCATTGACTAAAATACAGTAGAATAGAATACAGTATATACATATGAAATGAGTAAAGCAGTATATAAACATAAATAAAGTGACTAGTGTTCCATTATTAAAGTGGCCAGTGATTCCATGTCTATGTATATAGGGCAGCAGCCTCTAAGGTGCATGGTTGAGTAACCGGGTGGTAGCCGGCTAGTGATGGCCTTGAAATAGAAGCTGTTTTTCAGTCTCTCAGTCCCAGCTTTGATGCACCTGTACTGACCTCGCCTTCTGGACGATAGCGTGGTGAACAGGCCGTAGTTCGGGTGGTTGATGTCCTTGATGATCTTTTTGGCCTTCCTGTGACATCGGGTGCTGTAGGTGTCCTGGAGGGCAGGCAGTGTGCCCCCGGTGATGCGTTTGGCAGACCGCACCACGCTCTGGAGAGCCCTGCAGTTGCGGGCGGTGCAGTTGCCGTATCAGGCGGGGATAGAGCCCAAACAGGATGCCCTCAATTGTGCATCTGTAAAAGTTTGTGAGGGTCTTAGGGGCCAAGCCAAATTTCTTCAGCCTCCTGTGTTTGAAGAGGCGCTGTGAGACACAGACAGACAGTGACGGTCTGTGTGGGTGGACCATTTCAGATCGTCAGTGATGTGTAAGTCGAGGAACTTGAAGGTTTCCACCTTCTCCGCTGCGGTCCTGTCATCCTGGATAGGGGCTCCTTCAGCTCCTTCGTTTTGTTGAAGTTGAGTGAGAGGTCATTTTCCTGGCATCACTCCGCCAGGGCTCTCACCTACTCCATGTAGACTGTCTCGTCATTGTTGGTAATCAGGCCTACTGTACTATGGTTGTGTCGTCTGCAAACTTGATGATTGAGTTGGAGGCGTGGGTTGCCACACAGTCATGGGTGAACAGGGAGTACAGGAGGGGACTGAGTACGCACCCTTGTGGGGACCCTGTGTTGAGGGTCACTGAAGTGGAGGTGTTGTTTCCCATCTTCACCACCTGGGGGCGGCCCGTCAGGATGTCCAGAACACAGTTGCACAGGGCAGGGTTCAGACCCAGGACTCCGAGCTTAATGATGAGCTCGGAGGATACTATGGTGTTGAAGGCTGAGCTATAGTCAATGAACAGCATTCTTACATAGGAGTTCCTCTTGTCCAGGTGGGATAGGGCAGTGTGCAGTGCGATGGCGATTGCATCGTCTGTGGATTTATTGGGGTGGTAAGCAAATTGAAGTGGGTCTAGGGTGTCAGGTAAGGTAGAGGTGATCTGATCCCAAACTAGCCTCTCAAATACACAACATTAGTAATACACTACATTAGTAATACACAACATCAGTAATACATAACATTAGTAATACACTACATTAGTAATACACAACAATAGTAATACACAACATTAGTAATACACTACATTAGTAATACACAACAATAGTAATACACAACATTAGTAATACACTACACTTCTGTATTTATTCACACATGTTACCCACAGCCTTTTCTTTTGAATGTTTTTGTTGCTTTTATGCAGTGTCTTTTTTTAGTTCCCATGCTACACATTGTGCTCATTGTAATGTACTTTGAGAGGTCCACAATGTGGTTTTAAAAAATATGTGTATTTTGCATTATTGTGTCATTGTGGAGTAACACTTAAACAAACTTTTCTCAACTCTAAACTAAACTCTACATTGCTACCTACACACATGTCCAGTGTGTAATCAGTGCCCTGCTGTTTTATGAGATAAATGGCGCCATATCTCTGGGCTTCACTCACCCATTTAAAACCAGTGACATGCAACATCGGACCAATGTCATTCTTCTCATATGATGTCAATCAGTCATCTCTTTTAATGTCTGACTGTATGTTTTACTGCTCCTCCCTCCCGCTGTGTCTCAGGGTGTCAGGTACAGGTGTATTTGGGTTGTTAAGCTGTTGGTGAATGCCCTGTTAATGCTTGTGAGAAGACATACTATAAGTCTCACCTGTCTGTCTCTCACTGTACTGTATGTTTGTACAAAAAGTGCTATCTAGAACCTAAACGTGTTCTTCGGGCTGTCCCCATAGGAGAACCCTTTGAAGAACTCTTGTTAGTTCCAGGTAGAAACCTTTTGGTTCCAAGTAGAACCGTGTTGGGTTCTATGTAGAACCATTTACACAGATGGTTCTACATGGAACCCAAAATGGTTCTACGTGGAACCAAATAGAGTTATACCTGAAACCAAAAACGATTATTGTATGGGGACAGCCGAAGAACCTTTTTGGAACCCTTTTTTACAAGAGTGTTCCACTAGATCTCCCATTATATCTGACATGATATAGTGTACACAGACAAATGAACAATAGAGTCTGAACTAACTTTAAACACAAAAATCTTAGGTTTTAATGTAACTTATGTCAATTTTCTGTATCAATTTGTGCTTTCATAATCAAGTTTATTGTACATTTGAAAATATATTCAGTCCCCCCACGAGTTTTGATGGTTGACATGGTCATAGAGTAACTTCAAGGAGTTGTTTCAAGGAAGTCTCAGAATTCATTTAGTCCAATTAGGAGGGTTATCAAACCCAGTCTGAAAGGCTGTAAAGATACTTTATCATCACTACATTCTTTCCTCACACACCGTGTCCAGTTTAAGTGTTGATTAAAGACACTCTTAGAGCGTCCAGGGGTGTGTCCCAAATGGCACCCTATTCCCTATATAGTGCACTACTTTAGACCAGACGGCTCTGGTCAAAAGTAGTGCACTATAAACACAACGGGGTGCACTTTTGGGACACAGTTACAGGACTGATAGCATCAGAGAGCAAAGAGGGACACGTTGTAATAAAGTGAGATGGATACAGCTCAGGTCATGTTTAACTTGAACATGTTTACATTTCCCCTAATGACTGCCACTGTGTCTTTTACTGTAGGTGAGGAATTTTTATTACCTTTTTGTCCGTTTGATCAGGTGACACCATTTTTTGGGCTGAGGCGAAGAGAAAAATATTCTTGGTGTATCACAATAGTGTCCCTTTGCTTTGTGTCTAATAGTACAGTAAGGACAGCAATAAGTAGAGGTTATTACCAAGTTATTAGACACTGAAGAAAACCGTGTGTGCTTCTCCTACTCAGGATGAAATAGGGCTCAGAGATGAGTTCATTGCCGTGTCTGTTGCAGCAGGACAAAATGACTGAAAACAAAGCTGTTTGTACAGAAATTATCATTCATGAGTCATGAGCTCGATCTTACAAAGTATGGATGACTACATGTCCAATTTTGTAAACTGCTTCTTCAACTTTGCACACACACACACACATGCACACACACACATGCACACACACACTTGCACACACTTGCACACACGCACTGCTGAGGTATTCCTGCCTCCACTGACATCCAAAAACCTTGGACAGACAGAGTTGTGAATGGTACTGAGGAACTTCTGAAAACAAACAGACAGTGTTAAACAGGCGTTTAGGGACCGGGACATCCACACAGAGACTCATTAAGAAGGGCAGTGACATCTGTTTCCTCTCCCCTGGTGACCCTTGAGAGGGCAGCACAGGGCCATGGACATGACCAGTGCTGCATCCCAAATGGAAACCTATTCCCTTTAAAGTGCACTACTTTTGACCAGGGCTCATAGGGATCTGGTCAATAGTAGGGAACAATATAGAGAATAGGGTGCCATTTGGGATACACCCAAGAGGTCAAGTGGAGGGGAACATATCTCCCCGGTAACATTGACCAATGGCAGACTAGACCACCAACGGTAGCATGGGGTTTTGAGTCAGCGGAAGCCAAGACATCTGATATATGGGAAAGTTAACAGATAAACACCTTGTTAGAACATTAGGGAAGCTGATTGTTGTCATATGTCATTTTGAACGGGACTGCGGTTATGTGTATATACAGTACATCACTCACAAATGATCACGTGAGCTCAGGATGGTCTCCATAGTAACATCATGGTTTGATGATGTTTGAAGTAAACACTGTACCCTACTCTGATTACTACAACTCTTATCTGATGCTGTTATTGTTTAATAGCAAATAATTGGTGTGGTTCAAAGGAGACCACCCTTTGAGAAGCCCTGTAGGCAGTGCTTAAGTGGTGAGGTTTGTTTATTTTTGTGAAAACAATTTGAGTGGAAATGAGAAGGACACATTTGTACACAGAGTAGACCCTTGTGATACATGTGGGACTTGCAAGCTAAAATATATTAACAGCTTATGAGACTTAAAGTGACATTGTTATGCAGTACATTTGAACACAGATATATAGCATTGTCTGGCCTGTCATGCCCTTTCACTATCAGGTTTTCCGTTTTATAGAACAAATGTCAAACATATCCGTTGTCCGCTGTCAGTGGCAAAGTTGTCACAACAAGTGCATGGTGGAATGGAATCCCCAGTGGACGCCAGGTGTTTATTATGGCCATCAGCTCTGTTGAAGGCCAGTTAGGAGGGTAGAGGGAGGATACTTAGTCCACAAGGAAGCCCCCCCTGCAGTGGATGGAGCTGAGCTGCAAGCTGTGGAGGTCCAGGGTATGACCCACTGCTCTGGCCTCCATGACACTGCTCACTTTCACACACCAGGCCTCTGCGCATACCTGTTACAGTCTATATTAGTGGTCCTAGACCTGTTACAGTCTATAATGGTGGTACTAGACCTGCTACAGTCTATAGTAGTGGTACAAGACCTGCTACAGTCTAAAGTAGTGGTCCTAGACCTATTACAGTCTACAGAAGTGGTACTAGACCTGCTACAGTCTATTGTAGTGGTACAAGACCTGTTACAGTCTATAGTAGTGGTACAAGACCTGTTACAGTCTATAGTAGTGGTACTAGACCTGCTACAGTCTATTGTAGTGGTACTAGACCTGCTACAGTCTATTGTAGTGGTACTAGACCTGCTACAGTCTATTGTAGTGGTACTAGACCTGCTACAGTCTATTGTAGTGGTACTAGACCTGCTACAGGCTAAAGTAGTGGTACAAGACCTGCTACAGTCTATTGTAGTGGTACTAGACCTGCTACAGTCTATTGTAGTGGTACTAGACCTGCTACAGTCTAAAGTAGTGGTACAAGACCTGCTACAGTCTAAAGTAGAGGTACTAGACCTACTACAGTCTATAGTAATGGTACTAGATCTGCTACAGTCTAAAGTAGTGGTACAAGACCTGCTACAGTCTATAGTAGTGGTACTAGACCTGCTACAGTCTATTGCAGTGGTACAAGACCTGATACAGTCTATTGCAATGGTACTAGACCTGTTACAGTCTATAGTAGTGGTACTAGATCTGCTACAGTCTAAAGTAGTGGTACAAGACCTGTTACAGTCTATAGTAGTGGTACTAGACCTGCTACAGTCTATTGCAGTGGTACAAGACCTGATACAGTCTATAGTAGTGATACTAGACCTGCTACAGTCTATAGTAGTGGTACTAGACCTGCTACAGTCTATTGCAGTGGTACAAGACCTGATACAGTCTATAGTAGTGGTACTAGACTTGCTACAGTCTATAGTAGTGGTACTAGACCTGCTACAGTCTATAGTAGTGGTACTAGACCTGCTACAGTCTAAAGTAGTGGTCCAGGACCTGTTACAGTCTATAGTAGTGGTACTAGACTTGCTACAGTCTATAGTAGTGGTACTAGACCTGCTACAGTCTATAGTAGTGGTACTAGACCTGCTACAGTCTAAAGTAGTGATACTAGACCTGCTACAGTCTATTGCAGTGGTACAAGACCTGCTACAGTCTATAGTAGTGATACTAGACCTGCTACAGTCTATAGTAGTGGTACTAGACCTGCTACAGTCTATAGTAGTGGTACTAGACCTGCTACAGTCTAAAGTAGTGATACTAGACCTGCTACAGTCTATTGCAGTGGTACAAGACCTGCTACAGTCTATAGTAGTGATACTAGACCTGCTACAGTCTATAGTAGTGATACTAGACCTGCTACAGTCTAAAGTAGTGATACTAGACCTGCTACAGTCTAAAGTAGTGGTACTAGACCTGCTACAGTCTAAAGTAGTGGTACTAGACCTGCTACAGTCTAAAGTAGTGGTACTAGACCTGCTACAGTCTAGTGTCACCAGCAAAGCACCCCCACACCGTCACACCACCTCTTCCATGCTTCACTGTGGGAACCACACATGCAGAGATTATCCGTCACTTACTCCACGTCTCACAAAGACAAGGCAATTGGAACCAAAAATCTCAAATTTGGACTCAACTACCAAAGGACAGATATCCACTGGTCTAATGTCCATTGCTCGTGTTTTTTGGCCAAAGCAAGTCTCTTCTTCTCATTGGTGTCCTTTAGTAGTGGTTTCTTTGCAGCAATTTGACCATGAAATTCTGATTCACACAGTCTCCTCTGAACAGTTGATGTTGAAATGAGTCTGTTACTTGAACTCTGTGAAGCACTTGTTTGTGCTGAAATTTCTGAGGCTGGTAACTCCAATGAACGTATCCTCTGCAGCAGAGGTGACTCTTTGCTTATTTGAGCTGTTATTGCCATAATGTGGAGTTGGTCTTTTACTAAATAGGGCTATCTTCTGTATACCACCCCTACCTTGTCACAACACAGCTGATTGGCTCAAACACATTAAGAAGGAAAGAAATTGCACAAATTAACTTTAACAAGACACACCTGTTAATTGAAATGCATTCCAGGTGACTACCTCATGAAGCTGGTTGAGAAAATGCCAAGAGTGTGCAAAGCTGTCATCAAGGCAAAGAGTGGCTACTTTGAACAATCTCAAATATAAAATATATTTTGATTTGTTTAACACTTTTTTTGGTTACTACATGATTCCATATGTGTTGTTTCATAGTTTTGATGTCTTCACTGTTATTATACAATGTAGAAAAGAGTAAAAAAATAAAGAAAAACCCTTGAATGAGTAGGTTTGTCCAAACTTTTGACTGGTACTGTATATGTATTACAGTCTTTTACAATCACTTTGGCACTAATTTCAGAACCTTGATGTCATTTTTCAAACCTCTAGATGCTAAACTCACAACCAATGATCAAAATGCACATTTTTAAAAACTCTTTCTAATTGCTTGGATATAATTCACATAAAGCTAAGATAATTTGTTCATTGAACTAAAATCACCTGTTCAAAATGACACAACTTAGCATCAAAGTATTACCTTTTCAAAATGCAATTCACACATTTCATCTGAGATGACTGTCGATTCATTTCATTACAATGATCTAACTATCAATTAATACAACTGCTCAAAATGATAAGTAACTGTTGCATTACTCTTAATGCATAGTTTTATGGACACCGACAAACAATATTCCATGTTAAGATCATGAAAGTTTCGGTATAACGAGATCCATTGACACCAATTACCAGGGAACATGAACCAATTGGACTACATTATCTATGGATGTAATATTTCATCATCATTCTTTACCAGACACTGTTTCTATGGTCCCACGTACCAATTTTCCAGACCATGTTTTCAGATTTGACATTACTGCACACTCACTGGTCACTTTATTAGGTACACTTATCTAGTACTGGGAAGTACCCCTTTTGCCTCCACAACAGCCTGAATTATTCACGGTGTTATACGTTAAGAGATGGCCTTCTGCACGTCTGTAACGGTCGTCTTGTGGTGAATGAGCGGACCAAGGTGCAGCGGGTGATGAATACATAATGAATTTAATAAAGAAAAGAATAACGATGACGAAGCACACTTTAGAAATTACAAAATAACAAAACGAACTAAACAGACCTGAACATGAGAACTACATGAAACGAAGAACGCACGAACAGGAATAGACTAAACAAACGAAACGGTCCCGCGTGGTGACGAACACAAACACGGAAGACAATCACCCACAAACAAACAGTGAGAACAGCCTACCTTAATATGGTTCTCAATCAGAGGAAACGTCAAACACCTGCCTCTAATTGAGAACCATATCAGGCAACACATTTAACCCAACATAGAAACACATAACATAGACTGCCCACCCCAACTCACGCCCTGACCAACTAAACACATACAAAAACAATGGAAAACAGGTCAGGAATGTGACAACGCCACTGTTTTAAACGGCTGTGATTTGAGCATTTGTGGCCTTTGTTAGCTTGAATGAGTCTGGACATTCTCCTCTGACCTCTCTCATTAACAAGGTGTTTTTGCCCACAGAACTGCCGCTCTAGAGACTGTAGTGCAAAAAAATCTCAGGAGGGCAGCTGTTTCTGAGATGCTGGAACCACCATGTGTGACACCAACAATCATACCACGGTCCAAGTTGCTTAGATTACGTATCTTGCCCGTTCTAATGTTTGGTCGATCAACAACTTCAGCTCTCTACTCTATATATTGAGTTGCAGGCAGCCACATGAGTCGCTGTTCGAAGGAGCAGGCTATTTGCGTTAACATGCAGATGTACCTAATAAAGTAGCCGGTGAGTGTAATTGCTTTTCCAATACTGCCAACTCGTTACTGATGATTGATTTCACATTGTGGTACGAGTATATAGTGAAATGAGTGGTATCCACCTACAACAACATAGCGATAACATGAAGCCGGCAGGTGATCCAGGTCACAATAGAGATCAAGCAGTGGGAGGAGGAAGACGAGGAAGACGTGGTGGTCAAAGGAATGGCAGGGGACAAGCACCCCTTCTGAGAGGTGGTCGTGGGCCTCGTTTGAGAGGTGTGGGGAAACGAGGTAGAGGACAAGGCCACGGACCAAGACAGCGGCAGCAACAGCAAAGAGTGTCCAATGAAATCAGATGAATAGTTGTAGACCATGTCATAAATCATGGCAAGACAATGACTGAGGCAGCTACAATGATTCAACCAAACCTCAGAAGATCAACCGTGCCGTCAATCATCAGAACTTTCCGCAATGAGAACCGCTAAGTCTTCAGCATGCACTAAACATTAGGCTACTCTCAATTGTCAAATGACTGTATACTGCATGTCAATGTGTACCACAGAGTAGGTGATGTGACTAAATGTGTTCTTACTGTAATTTTCCCTGCAGAATTGAGACTAGGCCAAATAGGAGAGGCAGAGGCAAAATTCTGACTGACCAACAAGAGCTGGCTGTGGTCAATTTGGTTCGGGACAGAAATTATATTCGCCTTACAGAAATTAGGCAGCACATCTTGGACAATGACGACATGTTCAACAATGTGGAAGCCATAAGTTTGCTGACTATTGCACGAATGCTGAAAAGGCACCAGGTGTCTTTAAAACAGCTATAGCGTGTGCCTTTTGAAAAAAATGCAGACAGAGTGAAGCAACTGAGAACTGAGTATGTTCAGGTATGTTCAGTTTCAAGATGCCTGTTGTGAAAAATTCCCCCAAAATTCTACGTTATTGTAATCAGTCATTCTCATTCTAAAATATCTTTTTAGAGGGTGATGGAGCTGGTTGTTGACGAAAACCATCACAAAGTCCTCTTTTTGGATGAGGCAGGCTTCAACTTGGCCAAGACAAGGAGGAGAGGTCGGAATTTCATTGGCCAGTGGGCAACCATCCAAGTACCTGGACAACGTTGTCACAGCTGTTGAAGGAAGTGGACCAAGGTGCAGCGTGGTGAGCGTACATTTTATTTTATTTTAAAAAATGACGCCAACAAAACAACAAATGCGAAAACAACAGTGAAGCTAAAGGCTATAGTGCCAACAACATAGACAACTTCCCACAAAGACAGGTGGAAAAAAGGGATACCTAAATATGCTTCTCAATCAGAGACAACGATAGACAGCTGTCCCTGATTGAGAACCCTACCCGGCCAAAACATAGAATTACAAATAATAGAATATAGAATACCCACCCCAACTCACACCCTGACCAAACCAAAATAGAGACATAAACAGGATCTCTAAGGTCAGGGCGTGACAAACGTGGAAAAACATCAGCATGTGTGCGGCTATATCGGAAGATGGTGTGGTGGGACACAGACCTCGTATTGGATCATATAATGCAGCTCTCCTTGTAACCTACCTTGATGAGCTAAGTCAGGTCTGTAGAGCTGATGGCGTGACCTATGTCATTATGTGGGATAATGTCACGTTCCATCATGCTCAAATGTTGAAAGCATGGTTTCAGGCCCCTCCACAATTTACCACCCTGTACTTACTCCCATACTCTACTTTCCTTAACACAATTGAAGAATTTTTCTCCACATGAAGGTGGAAGGTATATGATTGGCGCCCTCACCAACAAGCCACCCATCTCCAGGCCATGGATGACACATGCAATGACATCACGGCAGACCAGTGTCAGGCCTGGATTCGCCATGCCTGGAGATTCTTCCCAAGATGTTTGGCTAATGAAAACATCCATTGTGCTGTGGATGAGAACCTGTGGCCAAATCCACAAGACAGGGTTGAGGGAAATATAGAAGTACAGTAATCAATCCTTTGTTTTGCTTTTTACAGTAAGTCAGGTGAGGAACACTGCAGTTTACGTTTTACTGTCGTTTTTTATTTTTTGTAGCTAATTATTTTTGCTTTGGTTGAGAGAAACCTATGTTGTGATTTTATTGTATTTCATCAATAAATTTCAGATTTTGTTCAATGATTCCACTGTGTCTGTAGTATTCTCTCTACTAGTCCTTTTACAGTGATGTATTTACGTGTAGTACCATAATGAAACATGTATCACATATTTTGTACTACAATATTTAACAACTACACAGTGAAACTATCAGTATCTTGTGTGTGGGTGATCTAAATGAATGTTCCTATCGCATTTCATGATAAATTAGTTATTTGAACCGATGATTCTGCAATTGCAAGGTTTCTTTAAAGATATGAATGCACAATGCAATGTTTTGAACATTGGACAGCCTGTGTTACAAGTGATGACCGTTTTGAGTTTTGTGTCTAGAGTTTTGAAAAATGACCACCAGGTTCTGAAATTAGTGCCAAAGGGATTATAAAAAACTGTAGACTTGGGAAGATCTCCCTCTTATCATGTCATACACTTTCTCTATAGGCAGCAAGGCCACTTTAGTAGCTGTGTTTCCTATCTATCACTTTGATTGACTGATCATCGCCCGTCTGTTTTAGGGGTTATTTTTAGGGGTTAACAACCTGTTAGAACTTCATAGAGACAGACGTAACAAAAGCCTCAGCGGCACTATAGACACTGTTGTTGTTTGGGATACATTAGCGCTCCATCACCTTGTCACATATTTTCAAAATACTGTATGGCTCGTCTGTGCTCCGGGACTGACCTTGTGACCCCACTTCCTCTGAGGAGAGTTAAAAGTGAGTAAGACAGAATCACAGTGGTGAAGACATTCTGGCTTTGGTGTGTGTGTGTGTATGTGTGTGTGTGTGAGAAAGTAAGATCTTTAACATAACTTCTGCTAACTTCCTGCTCAACGTGCTTATTGTGAAGTGAATTTTTATTCTCTCATCTTTTTAACCGACTAAACCGTCTCATATTGCGCAACTTCATAACAGCAAATTAATGGAGGGCATGGAAAGAGAAGTGGAAAACTACTCCTTTATGTTTTCATCCAGCCACCCTCGCCTGCTTCCTAACCTCCTTTTGCAGCATGCTACCTTTTAACACTCATAATGCTATCTCATCTGGTGCTTCCCACTGTACCACCCAAGTGGGATGGCTCAGAAATGAAAACATCCTAATCCTCTCCCTACATCTTAAATGGACCCTCATTCAGATAAGTCCGCCTTTTCCCCAGTCTTCACACAATGTCCATTCAGTTCTGGTGATCTGGGAGAAAAGAGTGCATCCCTAGCCATCCGAACACTGTGGCTACACATCTCTGTCAACAAATAGATAGATAGATAGAGAGAGATAGAGAGAGAGATAGAGAGATAGAGAGATAGAGAGATAGATAGATAGATAGATAGATGGATAGATAGATAGATAGATAGATAGATAGATAGATAGAGCGATTGCTCAGGGATGAGATACTTGTGGTTGAATATATAAAACCTGCAGGTGAGATACAGGCACCCTATTCTCTATGGGCCCTAGTTATAAGTAGTGCCATATAGGGAATAGGGTGCTATTTGGGAATCTCACCGAATCTCCATTAACTCTTCACGACACCTTTCTAATTATACAGTACCAGTTGTTTCTCGAGTATCACAAAGCATAGCATCAGGTTTGAAAAAACAACAAAGATCTGTATCATCACCAGATTGTCTGTTACAAAGCTGTAATGAAGCTCTCCAACTGAAGAGGAATGATAACAGAGTAGATCCAACCTGTCATTAATGGTCATGTATGGCTATGGGATTGGTCGGTCTTCAACCCTGACTTCTGTCCAATAGGACCACCAGATCATTGTCCCAGGATGTTAATCTTTAGGATCGACTGGAGAAGCTGGGCTTTGTGGCATCAAGAGAAACTCACTAAATATTTGGTTTGGGGATTAGGGGTGCAAAGCTTTTAAAATAGTTCTGCTGAGGATGAGGAGAGGGATAGTTGGCTCTTCCGGCCACATGAAGCTCTCAGATTTCCTGACACAGGTAATGTAAAGCCCCTGTTTGCATTCCAAATGGCACCCTATTTCCTATTAAAGTGCACTACTTTTGTCCAGAGCCGTATGGGTATATGGAATAGGGTGCCATTTGGGGCACAGCCCCTCTCTCCTGAGACCTGTAGGTGCCACGCTGCTTACATGCTGTAAAGTCACATGCCCTGGGAGCCCCTCTATGACACAGAAAGAGGCAGACAAATGTTGTTTTTCAGTATAGTATGTATATTGTTGCAGGCAGATTTAAATGATCTACGCACCTTTTAAAGGCACCTCTCTTGGAATGAAAATGGCTCTATTACAAAAAACTTTTTAATGATTTGTGCTTGAATAACCGAGTCACACAACTATACTGTAGTTCGTACATTTCTATTTGACATGGGTCCCCAGATCCTCAAAAAGTTCTACAGTTGCATCATCGAGAGCATCCTGACTGGTTGCATCACCGCCTGGTATGGCAACTGCTTGACATCCGACCATAAGGCACTACAGAGGGTAGGGCGAATGGCCCAGTACATCACTGGGGCCAAGCTTCCTGCCATCCAGGACCTATATACCAGGCGTTGTCAGAGGAAGGCCCAAAAAATTGTCAAAGACTCCAGTCACCCAAGTCATAGACTGTTCTCTCTGCTACTGCACAGCAAGCGGTACCGTAGCGCCAAGTCTAGGTCCAAAAGGCTCCTTAACAGCTTTTACCCCCAAGTCATTAGACTGCTGAACAATTAATGAAATGGCCACCCGGACTATTTGCGTTGACACCCCCCCACTCTCTGTTCATTATCTATGCATAGTCACTTTACCCCTACCTACATGTACAAATTATCTCGACTAACCTGTACCCCCTCACATTGACTTGGTACCGGTACCCCCTGTATATAGCCTCGTTATTGTTATTTCATTGTGTTAGTTTTATTTGTAAATCTTTTCTTAACTCTATGTTCTTAAAACTGCATTGTTGATGAAGGGCTTGTAAGTAAGCATTTCACAGTAAGGAATACACCTGTTGTATTTGGCGCATGTGACAAATAAAATTAGATTTGATTGCATTTCACTTTGGCTGACATTGTGGACATGTTTGAGGCCTAACCCTCAATCTCCCCCGCTGTCCGATAACTCAGTCACCTCCAGTGAAGCACTCCTTTCAGGCCAAACAAAGCATATCATTCTTATCGGGCATGTAGCTACTGGTCACACTGTCATACGCCATGAAAAGATCTGCCTCCAAAATGGCACCCTATTCCCTATGTAGTGCATTACTTTTGACCTGGTTCCATATGGACACTATGCACTATGTAGGGAATAGGATGCCATTTGGGAACCAGACAAGATCTGCCTATTATGTTCACTAATCACTGCGGTTATCATTCTCTCTCTCTCTCTCTCTCTCTCTCTCTCTCTCTCTCTCTCTCTCTCTCTCTCTCTCTCTCTCTCACTCACTCACTCACTCACTCACTCACTCACTCACTCTCTTCTGTGATTGGCCAGGTCCTTATACTCTCAGTCAAAATAGCTCAGTTTCTGGAACTAGCACTTCAAGCATCATCCAGGAGGCTGCTGGATGTGAGGTTAGAACATTTATGTAGAAGTCTGTGAAGACATATTGTGCTAGCTACGGTACTACTGTACCTGTAAACGCCTCTGTTTTACTCTGCTTAGTGATTAGGATTACAGACATAATGCTGACTCTGGCTCCAGTTCTCTTCCAGTATTGGGCTAATTGTTCCCAGTCTTTGGCTCCAGTCAGTGATAATGTCCTCTTGGGAGTGTGTTAAATGATCTACACACTGTTGAGTTGGGATGCATCCCAAATGGCACCCTAAATACAGGAGGCCAGGGGTATTCAACGCTTAGCCTACGAGTTACAGAGCCTGCTGGTTTTCAGTTCTACCTTATAAGTGATTGCACCCACCTGGTCTAAATCAGTCCCTGATTAGAGGGCGCACAATTAAAAAAACGCAGTGGAACTGTCTTTGAGATCCAGAGTTGAGTTTGAGGGCAATAGGCTATTCCCTATATATTGCACTGGTCAAAAGTGAGGCACTATAAAGGGAAAGGGTGCCATTTGGGACGCATGCTTGGAGACATAACGCGTGTGTCAGCGTTGTGCCAGGGTTAGACCGGCAATGGCGATCTGATTTAGCCATTAGGGGCAAGGCACTCACACGGCACTATTTCCAACTGCCATCGGCATGGCAACAAAGAGGTGCTGATAGGAGAAAATAAGGATGACGTTGGCAGGCGAACCCTGGGTGGTGGCTCCTGGGTGGTGGCTCCTGGCTCAGACTCATTTGGGGAGTTTTGAGGTCAATTATAGGGGCACTGACAGGGCGTGTGGCAATGTGAAAGACATCCAGATAGTTCAGATGGAATTTGTGATTGTCCTGAAAAACGTGAACTCTTTCCCCTCTCTCTCATGCGATGGCTATCAGCCTTGTGTACATTAAAGATGTTATCAGACAGTAGAGGCATTCCAGAAGGTTTTCAAGGGCAGTAACCAAGGCGAGATCAATGGACACCATCTCTGATCTAACGTTGCCCTTTGCTAAGCTGTTGTATTTGCACACAAAAAGGGATACTTCAGTTGAGCTACCGAACCCTGCTACGTATTTGTGATTTTAACAGTCTGAAAAACAAGTTGGGCTTGGCTTGCAATATGCTTTTGCGAACATACTTTTAAGGGGAACATCAGGATAAACTTTGACCATTTCTCATAATTTAGTGATTTTCTTATTTTATGTCTGTTGAGAGATCGGATTCAACCACAGTGTTGGTACAAAAAATATCTGTATTCCTTATTTTTCTTGTAACCTCATGATGTATGAGATTTCGATTAGCGTCTCATGAAAATATTAATACCGTGATCAAATTAAACTTTGGTGAAGTGTATCTCTCTTTAGAGGGTGTGTGTCCAGGCCTAAACGTTTTGAATCTGTATTAGACCTAATCAAGTGATTTATCACCATTTTTTTAAGTCTTAGTATTTTCCCAAAAATATTTAAAAGTTCAAAAATGAGATCATGAACTGTAAGATAAGTATTTAACCTATTTAATTTATGTAGTTTCATTATTTCACAGTTTGTTGTGCATTGACTGTTGTTTCAATAAATTGATTGCTTCCTTAATATAGTTCACATAGAGTCATTTTCTGAAGTTTGGCTTGTTATGTTCATTAAATAAGGAAAAGCCCTAGCAGCGCAGTGCCAACCCTGGTGCATCTTTTACTGGACGTTGTTGGCATCTGAACAAGAGATCAGAGAACTCTCTGAGAGTGCTGAGAGGAAATGATGCCATACATGGAACCCAGAAGTGGGGCCAGTCATTGGAGGGAGGGAGGGTTGGAGGGAGGGAGGTGTAGTGTGTGTAGTGTAGTGTAGTGTAGTGTGGTGCTGGACTGGGTTTTCGACGTCACTAAATCTCAGATGTGAAAACGCTGAGAGAATTATTAGACGTCTCTCACTGCCTCACAGAGACCTAGTCACTGTTGTCTCAGAGCCGAGACTCCAACTCTTTCTTGCATACATTACTGTATCACAGGTCTACAAACACATTTAAACGAGATTGGAGATCTTGTTGGTACCTTTTGGGGACCTCTATTATTTGTAAATCCCTGAAGGTAGGTGAATACTTCTGAGATTATATAATGGTATTGTAGCCAGGCAATGTGGTATATTTCAAAAACTAAGATGGCGTCATCTGTGGGGAACAAAAGGGTGAGAGTTGTCTTTAGTCTGACAGGTTAATCTGTCATAATTGATAGCTGATGCTCCGTGTTTGCAACACAAAATGGTGTTTCTGTTTCAGAGTAATTAGTTGGAGAGGTGTTTGGTGGTGGGTACGTAACTCTGGGATAGATGCATCTCTTGAGTGGTATTCTAGTTCTGACTGAGAAGCAACCATGCATTCAGACGGAACGACATAACATTTAGTCACGCACCTATCATTCACTACAAGCAAGTTCATCATCCCCCTAGACAAACAAGCACAAAATTCTATCTACAGTACAGTCAAATTGAGCAATTCTGCTGGTGGTGGTAGTGAGGACACACAAGCACACACTCACAAACGTGCACACACACACACACACACACACACACACACACACACACACACACACACACACACACACACACACACACACACACACACACACACACACACACACACACACACACAAACGCGGTTGATTCGTCCAGATTTCCCATAAACTTTTCTTATTTATTGGCTCATGCTAATGTTAGTATAATCAAGATGAGGATAATTTATGAGAAGAGAGGAGGAGTGGGACAACATTGTATCTCAAGCAGCAGCCAAAATGCTGCCCGGTGGTTTTGGGATGTCTGTCTGGTAGACTCACCTGCGTTTATTTGCTCTCTCCTCAAATTTCCACAGGAAAGGATGAAAAGAGGGTCAGAGCTGACTTTGAACGTCAGACATCTTTTGAAAAGGACTCAGGATGAGGTGGACAGCAGCACTTCCTCAGCTCTCCTGACACATACCTTTTGTTGAGGGCCCGAGAATGAACACGGTAACCCGAGCCGAGGCATGGTCACTTGAGAAGATGGGGGCTGACCGGCAGTATGCTGCTAGCATTTCTCAAGAAGAAGATCTTTTAGCATTGGATTGTGTTTGCTTTAAAGGTCTTGACCATCAGATAGATATTGCTTTAGGTTTGACGCTTTTTAACATCAAAGACACACCATCGTATGTATAAATATTTTGTGTGCAAGTGAAGAATATACACCTTTTTTTATGTCAGTATACTGAAATGAATTAAATTTGAATTTATTTGCATTTATTCAAATTATATTACTTTTTACTTTTTACTAATATCTCAAATCTGGGCTGTGTTGTGCAGACTGAGAGTAGCGTGTACATCTCTAGTGGGGGGCAGAAGGTGGCTTGTGGTTTCATGCTCTGCCGCCTGTCTTAGTCCTGGCGCCTTGATTCTTTGCTGCTGAGAGGGAGACATTTAGACAGTGTGTCTTGGAATGGAGGTGTGCCCTGTACTATAATACCGTTTGACACGGCAGAGATTAATGTGGCCCTGCCTCAGGGCGTGGAGAAAAACTGCTCGTTTGCGAATTCATATGCTTCCTTACGACCCTACATAAAGGTACATCGTAATTGATATGACGGCAAGAAAAACATATGCTGTTAGATGTACTTACAGGATACATTATTTTAGTCTGTGTGTACAATACAAATGTGTGTGTGTGTGTGTGTGTGTGTGTGTGTGTGTGTGTGTGTGTGTGTGTGTGTGTGTGTGTGTGTGTGTGTGTGTGTGTGTGTGTGTGTGTGTGTGTGTGTGTGTGTGTGTGTGTGTGTGTGTATGCAGATTGATGTTGTCCTCAGAATAACCGCCAGTGTTGATATGCTCAGTTGTGTGGGCAGTCAGTCAGTCAATCAAAGTCGTAGGCTGTCAATCTGAAAGCTGCTGACTCACCTTATGGCACACAGAGTAGGCAATGGGGATGTTCCAGGGAGGGAGGAAGGGAAGGAGGGAGGGATCAGGGAGGGAGAGAGGGGCATTATCAACATCCTCAATGACTCAAGCCCCTCTCAGCCACTATTGTAAACAACGGAGCAGTGCTTCGTCTCAGGCCCAGTGTTTCTGTCAGACGTGTGCTCAGTAAGGCTCAGACTTGTCCCAGTAATGACATACCTCCATTCAGCAGTAACTGTTTGCTGGAGGATCACCTTACATTGCTCATTACCTGTCTGCAGGAGGCTACTGGACTCGCCTCAGCAAAAAAACATCAATATAGACTTTATTCAAAGTGAGAAAATGTTGAATATATAGGTACAAAATCGTAACCTTTTCTCCTGCATTAGAGGCTGGGAGGTCACAGAGTGCTACATCCACAGGCACACGTGATGTAATCATGCTATTACACATGGGGCTAATAGTTGAGTAAATATGTGTGGAATTTTTGCAGAATTACTACTAGTCAGATAAACACTATGAGCAGGAAATGATCATGTTAGATAATTCTATCTAATGTCATCTCATCTGTACGACATGTACTTGCCTCAACACTGTAGATGACAGTTTTACTTTTCTAATTTGGCATAGCAGCAGATTGAACACTAAGAAGGAAATTGAGAATAGTCCCTCAGGTTAAGACACTGCATACATTCTGATAGGATAGACCTACTACACAGTCAGATCGTTTGCCTAATGAAAGAAAGCACGTGTACATTTAAATAGCTTGACTCACACCATAACACCTCACAGAAATACCCATAAGGACACACATACCCAGGTCCATACATTGAAATAGTATACGGCTCTGCATACACCATATATTTTGTCCTCCACCTGTCTCAGCAGTCCTATAGTGTGTCTCAGGACAGGCATCGTTTTCCACTTTGGGGTGGTGAGGTGGTGTTGATTGCAGAGGAGACACACTGGACTGTGATGGATGAAGCTACATGCTGCAGCTCCCCTTCCTTTGTGTTTATGTCCATCACCAGGTGTCCATGGTAACCCTACCACACACGTCTCTCTCTACATGCCCCTGCTACTAACGACTTCCTGTCTGTCTTTCTGACTATTATCCAAACAGTCAACCTGCTCACCCTGAGTACAGCATCCTACAAAACATTTTGTTAAAGTTAGTTTCTTATACAGTACATGACATAATCTGACAACTACCTCAATCCAATATCAAAACTTTGAAGCGCATTTCACCAACATGTTCATTCATTTGTTCATTTACATTTTTCAAAATATGGATGTAAGGATAAACAAACTCAAACAACAAAGGTGAACTACCGGCACCTGGATTGTGTTATGTATATTTCTGTTCAGAATGTCCCACATGATCTCATCCTCGAGAGTTCTGTGGCTTGGCTTTGGACTGGGTTATAGCCACCGCACAGACAAACTGCAGACTAGGGATTGTTAAAAGTAAGCGCCTAACAAAACTATATTTTCCACTTCCACTAACTATATTTTCATAAAGTTTTCTACGTTAGTATTTTAAGTCCTATATGCATATATAAAAATTCCTGAAGTGCTCTCTGTTTATGCCTCAAAAGCTCAACTAGGCCTCTGTGTTCATCCTGGAAATGTTGTCAACTCTATCACCTTAAACAAGCCTTATTTTTTAAAGACATAGGTCTATCTAGTTAAATAAAGGTGAAATCAAATTTAAAATCTTACATAACCAGGCGAGAAGTTAATATATCTTTAGTCTTGTACAAGAATGTCCTATAATATTATAATTATAATAACAATAATAATTATAATTCACATGGATGTGTTGGATGACATGTAATCATATTAAAACATAAATGTTATATAAATAAATACATGAATGTTCATGTACATATTATTCACAATAATACGTCCTTGTAGTGATAATGAATTTCAGTAGCCTTGTAGTATTTCGAGAAGGGTTTGAGTTGGATTCATTTCAATATGCTACGTTATATCAAGTAGGACTACCATTCACACTCCTAACGTGATATAGAATAGAATAAAATAGATAGGTTAGGCCTAAGTGATAATAATATAGGATAAATCTTTTCGATTTTGATTAAGCATTTAGTCTACACTTTCTAGCTATTTGGCCTATAGCTCACAACGATTGAATTGTTGAATACACTTTTGATATAAATTCAGTTGAACAGATGCACACTGTAAAATGGAATAAACAAATATTAAAAAACAAATGTGCATAAGGAAACATGTTGCTGGGAATGTGTCCAGTCTGCATGGTTTCATCGGTTGGTGATAGTTTGCTCACAGTCAACAACTTCTCAAATCCAGGCTCCAATATTTTCTGAAGATTGAAGACAACACAGTATGCGGTCCCAAATTGAGCTACATTTACAAATATCAATTTTAAGCGTCATAAATGCTACTCTCGGCGTAGCATTATTAGCTTTAGATGTACCTATATCTTTCTGTGATTATTGATGCAACCGGTGCGTAACCGCAGTGGCGCACGCATGACTTGCATTTCTGCCTGATGTTTCGATTGATCAGGTGCTTCAGACCTTTGTGTAGTGCCAGTTCTGATACTACTGTATGTTGATTCTTGGATTATCGGGTGTTTCGTGTTTGTCTTGGAATAGGCTATCCAACAGAGGTGTCGCTCTATGATTTTTGTCATGGTCTGGTGCCACAAATAAGAAGGGCGTTTAGGTGTTTATTTTTGACTGATTGTTTGGTAACTATATTGCGATCCTGCGTCCGTACCCAGATAGAGTGAGAGATAAATAAATCTGTCCGGGTGGTAGCATCTGGTCAAAGGTATACAGAGTGAGACCTCGGGAGCAAAGTTGTTATACTAAACCATTAGAGTTATTATACCAATCACAATTTCATAATTTGACCAGTATCCAACAATAGGCGAAAAGCTGCATGAATTAGGGAAATCCAAATATGTCGAAATAGGCATTTCCCGTTTAGCATGCCTTTATTAAGCACAGTTATAAAAAATATACATAATACAGTTTTTGCGGATGTCATTTACAAAATTACAAATACATGATATTGTTCACATTTTGAACTTTCCCTTTCAGTCCATAATAACACATGTTTGTTTGAACACACCCAGCATGCACGCCTATTAGCCATTTCCGTCGTGGAAACAATGTGACCTCAGGGAAATTACATAATTCGTTTTACGAAATTTCGATTTGGGATGCGTTTTGGATGGGTGAAATGAAAATTATATAATAATGAAGTCCTAACCAACACCACTGCATTATTGCAGGTGAACAACACTATAACAACATTCATGTCTACATTCGATTATTTTACAATTGTATTGAACTGCAATGCAATTACACTGAATGATGTTTGAAATGTATGCTCGTCACTTACTGGTGGATTTCTTGAAAATTCGCCCATAATTTTATGCCTTTTCTGTACATTGCCTATTTGAAGAGAGCTTGACGGTCCGTTGGGCTCGTTGGGTCATTAAGCTGAGGTCGGGAGGGAGAGTCCGTGTACGTTCAACGCCTCGTGCTGGTGCTTGCTCAAGGGACTGTGAGGTTTTCTGTCTCCTGTGAAAAACAAACAACAGATACAGTATGTTTCTGGAACAAATAAGTCGTAATTCAGAACAGTGAGCACACATAACCATGTCAACTATAGGTCAGGTCCCAATGCCCTAGCAAGATTAGATACCTAGACTTGTTTCTCATCTGATGGAGATCAAGGTTATTGGACTGTCATACCTAGGTGTATAAAACGGTGTTGGAATTATATCAATGTGTCCATTGCATTGGACAAATTTGAGGCCTACCATATGTAGCAATGTTTTATTCTTCACACAAATATTATCTTCACAAAAGTATAAGCAGGCGTGTAACTGCCATCAAAATGATTGCCCTACGATAAACAGCAGGGTATGGATAATGTAGGTTAGTCAAATATTTCATTTAGAATTATACTAATTGGCTTAACATTAATAGGCTTATCTTTCTTCAGAATTTCGATTTTGTTCAAATGAAGTCGAATGTGGTTGGAAATGACACCGCTAATTGCACGGCTGTTGTCATTTATATCAAATTACCTCAATTACATTTTTATCCGTAAAAAAGGTTATGATATTGTGGAAATCATGTAGACCTATCAATGCAAAATCAAACCTTCCCTACAGGCCTACTCGTCGTTGAAAAACAAACGCACAACTATTGAAAATAGGAATATATAACGTTGCCTAAAAAGTATTCGCAAATTAAATAGACATCATTTGAACATCATAGCTAGCTAATTGTAACATTATTTAATGAACATGTAAATGTTTGGAAAAATGTGGTCTATATCGTTAGGCTAATAGCTATCATATAATTCAACTATTATTAATAGGTTCTTCAAGACCACCTACACCAAAGGCCTACAGTCATCGCCAGAGGGTATGAAATGCTATTGCTGTAGGCCTACTCTGTACATTTACACTGACTTGATACCATAATGACTTGCACAGTAAATAAAGTAACCTTCTCTCAAAGAACTCAATGGTTTCCTTATCAGTCGCCCAACACAGCCTGCTCTGTTGTTTATGCCCGAAGCTTCCGTTGTATGTAGCTTTTAGGCCATAGGCCTATATAAAGACCTATATTTATATAAAATACAAAATGATCTAAATGTCAACCGTTGTCATCCTCGACCACCTAATTAAACCTATAATGTTAGGTCGTCGGGTTTCGACCCACGGGGCCTAATCATTTTTTTGACGGCCTAATCATTTTTTTGACGAGTTGCATTTAAAAATAGATGTTTTTTGATTGACAGCTGCATATATGTGTGCCATTGTGCTTAATTAAAATATCCGCTGGAAGATTTGAAACCTAAAAAAACAACTTGCCTAGTTACCTTCTCGTGATGAGTGTTTGAAAGACATTGCCGTGTGGAGGTCTCCACCTTGGATGGTTGCTCCGCTGTTGGGGTGGGCCAGGCTTGCGCTCTGAGACTGCCAGTGGTGGCCTGCTGTCATGTAGTTAGCTGCTGGCCCACCATACACCCCGTATTGGTTTGGGGGAGAGTAGGCACAAGCAGGTACATAACTAGATAGGTTTGAAGAAGACTGAAAAAAAACGGAAGAAAAAAAACGTTTAAGCACAGCAGAAGCAAAACGCCCCAAAACGTTTATATGCATGCATATATTTACAGTGGACATCTTGTGGAAACGGATTTCTGATCAAACTATGAACATATTCGTTGTTTATGTATTTGTTTCATAATTGTACCTGATGATACTTAATGTCTGCCTCTAGGGAGGATTTCTCTATTCCGTTGACGCCATGGGCAGAGGAAAAAGTCGCTCTGTTAACGCTCGCCCACTCCTCCATTTTTGATTGGTACCCCTCTGCTCCAGCAATGGCTGTGGAAAATATTTCAGTGTAGAATATAACATTATTAGGCTAACAAACCAATGTACGTTTTTATTCGATATGAAGCCAACTCAGTTGAGCATTTTAAACAATGTATTTTGGGATCTAGCTCTTGTGTTAAGAACATTCCTTTTGCTAAAATACAGGATGGTAGTGAACATTTTATGATAAACAGATGTTTTTTATTAAATTCTTGGGGAAATTATCTGATAAACACACACTTCAACCAATCTTTATTTGATCAAATCAGATCGAATGTTTGTGGCCACAACGTTTTTAATGCCATGTTTTTTGTAAATTCTTGAGATTTTAGAACACATATTATATTACATTATTGCTGATGTAACTCCTATAGGTTTGTAGTTTGGCCTGTTGGACCTGTTGGTCTCATGCGATTATAATGCTATACTTTGAAGAGAAACAATAAGATATCCGACATAAAATAAGACGTTTAGCCTAATTAACGTTCATAATGGACTACGAGATCGTTGTAGAAATATGAATAGGCCAAACCACAAAGTAGGACTCACACTGATAGGCCTATACGGAAGCTATTTCCCCATCGACACAGTTCAAGATGATTTTGCATTTATAGCTTATAGCAGATGTGCCATTTGGCTCCTTTATCAATATTATTTAAACTTTCGTCCATTCCAAAATTATACATTAGGCCTTTTCAGCCCATATTAACTTCTCACTATTTACAGTTAGGCCTATATCGTTAATATATTTATCTATCCCTGTTGTTGACTATGCGTTCGTTGTTTTAAATTGTTTTTCATTCATGTGAAATAATCTGATATATCTGTGTGATTAACAAGCCACACTGACTGATGCATAAATGTACCAATGTTATTCATTTGAGCGCGCAATGGACAATGCTGCTGCGCATGAGAAAACAACTCAGCTGCAAGAGTAACATACATGCACAATATTTGATTTTGTCACCTACCTGAGGGGTCCATGAAGGCTCGAATGCCCAAAATGTTGCTGACTGTGTGCACCGAAGGCCATCCATGACGGGAGAGGCTGACATGGCCCGCTGTGATGGGTACACCGTGACCGCTGCCAATTTTAGTCCCAGTGGGTGACATTGCACTGGGGTATGAGTACGGGTACATGTGGTTGTAGGATAGCTGAGGATGGGTTGGCTTGCTGTTCTCATACTGGCCCGGCTGAGAAAGATTTCCTATTTTGTTGCGTAAAATGCGGCTTATGGAGCTGACGGAGGGAACGTTATATTTATCACAAACTGCATCTGCAAGAAGCCTGTCCCTGATCTCCCAAGCAAATATTCCAGGGTCTCCTTGTTTGTAATCCCTTATGCTTTTCACCACGTTGGGTGTTGTGACCCGGGGTTTACTTCCTCCTATGGCACCGGGCAATATCGAACCCGTCTCGTTATACCTCGCTAGTATCTTGCTCACGCAGCCATGAGAGACTCGAAGCTGTCTACTGATGTCACAGGGTCGTATTCCAAGTTGTGCTAATTCCACGATTCTGATCCGAATCGAATTTGGAAGTGGTCGCCCGTTGACAAATACCCCACCAAGCTGGTTTACTTCTCCATATGTTTGATCTGCAAGAAACAAATAAGGAATTGCATTGATGTGCATAGACTCGACATAGCAACATTACGGTGTTTTAAACAATAGCCTGTTTAGCCTAGCCTAGCATAATGCCCACTCAAGTTCCAGAAAAGTCATTCCCTCGCCTTGATTTAATCTATATCACTCAGACTGTTATGGCTCTCAACTACAATGTTCTCCAACCTATTATGCTCTCAAACATCGTCAAGCAGTTCACTCCAAATGTGTCTGAAAAATCAAATTGCCTATGAAAATGGAGACATGGACACTGCCACTGGAATGATAGAAGGACGCACGATTTGAGGACAAGCTAGTAGGCTACAATATAAAGCTAAAACCTAATGCATTCACATCTCTATTTATGCAAACATTATCTCCTGACGAGTCAAAGATCCATGCAAAATGAATAATGAGTGCTTACCCATTGCTTTTGGTTTGAGATGTTTTCCTCTACCAGTTGCCAATGGTCGAAAAGTGCTGTCTTCACCCTTCTGCACATGAGACGAGGAAAATTGTTTTTCTGTGCGTTTTTCCTTCAGCTCTGCGCTTGCATTTCTGGTAAGATGATCTAAAACGGCGTGTTTGGGCAAAGGGACTGAAATGATCTTTGTCCCATAAGGGGAAATGTGTCCATCCCGAAGGCTCAAGTGTGCGCAGATTAATTTGACGCATCCATTACGTCAATCTTGTTGGCTGCGCTCAAGACTCTTTCCCCATTTCATTGGTCTCCTCCTCCGTGTGTATTCTAGCCTAGCTACTCCACCGAATCTTTTCCGGTTTTTAGAGTTTAAGCTACACTCTTGGAACTCGGAGATAACATGCGCTTGGAAATTAAAATCCAAACAAAAAGCTGTTCTCCACGACAAGGATAAATATACTCTTTAAAGATATGCCTATTTGATTATTAAAATGGATAGAATTAACATGTAATTATGGGCCATTATTTTTAATTCATTTACTGATTTATCATATGCTGTGACATTTTTTGGCCGTGATACAAGTTTGCATTATACATTTCATTTGCAAGAGTATTAGCATTTTTATCCATCCGAAAAGTTACCACAATTAATGAAACGTGGACTGGATGGAAGTCATGACCCAATAAAGATTTGTGCTAAACACACATGAAAAATCTGCACTTTAGTTTGAAAAAAGCAATATTTACCTACCCTTTAATTGCAATTAATTGAATCTGCGCACAATGGTCATATGGAAACAACACTCAATTCATTCGGTTTCTATGCAATTTCTGGTTTAGTACAGACCTATTCGAACATCGATATTTGAGGGATCTTTGGTGTGCTTGATTGAGTGAGAGTGATGATTAGGCCACTTTGGTTACCCATGGCGAAGGAAGGCTATGTGATACATTGGGCACATGGCAGATGGATTAGTCTGCTATGATGTGGAGCATACAGTATGTGAGGCCTACATCTTTCTGTCCTAGGCTAAGACTATTGCTTCTATGCGTCGTGAAGTTGGAGCCTTTTATTTTCCAATAAATCGTATGGCTATTGAAACGCAAATTGATTTAAATTGATTGATTATGATTGCTCTTTCAAACACATGTATAGCCTACTCTTCACACCAACAAAATAAGCAAAACATTTAGACGTTTTTGAATGCCCAGAGGGTCTGTGACAAACGTCTGTTTTTTTTAACGGTAAATCTATTTTTAAGGATACGTTGCTGTTCACCCGACCATGCTAATTACAGTGGTTGCATGATGAATATTTGGCATGTACTGTATTTTGGTCTTTGCCACTATTTTCCTCTGAAGAACTATGTAAATCGTTTATTGGTCCACACTATTTCTTGTTTGCCTATAAACAAATGCAACAGTTTTTTCCGTTATATGCATATTTTCAGCAAGAAGGCGTTGTTTTATTTACTACATTTATATTGTTTTACATATATTCATTAACATTTATATAATATTAATCTTCCCTGATATATGTGCATTGGCATATAGGATACAGGTAGGCCTATTTAACATTTAAAATATAAAAGTGTTTTGTTTTGTAAGATAGTCCTATATGGGCATACTGCGAGGTTCTTTTCTATTTAAACGACAAGGCCTGCCCCTGAAAGTAGGCATATACCCGTTAAACTTGTATGGTTTCAATTGTCTTTATTTAATTATTTATTTTATTGAGAAAATCTCTGTGACTCCTTTTTTGAATTGAATGTTTATGGGGATGGTGATCTCATAGTTAAGTCAGACGACTTGATCAAGACAAGGGGCGTGCATGGCAAGACATCACCGCAAATATGTACTGCGCAGTATCCACACCTGCAAACATAGCCAGGTGCTTATCAACTGATCTTTTGCTAAGAATTTGATAAAGGTTACCTGTAGTATGCATTGCACATAGTTCAAAGAAAGACACTCCTGGTTTTGTCATTTGATTGTAGTTCTCAATAGATCGATATGCTCATCCATGATCTTGGTTTGATGTGATGTGGGTTTGGAGCTGAGGTCTGATGCGTTCATAAACTGTATGTTCTGCAACATATTCATTTCCAAGCCTTTCATTTTCTCAAGAAAATATTGGCATTGACAGTTCTACATAAATAGAATTCCATTCAATTAGTATGCAGTCTACAAAATTAAAGACAGTCCAATGTTTCTTTTTTGGATACTCTGTAGTTAGAGATGAGATCCATCTCATGTCTTCCCTGTTGCATTAGCCTGTCTGTGGGGTCACTGACTGGGTCCTTCTGCTGCCAGGACTTGGCTGTGCAGTTCTCTGCTTCCCCCAGATGAGGCTGTGCTCATCATAGAATTGGACAAATTGGACACGTTGCCCTGGGATGAGCTACTTCTGTACTCCTTACCACAGTTGCCAAATATCAGAACTCAACATCGAACAGATCATGCAAAATGCTTTTGAGTGATTTTGGACCATTTTCAATGATGTTGACTACTTTATACATCTTCTCCAGAACCGCTGGACCGATTGGAACCAAATTTGGTATATAGCATCTATGTACCCATGTTTTAAAATATTTTCCAGGCCTCTAGCTCAAACATTATGGCTGCTATGAGCCAATGAGCTTGCATGAATGGTTTTGACTGTCCAGCAGCGCCAGCGTGCGACTAAACTGAACCATATTTTACAGGTTAGCTAGACTCAAATCCCTGAGCATGTGTGCCAAATGCAATCACTCTGAGTCAAACAGATCAAGAGATATAAACATGTGCCCTTTACAGCACCACCGTGTGGTCAATCTGAATCTGCTTGCATATGTTGAGTCTTAACAGTGTTTGGAACATGTGTACCAAGTTTTGTTACAATACGAATATCTTTGTCTAATTTTTATGCATTTGTGTGCAAGACCACACCCATGTGAATGTTGTTTGACATACTAGTTTGGAAAATATTGCGTCAATAGATGCTAAATATAACTGTAAACTGGTCCTCCCTGTATACCCGTCGCAAGACCCACTGGTTGATGCTTATTTATAAAACCCTCTTAGGCCTTACTCCCCCCTATCTGAGATATCTACTGCAGCCCTCATCCTCCACATACAACACCCATTCTGCCAGTCACATTCTGTTAAAGGTCCCCAAAGCACATACGTCCCTGGGTCGCTCGTCTTTTCAGTTCGCTGCAGCTAGCGACTGGAATGAGCTGCAACAAACACTCAAACTGGACAGTTTTATCTCAATCTTTTCATTCAAAGACTCAATCATGAACACTCTTACTGACAGTTGTGGCTGCTTTGTGTGATGTATTGTTGTCTCTACCTTGTTGACCTTTGTGCTGTTGACTGTGCCCAATAATGTTTGTACCATGTTTTGTGCTGCTACCATGTTGTGTTGCTACCATGTTGTTGTTATGTTGTGTTGCTACCATGCTGTGTTGTTATGTTGTGTTGCTATCATGCTGTGTTGTCATGTGTTGCTGCCTTGCTATGTTGTTGTCTTAGGTCTCTCTTTATATAGTGTTGTGTTGTCTCTCTTGTTGTGATGTGTGTTTTGTCCTATATTTATATTGTATTTTTTATTTATTTTTTAATCTCCCCGCAGGAAGCCATTTGCCTTTTGGTAGGCCATCATTGTAAATAAGAATTTGTCCTTAACTGACTTGTCTACTTAAATAAAGGTTAAATAAATAAAAATAAAAAAATTAAATAGCAAGTTTCATCTGAATCTGGTGGTTCTGGAGGAGATGTTATTTAAGCAGGGCTGGATTACCAAACGAGTATGCAGGGCACCAAATGTGGTAGTCCGGCCCCGCATTTAAGTGATATTTCACCAAATTTAAAACGGCGTAAATCCATCATGGCGGACTTTGTGAGAAGAGAGAGACCTATGCACCACATATCAGGATTCCAGGTCACACTGGAAAAGTTATCATTTTCAATTGCGTGTTATAGCGCCACCATGTGGAATTGGTATACTGTAATAATAATAATGACTAAGAAATACATAGTTTCACCAGCTTTGTTGCTTGAACCCCTAATTACTTTTCACAATGCAAATAGTTAATATTAATAATAATATGCCTTTAATTTGTTACATTTACTGATAAATTGTCAAAATTTGACTGCCAATATAATTTATGTTTAAAAAAAATCCATCATTCAGCTACTGGTGGTCCTCAAGAGCTTTTGACAGTGATTTGGTGGTCCCCGGAACGAAAAGGTTGGGAACTGCTGGTTTAGACGCTATGGGCCAGTTTCCCTGACACATATTAAGCCCAGTCATGGACTAACAATGAGGAGCATTTTTTATTGAGATTCTTAATTGAGAATGTTTTTTAGTCCTAGACAAGGTGTAATCTTTGTCAGGGAAGCTGGTCCTATATGAACATGTTAACTTAACTTTAATGCAGGATATGTGTAAATTATAGCTACCCAGATATTTCAGCCTTTTTAATCTCACAATTTGTTATATTCTCTATTCTAGATTCCAGTTATACCCATATGTACAATTAGACGACCTAAGCGTTAAGATTATTCATATTTGAGACAATTCAAGTCATAATCTTCAAAGTTGTCCCTAAAGAATAGTTCTTACACTGATACGAATAACATACTGTACATTGTAAAGTGCATAATTACACTGTAATGCAAGAAAAAGGAGAACATTTAACTCTTGTCATTACAGAATTATTTTGTATACTGCTGGGTTATCACTTAGCTACACACTCCTTATAAACCAGTGTAGGTAGCAATTTAGACGACCTATTTCCTGTGACTGTAATTATTCTAACAGTATGATGACCTTAGCTACTCTCTGTGACCTATCGTGTACAGTTCAAAAGCACATGTTTTTGGAGTGGAACTGTGTAACCACAGAAGAGGTAATTTGAGAGTAAAATATTTATAAATGGTGGACTGACTTTTGCTACATGGCTTTTGGTAACGTTCCCTCACAGAAAAAACAAAAGTTATTCTATTTGGTTCTATTTGATTCTATGCTATTCTATTAGGTTCTATTCTATTATAATATAATATATTATATTCTAATATATTATATTCTAAAATATTCTCAAGAGGGACAGCATTGCAGTCTCCCAAGTTCTGTAAAGCTGCATGGGGGCCGTTGTGCATTTTGTCTGCACCTACTGTCAGAAACAGCTGGTTAGCGGTGATGTAGTATAACCTTAACCTACAGACTACAGGCAGAGAGAGCTGGGTAGTGGTGATCTAGTATAGCCTTAACCTACAGACCACAGGGCAGAGACAGCTGGTTAGTGGTGATCTAGTATAACCTTAACCTACAGACTACAGGGCAGAGACAGCTGGTTAGTGGTGATCTAGTATAACCTTAACCTACAGACTACAGGGCAGAGACAGCTGGTTAGTGGTGATCTAGTATAGCCTTAACCTACAGACTACAGGGCAGAGACAGCTGGTTAGTGGTGATCTAGTATAACCTTAACCTACAGACTACAGGGCAGAGACAGCTGGTTAGTGGTGATCTAGTATAACCTTAACCTACAGACTACAGGGCAGAGACAGCTGGTTAGTGGTGATCTAGTATAACCTTAACCTACAGACTACAGGGCAGAGACAGCTGGTTAGTGGTGATCTAGTATAGCCTTAACCTACAGACTATAGGTAGAAACAGCTGGTTAGTGGTGAGTATAGTATAGCCCTAACCCTAAAGACTACAGACAGAAACAGCTGGTTAGTGGTGAGTATAGTACAGCCCTAACCCTAAAGACTACAGGCAGAAACAGCTGGTTAGTGGTGAGTATAGTATAGCCCTAACCCTAAAGACTACAGGCAGAAACAGCTGGTTAGTGGTGAGTATAGTACAGCCCTAACCCTAAAGACTACAGGCAGAAACAGCTGGTTAGTGGTGAGTATAGTATAGCCCTAACCCTAAAGACTACAGGCAGAAACAGCTGGTTAGTGGTGAGTATAGTATAGCCTTAACCCTAAAGACTACAGGCAGAAACAGCTGGTTAGTGGTGAGTATAGTATAGCCCTAACCCTAAAGACTACAGACAGAAACAGCTGGTTAGTGGTGAGTATAGTACAGCCCTAACCCTAAAGACTACAGGCAGAAACAGCTGGTTAGTGGTGAGTATAGTATAGCCCTAACCCTAAAGACTACAGGCAGAAACAGCTGGTTAGTGGTGAGTATAGTACAGCCCTAACCCTAAAGACTACAGGCAGAAACAGCTGGTTAGTGGTGAGTATAGTATAGCCCTAACCCTAAAGACTACAGGCAGAAACAGCTGGTTAGTGGTGAGTATAGTATAGCCTTAACCCTAAAGACTACAGGCAGAAACAGCTGGTTAGTGGTGAGTATAGTATAGCCCTAACCCTAAAGACTACAGGCAGAAACAGCTGGTTAGTGGTGAGTATAGTATAGCCCTAACCCTAAAGACTACAGGCAGAAACAGCTGGTTAGTGGTGAGTATAGTATAGCCCTAACCCTAAAGACTACAGACAGAAACAGCTGGTTAGTGGTGAGTATAGTATAGCCCTAACCCTAAAGACTACAGGCAGAAACAGCTGGTTAGTGGTGAGTATAGTATAGCCCTAACCCTAAAGACGACAGACAGAAACAGCTGGTTAGTGGTGAGTATAGTATAGCCCTAACCCTAAAGACTACAGACAGAAATAGCTGGTTAGTGGTGAGTATATTATAGCCTTAACCCTAAAGACTACAGACAGAAACAGCTGGTTCGTGGTGAGTATAGTATAGCCCTAACCCAAAAGACTACAGACAGAAACAGCTGGTTAGTGGTGAGTATAGTATAGCCCTAACCCTAAAGACTACAGGCAGAAACAGCTGGTTAGTGGTGAGTATAGTATACCCTTAACCCTAAAGACTACACGCAGAAACAGCTGGTTAGTGGTGAGTATAGTATACCCTTAACCCTAAAGACTACACGCAGAAACAGCTGGTTAGTGGTGAGTATAGTATAGCCCTAACCCTAAAGACTACAGGCAGAAACAGCTGGTTAGTGGTGAGTATAGTATAGCCCTAACCCTAACGACTACAGGCAGAAACAGCTGGTTAGTGGTGAGTATAGTATAGCCCTAACCCTAAAGACTACAGGCAGAGACAGCTGGATAGTGGTGAGTATAGTACAGCCCTAACCCTAAAGACTACAGGCAGAAACAGCTGGTTAGTGGTGAGTATAGTATAGCCCTAACCCTAAAGACTACAGGCAGAAACAGCTGGTTAGTGGTGAGTATAGTATAGCCCTAACCCTAAAGACTACAGGGCAGAAACAGCTGGTTAGTGGTGAGTATAGTATAGCCCTAACCCTAAAGACTACAGACAGAAACAGCTGGTTAGTGGTGAGTATAGTATAGCCCTAACCCTAAAGACTACAGACAGAAACAGCTGGTTAGTGGTGAGTATAGTATAGCTCTAACCCTAAAGACTACAGACAGAAATAGCTGGTTAGTGGTGAGTATAGTATAGCCCTAACCCTAAAGACTACAGACAGAAACAGCTGGTTCGTGGTGAGTATAGTATAGCCCTAACCCTAAAGACTACAGACAGAAACAGCTGGTTAGTGGTGAGTATAGTATAGCCCTAACCCTAAAGACTACAGGCAGAAACAGCTGGTTAGTGGTGAGTATAGTATACCCTTAACCCTAAAGACTACACGCAGAAACAGCTGGTTAGTGGTGAGTATAGTATAGCCCTAACCCTAAAGACTACAGGCAGAGACAGCTGGATTGTGGTGAATATAGTACAGCCCTAACCCTAAAGACTACAGGCAGAAACAGCTGGTTAGTGGTGAGTATAGTATAGCCCTAACACTAAAGACTACAGGCAGAAACAGCGGGTTAGTGGTGAGTATAGTATAGCCCTAACCCTAAAGACTACAGGCAGAAACAGATGGTTAGTGTTGAGTATAGTATAGCCCTAACCCTAAAGACTACAGACATAAACAGCTGGTTAGTGGTGAGTATAGTATAGCCCTAACCCTAAAGACTACAGGCAGAAACAGCTGGTTAGTGGTGAGTATAGTATTGCCCTAACCCTAAAGACTACAGGCAGAAACAGCTGGTTAGTGGTGTGTATAGTATAGCCCTAACCCTAAAGACTACAGGCAGAAACAGCTGGTTAGTGGTGAGTATAGTATAGCCTTAACCCTAATGACTACAGACAGAAACAGCTGGTTAGTGGTGAGTATAGTATAGCCCTAACCCTAAAGACTACAGGCAGAAACAGCTGGTTAGTGGTGAGTATAGTATTGCCCTAACCCTAAAGACTACAGACAGAAACAGCTGGTTAGTGGTGAGTATAGTATAGCCTTAACCCTAAAGACTACAGGCAGAAACAGCTGGTTAGTGGTGAGTATAGTATAGCCCTAACCCTAAAGACTATAGACAGAAACAGCTGGTTAGTGGTGAGTATAGTATAGCCCTAAACCTAAAGACTACAGGCAGAAACAGCTGGTTAGTGGTGAGTATAGTATTGCCCTAACCCTAAAGACTACAGGCAGAAACAGCTGGTTAGTGGTGTGTATAGTATAGCCCCAACCCTAAAGACTACAGACATAAACAGCTGGTTAGTGGTGAGTATAGTATAGCCCTAACCCTAAAGACTACAGGCAGAAACAGCTGGTTAGTGGTGAGTATAGTATAACCCTAACCCTAAAGACTACAGACAGAAACAGCTGGTTAGTGGTGAGTATAGTATAGCCCTAACCCTAAAGACTACAGACAGAAACAGCTGGTTAGTGGTGAGTATAGTATTTCCCTAACCCTAAAGACTACAGGCAGAAACAGCTGGTTAGTGGTGAGTATAGTATAGCCCTAACCCTAAAGACTACAGGCAGAAACAGCTGGTTAGTGGTGAGTATAGTATAGCCCTAACCCTAAAGACTACAGGCAGAAACAGCTGGTTAGTGGTGAGTATAGTATAGCCCTATCCCTAAAGACTACAGACAGAAACAGCTGGGTAGTGGTGAGTATAGTATAGCCCTAACCCTAAAGACTACAGGCAGAAACAGCTGGTTAGTGGTGAGTATAGTATAGCCCTAACCCTAAAGACTACAGGCAGAAACAGCTGGTTAGTGGTGAGTATAGTATACCCTTAACCCTAAAGACTACACGCAGAAACAGCTGGTTAGTGGTGAGTATAGTATAGCCCTAACCCTAAAGACTACAGACAGAACAGCTGGTTAGTGGTGAGTATAGTATAGCCCTAACCCTAATGACTACAGGCAGAAACAGCTGGTTAGTGGTGAGTATAGTATAGCCTTAACCCTAAAGACTACAGGCAGAAACAGCTGGTTAGTGGTGAGTATAGTATAGCCCTAACCCTAAAGACTACAGACAGAAACAGCTGGTTAGTGGTGAGTATAGTATAGCCCTAACCCTAAAGACTACAGGCAGAAACAGCTGGTTAGTGGTGAGTATAGTATAGCCCTAACCCTAAAGACTACAGGCAGAAACAGCTGGTTAGTGGTGAGTATAGTATAGCCCTAACCCTAAAGACTACAGGCAGAAACATTTGGTTAGTGGTGAGTATAGTATAGCCCTAACCCTAAAGACTACAGGCAGAAACAGCTGGTTAGTGGTGAGTATAGTATAGCCCTAACCCTAAAGACTACAGGCAGAAACAGCTGGTTAGTGGTGAGTATAGTATAGCCCTAACCCTAAAGACTACAGGTAGAAACAGCTGGTTAGTGGTGAGTATAGTATAGCCCTAACCCTAAAGACTACAGGCAGAAACAGCTGGTTAGTGGTGAGTATAGTATAGCCCTAACCCTAAAGACTACAGACAGAAACAGCTGGTTATTGGTGAGTATAGTATAAGCCTAACCCTAAAGACTACAGGCAGAAACAGCTGGTTAGTGGTGAGTATAGTATAGCCCTAACCCTAAAAACTACAGACAGAAACAGCTGGTTAGTGGTGAGTATAGTATAGCCCTAACCCTAAAGACTACAGGCAGAAACAGCTGGTTAGTGGTGAGTATAGTATAGCCCTAACCCTAAAGACTACAGGCAGAAACAGCTGGTTAGTGGTGAGTATAGTATAGCCTTAACCCTAAAGACTACAGACAGAAACAGCTGGTTAGTGGTGAGTATAGTATAGCCCTAACCCTAAAGACTACAGGCAGAAACAGCTGGTTAGTGGTGAGTATAGTATAGCCCTAACCCTAAAGACTACAGGCAGAAACAGCTGGTTAGTGGTGAGTATAGTATAGCCCTAACCCTAAAGACTACAGACAGAAACAGCTGGTTAGTGGTGAGTATAGTATAGCCCTAACCCTAAAGACTACAGGCAGAAACAGCTGGTTAGTGGTGAGTATAGTATAGCCCTAACCCTAAAGACTACAGGCAGAAACAGCTGGTTAGTGGTGAGTATATTATAGCCTTAACCCTAAAGACTACAGGCAGAAACAGCTGGTTAGTGGTGTGTATAGTATAGCCCTAACCCTAAAGACTACAGGCAGAAACAGCTGGTTAGTGGTGAGTATAGTATAGCCTTAACCCTAATGACTACAGACAGAAACAGCTGGTTAGTGGTGAGTATAGTATAGCCCTAACCCTAAAGACTACAGGCAGAAACAGCTGGTTAGTGGTGAGTATAGTATTGCCCTAACCCTAAAGACTACAGACAGAAACAGCTGGTTAGTGGTGAGTATAGTATAGCCTTAACCCTAAAGACTACAGGCAGAAACAGCTGGTTAGTGGTGAGTATAGTATAGCCCTAACCCTAAAGACTACAGACAGAAACAGCTGGTTAGTGGTGAGTATAGTATAGCCCTAAACCTAAAGACTACAGGCAGAAACAGCTGGTTAGTGGTGAGTATAGTATTGCCCTAACCCTAAAGACTACAGGCAGAAACAGCTGGTTAGTGGTGTGTATAGTATAGCCCTAACCCTAAAGACTACAGGCAGAAACAGCTGGTTAGTGGTGAGTATAGTATAACCCTAACCCTAAAGACTACAGACAGAAACAGCTGGTTAGTGGTGAGTATAGTATAGCCCTAACCCTAAAGACTACAGACAGAAACAGCTGGTTAGTGGTGAGTATAGTATTTCCCTAACCCTAAAGACTACAGGCAGAAACAGCTGGTTAGTGGTGAGTATAGTATAGCCCTAACCCTAAAGACTACAGGCAGAAACAGCTGGTTAGTGGTGAGTATAGTATAGCCCTAACCCTAAAGACTACAGGCAGAAACAGCTGGTTAGTGGTGAGTATAGTATAGCCCTATCCCTAAAGACTACAGACAGAAACAGCTGGGTAGTGGTGAGTATAGTATAGCCCTAACCCTAAAGACTACAGGCAGAAACAGCTGGTTAGTGGTGAGTATAGTATAGCCCTAACCCTAAAGACTACAGGCAGAAACAGCTGGTTAGTGGTGAGTATAGTATACCCTTAACCCTAAAGACTACACGCAGAAACAGCTGGTTAGTGGTGAGTATAGTATAGCCCTAACCCTAAAGACTACAGACAGAACAGCTGGTTAGTGGTGAGTATAGTATAGCCCTAACCCTAATGACTACAGGCAGAAACAGCTGGTTAGTGGTGAGTATAGTATAGCCTTAACCCTAAAGACTACAGGCAGAAACAGCTGGTTAGTGGTGAGTATAGTATAGCCCTAACCCTAAAGACTACAGACAGAAACAGCTGGTTAGTGGTGAGTATAGTATAGCCCTAACCCTAAAGACTACAGGCAGAAACAGCTGGTTAGTGGTGAGTATAGTATAGCCCTAACCCTAAAGACTACAGGCAGAAACAGCTGGTTAGTGGTGAGTATAGTATTGCCCTAACCCTAAAGACTACAGGCAGAAACAGCTGGTTAGTGGTGAGTATAGTATAGCCCTAACCCTAAAGACTACAGGCAGAAACAGCTGGTTAGTGGTGAGTATAGTATAGCCCTAACCCTAAAGACTACAGGCAGAAACAGCTGGTTAGTGGTGAGTATAGTATAGCCCTAACCCTAAAGACTACAGGTAGAAACAGCTGGTTAGTGGTGAGTATAGTATAGCCCTAACCCTAAAGACTACAGGCAGAAACAGCTGGTTAGTGGTGAGTATAGTATAGCCCTAACCCTAAAGACTACAGACAGAAACAGCTGGTTATTGGTGAGTATAGTATAAGCCTAACCCTAAAGACTACAGGCAGAAACAGCTGGTTAGTGGTGAGTATAGTATAGCCCTAACCCTAAAAACTACAGACAGAAACAGCTGGTTAGTGGTGAGTATAGTATAGCCCTAACCCTAAAGACTACAGGCAGAAACAGCTGGTTAGTGGTGAGTATAGTATAGCCCTAACCCTAAAGACTACAGGCAGAAACAGCTGGTTAGTGGTGAGTATAGTATAGCCTTAACCCTAAAGACTACAGACAGAAACAGCTGGTTAGTGGTGAGTATAGTATAGCCCTAACCCTAAAGACTACAGGCAGAAACAGCTGGTTAGTGGTGAGTATAGTATAGCCCTAACCCTAAAGACTACAGGCAGAAACAGCTGGTTAGTGGTGAGTATAGTATAGCCCTAACCCTAAAGACTACAGACAGAAACAGCTGGTTAGTGGTGAGTATAGTATAGCCCTAACCCTAAAGACTACAGGCAGAAACAGCTGGTTAGTGGTGAGTATAGTATAGCCCTAACCCTAAAAACTACAGGCAGAGACAGCTGGTTAGTGGTGAGTATATTATAGCCTTAACCCTAAAGACTACAGGCAGAAACAGCTGGTTAGTGGTGAGTATAGTATAGCCCTAACCCTAAAGACTACAGACAGAAACAGCTGGTTATTGGTGAGTATAGTATAGCCCTAACCCTAAAGACTACAGGCAGAGACAGCTGGATAGTGGTGAGTATAGTACAGCCCTAACCCTAAAGACTACAGGCAGAAACAGCTGGTTAGTGGTGAGTATAGTATAGCCCTAACCCTAATGACTACAGGCAGAAACAGCTGGTTAGTGGTGAGTATAGTATTGCCCTAACCCTAAAGACTACAGGCAGAAACAGCTGGTTAGTGGTGAGTATAGTATTGCCCTAACCCTAAAGACTACAGGCAGAAACAGCTGGTTAGTGGTGAGTATAGTATAGCCCTAACCCTAAAGACTACAGGCAGAAACAGCTGGGTTGTGGTGAGTATAGTATAGCCCTAACCCTAAAGACTACAGGCAGAAACAGCTGGTTAGTGGTGAGTATAGTATAGCCCTAACCCTAAAGACTACAGGCAGAAACAGCTGGTTAGTGGTGAGTATAGTATAGCCCTAACCCTAAAGACTACAGGCAGAAACAGCTGGTTAGTGGTGAGTATAGTATAGCCCTAACCCTAAAGACTACAGGCAGAAACAGCTGGTTAGTGGTGAGTATAGTATAGCCCTAACCCTAAAGACTACAGACAGAAACAGCTGGTTAATGGTGAGTATAGTATAGCCCTAACCCTAAAGACTACAGGCAGAAACAGCTGGTTAGTGGTGAGTATAGTATAGCCCTAACCCTAAAGACTACAGGCAGAGACAGCTGGTTAGTGGTGAGTATAGTATAGCCTTAACCCATAAGACTATAGGCAGAAACAGCTGGTTAGTGGTGAGTATAGTATAGCCCTAACCCTAAAGACTACAGACAGAAACAGCTGGTTATTAGTGAGTATAGTATAGCCCTAACCCTAAAGACTACAGGCAGAAACAGCTGGTTAGTGGTGAGTATAGTATAGCCCTAACCCTAAAGACTACAGTTAGAAACAGCTGGTTAGTGGTGAGTATAGTATAGCCCTAACCCTAAAGACTACAGGCAGAGACAGCTGGATAGTGGTGAGTATAGTACATCCCTAACCCTAAAGACTACAGGCAGAAACAGCTGGTTAGTGGTGAGTATAGTATAGCCTTAACCCTAAAGGCTACAGACAGAAACAGCTGGTTAGTGGTGAGTATAGTATAGCCCTAACCCTAAAGACTACAGGCAGAAACAGCTGGTTAGTGGTGAGTATAGTATAGCCCTAACCCTAAAGACTACAGGCAGAAACAGCTGGTTAGTGGTGAGTATAGTATAGCCCTAACCCTAAAGACTACAGGCAGAAACAGCTGGTTAGTGGTGAGTATAGTATAGCCCTAACCCTAAAGACTACAGACAGAAACAGCTGGTTAGTGGTGAGTATAGTATAGCCCTAACCCTAAAGACTACAGACTGAAACAGCTGGTTAGTGGTGAGTATAGTATAGCCCAAACCCTAAAGACTACAGACAGAAACAGCTGGTTAGTGGTGAGTATAGTATAGCCCTAACCCTAAAGACTACAGGCAGAAACAGCTGGTTAGTGGTGAGTATAGTATAGCCCTAACCCTAAAGACTACAGGCAGAAACAGCTGGTTAGTGGTGAGTATAGTATAGCCCTAACCCTAAAGACTACAGGCAGAAACAGCTGGTTAGTGGTGAGTATAGTATTGCCCTAACCCTAAAGACTACAGGCAGAAACAGCTGGTTAGTGGTGAGTATAGTATAGCCCTAACCCTAAAGACTACAGGCAGAAACAGCTGGTTAGTGGTGAGTATAGTATAGCCCTAACACTAAAGACTACAGGTAGAAACAGCTGGTTAGTGGTGAGTATAGTATAGCCCTAACCCTAAAGACTACAGGCAGAGACAGCTGGATAGTGGTGAGTATAGTACATCCCTAACCCTAAAGACTACAGGCAGAAACAGCTGGTTAGTGGTGAGTATAGTATAGCCTTAACCCTAAAGACTACAGACAGAAACAGCTGGTTAGTGGTGAGTATAGTATAGCCCTAACCCTAAAGACTACAGGCAGAAACAGCTGGTTAGTGGTGAGTATAGTATAGCCCTAACCCTAAAGACTACAGGCAGAAACAGCTGGTTAGTGGTGAGTATAGTATAGCCCTAACCCTAAAGACTACAGGCAGAAACAGCTGGTTAGTGGTGAGTATAGTATAGCCCTAACCCTAAAGACTACAGACAGAAACAGCTGGTTAGTGGTGAGTATAGTATAGCCCTAACCCTAAAGACTACAGGCAGAAACAGCTGGTTAGTGGTGAGTATAGTATAGCCCAAACCCTAAAGACTACAGACAGAAACAGCTGGTTAGTGGTGAGTATAGTATAGCCCTAACCCTAAAGACTACAGGCAGAAACAGCTGGTTAGTGGTGAGTATAGTATAGCCCTAACCCTAAAGACTACAGGCAGAAACAGCTGGTTAGTGGTGAGAATTGTATAGCCCTAACCCTAAAGACAACAGGCAGAAACAGCTGGTTAGTGGTGAGTATAGTATAGCCCTAACCCTAAAGACTACAGGCAGAAACAGCTGGTTAGTGGTGAGTATAGTATAGCCCTAACCCTAAAGACTACAGGCAGAAACAGCTGGTTAGTGGTGAGTATAGTATTTCCCTAAACCTAAAGACTACAGGCAGAAACAGCTGGTTAGTGGTGAGTATAGTATAGCCCTAACCCTAAAGACTACAGACAGAAACAGCTGGTTAGTGGTGAGTATAGTATAGCCCTATCCCTAAAGACTACAGGCAGAAACAGCTGGTTAGTGGTGAGTATAGTATAGCCCTAACCCTAAAGACTACAGGCAGAAACAGCTGGTTAGTGGTGAGTATAGTATAGCCCTAACCCTAAAGACTACAGGCAGAAACAGCTGTTTAGTGGTGAGTATAGTATACCCTTAACCCTAAAGACTACACGCAGAAACAGCTGGTGGGTGGTGAGTATAGTATAGCCCTAACCCTAAAGACTACAGACAGAACAGCTGGTTAGTGGTGAGTATAGTATAGCCTTAACCCTAATGACTACAGGCAGAAACAGCTGGTTAGTGGTGAGTATAGTATAGCCCTAACCCTAAAGACTACAGGCAGAAACAGCTGGTTAGTGGTGAGTATAGTATAGCCCTAACCCTAAAGACTACAGGCAGAAACAGCTGGTTAGTGGTGAGTATAGTATAGCCCTAACCCTAAAGACTACAGGCAGAAACAGCTGGTTAGTGGTGAGTATAGTATAGCCCTAACCCTAAAGACTACAGGCAGAAACAGCTGGTTAGTGGTGAGTATAGTATAGCCCTAACCCTAAAGACTACAGGCAGAAACAGCTGGTTAGTGGTGAGTATAGTATAGCCCTAACCCTAAAGACTACAGGCAGAAACAGCTGGTTAGTGGTGAGTATAGTATAGCCCTAACACTAAAGACTACAGACAAAAACAGCTGGTTAGTGGTGAGTATAGTATAGCCCTAACCCTAAAGACTACAGACAGAAACAGCTGGTTAGTGGAGAGTATAGTATAGCCCTAACCCTAAAGACTACAGGCAGAAACAGCTGGTTAGTGGTGAGTATAGTATAGCCCTAACCCTAAAGACTACAGACAGAAACAGCTGGTTAGTGGTGAGTATAGTATAGCCCTAACCCTAAAGACTACAGGCAGAAACAGCTGGTTAGTGGTGAGTATAGTATAGCCCTAACCCTAAAGACTACAGACAGAAACAGCTGGTTAGTGGTGAGTATAGTATAGCCCTAACCCTAAAGACTACAGGCAGAAACAGCTGGTTAGTGGTGAGTATAGTATAGCCCTAACCCTAAAGACTACAGGCAGAAACAGCTGGTTAGTGGTGAGTATAGTATAGCCTTAACCCTAAAGACTACAGACAGAAACAGCTGGTTAGTGGTGAGTATAGTATAGCCCTAACCCTAAAGACTACAGGCAGAAACAGCTGGTTAGTGGTGAGTATAGTATAGCCCTAACCCTAAAGACTACAGGCAGAAACAGCTGGTTAGTGGTGAGTATAGTATAGCCCTAACCCTAAAGACTACAGACAGAAACAGCTGGTTAGTGGTGAGTATAGTATAGCCCTAACCCTAAAGACTACAGGCAGAAACAGCTGGTTAGTGGTGAGTATAGTATAGCCCTAACCCTAAAAACTACAGGAAGAGACAGCTGGTTAGTGGTGAGTATAGTATAGCCTTAACCCTAAAGACTACAGACAGAAACAGCTGGTTAGTGGTGAGTATAGTATAGCCCTAACCCTAAAGACTACAGGCAGAAACAGCTGGTTAGTGGTGAGTATAGTATAGCCCTAACCCTAAAGACTACAGGCAGAAACAGCTGGTTAGTGGTGAGTATAGTATAGCCCTAACCCTAAAGACTACAGGCAGAAACAGCTGGTTAGTGGTGAGTATAGTATAGCCCTAACCCTAAAGACTACAGGCAGAAACAGCTGGTTAGTGGTGAGTATAGTATAGCCCTAACCCTAAAGACTACAGACAGAAACAGCTGGTTAGTGGTGAGTATAGTATAGCCCTAACCCTAAAGACTACAGGCAGAAACAGCTGGTTAGTGGTGAGTATAGTATAGCCCTAACCCTAAAGACTACAGGCAGAAACAGCTGGTTAGTGGTGAGTATAGTATAGCCCTAACCCTAAAGACTACAGGCAGAAACAGCTGGTTAGTGGTGAGTATAGTATAGCCCTAACCCTAAAGACTACAGGCAGAAACAGCTGGTTAGTGGTGAGTATAGTATAGCCCTAACCCTAAAGACTACAGGCAGAAACAGCTGGTTAGTGGTGAGTATAGTATAGCCCTAACCCTAAAGACTACAGGCAGAAACAGCTGGTTAGTGGTGAGTATAGTATAGCCCTAACCCTAAAGACTACAGGCAGAAACAGCTGGTTAGTGGTGAGTATAGTATAGCCCTAACCCTAAAGACTACAGGCAGAGACAGCTGGTTAGTGGTGAGTATAGTATAGCCCTAACCCTAAAGACTACAGGCAGAAACAGCTGGTTAGTGGTGAGTATAGTATAGCCCTAACCCTAAAGACTACAGACAGAAACAGCTGGTTAGTGGTGAGTATAGTATAGCCCTAACCCTAAAGACTACAGGCAGAAACAGCTGGTTAGTGGTGAGTATAGTATAGCCCTAACCCTAAAGACTACAGGCAGAAACAGCTGGTTAGTGGTGAGTATAGTATAGCCCTAACCCTAAAGACTACAGACAGAAACAGCTGGTTAGTGGTGAGTATAGTATAGCCCTAACCCTAAAGACTACAGGCAGAAACAGCTGGTTAGTGGTGAGTATAGTATAGCCCTAACCCTAAAGACTACAGACAGAAACAGCTGGTTAGTGGTGAGTATAGTATAGCCCTAACCCTAAAGACTACAGACAGAAACAGCTGGTTAGTGGTGAGTATAGTATAGCCCTAACCCTAAAGACTACAGACAGAAACAGCTGGTTAGTGGTGAGTATAGTATAGCCCTAACCCTAAAGACTACAGGCAGAAACAGCTGGTTAGTGGTGAGTATAGTATAGCCCTAACCCTAAAGACTACAGGCAGAAACAGCTGGTTAGTGGTGAGTATAGTATAGCCCTAACCCTAAAGACTACAGGCAGAAACAGCTGGTTAGTGGTGAGTATAGTATAGCCCTAACCCTAAAGACTACAGGCAGAAACAGCTGGTTAGTGGTGAGTATAGTATAGCCCTAACCCTAAAGACTACAGACAGAAACAGCTGGTTAGTGGTGAGTATAGTATAGCCCTAACCCTAAAGACTACAGACAGAAACAGCTGGTTAGTGGTGAGTATAGTATAGCCCTAACCCTAAAGACTACAGGCAGAAACAGCTGGTTAGTGGTGAGTATAGTATAGCCCTAACCCTAAAGACTACAGGCAGAAACAGCTGGTTAGTGGTGAGTATAGTATAGCCCTAACCCTAAAGACTACAGGCAGAAACAGCTGGTTAGTGGTGAGTATAGTATAGCCCTAACCCTAAAGACTACAGGCAGAAACAGCTGGTTAGTGGTGAGTATAGTATAGCCCTAACCCTAAAGACTACAGGCAGAAACAGCTGGTTAGTGGTGAGTATAGTATAGCCCTAACCCTAAAGACTACAGACAGAAACAGCTGGTTAGTGGTGAGTATAGTATAGCCCTAACCCTAAAGACTACAGGCAGAAACAGCTGGTTAGTGGTGAGTATAGTATAGCCCTAACCCTAAAGACTACAGGCAGAAACAGCTGGTTAGTGGTGAGTATAGTATAGCCCTAACCCTAAAGACTACAGGCAGAAACAGCTGGTTAGTGGTGAGTATAGTATAGCCCTAACCCTAAAGACTACAGGCAGAAACAGCTGGTTAGTGGTGAGTATAGTATAGCCCTAACCCTAAAGACTACAGGCAGAAACAGCTGGTTAGTGGTGAGTATAGTATAGCCCTAACCCTAAAGACTACAGGCAGAAACAGCTGGTTAGTGGTGAGTATAGTATAGCCCTAACCCTAAAGACTACAGACAGAAACAGCTGGTTAGTGGTGAGTATAGTATAGCCCTAACCCTAAAGACTACAGGCAGAAACAGCTGGTTAGTGGTGAGTATAGTATAGCCCTAACCCTAAAGACTACAGGCAGAAACAGCTGGTTAGTGGTGAGTATAGTATAGCCCTAACCCTAAAGACTACAGGCAGAAACAGCTGGTTAGTGGTGAGTATAGTATAGCCCTAACCCTAAAGACTACAGGCAGAAACAGCTGGTTAGTGGTGAGTATAGTATAGCCCTAACCCTAAAGACTACAGACAGAAACAGCTGGTTAGTGGTGAGTATAGTATAGCCCTAACCCTAAAGACTACAGGCAGAAACAGCTGGTTAGTGGTGAGTATAGTATAGCCCTAACCCTAAAGACTACAGGCAGAAACAGCTGGTTAGTGGTGAGTATAGTATAGCCCTAACCCTAAAGACTACAGGCAGAAACAGCTGGTTAGTGGTGAGTATAGTATAGCCCTAACCCTAAAGACTACAGGCAGAAACAGCTGGTTAGTGGTGAGTATAGTATAGCCCTAACCCTAAAGACTACAGGCAGAAACAGCTGGTTAGTGGTGAGTATAGTATAGCCCTAACCCTAAAGACTACAGGCAGAAACAGCTGGTTAGTGGTGAGTATAGTATAGCCCTAACCCTAAAGACTACAGACAGAAACAGCTGGTTAGTGGTGAGTATAGTATAGCCCTAACCCTAAAGACTACAGGCAGAAACAGCTGGTTAGTGGTGAGTATAGTATAGCCCTAACCCTAAAGACTACAGGCAGAAACAGCTGGTTAGTGGTGAGTATAGTATAGCCCTAACCCTAAAGACTACAGACAGAAACAGCTGGTTAGTGGTGAGTATAGTATAGCCCTAACCCTAAAGACTACAGGCAGAAACAGCTGGTTAGTGGTGAGTATAGTATAGCCCTAACCCTAAAGACTACAGGCAGAAACAGCTGGTTAGTGGTGAGTATAGTATAGCCCTAACCCTAAAGACTACAGACAGAAACAGCTGGTTAGTGGTGAGTATAGTATAGCCCTAACCCTAAAGACTACAGGCAGAAACAGCTGGTTAGTGGTGAGTATAGTATAGCCCTAACCCTAAAGACTACAGGCAGAAACAGCTGGTTAGTGGTGAGTATAGTATAGCCCTAACCCTAAAGACTACAGGCAGAAACAGCTGGTTAGTGGTGAGTATAGTATAGCCCTAACCCTAAAGACTACAGGCAGAAACAGCTGGTTAGTGGTGAGTATAGTATAGCCCTAACCCTAAAGACTACAGACAGAAACAGCTGGTTAGTGGTGAGTATAGTATAGCCCTAACCCTAAAGACTACAGGCAGAAACAGCTGGTTAGTGGTGAGTATAGTATAGCCCTAACCCTAAAGACTACAGGCAGAAACAGCTGGTTAGTGGTGAGTATAGTATAGCCCTAACCCTAAAGACTACAGGCAGAAACAGCTGGTTAGTGGTGAGTATAGTATAGCCCTAACCCTAAAGACTACAGGCAGAAACAGCTGGTTAGTGGTGAGTATAGTATAGCCCTAACCCTAAAGACTACAGGCAGAAACAGCTGGTTAGTGGTGAGTATAGTATAGCCCTAACCCTAAAGACTACAGGCAGAAACAGCTGGTTAGTGGTGAGTATAGTATAGCCCTAACCCTAAAGACTACAGGCAGAAACAGCTGGTTAGTGGTGAGTATAGTATAGCCCTAACCCTAAAGACTACAGGCAGAAACAGCTGGTTAGTGGTGAGTATAGTATAGCCCTAACCCTAAAGACTACAGGCAGAAACAGCTGGTTAGTGGTGAGTATAGTATAGCCCTAACCCTAAAGACTACAGACAGAAACAGCTGGTTATTGGTGAGTATAGTATTTCCCTAACCCTAAAGACTACAGGCAGAAACAGCTGGTTAGTGGTGAGTATAGTATAGCCCTAACCCTAAAGACTACAGGCAGAAACAGCTGGTTAGTGGTGAGTATAATATAGCCCTAACCCTAAAGACTACAGACAGAAACAGCTGGTTAGTGGTGAGTATAGTATAGCCCTAACCCTAAAGACTACAGGCAGAAACAGCTGGTTAGTGGTGAGTATAGTATAGCCCTAACCCTAAAGACTACAGACAGAAACAGCTGGTTAGTGGTGAGTATAGTATAGCCCTAACCCTAAAGACTACAGACAGAAACAGCTGGTTAGTGGTGAGTATAGTATAGCCCAAAACCTAAAGACTACAGACAGAAACAGCTGGTTAGTGGTGAGTATAGTATAGCCCTAACCCTAAAGACTACAGGCAGAAACAGCTGGTTAGTGGTGAGTATAGTATAGCCCTAACCCTAAAGACTACAGGCAGAAACAGCTGGTTAGTGGTGAGAATAGTATAGCCCTAACCCTAAAGACTACAGGCAGAGACAGCTGGATAGTGGTGAGTATAGTACAGCCCTAACCCTAAAGACTACAGGCAGAAACAGCTGGTTAGTGGTGAGTATAGTATAGCCTTAACCCTAAAGACTACAGACAGAAACAGCTGGTTAGTGGTGAGTATAGTATAGCCCTAACCCTAAAGACTACAGACAGAAACAGCTGGTTAGTGGTGAGTATAGTATAGCCCTAACCCTAAAGACTACAGGCAGAAACAGCTGGTTAGTGGTGAGTATAGTATAGCCCTAACCCTAAAGACTACAGGCAGAAACAGCTGGTTAGTGGTGAGAATAGTATAGCCCTAACCCTAAAGACAACAGGCAGAAACAGCTGGTTAGTGGTGAGTATAGTATAGCCCTAACCCTAAAGACTACAGGCAGAAACAGCTGGTTAGTGGTGAGTATAGTATAGCCCTAACCCTAAAGACTACAGGCAGAAACAGCTGGTTAGTGGTGAGTATAGTATAGCCCAAACCCTAAAGACTACAGACAGAAACAGCTGGTTAGTGGTGAGTATAGTATACCCTTAACCCTAAAGACTACACGCAGAAACAGCTGGTGGGTGGTGAGTATAGTATAGCCCTAACCCTAAAGACTACAGACAGAACAGCTGGTTAGTGGTGAGTATAGTATAGCCCTAACCCTAATGACTACAGGCAGAAACAGCTGGTTAGTGGTGAGTATAGTATAGCCCTAACCCTAAAGACTACAGGCAGAAACAGCTGGTTAGTGGTGAGTATAGTATAGCCCTAACCCTAAAGACTACAGGCAGAAACAGCTGGTTAGTGGTGAGTATAGTATAGCCCTAACCCTAAAGACTACAGGCAGAAACAGCTGGTTAGTGGTGAGTATAGTATAGCCCTAACCCTAAAGACTACAGGCAGAAACAGCTGGTTAGTGGTGAGTATAGTATAGCCCTAACCCTAAAGACTACAGGCAGAAACAGCTGGTTAGTGGTGAGTATAGTATAGCCCTAACCCTAAAGACTACAGACAGAAACAGCTGGTTATTGGTGAGTATAGTATTTCCCTAACCCTAAAGACTACAGGCAGAAACAGCTGGTTAGTGGTGAGTATAGTATAGCCCTAACCCTAAAGACTACAGGCAGAAACAGCTGGTTAGTGGTGAGTATAGTATAGCCCTAACCCTAAAGACTACAGACAGAAACAGCTGGTTAGTGGTGAGTATAGTATAGCCCTAACCCTAAAGACTACAGGCAGAAACAGCTGGTTAGTGGTGAGTATAGTATAGCCCTAACCCTAAAGACTACAGACAGAAACAGCTGGTTAGTGGTGAGTATAGTATAGCCCTAACCCTAAAGACTACAGACAGAAACAGCTGGTTAGTGGTGAGTATAGTATAGCCCAAACCCTAAAGACTACAGACAGAAACAGCTGGTTAGTGGTGAGTATAGTATAGCCCTAACCCTAAAGACTACAGGCAGAAACAGCTGGTTAGTGGTGAGTATAGTATAGCCCTAACCCTAAAGACTACAGGCAGAAACAGCTGGTTAGTGGTGAGAATAGTATAGCCCTAACCCTAAAGACTACAGGCAGAGACAGCTGGTTAGTGGTGAGTATAGTACAGCCCTAACCCTAAAGACTACAGGCAGAAACAGCTGGTTAGTGGTGAGTATAGTATAGCCTTAACCCTAAAGACTACAGACAGAAACAGCTGGTTAGTGGTGAGTATAGTATAGCCCTAACCCTAAAGACTACAGACAGAAACAGCTGGTTAGTGGTGAGTATAGTATAGCCCTAACCCTAAAGACTACAGGCAGAAACAGCTGGTTAGTGGTGAGTATAGTATAGCCCTAACCCTAAAGACTACAGGCAGAAACAGCTGGTTAGTGGTGAGAATAGTATAGCCCTAACCCTAAAGACTACAGGCAGAAACAGCTGGTTAGTGGTGAGTATAGTATAGCCCTAACCCTAAAGACTACAGGCAGAAACAGCTGGTTAGTGGTGAGTATAGTATAGCCCTAACCCTAAAGACTACAGGCAGAAACAGCTGGTTAGTGGTGAGTATAGTATAGCCCAAACCCTAAAGACTACAGACAGAAACAGCTGGTTAGTGGTGAGTATAGTATACCCTTAACCCTAAAGACTACACGCAGAAACAGCTGGTGGGTGGTGAGTATAGTATAGCCCTAACCCTAAAGACTACAGACAGAACAGCTGGTTAGTGGTGAGTATAGTATAGCCTTAACCCTAATGACTACAGGCAGAAACAGCTGGTTAGTGGTGAGTATAGTATAGCCCTAACCCTAAAGACTACAGGCAGAAACAGCTGGTTAGTGGTGAGTATAGTATAGCCCTAACCCTAAAGACTACAGGCAGAAACAGCTGGTTAGTGGTGAGTATAGTATAGCCCTAACCCTAAAGACTACAGGCAGAAACAGCTGGTTAGTGGTGAGTATAGTATAGCCCTAACCCTAAAGACTACAGGCAGAAACAGCTGGTTAGTGGTGAGTATAGTATTGCCCTAACCCTAAAGACTACAGGCAGAAACAGCTGGTTAGTGGTGAGTATAGTATAGCCCTAACCCTAAAGACTACAGGCAGAAACAGCTGGTTAGTGGTGAGTATAGTATAGCCCTAACCCTAAAGACTACAGACAGAAACAGCTGGTTAGTGGTGAGTATAGTATAGCCCTAACCCTAAAGACTACAGACAGAAACAGCTGGTTAGTGGTGAGTATAGTATAGCCCTAACCCTAAAGACTACAGGCAGAAACAGCTGGTTAGTGGTGAGTATAGTATAGCCCTAACCCTAAAGACTACAGACAGAAACAGCTGGTTAGTGGTGAGTATAGTATAGCCCTAACCCTAAAGACTACAGGCAGAAACAGCTGGTTAGTGGTGAGTATAGTATAGCCCTAACCCTAAAGACTACAGACAGAAACAGCTGGTTAGTGGTGAGTATAGTATAGCCCTAACCCTAAAGACTACAGGCAGAAACAGCTGGTTAGTGGTGAGTATAGTATAGCCCTAACCCTAAAGACTACAGGCAGAAGACAGCTGGTTAGTGGTGAGTATAGTATAGCCTTAACCCTAAAGACTACAGGCAGAAACAGCTGGTTAGTGGTGAGTATAGTATAGCCCTAACCCTAAAGACTACAGACAGAAACAGCTGGTTATTGGTGAGTATAGTATTTCCCTAACCCTAAAGACTACAGGCAGAAACAGCTGGTTAGTGGTGAGTATAGTATAGCCCTAACCCTAAAGACTACAGGCAGAAACAGCTGGTTAGTGGTGAGTATAATATAGCCCTAACCCTAAAGACTACAGACAGAAACAGCTGGTTAGTGGTGAGTATAGTATAGCCCTAACCCTAAAGACTACAGGCAGAAACAGCTGGTTAGTGGTGAGTATAGTATAGCCCTAACCCTAAAGACTACAGACAGAAACAGCTGGTTAGTGGTGAGTATAGTATAGCCCTAACCCTAAAGACTACAGACAGAAACAGCTGGTTAGTGGTGAGTATAGTATAGCCCAAAACCTAAAGACTACAGACAGAAACAGCTGGTTAGTGGTGAGTATAGTATAGCCCTAACCCTAAAGACTACAGGCAGAAACAGCTGGTTAGTGGTGAGTATAGTATAGCCCTAACCCTAAAGACTACAGGCAGAAACAGCTGGTTAGTGGTGAGAATAGTATAGCCCTAACCCTAAAGACTACAGGCAGAGACAGCTGGATAGTGGTGAGTATAGTACAGCCCTAACCCTAAAGACTACAGGCAGAAACAGCTGGTTAGTGGTGAGTATAGTATAGCCCTAACCCTAAAGACTACAGGCAGAAACAGCTGGTTAGTGGTGAGTATAGTATAGCCCTAACCCTAAAGACTACAGGCAGAAACAGCTGGTTAGTGGTGAGTATAGTATAGCCCTAACCCTAAAGACTACAGGCAGAAACAGCTGGTTAGTGGTGAGTACAGTATAGCCCTAACCCTAAAGACTACAGACAGAAACAGCTGGTTAGTGGTGAGTATAGTATAGCCCTAACCCTAAAGACTACAGACAGAAACAGCTGGTTAGTGGTGAGTATAGTATAGCCCTAACCCTAAAGACTACAGGCAGAAACAGCTGGTTAGTGGTGAGTATAGTATAGCCCTAACCCTAAAGACTACAGGCAGAAACAGCTGGTTAGTGGTGAGTATAGTATAGCCCTAACCCTAAAGACTACAGGCAGAAACAGCTGGTTAGTGGTGAGTATAGTATAGCCCTAACCCTAAAGACTACAGGCAGAAACAGCTGGTTAGTGGTGAGTATAGTATAGCCCTAACCCTAAAGACTACAGGCAGAAACAGCTGGTTAGTGGTGAGTATAGTATAGCCCTAACCCTAAAGACTACAGGCAGAAACAGCTGGTTAGTGGTGAGTATAGTATAGCCCTAACCCTAAAGACTACAGGCAGAAACAGCTGGTTAGTGGTGAGTATAGTATAGCCCTAACCCTAAAGACTACAGGCAGAAACAGCTGGTTAGTGGTGAGTATAGTATAGCCCTAACCCTAAAGACTACAGGCAGAAACAGCTGGTTAGTGGTGAGTATAGTATAGCCCTAACCCTAAAGACTACAGACAGAAACAGCTGGTTAGTGGTGAGTATAGTATAGCCCTAACCCTAAAGACTACAGGCAGAAACAGCTGGTTAGTGGTGAGTATAGTATAGCCCTAACCCTAAAGACTACAGGCAGAAACAGCTGGTTAGTGGTGAGTATAGTATAGCCCTAACCCTAAAGACTACAGGCAGAAACAGCTGGTTAGTGGTGAGTATAGTATAGCCCTAACCCTAAAGACTACAGGCAGAAACAGCTGGTTAGTGGTGAGTATAGTATAGCCCTAACCCTAAAGACTACAGGCAGAAACAGCTGGTTAGTGGTGAGTATAGTATAGCCCAAACCCTAAAGACTACAGGCAGAAACAGCTGGTTAGTGGTGAGTATAGTATAGCCCTAACCCTAAAGACTACAGGCAGAAACAGCTGGTTAGTGGTGAGTATTGTATAGCCCTAACCCTAAAGACTACAGACAGAAACAGCTGGTTAGTGGTGAGTATAGTATAGCCCTAACCCTAAAGACTACAGGCAGAAACAGCAGGTTAGTGGTGAGTATAGTATAGCCCTAACCCTAAAGACTACAGGCAGAAACAGCTGGTTAGTGGTGAGTATAGTATAGCCCTAACCCTAAAGACTACAGGCAGAAACAGCTGGTTAGTGGTGAGTATAGTATAGCCCTAACCCTAAAGACTACAGGCAGAAACAGCTGGTTAGTGGTGAGTATAGTATAGCCCTAACCCTAAAGACTACAGGCAGAAACAGCTGGTTAGTGGTGAGTATAGTATAGCCCTAACCCTAAAGACTACAGGCAGAAACAGCTGGTTAGTGGTGAGTATAGTATAGCCCTAACCCTAAAGACTACAGGCAGAAACAGCTGGTTAGTGGTGAGTATATATTATTTCCCTAACCCTAAAGACTACAGGCAGAAACAGCTGGTTAGTGGTGAGTATAGTATAGCCCTAACCCTAAAGACTACAGGCAGAAACAGCTGGTTAGTGGTGAGTATAGTATAGCCCTAACCCTAAAGACTACAGACAGACAGCTGGTTATTGGTGAGTATAGTATAGCCCTAACCCTAAAGACTACAGGCAGAGACAGCTGGATAGTGGTGAGTATAGTACAGCCCTAACCCTAAAGACTACAGGCAGAAACAGCTGGTTAGTGGTGAGTATAGTATAGCCCAAACCCTAAAGACTACAGGCAGAAACAGCTGGTTAGTGGTGAGTATAGTATAGCCCTAACCCTAAAGACTACAGGCAGAAACAGCTGGTTAGTGGTGAGTATAGTATAGCCCTAACCCTAAAGACTACAGACAGAAACAGCTGGTTAGTGGTGAGTATAGTATAGCCCTAACCCTAAAGACTACAGACAGAAACAGCTGGTTAGTGGTGAGTATAGTATAGCCCAAAACCTAAAGACTACAGACAGAAACAGCTGGTTAGTGGTGAGTATAGTATAGCCCTAACCCTAAAGACTACAGGCAGAAACAGCTGGTTAGTGGTGAGTATAGTATAGCCCTAACCCTAAAGACTACAGGCAGAAACAGCTGGTTAGTGGTGAGTATAGTATAGCCCTAACCCTAAAGACTACAGGCAGAAACAGCTGGTTAGTGGTGAGTATAGTATAGCCCTAACCCTAAAGACTACAGACAGAAACAGCTGGTTAGTGGTGAGTATAGTATAGCCCTAACCCTAAAGACTACAGACAGAAACAGCTGGTTAGTGGTGAGTATAGTATAGCCCTAACCCTAAAGACTACAGGCAGAAACAGCTGGTTAGTGGTGAGTATAGTATTGCCCTAACCCTAAAGACTACAGGCAGAAACAGCTGGTTAGTGGTGAGTATAGTATAGCCCTAACCCTAAAGACTACAGGCAGAAACAGCTGGGTAGTGGTGAGTATAGTATAGCCCTAACCCTAAAGACTACAGGCAGAAACAGCTGGTTAGTGGTGAGTATAGTATAGCCCTAACCCTAAAGACTACAGGCAGAAACAGCTGGTTAGTGGTGAGTATAGTATAGCCCTAACCCTAAAGACTACAGGCAGAAACAGCTGGTTAGTGGTGAGTATTGTATAGCCCTAACCCTAAAGACTACAGACAGAAACAGCTGGTTAGTGGTGAGTATAGTATAGCCCTAACCCTAAAGACTACAGACAGAAACAGCTGGTTAGTGGTGAGTATAGTATAGCCCAAAACCTAAAGACTACAGACAGAAACAGCTGGTTAGTGGTGAGTATAGTATAGCCCTAACCCTAAAGACTACAGGCAGAAACAGCAGGTTAGTGGTGAGTATAGTATAGCCCTAACCCTAAAGACTACAGGCAGAAACAGCTGGTTAGTGGTGAGAATAGTATAGCCCTAACCCTAAAGACTACAGGCAGAAACAGCTGGTTAGTGGTGAGTATAGTACAGCCCTAACCCTAAAGACTACAGGCAGAAACAGCTGGTTAGTGGTGAGTATAGTATAGCCTTAACCCTAAAGACTACAGACAGAAACAGCTGGTTAGTGGTGAGTATAGTATAGCCCTAACCCTAAAGACTACAGGCAGAAACAGCTGGTTAGTGGTGAGTATAGTACAGCCCTAACCCTAAAGACTACAGGCAGAAACAGCAGGTTAGTGGTGAGTATAGTATAGCCCTAACCCTAAAGACTACAGGCAGAAACAGCTGGTTAGTGGTGAGAATAGTATAGCCCTAACCCTAAAGACTACAGGCAGAGACAGCTGGTTAGTGGTGAGTATAGTACAGCCCTAACCCTAAAGACTACAGGCAGAAACAGCTGGTTAGTGGTGAGTATAGTATAGCCTTAACCCTAAAGACTACAGACAGAAACAGCTGGTTAGTGGTGAGTATAGTATAGCCCTAACCCTAAAGACTACAGGCAGAAACAGCTGGTTAGTGGTGAGTATAGTACAGCCCTAACCCTAAAGACTACAGGCAGAAACAGCTGGTTAGTGGTGAGTATAGTATAGTCCTAACCCTAAAGACTACAGGCAGAAACAGCTGGTTAGTGGTGAGTATAGTATAGCCCTAACCCTAAAGACTACAGGCAGAAACAGCTGGTTAGTGGTGAGTATAGTATAGCCCTAACCCTAAAGACTACAGGCAGAAACAGCTGGTTAGTGGTGAGTATAGTATAGCCCTAACCCTAAAGACTACAGGCAGAAACAGCTGGTTAGTGGTGAGTATAGTATAGCCCTAACCCTAAAGACTACAGGCAGAAACAGCTGGTTAGTGGTGAGTATAGTATAGCCCTAACCCTAAAGACTACAGGCAGAAACAGCTGGTTAGTGGTGAGTATAGTATAGCCCTAACCCTAAAGACTACAGGCAGAAACAGCTGGTTAGTGGTGAGTATAGTATAGCCCTAACCCTAAAGACTACAGGCAGAAACAGCTGGTTAGTGGTGAGTATAGTATAGCCCTAACCCTAAAGACTACAGGCAGAAACAGCTGGTTAGTGGTGAGTATAGTATAGCCCTAACCCTAAAGACTACAGGCAGAAACAGCTGGTTAGTGGTGAGTATAGTATAGCCCTAACCCTAAAGACTACAGGCAGAAACAGCTGGTTAGTGGTGAGTATAGTATAGCCCTAACCCTAAAGACTACAGGCAGAAACAGCTGGTTAGTGGTGAGTATAGTATAGCCCTAACCCTAAAGACTACAGGCAGAAACAGCTGGTTAGTGGTGAGTATAGTATAGCCCTAACCCTAAAGACTACAGACAGAAACAGCTGGTTAGTGGTGAGTATAGTATAGCCCTAACCCTAAAGACTACAGGCAGAAACAGCTGGTTAGTGGTGAGTATAGTATAGCCCTAACCCTAAAGACTACAGGCAGAAACAGCTGGTTAGTGGTGAGTATAGTATAGCCCTAACCCTAAAGACTACAGGCAGAAACAGCTGGTTAGTGGTGAGTATAGTATAGCCCTAACCCTAAAGACTACAGGCAGAAACAGCTGGTTAGTGGTGAGTATAGTATAGCCCTAACCCTAAAGACTACAGGCAGAAACAGCTGGTTAGTGGTGAGTATAGTATAGCCCTAACCCTAAAGACTACAGGCAGAAACAGCTGGTTAGTGGTGAGTATAGTATAGCCCTAACCCTAAAGACTACAGACAGAAACAGCTGGTTAGTGGTGAGTATAGTATAGCCCTAACCCTAAAGACTACAGGCAGAAACAGCTGGTTAGTGGTGAGTATAGTATAGCCCTAACCCTAAAGACTACAGGCAGAAACATTTGGTTAGTGGTGAGTATAGTATAGCCCTAGCCCTAAAGACTACAGGCAGAAACAGCTGGTTAGTGGTGAGTATAGTATACCCTTAACCCTAAAGACTACACGCAGAAACAGCTGGTTAGTGGTGAGTATAGTATAGCCCTAACCCTAAAGACTACAGACAGAACAGCTGGTTAGTGGTGAGTATAGTATAGCCCTAACCCTAATGACTACAGGCAGAAACAGCTGGTTAGTGGTGAGTATAGTATAGCCCTAACCCTAAAGACTACAGGCAGAAACAGCTGGTTAGTGGTGAGTATAGTACAGCCCTAACCCTAAAGACTACAGGCAGAAACAGCTGGTTAGTGGTGAGTATAGTATAGCCCTAACCCTAAAGACTACAGACAGAAACAGCTGGTTAGTGGTGAGTATAGTATAGCCCTAACCCTAAAGACTACAGGCAGAAACAGCTGGTTAGTGGTGAGTATAGTATAGCCCTAACCCTAAAGACTACACGCAGAAACAGCTGGTTAGTGGTGAGTATAGTATAGCCCTAACCCTAAAGACTACAGGCAGAAACAGCTGGTTAGTGGTGAGTATAGTATAGCCCTAACCCTAAAGACTACAGACAGAAACAGCTGGTTATTGGTGAGTATAGCATAGCCCTAACCCTAAAGACTACAGGCAGAAACAGCTGGTTAGTGGTGAGTATAGTATAGCCCTAACCCTAAAGACTACAGGCAGAAACAGCTGGTTAGTGGTGAGTATAGTATAGCCCTAACCCTAAAGACTACAGGCAGAAACAGCTGGTTAGTGGTGAGTATAGTATAGCCCTAACCCTAAAGACTACAGGCAGAAACAGCTGGTTAGTGGTGAGTATAGTATAGCCCTAACCCTAAAGACTACAGGCAGAAACAGCTGGTTAGTGGTGAGTATAGTATAGCCTTAACCCTAAAGACTACACGCAGAAACAGCTGGTTAGTGGTGAGTATAGTACAGCCCTAACCCTAAAGACTACAGGCAGAAACAGCTGGTTAGTGGTGAGTATAGTATAGCCCTAACCCTAAAGACTACAGACAGAAACAGCTGGTTAGTGGTGAGTATAGTATAGCCCTAACCCTAAAGACTACAGGCAGAAACAGCTGGTTAGTGGTGAGTATAGTATAGCCCTAACCCTAAAGACTACAGGCAGAAACAGCTGGTTAGTGGTGAGTATAGTATAGCCCTAACCCTAAAGACTACAGGCAGAAACAGCTGGTTAGTGGTGAGTATAGTATAGCCCTAACCCTAAAGACTACAGACAGAAACAGCTGGTTAGTGGTGAGTATAGTATAGCCCTAACCCTAAAGACTACAGGCAGAAACAGCTGGTTAGTGGTGAGTATAGTATAGCCCTAACCCTAAAGACTACAGGCAGAAACAGCTGGTTAGTGGTGAGTATAGTATAGCCCTAACCCTAAAGACTACAGGCAGAAACAGCTGGTTAGTGGTGAGTATAGTATAGCCCTAACCCTAAAGACTACAGACAGAAACAGCTGGTTATTGGTGAGTATAGTATAGACCTAACCCTAAAGACTACAGGCAGAGACAGCTGGATAGTGGTGAGTATAGTACAGCCCTAACCCTAAAGACTACAGGCAGAAACAGCTGGTTAGTGGTGAGTATAGTATAGCCCAAACCCTAAAGACTACAGGCAGAAACAGCTGGTTAGTGGTGAGTATAGTATAGCCCTAACCCTAAAGACTACAGGCAGAAACAGCTGGTTAGTGGTGAGTATTGTATTTCCCTAACCCTAAACACTACAGGCAGAAACAGCTGGTTAGTGGTGAGTATAGTATAGCCCTAGCCCTAAAGACTACAGGCAGAAACAGCTGGTTAGTGGTGAGTATAGTATACCCTTAACCCTAAAGACTACACGCAGAAACAGCTGGTTAGTGGTGAGTATAGTATAGCCCTAACCCTAAAGACTACAGACAGAACAGCTGGTTAGTGGTGAGTATAGTATAGCCCTAACCCTAATGACTACAGGCAGAAACAGCTGGTTAGTGGTGAGTATAGTATAGCCCTAACCCTAAAGACTACAGGCAGAAACAGCTGGTTAGTGGTGAGTATAGTACAGCCCTAACCCTAAAGACTACAGGCAGAAACAGCTGGTTAGTGGTGAGTATAGTATAGCCCTAACCCTAAAGACTACAGGCAGAAACAGCTGGTTAGTGGTGAGTATAGTATAGCCCTAACCCTAAAGACTACAGGCAGAAACAGCTGGTTAGTGGTGAGTATAGTATAGCCCTAACCCTAAAGACTACAGACAGAAAAAGCTGGTTAGTGGTGAGTATAGTATAGCCCTAACCCTAAAGACTACAGGCAGAAACAGCTGGTTAGTGGTGAGTATAGTATAGCCCTAACCCTAAAGACTACACGCAGAAACATCTGGTTAGTGGTGAGTATAGTATAGCCCTAACCCTAATGACTACAGGCAGAAACAGCTGGTTAGTGGTGAGTATAGTATAGCCCTAACCCTAAAGACTACAGGCAGAAACAGCTGGTTAGTGGTGAGTATAGTACAGCCCTAACCCTAAAGACTACAGACAGAAACAGCTGGTTAGTGGTGAGTATAGTATAGCCCTAACCCTAAAGACTACAGGCAGAAACAGCTGGTTAGTGGTGAGTATAGTATAGCCCTAACCCTAAAGACTACAGGCAGAAACAGCTGGTTAGTGGTGAGTATAGTATAGCCCTAACCCTAAAGACTACAGACAGAAAAAGCTGGTTAGTGGTGAGTATAGTATAGCCCTAACCCTAAAGACTACAGGCAGAAACAGCTGGTTAGTGGTGAGTATAGTATAGCCCTAACCCTAAAGACTACAGGCAGAAACAGCTGGTTAGTGGTGAGTATAGTATAGCCCTAACCCTAAAGACTACAGACAGAAACAGCTGGTTAGTGGTGAGTATAGTATAGCCCTATCCCTAAAGACTACAGGCAGAAACAGCTGGTTAGTGGTGAGTATAGTATAGCCCTAACCCTAAAGACTACAGGCAGAAACAGCTGGTTAGTGGTGAGTATAGTATAGCCCTAACCCTAAAGACTACAGACAGAAACAGCTGGTTAGTGGTGAGTATAGTATAGCCCTATCCCTAAAGACTACAGGCAGAAACAGCTGGTTAGTGGTGAGTATAGTATAGCCCTAACCCTAAAGACTACAGGCAGAAACATTTGGTTAGTGGTGAGTATAGTATAGCCCTAGCCCTAAAGACTACAGGCAGAAACAGCTGGTTAGTGGTGAGTATAGTATACCCTTAACCCTAAAGACTACACGCAGAAACAGCTGGTTAGTGGTGAGTATAGTATAGCCCTAACCCTAAAGACTACACGCAGAAACATCTGGTTAGTGGTGAGTATAGTATAGCCCTAACCCTAATGACTACAGGCAGAAACAGCTGGTTAGTGGTGAGTATAGTATAGCCCTAACCCTAAAGACTACAGGCAGAAACAGCTGGTTAGTGGTGAGTATAGTACAGCCCTAACCCTAAAGACTACAGGCAGAAACAGCTGGTTAGTGGTGAGTATAGTATAGCCCTAACCCTAAAGACTACAGACAGAAAAAGCTGGTTAGTGGTGAGTATAGTATAGCCCTAACCCTAAAGACTACAGGCAGAAACAGCTGGTTAGTGGTGAGTATAGTATAGCCCTAACCCTAAAGACTACACGCAGAAACATCTGGTTAGTGGTGAGTATAGTATAGCCCTAACCCTAAAGACTACAGGCAGAAACAGCTGGTTAGTGGTGAGTATAGTATAGCCCTAACCCTAAAGACTACAGACAGAAACAGCTGGTTAATGGTGAGTATAGCATAGCCCTAACCCTAAAGGCTACAGGCAGAAACAGCTGGTTAGTGGTGAGTATAGTATAGCCCTAACCCTAAAGACTACAGGCAGAAACAGCTGGTTAGTGGTGAGTATAGTATAGCCTTAACCCTAAAGACTACAGGCAGAAACAGCTGGTTAGTGGTGAGTATAGTATAGCCCTAACCCTAAAGACTACAGACAGAAACAGCTGGTTATTGGTGAGTATAGTATAGCCCTAACCCTAAAGACTACAGGCAGAGACAGCTGGATAGTGGTGAGTATAGTACAGCCCTAACCCTAAAGACTACAGGCAGAAACAGCTGGTTAGTGGTGAGTATAGTATAGCCCAAACCCTAAAGACTACAGGCAGAAACAGCTGGTTAGTGGTGAGTATAGTATAGCCCTAACCCTAAAGACTACAGGCAGAAACAGCTGGTTAGTGGTGAGTATTGTATTTCCCTAACCCTAAACACTACAGGCAGAAACAGCTGGTTAGTGGTGAGTATAGTATAGCCCTAACCCTAAAGACTACAGGCAGAAACAGCTGGTTAGTGGTGAGTATAGTATAGCCCTAACCCTAAAGACTACAGACAGAAACAGCTGGTTAGTGGTGAGTATAGTATAGCCCTATCCCTAAAGACTACAGGCAGAAACAGCTCGTTAGTGGTGAGTATAGTATAGCCCTAACCCTAAAGACTACAGGCAGAAACATTTGGTTAGTGGTGAGTATAGTATAGCCCTAGCCCTAAAGACTACAGGCAGAAACAGCTGGTTAGTGGTGAGTATAGTATACCCTTAACCCTAAAGACTACACGCAGAAACAGCTGGTTAGTGGTGAGTATAGTATAGCCCTAACCCTAAAGACTACAGACAGAACAGCTGGTTAGTGGTGAGTATAGTATAGCCCTAACCCTAATGACTACAGGCAGAAACAGCTGGTTAGTGGTGAGTATAGTATAGCCCTAACCCTAAAGACTACAGGCAGAAACAGCTGGTTAGTGGTGAGTATAGTACAGCCCTAACCCTAAAGACTACAGGCAGAAACAGCTGGTTAGTGGTGAGTATAGTATAGCCCTAACCCTAAAGACTACAGGCAGAAACAGCTGGTTAGTGGTGAGTATAGTATAGCCCTAACCCTAAAGACTACAGGCAGAAACAGCTGGTTAGTGGTGAGTATAGTATAGCCCTAACCCTAAAGACTACAGACAGAAAAAGCTGGTTAGTGGTGAGTATAGTATAGCCCTAACCCTAAAGACTACAGGCAGAAACAGCTGGTTAGTGGTGAGTATAGTATAGCCCTAACCCTAAAGACTACACGCAGAAACATCTGGTTAGTGGTGAGTATAGTATAGCCCTAACCCTAATGACTACAGGCAGAAACAGCTGGTTAGTGGTGAGTATAGTATAGCCCTAACCCTAAAGACTACAGGCAGAAACAGCTGGTTAGTGGTGAGTATAGTACAGCCCTAACCCTAAAGACTACAGACAGAAACAGCTGGTTAGTGGTGAGTATAGTATAGCCCTAACCCTAAAGACTACAGGCAGAAACAGCTGGTTAGTGGTGAGTATAGTATAGCCCTAACCCTAAAGACTACAGGCAGAAACAGCTGGTTAGTGGTGAGTATAGTATAGCCCTAACCCTAAAGACTACAGACAGAAAAAGCTGGTTAGTGGTGAGTATAGTATAGCCCTAACCCTAAAGACTACAGGCAGAAACAGCTGGTTAGTGGTGAGTATAGTATAGCCCTAACCCTAAAAACTACAGGCAGAGACAGCTGGTTAGTGGTGAGTATAGTATAGCCTTAACCCTAAAGACTACAGGCAGAAACAGCTGGTTAGTGGTGAGTATAGTATATCCCTAACACTAAAGACTACAGACAGAAACAGCTGGTTATTGGTGAGTATAGTATAGCCCTAACCCTAAAGACTACAGGCAGAAACAGCTGGTTAGTGGTGAGTATAGTATAGCCCTAACCCTAAAGACTACAGACAGAAACAGCTGGTTAGTGGTGAGTATAGTATAGCCCTAACCCTAAAGACTACAGGCAGAAACAGCTGGTTAGTGGTGAGTATAGTATAGCCCTAACCCTAAAGACTACAGACAGAAACAGCTGGTTAATGGTGAGTATAGCATAGCCCTAACCCTAAAGACTACAGGCAGAAACAGCTGGTTAGTGGTGAGTATAGTATAGCCCTAACCCTAAAGACTACAGGCAGAAACAGCTGGTTAGTGGTGAGTATAGTATAGCCTTAACCCTAAAGACTACAGGCAGAAATAGCTGGTTAGTGGTGAGTATAGTATAGCCCTAACCCTAAAGACTACAGACAGAAACAGCTGGTTATTGGTGAGTATAGTATAGCCCTAACCCTAAAGACTACAGGCAGAGACAGCTGGATAGTGGTGAGTATAGTACAGCCCTAACCCTAAAGACTACAGGCAGAAACAGCTGGTTAGTGGTGAGTATAGTATAGCCCAAACCCTAAAGACTACAGGCAGAAACAGCTGGTTAGTGGTGAGTATAGTATAGCCCTAACCCTAAAGACTACAGGCAGAAACAGCTGGTTAGTGGTGAGTATTGTATTTCCCTAACCCTAAACACTACAGGCAGAAACAGCTGGTTAGTGGTGAGTATAGTATAGCCCTAACCCTAAAGACTACAGGCAGAAACAGCTGGTTAGTGGTGAGTATAGTATAGCCCTAACCCTAAAGACTACAGACAGAAACAGCTGGTTAGTGGTGAGTATAGTATAGCCCTATCCCTAAAGACTACAGGCAGAAACAGCTGGTTAGTGGTGAGTATAGTATAGCCCTAACCCTAAAGACTACAGGCAGAAACATTTGGTTAGTGGTGAGTATAGTATAGCCCTAGCCCTAAAGACTACAGGCAGAAACAGCTGGTTAGTGGTGAGTATAGTATACCCTTAACCCTAAAGACTACACGCAGAAACAGCTGGTTAGTGGTGAGTATAGTATAGCCCTAACCCTAAAGACTACAGACAGAACAGCTGGTTAGTGGTGAGTATAGTATAGCCCTAACCCTAATGACTACAGGCAGAAACAGCTGGTTAGTGGTGAGTATAGTATAGCCCTAACCCTAAAGACTACAGGCAGAAACAGCTGGTTAGTGGTGAGTATAGTACAGCCCTAACCCTAAAGACTACAGGCAGAAACAGCTGGTTAGTGGTGAGTATAGTATAGCCCTAACCCTAAAGACTACAGGCAGAAACAGCTGGTTAGTGGTGAGTATAGTATAGCCCTAACCCTAAAGACTACAGGCAGAAACAGCTGGTTAGTGGTGAGTATAGTATAGCCCTAACCCTAAAGACTACAGACAGAAAAAGCTGGTTAGTGGTGAGTATAGTATAGCCCTAACCCTAAAGACTACAGGCAGAAACAGCTGGTTAGTGGTGAGTATAGTATAGCCCTAACCCTAAAGACTACACGCAGAAACATCTGGTTAGTGGTGAGTATAGTATAGCCCTAACCCTAATGACTACAGGCAGAAACAGCTGGTTAGTGGTGAGTATAGTATAGCCCTAACCCTAAAGACTACAGGCAGAAACAGCTGGTTAGTGGTGAGTATAGTACAGCCCTAACCCTAAAGACTACAGACAGAAACAGCTGGTTAGTGGTGAGTATAGTATAGCCCTAACCCTAAAGACTACAGGCAGAAACAGCTGGTTAGTGGTGAGTATAGTATAGCCCTAACCCTAAAGACTACAGGCAGAAACAGCTGGTTAGTGGTGAGTATAGTATAGCCCTAACCCTAAAGACTACAGACAGAAAAAGCTGGTTAGTAGTGAGTATAGTATAGCCCTAACCCTAAAGACTACAGGCAGAAACAGCTGGTTAGTGGTGAGTATAGTATAGCCCTAACCCTAAAAACTACAGGCAGAGACAGCTGGTTAGTGGTGAGTATAGTATAGCCTTAACCCTAAAGACTACAGGCAGAAACAGCTGGTTAGTGGTGAGTATAGTATATCCCTAACACTAAAGACTACAGACAGAAACAGCTGGTTATTGGTGAGTATAGTATAGCCCTAACCCTAAAGACTACAGGCAGAAACAGCTGGTTAGTGGTGAGTATAGTATAGCCCTAACCCTAAAGACTACAGACAGAAACAGCTGGTTAGTGGTGAGTATAGTATAGCCCTAACCCTAAAGACTACAGGCAGAAACAGCTGGTTAGTGGTGAGTATAGTATAGCCCAAACCCTAAAGACTACAGGCAGAAACAGCTGGTTAGTGGTGAGTATAGTATACCCTTAACCCTAAAGACTACATGCAGAAACAGCTGGTTAGTGGTGAGTATAGTATAGCCCTAACCCTAAAGACTACAGACAGAACAGCTGGTTAGTGGTGAGTATAGTATAGCCCTAACCCTAATGACTACAGGCAGAAACAGCTGGTTAGTGGTGAGTATAGTATAGCCCTAACCCTAAAGACTACAGGCAGAAACAGCTGGTTAGTGGTGAGTATAGTACAGCCCTAACCCTAAAGACTACAGGCAGAAACAGCTGGTTAGTGGTGAGTATAGTATAGCCCTAACCCTAAAGACTACAGGCAGAAACAGCTGGTTAGTGGTGAGTATAGTATAGCCCTAACCCTAAAGACTACAGGCAGAAACAGCTGGTTAGTGGTGAGTATAGTATAGCCCTAACCCTAAAGACTACAGGCAGAAACAGCTGGTTAGTGGTGAGTATAGTATAGCCCTAACCCTAAAAACTACAGGCAGAGACAGCTGGTTAGTGGTGAGTATAGTATAGCCTTAACCCTAAAGACTACAGGCAGAAACAGCTGGTTAGTGGTGAGTATAGTATATCCCTAACACTAAAGACTACAGACAGAAACAGCTGGTTATTGGTGAGTATAGTATAGCCCTAACCCTAAAGACTACAGGCAGAAACAGCTGGTTAGTGGTGAGTATAGTATAGCCCTAACCCTAAAGACTACAGACAGAAACAGCTGGTTAGTGGTGAGTATAGTATAGCCCTAACCCTAAAGACTACATGCAGAAACAGCTGGTTAGTGGTGAGTATAGTATAGCCCTAACCCTAAAGACTACAGACAGAAACAGCTGGTTAATGGTGAGTATAGCATAGCCCTAACCCTAAAGACTACAGGCAGAAACAGCTGGTTAGTGGTGAGTATAGTATAGCCCTAACCCTAAAGACTACAGGCAGAAACAGCTGGTTAGTGGTGAGTATAGTATAGCCTTAACCCTAAAGACTACAGGCAGAAACAGCTGGTTAGTGGTGAGTATAGTATAGCCCTAACCCTAAAGACTACAGACAGAAACAGCTGGTTATTGGTGAGTATAGTATAGCCCTAACCCTAAAGACTACAGGCAGAGACAGCTGGATAGTGGTGAGTATAGTACAGCCCTAACCCTAAAGACTACAGGCAGAAACAGCTGGTTAGTGGTGAGTATAGTATAGCCCAAACCCTAAAGACTACAGGCAGAAACAGCTGGTTAGTGGTGAGTATAGTATAGCCCTAACCCTAAAGACTACAGGCAGAAACAGCTGGTTAGTGGTGAGTATAGTATAGCCCTAACCCTAAACACTACAGGCAGAAACAGCTGGTTAGTGGTGAGTATAGTATAGCCCTAACCCTAAAGACTACAGGCAGAAACAGCTGGTTAGTGGTGAGTATAGTATAGCCCTAACCCTAAAGACTACAGACAGAAACAGCTGGTTAGTGGTGAGTATAGTATAGCCCTATCCCTAAAGACTACAGGCAGAAACAGCTGGTTAGTGGTGAGTATAGTATAGCCCTAACCCTAAAGACTACAGGCAGAAACATTTGGTTAGTGGTGAGTATAGTATAGCCCTAGCCCTAAAGACTACAGGCAGAAACAGCTGGTTAGTGGTGAGTATAGTATACCCTTAACCCTAAAGACTACACGCAGAAACAGCTGGTTAGTGGTGAGTATAGTATAGCCCTAACCCTAAAGACTACAGACAGAACAGCTGGTTAGTGGTGAGTATAGTATAGCCCTAACCCTAATGACTACAGGCAGAAACAGCTGGTTAGTGGTGAGTATAGTATAGCCCTAACCCTAAAGACTACAGGCAGAAACAGCTGGTTAGTGGTGAGTATAGTACAGCCCTAACCCTAAAGACTACAGGCAGAAACAGCTGGTTAGTGGTGAGTATAGTATAGCCCTAACCCTAAAGACTACAGGCAGAAACAGCTGGTTAGTGGTGAGTATAGTATAGCCCTAACCCTAAAGACTACAGGCAGAAACAGCTGGTTAGTGGTGAGTATAGTATAGCCCTAACCCTAAAGACTACAGACAGAAAAAGCTGGTTAGTGGTGAGTATAGTATAGCCCTAACCCTAAAGACTACAGGCAGAAACAGCTGGTTAGTGGTGAGTATAGTATAGCCCTAACCCTAAAGACTACACGCAGAAACATCTGGTTAGTGGTGAGTATAGTATAGCCCTAACCCTAATGACTACAGGCAGAAACAGCTGGTTAGTGGTGAGTATAGTACAGCCCTAACCCTAAAGACTACAGGCAGAAACAGCTGGTTAGTGGTGAGTATAGTACAGCCCTAACCCTAAAGACTACAGACAGAAACAGCTGGTTAGTGGTGAGTATAGTATAGCCCTAACCCTAAAGACTACAGGCAGAAACAGCTGGTTAGTGGTGAGTATAGTATAGCCCTAACCCTAAAGACTACAGGCAGAAACAGCTGGTTAGTGGTGAGTATAGTATAGCCCTAACCCTAAAGACTACAGACAGAAAAAGCTGGTTAGTGGTGAGTATAGTATAGCCCTAACCCTAAAGACTACAGGCAGAAACAGCTGGTTAGTGGTGAGTATAGTATAGCCCTAACCCTAAAAACTACAGGCAGAGACAGCTGGTTAGTGGTGAGTATAGTATAGCCTTAACCCTAAAGACTACAGGCAGAAACAGCTGGTTAGTGGTGAGTATAGTATATCCCTAACACTAAAGACTACAGACAGAAACAGCTGGTTATTGGTGAGTATAGTATAGCCCTAACCCTAAAGACTACAGGCAGAAACAGCTGGTTAGTGGTGAGTATAGTATAGCCCTAACCCTAAAGACTACAGACAGAAACAGCTGGTTAGTGGTGAGTATAGTATAGCCCTAACCCTAAAGACTACAGGCAGAAACAGCTGGTTAGTGGTGAGTATAGTATAGCCCAAACCCTAAAGACTACAGACAGAAACAGCTGGTTAGTGGTGAGTATAGTATAGTATAGCCCTAACCCTAAAGACTACAGGCAGAAACAGCTGGTTAGTGGTGAGTATAGTATAGCCCTAACCCTAAAGACTACAGGCAGAAACAGCTGGTTAGTGGTGAGTATAGTATAGCCCTAACCCTAAAGACTACAGGCAGAAACAGCTGGTTAGTGGTGAGTATAGTATACCCTTAACCCTAAAGACTACATGCAGAAACAGCTGGTTAGTGGTGAGTATAGTATAGCCCTAACCCTAAAGACTACAGACAGAACAGCTGGTTAGTGGTGAGTATAGTATAGCCCTAACCCTAATGACTACAGGCAGAAACAGCTGGTTAGTGGTGAGTATAGTATAGCCCTAACCCTAAAGACTACAGGCAGAAACAGCTGGTTAGTGGTGAGTATAGTACAGCCCTAACCCTAAAGACTACAGGCAGAAACAGCTGGTTAGTGGTGAGTATAGTATAGCCCTAACCCTAAAGACTACAGGCAGAAACAGCTGGTTAGTGGTGAGTATAGTATAGCCCTAACCCTAAAGACTACAGGCAGAAACAGCTGGTTAGTGGTGAGTATAGTATTGCCCTAACCCTAAAGACTACAGGCAGAAACAGCTGGTTAGTGGTGAGTATAGTATAGCCCTAACCCTAAAGACTACAGGCAGAAACAGCTGGTTAGTGGTGAGTATAGTATAGCCCTAACACTAAAGACTACAGACAGAAACAGCTGGTTAGTGGTGAGTATAGTATAGCCCTAACCCTAAAGACTACAGGTAGAAACAGCTGGTTAGTGGTGAGTATAGTATAGCCCTAACCCTAAAGACTACAGGCAGAAACAGCTGGTTAGTGGTGAGTATAGTATTGCCCTAACCCTAAAGACTACAGACAGAAACAGCTGGTTAGTGGTGAGTATAGTATAGCCCTAACCCTAAAGACTACAGGCAGAAACAGCTGGTTAGTGGTGAGTATAGTATAGCCCTAAACCTAACAACTACAGACAGAAACAGCTGGTTAGTGGTGAGTATAGTATAGCCCTAACCCTAAAGACTACAGGCAGAAACAGCTGGTTAGTGGTGAGTATAGTATAGCCCTAACCCTAAAGACTACAGGCAGAAACAGCTGGTTAGTGGTGAGTATAGTATAGCCTTAACCCTAAAGACTACAGACAGAAACAGCTGGTTAGTGGTGAGTATAGTATAGCCCTAACCCTAAAGACTACAGGCAGAAACAGCTGGTTAGTGGTGAGTATAGTATAGCCCTAACCCTAAAGACTACAGGCAGAAACAGCTGGTTAGTGGTGAGTATAGTATAGCCCTAACCCTAAAGACTACAGACAGAAACAGCTGGTTAGTGGTGAGTATAGTATAGCCCTAACCCTAAAGACTACAGGCAGAAACAGCTGGTTAGTGGTGAGTATAGTATAGCCCTAACCCTAAAGACTACAGGCAGAAACAGCTGGTTAGTGGTGAGTATAGTATAGCCCTAACCCTAAAGACTACAGGCAGAAACAGCTGGTTAGTGGTGAGTATAGTATAGCCCTAACCCTAAAGACTACAGACAGAAACAGCTGGTTAATGGTGAGTATAGTATAGCCCTAACCCTAAAGACTACAGGCAGAAACAGCTGGTTAGTGGTGAGTATAGTATAGCCCTAACCCTAAAGACTACAGACAGAAACAGCTGGTTATTGGTGAGTATAGTATTTCCCTAACCCTAAAGACTACAGGCAGAAACAGCTGGTTAGTGGTGAGTATAGTATAGCCCTAACCCTAAAGACTACAGGCAGAAACAGCTGGTTAGTGGTGAGTATAATATAGCCCTAACCCTAAAGACTACAGACAGAAACAGCTGGTTAGTGGTGAGTATAGTATAGCCCTAACCCTAAAGACTACAGGCAGAAACAGCTGGTTAGTGGTGAGTATAGTATAGCCCTAACCCTAAAGACTACAGACAGAAACAGCTGGTTAGTGGTGAGTATAGTATAGCCCTAACCCTAAAGACTACAGACAGAAACAGCTGGTTAGTGGTGAGTATAGTATAGCCCAAAACCTAAAGACTACAGACAGAAACAGCTGGTTAGTGGTGAGTATAGTATAGCCCTAACCCTAAAGACTACAGGCAGAAACAGCTGGTTAGTGGTGAGTATAGTATAGCCCTAACCCTAAAGACTACAGGCAGAAACAGCTGGTTAGTGGTGAGAATAGTATAGCCCTAACCCTAAAGACTACAGGCAGAGACAGCTGGATAGTGGTGAGTATAGTACAGCCCTAACCCTAAAGACTACAGGCAGAAACAGCTGGTTAGTGGTGAGTATAGTATAGCCTTAACCCTAAAGACTACAGACAGAAACAGCTGGTTAGTGGTGAGTATAGTATAGCCCTAACCCTAAAGACTACAGACAGAAACAGCTGGTTAGTGGTGAGTATAGTATAGCCCTAACCCTAAAGACTACAGGCAGAAACAGCTGGTTAGTGGTGAGTATAGTATAGCCCTAACCCTAAAGACTACAGGCAGAAACAGCTGGTTAGTGGTGAGAATTGTATAGCCCTAACCCTAAAGACAACAGGCAGAAACAGCTGGTTAGTGGTGAGTATAGTATAGCCCTAACCCTAAAGACTACAGGCAGAAACAGCTGGTTCGTGGTGAGTATAGTATAGCCCTAACCCTAAAGACTACAGGCAGAAACAGCTGGTTAGTGGTGAGTATAGTATAGCCCAAACCCTAAAGACTACAGACAGAAACAGCTGGTTAGTGGTGAGTATAGTATACCCTTAACCCTAAAGACTACACGCAGAAACAGCTGGTGGGTGGTGAGTATAGTATAGCCCTAACCCTAAAGACTACAGACAGAACAGCTGGTTAGTGGTGAGTATAGTATAGCCTTAACCCTAATGACTACAGGCAGAAACAGCTGGTTAGTGGTGAGTATAGTATAGCCCTAACCCTAAAGACTACAGGCAGAAACAGCTGGTTAGTGGTGAGTATAGTATAGCCCTAACCCTAAAGACTACAGGCAGAAACAGCTGGTTAGTGGTGAGTATAGTATAGCCCTAACCCTAAAGACTACAGGCAGAAACAGCTGGTTAGTGGTGAGTATAGTATAGCCCTAACCCTAAAGACTACAGGCAGAGACAGCTGGTTAGTGGTGAGTATAGTATAGCCTTAACCCTAAAGACTACAGGCAGAAACAGCTGGTTAGTGGTGAGTATAGTATAGCCCTAACCCTAAAGACTACAGACAGAAACAGCTGGTTATTGGTGAGTATAGTATTTCCCTAACCCTAAAGACTACAGGCAGAAACAGCTGGTTAGTGGTGAGTATAGTATAGCCCTAACCCTAAAGACTACAGGCAGAAACAGCTGGTTAGTGGTGAGTATAATATAGCCCTAACCCTAAAGACTACAGACAGAAACAGCTGGTTAGTGGTGAGTATAGTATAGCCCTAACCCTAAAGACTACAGGCAGAAACAGCTGGTTAGTGGTGAGTATAGTATAGCCCTAACCCTAAAGACTACAGACAGAAACAGCTGGTTAGTGGTGAGTATAGTATAGCCCTAACCCTAAAGACTACAGACAGAAACAGCTGGTTAGTGGTGAGTATAGTATAGCCCAAAACCTAAAGACTACAGACAGAAACAGCTGGTTAGTGGTGAGTATAGTATAGCCCTAACCCTAAAGACTACAGGCAGAAACAGCTGGTTAGTGGTGAGTATAGTATAGCCCTAACCCTAAAGACTACAGGCAGAAACAGCTGGTTAGTGGTGAGAATAGTATAGCCCTAACCCTAAAGACTACAGGCAGAGACAGCTGGATAGTGGTGAGTATAGTACAGCCCTAACCCTAAAGACTACAGGCAGAAACAGCTGGTTAGTGGTGAGTATAGTATAGCCTTAACCCTAAAGACTACAGACAGAAACAGCTGGTTAGTGGTGAGTATAGTATAGCCCTAACCCTAAAGACTACAGACAGAAACAGCTGGTTAGTGGTGAGTATAGTATAGCCCTAACCCTAAAGACTACAGGCAGAAACAGCTGGTTAGTGGTGAGTATAGTATAGCCCTAACCCTAAAGACTACAGGCAGAAACAGCTGGTTAGTGGTGAGAATTGTATAGCCCTAACCCTAAAGACAACAGGCAGAAACAGCTGGTTAGTGGTGAGTATAGTATAGCCCTAACCCTAAAGACTACAGGCAGAAACAGCTGGTTCGTGGTGAGTATAGTATAGCCCTAACCCTAAAGACTACAGGCAGAAACAGCTGGTTAGTGGTGAGTATAGTATAGCCCAAACCCTAAAGACTACAGACAGAAACAGCTGGTTAGTGGTGAGTATAGTATACCCTTAACCCTAAAGACTACACGCAGAAACAGCTGGTGGGTGGTGAGTATAGTATAGCCCTAACCCTAAAGACTACAGACAGAACAGCTGGTTAGTGGTGAGTATAGTATAGCCTTAACCCTAATGACTACAGGCAGAAACAGCTGGTTAGTGGTGAGTATAGTATAGCCCTAACCCTAAAGACTACAGGCAGAAACAGCTGGTTAGTGGTGAGTATAGTATAGCCCTAACCCTAAAGACTACAGGCAGAAACAGCTGGTTAGTGGTGAGTATAGTATAGCCCTAACCCTAAAGACTACAGGCAGAAACAGCTGGTTAGTGGTGAGTATAGTATAGCCCTAACCCTAAAGACTACAGGCAGAAACAGCTGGTTAGTGGTGAGTATAGTATTGCCCTAACCCTAAAGACTACAGGCAGAAACAGCTGGTTAGTGGTGAGTATAGTATAGCCCTAACCCTAAAGACTACAGGCAGAAACAGCTGGTTAGTGGTGAGTATAGTATAGCCCTAACACTAAAGACTACAGACAGAAACAGCTGGTTAGTGGTGAGTATAGTATAGCCCTAACCCTAAAGACTACAGACAGAAACAACTGGTTAGTGGTGAGTATAGTATAGCCCTAACCCTAAAGACTACAGGCAGAAACAGCTGGTTAGTGGTGAGTATAGTATAGCCCTAACCCTAAAGACTACAGACAGAAACAGCTGGTTAGTGGTGAGTATAGTATAGCCCTAACCCTAAAGACTACAGGCAGAAACAGCTGGTTAGTGGTGAGTATAGTATAGCCCTAACCCTAAAAACTACAGACAGAAACAGCTGGTTAGTGGTGAGTATAGTATAGCCCTAACCCTAAAGACTACAGGCAGAAACAGCTGGTTAGTGGTGAGTATAGTATAGCCCTAACCCTAAAGACTACAGGCAAAGACAGCTGGTTAGTGGTGAGTATAGTATAGCCTTAACCCTAAAGACTACAGGCAGAAACAGCTGGTTAGTGGTGAGTATAGTATAGCCCTAACCCTAAAGACTACAGACAGAAACAGCTGGTTATTGGTGAGTATAGTATTTCCCTAACCCTAAAGACTACAGGCAGAAACAGCTGGTTAGTGGTGAGTATAGTATAGCCCTAACCCTAAAGACTACAGGCAGAAACAGCTGGTTAGTGGTGAGTATAATATAGCCCTAACCCTAAAGACTACAGACAGAAACAGCTGGTTAGTGGTGAGTATAGTATAGCCCTAACCCTAAAGACTACAGGCAGAAACAGCTGGTTAGTGGTGAGTATAGTATAGCCCTAACCCTAAAGACTACAGACAGAAACAGCTGGTTAGTGGTGAGTATAGTATAGCCCTAACCCTAAAGACTACAGACAGAAACAGCTGGTTAGTGGTGAGTATAGTATAGCCCAAAACCTAAAGACTACAGACAGAAACAGCTGGTTAGTGGTGAGTATAGTATAGCCCTAACCCTAAAGACTACAGGCAGAAACAGCTGGTTAGTGGTGAGTATAGTATAGCCCTAACCCTAAAGACTACAGGCAGAAACAGCTGGTTAGTGGTGAGAATAGTATAGCCCTAACCCTAAAGACTACAGGCAGAGACAGCTGGATAGTGGTGAGTATAGTACAGCCCTAACCCTAAAGACTACAGGCAGAAACAGCTGGTTAGTGGTGAGTATAGTATAGCCTTAACCCTAAAGACTACAGGCAGAAACAGCTGGTTAGTGGTGAGTATAGTATAGTCCTAACCCTAAAGACTACAGGCAGAAACAGCTGGTTAGTGGTGAGTATAGTATAGCCCTAACCCTAAAGACTACAGGCAGAAACAGCTGGTTAGTGGTGAGTACAGTATAGCCCTAACCCTAAAGACTACAGACAGAAACAGCTGGTTAGTGGTGAGTATAGTATAGCCCTAACCCTAAAGACTACAGACAGAAACAGCTGGTTAGTGGTGAGTATAGTATAGCCCTAACCCTAAAGACTACAGGCAGAAACAGCTGGTTAGTGGTGAGTATAGTATTGCCCTAACCCTAAAGACTACAGGCAGAAACAGCTGGTTAGTGGTGAGTATAGTATAGCCCTAACCCTAAAGACTACAGGCAGAAACAGCTGGGTAGTGGTGAGTATAGTATAGCCCTAACCCTAAAGACTACAGGCAGAAACAGCTGGTTAGTGGTGAGTATAGTATACCCCTAACCCTAAAGACTACAGGCAGAAACAGCTGGTTAGTGGTGAGTATTGTATAGCCCTAACCCTAAAGACTACAGGCAGAAACAGCTGGTTAGTGGTGAGTATAGTATAGCCCTAACCCTAAAGACTACAGGCAGAAACAGCTGGGTAGTGGTGAGTATAGTATAGCCCAAACCCTAAAGACTACAGGCAGAAACAGCTGGTTAGTGGTGAGTATAGTATAGCCCTAACCCTAAAGACTACAGGCAGAAACAGCTGGTTAGTGGTGAGTATTGTATAGCCCTAACCCTAAAGACTACAGACAGAAACAGCTGGTTAGTGGTGAGTATAGTATAGCCCTAACCCTAAAGACTACAGGCAGAAACAGCTGGGTAGTGGTGAGTATAGTATAGCCCTAACCCTAAAGACTACAGGCAGAAACAGCTGGTTAGTGGTGAGTATAGTATACCCCTAACCCTAAAGACTACAGGCAGAAACAGCTGGTTAGTGGTGAGTATTGTATAGCCCTAACCCTAAAGACTACAGGCAGAAACAGCTGGTTAGTGGTGAGTATAGTATAGCCCTAACCCTAAAGACTACAGGCAGAAACAGCTGGGTAGTGGTGAGTATAGTATAGCCCAAACCCTAAAGACTACAGGCAGAAACAGCTGGTTAGTGGTGAGTATAGTATAGCCCTAACCCTAAAGACTACAGGCAGAAACAGCTGGTTAGTGGTGAGTATTGTATAGCCCTAACCCTAAAGACTACAGACAGAAACAGCTGGTTAGTGGTGAGTATAGTATAGCCCTAACCCTAAAGACTACAGGCAGAAACAGCAGGTTAGTGGTGAGTATAGTATAGCCCTAACCCTAAAGACTACAGGCAGAAACAGCTGGTTAGTGGTGAGTATAGTATAGCCCTAACCCTAAAGACTACAGGCAGAAACAGCTGGTTAGTGGTGAGTACAGTATAGCCCTAACCCTAAAGACTACAGGCAGAAACAGCTGGTTAGTGGTGAGTATAGTATAGCCCTAACCCTAAAGACTACAGGCAGAAACAGCTGGTTAGTGGTGAGTATAGTATAGCCCTAACCCTAAAGACTACAGGCAGAAACAGCTGGTTAGTGGTGAGTATAGTATAGCCCTAACCCTAAAGACTACAGGCAGAAACAGCTGGTTAGTGGTGAGTATATATTATTTCCCTAACCCTAAAGACTACAGGCAGAAACAGCTGGTTAGTGGTGAGTATAGTATAGCCCTAACCCTAAAGACTACAGGCAGAAACAGCTGGTTAGTGGTGAGTATAGTATAGCCCTAACCCTAAAGACTACAGACAGACAGCTGGTTATTGGTGAGTATAGTATAGCCCTAACCCTAAAGACTACAGGCAGAGACAGCTGGATAGTGGTGAGTATAGTACAGCCCTAACCCTAAAGACTACAGGCAGAAACAGCTGGTTAGTGGTGAGTATAGTATAGCCCAAACCCTAAAGACTACAGGCAGAAACAGCTGGTTAGTGGTGAGTATAGTATAGCCCTAACCCTAAAGACTACAGGCAGAAACAGCTGGTTAGTGGTGAGTATTGTATAGCCCTAACCCTAAAGACTACAGACAGAAACAGCTGGTTAGTGGTGAGTATAGTATAGCCCTAACCCTAAAGACTACAGACAGAAACAGCTGGTTAGTGGTGAGTATAGTATAGCCCAAAACCTAAAGACTACAGACAGAAACAGCTGGTTAGTGGTGAGTATAGTATAGCCCTAACCCTAAAGACTACAGGCAGAAACAGCAGGTTAGTGGTGAGTATAGTATAGCCCTAACCCTAAAGACTACAGGCAGAAACAGCTGGTTAGTGGTGAGTATAGTATAGCCCTAACCCTAAAGACTACAGGCAGAAACAGCTGGTTAGTGGTGAGTACAGTATAGCCCTAACCCTAAAGACTACAGACAGAAACAGCTGGTTAGTGGTGAGTATAGTATAGCCCTAACCCTAAAGACTACAGACAGAAACAGCTGGTTAGTGGTGAGTATAGTATAGCCCTAACCCTAAAGACTACAGGCAGAAACAGCTGGTTAGTGGTGAGTATAGTATTGCCCTAACCCTAAAGACTACAGGCAGAAACAGCTGGTTAGTGGTGAGTATAGTATAGCCCTAACCCTAAAGACTACAGGCAGAAACAGCTGGGTAGTGGTGAGTATAGTATAGCCCTAACCCTAAAGACTACAGGCAGAAACAGCTGGTTAGTGGTGAGTATAGTATAGCCCTAACCCTAAAGACTACAGGCAGAAACAGCTGGTTAGTGGTGAGTATAGTATAGCCCTAACCCTAAAGACTACAGGCAGAAACAGCTGGTTAGTGGTGAGTATTGTATAGCCCTAACCCTAAAGACTACAGACAGAAACAGCTGGTTAGTGGTGAGTATAGTATAGCCCTAACCCTAAAGACTACAGACAGAAACAGCTGGTTAGTGGTGAGTATAGTATAGCCCAAAACCTAAAGACTACAGACAGAAACAGCTGGTTAGTGGTGAGTATAGTATAGCCCTAACCCTAAAGACTACAGGCAGAAACAGCAGGTTAGTGGTGAGTATAGTATAGCCCTAACCCTAAAGACTACAGGCAGAAACAGCTGGTTAGTGGTGAGAATAGTATAGCCCTAACCCTAAAGACTACAGGCAGAAACAGCTGGTTAGTGGTGAGTATAGTACAGCCCTAACCCTAAAGACTACAGGCAGAAACAGCTGGTTAGTGGTGAGTATAGTATAGCCTTAACCCTAAAGACTACAGACAGAAACAGCTGGTTAGTGGTGAGTATAGTATAGCCCTAACCCTAAAGACTACAGGCAGAAACAGCTGGTTAGTGGTGAGTATAGTACAGCCCTAACCCTAAAGACTACAGGCAGAAACAGCAGGTTAGTGGTGAGTATAGTATAGCCCTAACCCTAAAGACTACAGGCAGAAACAGCTGGTTAGTGGTGAGAATAGTATAGCCCTAACCCTAAAGACTACAGGCAGAGACAGCTGGTTAGTGGTGAGTATAGTACAGCCCTAACCCTAAAGACTACAGGCAGAAACAGCTGGTTAGTGGTGAGTATAGTATAGCCTTAACCCTAAAGACTACAGACAGAAACAGCTGGTTAGTGGTGAGTATAGTATAGCCCTAACCCTAAAGACTACAGGCAGAAACAGCTGGTTAGTGGTGAGTATAGTACAGCCCTAACCCTAAAGACTACAGGCAGAAACAGCTGGTTAGTGGTGAGTATAGTATAGTCCTAACCCTAAAGACTACAGGCAGAAACAGCTGGTTAGTGGTGAGTATAGTATAGCCCTAACCCTAAAGACTACAGGCAGAAACAGCTGGTTAGTGGTGAGTACAGTATAGCCCTAACCCTAAAGACTACAGACAGAAACAGCTGGTTAGTGGTGAGTATAGTATAGCCCTAACCCTAAAGACTACAGACAGAAACAGCTGGTTAGTGGTGAGTATAGTATAGCCCTAACCCTAAAGACTACAGGCAGAAACAGCTGGTTAGTGGTGAGTATAGTATTGCCCTAACCCTAAAGACTACAGGCAGAAACAGCTGGTTAGTGGTGAGTATAGTATAGCCCTAACCCTAAAGACTACAGGCAGAAACAGCTGGGTAGTGGTGAGTATAGTATAGCCCTAACCCTAAAGACTACAGGCAGAAACAGCTGGTTAGTGGTGAGTATAGTATAGCCCTAACCCTAAAGACTACAGGCAGAAACAGCTGGTTAGTGGTGAGTATAGTATAGCCCTAACCCTAAAGACTACAGGCAGAAACAGCTGGTTAGTGGTGAGTATATATTATTTCCCTAACCCTAAAGACTACAGGCAGAAACAGCTGGTTAGTGGTGAGTATAGTATAGCTCTAACCCTAAAGACTACAGGCAGAAACAGCTGGTTAGTGGTGAGTATAGTATAGCCCTAACCCTAAAGACTACAGACAGAAACAGCTGGTTAATGGTGAGTATAGTATAGCCCTAACCCTAAAGACTACAGGCAGAAACAGCTGGTTAGTGGTGAGTATAGTATAGCCCTAACCCTAAAGACTACAGGCAGAAACAGCTGGTTAGTGGTGAGTATAGTATAGCCTTAACCCTAAAGACTACAGGCAGAAACAGCTGGTTAGTGGTGAGTATAGTATAGCCCTAACCCTAAAGACTACAGACAGAAACAGCTGGTTATTGGTGAGTATAGTATAGCCCTAACCCTAAAGACTACAGGCAGAGACAGCTGGATAGTGGTGAGTATAGTACAGCCCTAACCCTAAAGACTACAGGCAGAAACAGCTGGTTAGTGGTGAGTATAGTATAGCCCAAACCCTAAAGACTACAGGCAGAAACAGCTGGTTAGTGGTGAGTATAGTATAGCCCTAACCCTAAAGACTACAGGCAGAAACAGCTGGTTAGTGGTGAGTATTGTATTTCCCTAACCCTAAACACTACAGGCAGAAACAGCTGGTTAGTGGTGAGTATAGTATAGCCCTAACCCTAAAGACTACAGGCAGAAACAGCTGGTTAGTGGTGAGTATAGTATAGCCCTAACCCTAAAGACTACAGACAGAAACAGCTGGTTAGTGGTGAGTATAGTATAGCCCTATCCCTAAAGACTACAGGCAGAAACAGCTGGTTAGTGGTGAGTATAGTATAGCCCTAACCCTAAAGACTACAGGCAGAAACATTTGGTTAGTGGTGAGTATAGTATAGCCCTAGCCCTAAAGACTACAGGCAGAAACAGCTGGTTAGTGGTGAGTATAGTATACCCTTAACCCTAAAGACTACACGCAGAAACAGCTGGTTAGTGGTGAGTATAGTATAGCCCTAACCCTAAAGACTACAGACAGAACAGCTGGTTAGTGGTGAGTATAGTATAGCCCTAACCCTAATGACTACAGGCAGAAACAGCTGGTTAGTGGTGAGTATAGTATAGCCCTAACCCTAAAGACTACAGGCAGAAACAGCTGGTTAGTGGTGAGTATAGTACAGCCCTAACCCTAAAGACTACAGGCAGAAACAGCTGGTTAGTGGTGAGTATAGTATAGCCCTAACCCTAAAGACTACAGACAGAAAAAGCTGGTTAGTGGTGAGTATAGTATAGCCCTAACCCTAAAGACTACAGGCAGAAACAGCTGGTTAGTGGTGAGTATAGTATAGCCCTAACCCTAAAGACTACACGCAGAAACATCTGGTTAGTGGTGAGTATAGTAGAGCCCTAACCCTAAAGACTACAGGCAGAAACAGCTGGTTAGTGGTGAGTATAGTATAGCCCTAACCCTAAAGACTACAGACAGAAACAGCTGGTTAATGGTGAGTATAGCATAGCCCTAACCCTAAAGACTACAGGCAGAAACAGCTGGTTAGTGGTGAGTATAGTATAGCCCTAACCCTAAAGACTACAGGCAGAAACAGCTGGTTAGTGGTGAGTATAGTATAGCCTTAACCCTAAAGACTACAGGCAGAAACAGCTGGTTAGTGGTGAGTATAGTATAGCCCTAACCCTAAAGACTACAGACAGAAACAGCTGGTTATTGGTGAGTATAGTATAGACCTAACCCTAAAGACTACAGGCAGAGACAGCTGGATAGTGGTGAGTATAGTACAGCCCTAACCCTAAAGACTACAGGCAGAAACAGCTGGTTAGTGGTGAGTATAGTATAGCCCAAACCCTAAAGACTACAGGCAGAAACAGCTGGTTAGTGGTGAGTATAGTATAGCCCTAACCCTAAAGACTACAGGCAGAAACAGCTGGTTAGTGGTGAGTATTGTATTTCCCTAACCCTAAACACTACAGGCAGAAACAGCTGGTTAGTGGTGAGTATAGTATAGCCCTAACCCTAAAGACTACAGGCATAAACAGCTGGTTAGTGGTGAGTATAGTATAGCCCTAACCCTAAAGACTACAGACAGAAACAGCTGGTTAGTGGTGAGTATAGTATAGCCCTATCCCTAAAGACTACAGGCAGAAACAGCTGGTTAGTGGTGAGTATAGTATAGCCCTAACCCTAAAGACTACAGGCAGAAACATTTGGTTAGTGGTGAGTATAGTATAGCCCTAGCCCTAAAGACTACAGGCAGAAACAGCTGGTTAGTGGTGAGTATAGTATACCCTTAACCCTAAAGACTACACGCAGAAACAGCTGGTTAGTGGTGAGTATAGTATAGCCCTAACCCTAAAGACTACAGACAGAACAGCTGGTTAGTGGTGAGTATAGTATAGCCCTAACCCTAATGACTACAGGCAGAAACAGCTGGTTAGTGGTGAGTATAGTATAGCCCTAACCCTAAAGACTACAGGCAGAAACAGCTGGTTAGTGGTGAGTATAGTACAGCCCTAACCCTAAAGACTACAGGCAGAAACAGCTGGTTAGTGGTGAGTATAGTATAGCCCTAACCCTAAAGACTACAGGCAGAAACAGCTGGTTAGTGGTGAGTATAGTATAGCCCTAACCCTAAAGACTACAGGCAGAAACAGCTGGTTAGTGGTGAGTATAGTATAGCCCTAACCCTAAAGACTACAGACAGAAAAAGCTGGTTAGTGGTGAGTATAGTATAGCCCTAACCCTAAAGACTACAGGCAGAAACAGCTGGTTAGTGGTGAGTATAGTATAGCCCTAACCCTAAAGACTACACGCAGAAACATCTGGTTAGTGGTGAGTATAGTATAGCCCTAACCCTAATGACTACAGGCAGAAACAGCTGGTTAGTGGTGAGTATAGTATAGCCCTAACCCTAAAGACTACAGACAGAAACAGCTGGTTAGTGGTGAGTATAGTATAGCCCTAACCCTAAAGACTACAGGCAGAAACAGCTGGTTAGTGGTGAGTATAGTATTGCCCTAACCCTAAAGACTACAGGCAGAAACAGCTGGTTAGTGGTGAGTATAGTATAGCCCTAACCCTAAAGACTACAGGCAGAAACAGCTGGGTAGTGGTGAGTATAGTATAGCCCTAACCCTAAAGACTACAGGCAGAAACAGCTGGTTAGTGGTGAGTATAGTATAGCCCTAACCCTAAAGACTACAGGCAGAAACAGCTGGTTAGTGGTGAGTATAGTATAGCCCTAACCCTAAAGACTACAGGCAGAAACAGCTGGTTAGTGGTGAGTATTGTATAGCCCTAACCCTAAAGACTACAGACAGAAACAGCTGGTTAGTGGTGAGTATAGTATAGCCCTAACCCTAAAGACTACAGACAGAAACAGCTGGTTAGTGGTGAGTATAGTATAGCCCAAAACCTAAAGACTACAGACAGAAACAGCTGGTTAGTGGTGAGTATAGTATAGCCCTAACCCTAAAGACTACAGGCAGAAACAGCAGGTTAGTGGTGAGTATAGTATAGCCCTAACCCTAAAGACTACAGGCAGAAACAGCTGGTTAGTGGTGAGAATAGTATAGCCCTAACCCTAAAGACTACAGGCAGAAACAGCTGGTTAGTGGTGAGTATAGTACAGCCCTAACCCTAAAGACTACAGGCAGAAACAGCTGGTTAGTGGTGAGTATAGTATAGCCTTAACCCTAAAGACTACAGACAGAAACAGCTGGTTAGTGGTGAGTATAGTATAGCCCTAACCCTAAAGACTACAGGCAGAAACAGCTGGTTAGTGGTGAGTATAGTACAGCCCTAACCCTAAAGACTACAGGCAGAAACAGCAGGTTAGTGGTGAGTATAGTATAGCCCTAACCCTAAAGACTACAGGCAGAAACAGCTGGTTAGTGGTGAGAATAGTATAGCCCTAACCCTAAAGACTACAGGCAGAGACAGCTGGTTAGTGGTGAGTATAGTACAGCCCTAACCCTAAAGACTACAGGCAGAAACAGCTGGTTAGTGGTGAGTATAGTATAGCCTTAACCCTAAAGACTACAGACAGAAACAGCTGGTTAGTGGTGAGTATAGTATAGCCCTAACCCTAAAGACTACAGGCAGAAACAGCTGGTTAGTGGTGAGTATAGTACAGCCCTAACCCTAAAGACTACAGGCAGAAACAGCTGGTTAGTGGTGAGTATAGTATAGTCCTAACCCTAAAGACTACAGGCAGAAACAGCTGGTTAGTGGTGAGTATAGTATAGCCCTAACCCTAAAGACTACAGGCAGAAACAGCTGGTTAGTGGTGAGTACAGTATAGCCCTAACCCTAAAGACTACAGACAGAAACAGCTGGTTAGTGGTGAGTATAGTATAGCCCTAACCCTAAAGACTACAGACAGAAACAGCTGGTTAGTGGTGAGTATAGTATAGCCCTAACCCTAAAGACTACAGGCAGAAACAGCTGGTTAGTGGTGAGTATAGTATTGCCCTAACCCTAAAGACTACAGGCAGAAACAGCTGGTTAGTGGTGAGTATAGTATAGCCCTAACCCTAAAGACTACAGGCAGAAACAGCTGGGTAGTGGTGAGTATAGTATAGCCCTAACCCTAAAGACTACAGGCAGAAACAGCTGGTTAGTGGTGAGTATAGTATAGCCCTAACCCTAAAGACTACAGGCAGAAACAGCTGGTTAGTGGTGAGTATAGTATAGCCCTAACCCTAAAGACTACAGGCAGAAACAGCTGGTTAGTGGTGAGTATATATTATTTCCCTAACCCTAAAGACTACAGGCAGAAACAGCTGGTTAGTGGTGAGTATAGTATAGCCCTAACCCTAAAGACTACAGGCAGAAACAGCTGGTTAGTGGTGAGTATAGTATAGCCCTAACCCTAAAGACTACAGACAGAAACAGCTGGTTAATGGTGAGTATAGTATAGCCCTAACCCTAAAGACTACAGGCAGAAACAGCTGGTTAGTGGTGAGTATAGTATAGCCCTAACCCTAAAGACTACAGGCAGAAACAGCTGGTTAGTGGTGAGTATAGTATAGCCTTAACCCTAAAGACTACAGGCAGAAACAGCTGGTTAGTGGTGAGTATAGTATAGCCCTAACCCTAAAGACTACAGACAGAAACAGCTGGTTATTGGTGAGTATAGTATAGCCCTAACCCTAAAGACTACAGGCAGAGACAGCTGGATAGTGGTGAGTATAGTACAGCCCTAACCCTAAAGACTACAGGCAGAAACAGCTGGTTAGTGGTGAGTATAGTATAGCCCAAACCCTAAAGACTACAGGCAGAAACAGCTGGTTAGTGGTGAGTATAGTATAGCCCTAACCCTAAAGACTACAGGCAGAAACAGCTGGTTAGTGGTGAGTATTGTATTTCCCTAACCCTAAACACTACAGGCAGAAACAGCTGGTTAGTGGTGAGTATAGTATAGCCCTAACCCTAAAGACTACAGGCAGAAACAGCTGGTTAGTGGTGAGTATAGTATAGCCCTAACCCTAAAGACTACAGACAGAAACAGCTGGTTAGTGGTGAGTATAGTATAGCCCTATCCCTAAAGACTACAGGCAGAAACAGCTGGTTAGTGGTGAGTATAGTATAGCCCTAACCCTAAAGACTACAGGCAGAAACATTTGGTTAGTGGTGAGTATAGTATAGCCCTAGCCCTAAAGACTACAGGCAGAAACAGCTGGTTAGTGGTGAGTATAGTATACCCTTAACCCTAAAGACTACACGCAGAAACAGCTGGTTAGTGGTGAGTATAGTATAGCCCTAACCCTAAAGACTACAGACAGAACAGCTGGTTAGTGGTGAGTATAGTATAGCCCTAACCCTAATGACTACAGGCAGAAACAGCTGGTTAGTGGTGAGTATAGTATAGCCCTAACCCTAAAGACTACAGGCAGAAACAGCTGGTTAGTGGTGAGTATAGTACAGCCCTAACCCTAAAGACTACAGGCAGAAACAGCTGGTTAGTGGTGAGTATAGTATAGCCCTAACCCTAAAGACTACAGACAGAAAAAGCTGGTTAGTGGTGAGTATAGTATAGCCCTAACCCTAAAGACTACAGGCAGAAACAGCTGGTTAGTGGTGAGTATAGTATAGCCCTAACCCTAAAGACTACACGCAGAAACATCTGGTTAGTGGTGAGTATAGTAGAGCCCTAACCCTAAAGACTACAGGCAGAAACAGCTGGTTAGTGGTGAGTATAGTATAGCCCTAACCCTAAAGACTACAGACAGAAACAGCTGGTTAATGGTGAGTATAGCATAGCCCTAACCCTAAAGACTACAGGCAGAAACAGCTGGTTAGTGGTGAGTATAGTATAGCCCTAACCCTAAAGACTACAGGCAGAAACAGCTGGTTAGTGGTGAGTATAGTATAGCCTTAACCCTAAAGACTACAGGCAGAAACAGCTGGTTAGTGGTGAGTATAGTATAGCCCTAACCCTAAAGACTACAGACAGAAACAGCTGGTTATTGGTGAGTATAGTATAGACCTAACCCTAAAGACTACAGGCAGAGACAGCTGGATAGTGGTGAGTATAGTACAGCCCTAACCCTAAAGACTACAGGCAGAAACAGCTGGTTAGTGGTGAGTATAGTATAGCCCAAACCCTAAAGACTACAGGCAGAAACAGCTGGTTAGTGGTGAGTATAGTATAGCCCTAACCCTAAAGACTACAGGCAGAAACAGCTGGTTAGTGGTGAGTATTGTATTTCCCTAACCCTAAACACTACAGGCAGAAACAGCTGGTTAGTGGTGAGTATAGTATAGCCCTAACCCTAAAGACTACAGGCATAAACAGCTGGTTAGTGGTGAGTATAGTATAGCCCTAACCCTAAAGACTACAGACAGAAACAGCTGGTTAGTGGTGAGTATAGTATAGCCCTATCCCTAAAGACTACAGGCAGAAACAGCTGGTTAGTGGTGAGTATAGTATAGCCCTAACCCTAAAGACTACAGGCAGAAACATTTGGTTAGTGGTGAGTATAGTATAGCCCTAGCCCTAAAGACTACAGGCAGAAACAGCTGGTTAGTGGTGAGTATAGTATACCCTTAACCCTAAAGACTACACGCAGAAACAGCTGGTTAGTGGTGAGTATAGTATAGCCCTAACCCTAAAGACTACAGACAGAACAGCTGGTTAGTGGTGAGTATAGTATAGCCCTAACCCTAATGACTACAGGCAGAAACAGCTGGTTAGTGGTGAGTATAGTATAGCCCTAACCCTAAAGACTACAGGCAGAAACAGCTGGTTAGTGGTGAGTATAGTACAGCCCTAACCCTAAAGACTACAGGCAGAAACAGCTGGTTAGTGGTGAGTATAGTATAGCCCTAACCCTAAAGACTACAGGCAGAAACAGCTGGTTAGTGGTGAGTATAGTATAGCCCTAACCCTAAAGACTACAGGCAGAAACAGCTGGTTAGTGGTGAGTATAGTATAGCCCTAACCCTAAAGACTACAGACAGAAAAAGCTGGTTAGTGGTGAGTATAGTATAGCCCTAACCCTAAAGACTACAGGCAGAAACAGCTGGTTAGTGGTGAGTATAGTATAGCCCTAACCCTAAAGACTACACGCAGAAACATCTGGTTAGTGGTGAGTATAGTATAGCCCTAACCCTAATGACTACAGGCAGAAACAGCTGGTTAGTGGTGAGTATAGTATAGCCCTAACCCTAAAGACTACAGGCAGAAACAGCTGGTTAGTGGTGAGTATAGTACAGCCCTAACCCTAAAGACTACAGACAGAAACAGCTGGTTAGTGGTGAGTATAGTATAGCCCTAACCCTAAAGACTACAGGCAGAAACAGCTGGTTAGTGGTGAGTATAGTATAGCCCTAACCCTAAAGACTACAGGCAGAAACAGCTGGTTAGTGGTGAGTATAGTATAGCCCTAACCCTAAAGACTACAGACAGAAAAAGCTGGTTAGTGGTGAGTATAGTATAGCCCTAACCCTAAAGACTACAGGCAGAAACAGCTGGTTAGTGGTGAGTATAGTATAGCCCTAACCCTAAAGACTACAGGCAGAAACAGCTGGTTAGTGGTGAGTATAGTATAGCCCTAACCCTAAAGACTACAGACAGAAACAGCTGGTTAGTGGTGAGTATAGTATAGCCCTATCCCTAAAGACTACAGGCAGAAACAGCTGGTTAGTGGTGAGTATAGTATAGCCCTAACCCTAAAGACTACAGGCAGAAACAGCTGGTTAGTGGTGAGTATAGTATAGCCCTAACCCTAAAGACTACAGACAGAAACAGCTGGTTAGTGGTGAGTATAGTATAGCCCTATCCCTAAAGACTACAGGCAGAAACAGCTGGTTAGTGGTGAGTATAGTATAGCCCTAACCCTAAAGACTACAGGCAGAAACATTTGGTTAGTGGTGAGTATAGTATAGCCCTAGCCCTAAAGACTACAGGCAGAAACAGCTGGTTAGTGGTGAGTATAGTATACCCTTAACCCTAAAGACTACACGCAGAAACAGCTGGTTAGTGGTGAGTATAGTATAGCCCTAACCCTAAAGACTACAGACAGAACAGCTGGTTAGTGGTGAGTATAGTATAGCCCTAACCCTAATGACTACAGGCAGAAACAGCTGGTTAGTGGTGAGTATAGTATAGCCCTAACCCTAAAGACTACAGGCAGAAACAGCTGGTTAGTGGTGAGTATAGTACAGCCCTAACCCTAAAGACTACAGGCAGAAACAGCTGGTTAGTGGTGAGTATAGTATAGCCCTAACCCTAAAGACTACAGACAGAAAAAGCTGGTTAGTGGTGAGTATAGTATAGCCCTAACCCTAAAGACTACAGGCAGAAACAGCTGGTTAGTGGTGAGTATAGTATAGCCCTAACCCTAAAGACTACACGCAGAAACATCTGGTTAGTGGTGAGTATAGTATAGCCCTAACCCTAAAGACTACAGGCAGAAACAGCTGGTTAGTGGTGAGTATAGTATAGCCCTAACCCTAAAGACTACAGACAGAAACAGCTGGTTAATGGTGAGTATAGCATAGCCCTAACCCTAAAGACTACAGGCAGAAACAGCTGGTTAGTGGTGAGTATAGTATAGCCCTAACCCTAAAGACTACAGGCAGAAACAGCTGGTTAGTGGTGAGTATAGTATAGCCTTAACCCTAAAGACTACAGGCAGAAACAGCTGGTTAGTGGTGAGTATAGTATAGCCCTAACCCTAAAGACTACAGACAGAAACAGCTGGTTATTGGTGAGTATAGTATAGCCCTAACCCTAAAGACTACAGGCAGAGACAGCTGGATAGTGGTGAGTATAGTACAGCCCTAACCCTAAAGACTACAGGCAGAAACAGCTGGTTAGTGGTGAGTATAGTATAGCCCAAACCCTAAAGACTACAGGCAGAAACAGCTGGTTAGTGGTGAGTATAGTATAGCCCTAACCCTAAAGACTACAGGCAGAAACAGCTGGTTAGTGGTGAGTATTGTATTTCCCTAACCCTAAACACTACAGGCAGAAACAGCTGGTTAGTGGTGAGTATAGTATAGCCCTAACCCTAAAGACTACAGGCAGAAACAGCTGGTTAGTGGTGAGTATAGTATAGCCCTAACCCTAAAGACTACAGACAGAAACAGCTGGTTAGTGGTGAGTATAGTATAGCCCTATCCCTAAAGACTACAGGCAGAAACAGCTCGTTAGTGGTGAGTATAGTATAGCCCTAACCCTAAAGACTACAGGCAGAAACATTTGGTTAGTGGTGAGTATAGTATAGCCCTAGCCCTAAAGACTACAGGCAGAAACAGCTGGTTAGTGGTGAGTATAGTATACCCTTAACCCTAAAGACTACACGCAGAAACAGCTGGTTAGTGGTGAGTATAGTATAGCCCTAACCCTAAAGACTACAGACAGAACAGCTGGTTAGTGGTGAGTATAGTATAGCCCTAACCCTAATGACTACAGGCAGAAACAGCTGGTTAGTGGTGAGTATAGTATAGCCCTAACCCTAAAGACTACAGGCAGAAACAGCTGGTTAGTGGTGAGTATAGTACAGCCCTAACCCTAAAGACTACAGGCAGAAACAGCTGGTTAGTGGTGAGTATAGTATAGCCCTAACCCTAAAGACTACAGGCAGAAACAGCTGGTTAGTGGTGAGTATAGTATAGCCCTAACCCTAAAGACTACAGGCAGAAACAGCTGGTTAGTGGTGAGTATAGTATAGCCCTAACCCTAAAGACTACAGACAGAAAAAGCTGGTTAGTGGTGAGTATAGTATAGCCCTAACCCTAAAGACTACAGGCAGAAACAGCTGGTTAGTGGTGAGTATAGTATAGCCCTAACCCTAAAGACTACACGCAGAAACATCTGGTTAGTGGTGAGTATAGTATAGCCCTAACCCTAATGACTACAGGCAGAAACAGCTGGTTAGTGGTGAGTATAGTATAGCCCTAACCCTAAAGACTACAGGCAGAAACAGCTGGTTAGTGGTGAGTATAGTACAGCCCTAACCCTAAAGACTACAGACAGAAACAGCTGGTTAGTGGTGAGTATAGTATAGCCCTAACCCTAAAGACTACAGGCAGAAACAGCTGGTTAGTGGTGAGTATAGTATAGCCCTAACCCTAAAGACTACAGGCAGAAACAGCTGGTTAGTGGTGAGTATAGTATAGCCCTAACCCTAAAGACTACAGACAGAAAAAGCTGGTTAGTGGTGAGTATAGTATAGCCCTAACCCTAAAGACTACAGGCAGAAACAGCTGGTTAGTGGTGAGTATAGTATAGCCCTAACCCTAAAAACTACAGGCAGAGACAGCTGGTTAGTGGTGAGTATAGTATAGCCTTAACCCTAAAGACTACAGGCAGAAACAGCTGGTTAGTGGTGAGTATAGTATATCCCTAACACTAAAGACTACAGACAGAAACAGCTGGTTATTGGTGAGTATAGTATAGCCCTAACCCTAAAGACTACAGGCAGAAACAGCTGGTTAGTGGTGAGTATAGTATAGCCCTAACCCTAAAGACTACAGACAGAAACAGCTGGTTAGTGGTGAGTATAGTATAGCCCTAACCCTAAAGACTACAGGCAGAAACAGCTGGTTAGTGGTGAGTATAGTATAGCCCTAACCCTAAAGACTACAGACAGAAACAGCTGGTTAATGGTGAGTATAGCATAGCCCTAACCCTAAAGACTACAGGCAGAAACAGCTGGTTAGTGGTGAGTATAGTATAGCCCTAACCCTAAAGACTACAGGCAGAAACAGCTGGTTAGTGGTGAGTATAGTATAGCCTTAACCCTAAAGACTACAGGCAGAAATAGCTGGTTAGTTGTGAGTATAGTATAGCCCTAACCCTAAAGACTACAGACAGAAACAGCTGGTTATTGGTGAGTATAGTATAGCCCTAACCCTAAAGACTACAGGCAGAGACAGCTGGATAGTGGTGAGTATAGTACAGCCCTAACCCTAAAGACTACAGGCAGAAACAGCTGGTTAGTGGTGAGTATAGTATAGCCCAAACCCTAAAGACTACAGGCAGAAACAGCTGGTTAGTGGTGAGTATAGTATAGCCCTAACCCTAAAGACTACAGGCAGAAACAGCTGGTTAGTGGTGAGTATTGTATTTCCCTAACCCTAAACACTACAGGCAGAAACAGCTGGTTAGTGGTGAGTATAGTATAGCCCTAACCCTAAAGACTACAGGCAGAAACAGCTGGTTAGTGGTGAGTATAGTATAGCCCTAACCCTAAAGACTACAGACAGAAACAGCTGGTTAGTGGTGAGTATAGTATAGCCCTATCCCTAAAGACTACAGGCAGAAACAGCTGGTTAGTGGTGAGTATAGTATAGCCCTAACCCTAAAGACTACAGGCAGAAACATTTGGTTAGTGGTGAGTATAGTATAGCCCTAGCCCTAAAGACTACAGGCAGAAACAGCTGGTTAGTGGTGAGTATAGTATACCCTTAACCCTAAAGACTACACGCAGAAACAGCTGGTTAGTGGTGAGTATAGTATAGCCCTAACCCTAAAGACTACAGACAGAACAGCTGGTTAGTGGTGAGTATAGTATAGCCCTAACCCTAATGACTACAGGCAGAAACAGCTGGTTAGTGGTGAGTATAGTATAGCCCTAACCCTAAAGACTACAGGCAGAAACAGCTGGTTAGTGGTGAGTATAGTACAGCCCTAACCCTAAAGACTACAGGCAGAAACAGCTGGTTAGTGGTGAGTATAGTATAGCCCTAACCCTAAAGACTACAGGCAGAAACAGCTGGTTAGTGGTGAGTATAGTATAGCCCTAACCCTAAAGACTACAGGCAGAAACAGCTGGTTAGTGGTGAGTATAGTATAGCCCTAACCCTAAAGACTACAGACAGAAAAAGCTGGTTAGTGGTGAGTATAGTATAGCCCTAACCCTAAAGACTACAGGCAGAAACAGCTGGTTAGTGGTGAGTATAGTATAGCCCTAACCCTAAAGACTACACGCAGAAACATCTGGTTAGTGGTGAGTATAGTATAGCCCTAACCCTAATGACTACAGGCAGAAACAGCTGGTTAGTGGTGAGTATAGTATAGCCCTAACCCTAAAGACTACAGGCAGAAACAGCTGGTTAGTGGTGAGTATAGTACAGCCCTAACCCTAAAGACTACAGACAGAAACAGCTGGTTAGTGGTGAGTATAGTATAGCCCTAACCCTAAAGACTACAGGCAGAAACAGCTGGTTAGTGGTGAGTATAGTATAGCCCTAACCCTAAAGACTACAGGCAGAAACAGCTGGTTAGTGGTGAGTATAGTATAGCCCTAACCCTAAAGACTACAGACAGAAAAAGCTGGTTAGTAGTGAGTATAGTATAGCCCTAACCCTAAAGACTACAGGCAGAAACAGCTGGTTAGTGGTGAGTATAGTATAGCCCTAATCCTAAAAACTACAGGCAGAGACAGCTGGTTAGTGGTGAGTATAGTATAGCCTTAACCCTAAAGACTACAGGCAGAAACAGCTGGTTAGTGGTGAGTATAGTATATCCCTAACACTAAAGACTACAGACAGAAACAGCTGGTTATTGGTGAGTATAGTATAGCCCTAACCCTAAAGACTACAGGCAGAAACAGCTGGTTAGTGGTGAGTATAGTATAGCCCTAACCCTAAAGACTACAGACAGAAACAGCTGGTTAGTGGTGAGTATAGTATAGCCCTAACCCTAAAGACTACAGGCAGAAACAGCTGGTTAGTGGTGAGTATAGTATAGCCCAAACCCTAAAGACTACAGACAGAAACAGCTGGTTAGTGGTGAGTATAGTATAGTATAGCCCTAACCCTAAAGACTACAGGCAGAAACAGCTGGTTAGTGGTGAGTATAGTATAGCCCTAACCCTAAAGACTACAGGCAGAAACAGCTGGTTAGTGGTGAGTATAGTATAGCCCTAACCCTAAAGACTACAGGCAGAAACAGCTGGTTAGTGGTGAGTATAGTATACCCTTAACCCTAAAGACTACATGCAGAAACAGCTGGTTAGTGGTGAGTATAGTATAGCCCTAACCCTAAAGACTACAGACAGAACAGCTGGTTAGTGGTGAGTATAGTATAGCCCTAACCCTAATGACTACAGGCAGAAACAGCTGGTTAGTGGTGAGTATAGTATAGCCCTAACCCTAAAGACTACAGGCAGAAACAGCTGGTTAGTGGTGAGTATAGTACAGCCCTAACCCTAAAGACTACAGGCAGAAACAGCTGGTTAGTGGTGAGTATAGTATAGCCCTAACCCTAAAGACTACAGGCAGAAACAGCTGGTTAGTGGTGAGTATAGTATAGCCCTAACCCTAAAGACTACAGGCAGAAACAGCTGGTTAGTGGTGAGTATAGTATTGCCCTAACCCTAAAGACTACAGGCAGAAACAGCTGGTTAGTGGTGAGTATAGTATAGCCCTAACCCTAAAGACTACAGGCAGAAACAGCTGGTTAGTGGTGAGTATAGTATAGCCCTAACCCTAAAAACTACAGGCAGAGACAGCTGGTTAGTGGTGAGTATAGTATAGCCTTAACCCTAAAGACTACAGGCAGAAACAGCTGGTTAGTGGTGAGTATAGTATATCCCTAACACTAAAGACTACAGACAGAAACAGCTGGTTATTGGTGAGTATAGTATAGCCCTAACCCTAAAGACTACAGGCAGAAACAGCTGGTTAGTGGTGAGTATAGTATAGCCCTAACCCTAAAGACTACAGACAGAAACAGCTGGTTAGTGGTGAGTATAGTATAGCCCTAACCCTAAAGACTACATGCAGAAACAGCTGGTTAGTGGTGAGTATAGTATAGCCCTAACCCTAAAGACTACAGACAGAAACAGCTGGTTAATGGTGAGTATAGCATAGCCCTAACCCTAAAGACTACAGGCAGAAACAGCTGGTTAGTGGTGAGTATAGTATAGCCCTAACCCTAAAGACTACAGGCAGAAACAGCTGGTTAGTGGTGAGTATAGTATAGCCTTAACCCTAAAGACTACAGGCAGAAACAGCTGGTTAGTGGTGAGTATAGTATAGCCCTAACCCTAAAGACTACAGACAGAAACAGCTGGTTATTGGTGAGTATAGTATAGCCCTAACCCTAAAGACTACAGGCAGAGACAGCTGGATAGTGGTGAGTATAGTACAGCCCTAACCCTAAAGACTACAGGCAGAAACAGCTGGTTAGTGGTGAGTATAGTATAGCCCAAACCCTAAAGACTACAGGCAGAAACAGCTGGTTAGTGGTGAGTATAGTATAGCCCTAACCCTAAAGACTACAGGCAGAAACAGCTGGTTAGTGGTGAGTATAGTATAGCCCTAACCCTAAACACTACAGGCAGAAACAGCTGGTTAGTGGTGAGTATAGTATAGCCCTAACCCTAAAGACTACAGGCAGAAACAGCTGGTTAGTGGTGAGTATAGTATAGCCCTAACCCTAAAGACTACAGACAGAAACAGCTGGTTAGTGGTGAGTATAGTATAGCCCTATCCCTAAAGACTACAGGCAGAAACAGCTGGTTAGTGGTGAGTATAGTATAGCCCTAACCCTAAAGACTACAGGCAGAAACATTTGGTTAGTGGTGAGTATAGTATAGCCCTAGCCCTAAAGACTACAGGCAGAAACAGCTGGTTAGTGGTGAGTATAGTATACCCTTAACCCTAAAGACTACACGCAGAAACAGCTGGTTAGTGGTGAGTATAGTATAGCCCTAACCCTAAAGACTACAGACAGAACAGCTGGTTAGTGGTGAGTATAGTTTAGCCCTAACCCTAATGACTACAGGCAGAAACAGCTGGTTAGTGGTGAGTATAGTATAGCCCTAACCCTAAAGACTACAGGCAGAAACAGCTGGTTAGTGGTGAGTATAGTACAGCCCTAACCCTAAAGACTACAGGCAGAAACATCTGGTTAGTGGTGAGTATAGTATAGCCCTAACCCTAATGACTACAGGCAGAAACAGCTGGTTAGTGGTGAGTATAGTATAGCCCTAACCCTAAAGACTACACGCAGAAACATCTGGTTAGTGGTGAGTATAGTATAGCCCTAACCCTAATGACTACAGGCAGAAACAGCTGGTTAGTGGTGAGTATAGTATAGCCCTAACCCTAAAGACTACAGGCAGAAACAGCTGGTTAGTGGTGAGTATAGTACAGCCCTAACCCTAAAGACTACAGACAGAAACAGCTGGTTAGTGGTGAGTATAGTATAGCCCTAACCCTAAAGACTACAGGCAGAAACAGCTGGTTAGTGGTGAGTATAGTATAGCCCTAACCCTAAAGACTACAGGCAGAAACAGCTGGTTAGTGGTGAGTATAGTATAGCCCTAACCCTAAAGACTACAGACAGAAAAAGCTGGTTAGTGGTGAGTATAGTATAGCCCTAACCCTAAAGACTACAGGCAGAAACAGCTGGTTAGTGGTGAGTATAGTATAGCCCTAACCCTAAAAACTACAGGCAGAGACAGCTGGTTAGTGGTGAGTATAGTATAGCCTTAACCCTAAAGACTACAGGCAGAAACAGCTGGTTAGTGGTGAGTATAGTATATCCCTAACACTAAAGACTACAGACAGAAACAGCTGGTTATTGGTGAGTATAGTATAGCCCTAACCCTAAAGACTACAGGCAGAAACAGCTGGTTAGTGGTGAGTATAGTATAGCCCTAACCCTAAAGACTACAGACAGAAACAGCTGGTTAGTGGTGAGTATAGTATAGCCCTAACCCTAAAGACTACAGGCAGAAACAGCTGGTTAGTGGTGAGTATAGTATAGCCCAAACCCTAAAGACTACAGACAGAAACAGCTGGTTAGTGGTGAGTATAGTATAGTATAGCCCTAACCCTAAAGACTACAGGCAGAAACAGCTGGTTAGTGGTGAGTATAGTATAGCCCTAACCCTAAAGACTACAGGCAGAAACAGCTGGTTAGTGGTGAGTATAGTATAGCCCTAACCCTAAAGACTACAGGCAGAAACAGCTGGTTAGTGGTGAGTATAGTATACCCTTAACCCTAAAGACTACATGCAGAAACAGCTGGTTAGTGGTGAGTATAGTATAGCCCTAACCCTAAAGACTACAGACAGAACAGCTGGTTAGTGGTGAGTATGGTATAGCCCTAACCCTAATGACTACAGGCAGAAACAGCTGGTTAGTGGTGAGTATAGTATAGCCCTAACCCTAAAGACTACAGGCAGAAACAGCTGGTTAGTGGTGAGTATAGTACAGCCCTAACCCTAAAGACTACAGGCAGAAACAGCTGGTTAGTGGTGAGTATAGTATAGCCCTAACCCTAAAGACTACAGGCAGAAACAGCTGGTTAGTGGTGAGTATAGTATAGCCCTAACCCTAAAGACTACAGGCAGAAACAGCTGGTTAGTGGTGAGTATAGTATTGCCCTAACCCTAAAGACTACAGGCAGAAACAGCTGGTTAGTGGTGAGTATAGTATAGCCCTAACCCTAAAGACTACAGGCAGAAACAGCTGGTTAGTGGTGAGTATAGTATAGCCCTAACACTAAAGACTACAGACAGAAACAGCTGGTTAGTGGTGAGTATAGTATAGCCCTAACCCTAAAGACTACAGGTAGAAACAGCTGGTTAGTGGTGAGTATAGTATAGCCCTAACCCTAAAGACTACAGGCAGAAACAGCTGGTTAGTGGTGAGTATAGTATTGCCCTAACCCTAAAGACTACAGACAGAAACAGCTGGTTAGTGGTGAGTATAGTATAGCCCTAACCCTAAAGACTACAGGCAGAAACAGCTGGTTAGTGGTGAGTATAGTATAGCCCTAAACCTAACAACTACAGACAGAAACAGCTGGTTAGTGGTGAGTATAGTATAGCCCTAACCCTAAAGACTACAGGCAGAAACAGCTGGTTAGTGGTGAGTATAGTATAGCCCTAACCCTAAAGACTACAGGCAGAAACAGCTGGTTAGTGGTGAGTATAGTATAGCCTTAACCCTAAAGACTACAGACAGAAACAGCTGGTTAGTGGTGAGTATAGTATAGCCCTAACCCTAAAGACTACAGGCAGAAACAGCTGGTTAGTGGTGAGTATAGTATAGCCCTAACCCTAAAGACTACAGGCAGAAACAGCTGGTTAGTGGTGAGTATAGTATAGCCCTAACCCTAAAGACTACAGACAGAAACAGCTGGTTAGTGGTGAGTATAGTATAGCCCTAACCCTAAAGACTACAGGCAGAAACAGCTGGTTAGTGGTGAGTATAGTATAGCCCTAACCCTAAAGACTACAGGCAGAAACAGCTGGTTAGTGGTGAGTATAGTATAGCCCTAACCCTAAAGACTACAGGCAGAAACAGCTGGTTAGTGGTGAGTATAGTATAGCCCTAACCCTAAAGACTACAGACAGAAACAGCTGGTTAATGGTGAGTATAGTATAGCCCTAACCCTAAAGACTACAGGCAGAAACAGCTGGTTAGTGGTGAGTATAGTATAGCCCTAACCCTAAAGACTACAGGCAGAAAAAGCTGGTTAGTGGTGAGTATAGTATAGCCCTAACCCTAAAGACTACAGACAGAAACTGCTGGTTAGTGGTGAGTATAGTATAGCCCTAACCCTAAAGACTACAGGCAGAAACAGCTGGTTAGTGGTGAGTATAGTATAGCCCTAACCCTAAAGACTACAGGCAGAAACAGCTGGTTAGTGGTGAGTATAGTATAGCCCTAACCCTAAAGACTACAGGCAGAAACAGCTGGTTAGTGGTGAGTATAGTATAGCCCAAACCCTAAAGACTACAGACAGAAACAGCTGGTTAGTGGTGAGTATAGTATAGTATAGCCCTAACCCTAAAGACTACAGGCAGAAACAGCTGGTTAGTGGTGAGTATAGTATAGCCATAACCCTAAAGACTACAGGCAGAAACAGCTGGTTAGTGGTGAGTATAGTATAGCCCTAACCCTAAAGACTACAGGCAGAAACAGCTGGTTAGTGGTGAGTATAGTATAGCCCTAAACCTAACAACTACAGACAGAAACAGCTGGTTAGTGGTGAGTATAGTATAGCCTTAACCCTAAAGACTACAGACAGAAACAGCTGGTTAGTGGTGAGTATAGTATAGCCCTAACCCTAAAGACTACAGGCAGAAACAGCTGGTTAGTGGTGAGTATAGTATAGCCCTAACCCTAAAGACTACAGGCAGAAACAGCTGGTTAGTGGTGAGTATAGTATAGCCCTAACCCTAAAGACTACAGACAGAAACAGCTGGTTAGTGGTGAGTATAGTATAGCCCTAACCCTAAAGACTACAGGCAGAAACAGCTGGTTAGGTGTGAGTATAGTATAGCCCTAACCCTAAAGACTACAGGCAGAAACAGCTGGTTAGTGGTGAGTATAGTATAGCCCTAACCCTAAAGACTACAGGCAGAAACAGCTGGTTAGTGGTGAGTATAGTATAGCCCTAGCCCTAAAGACTACAGACAGAAACAGCTGGTTAATGGTGAGTATAGTATAGCCCTAACCCTAAAGACTACAGGCAGAAACAGCTGGTTAGTGGTGAGAATAGTATAGCCCTAACCCTAAAGACTACAGGCAGAAACAGCTGGTTAGTGGTGAGAATAGTATAGCCCTAACCCTAAAGACTACAGACAGAAACTGCTGGTTAGTGGTGAGTATAGTATAGCCCTAACCCTAAAGACTACAGGCAGAAACAGCTGGTTAGTGGTGAGTATAGTATAGCCCTAACCCTAAAGACTACAGGCAGAAACAGCTGGTTAGTGGTGAGTATAGTATAGCCCTAACCCTAAAGACTACAGGCAGAAACAGCTGGTTAGTGGTGAGTATAGTATAGCCCAAACCCTAAAGACTACAGACAGAAACAGCTGGTTAGTGGTGAGTATAATATAGTATAGCCCTAACCCTAAAGACTACAGGCAGAAACAGCTGGTTAGTGGTGAGTATAGTATAGCCCTAACCCTAAAGACTACAGGCAGAAACAGCTGGTTAGTGGTGAGTATAGTATAGCCTTAACCCTAAAGACTACAGGCAGAAACAGCTGGTTAGTGGTGAGTATAGTATACCCTTAACCCTAAAGACTACATGCAGAAACAGCTGGTTAGTGGTGAGTATAGTATAGCCCTAACCCTAAAGACTACAGACAGAACAGCTGGTTAGTGGTGAGCATAGTATAGCCCTAACCCTAATGACTACAGGCAGAAACAGCTGGTTAGTGGTGAGTATAGTATAGCCCTAACCCTAAAGACTACAGGCAGAAACAGCTGGTTAGTGGTGAGTATAGTACAGCCCTAACCCTAAAGACTACAGGCAGAAACAGCTGGTTAGTGGTGAGTATAGTATAGCCCTAACCCTAAAGACTACAGGCAGAAACAGCTGGTTAGTGGTGAGTATAGTATAGCCCTAACCCTAAAGACTACAGGCAGAAACAGCTGGTTAGTGGTGAGTATAGTATTGCCCTAACCCTAAAGACTACAGGCAGAAACAGCTGGTTAGTGGTGAGTATAGTATAGCCCTAACCCTAAAGACTACAGGCAGAAACAGCTGGTTAGTGGTGAGTATAGTATAGCCCTAACACTAAAGACTACAGACAGAAACAGCTGGTTAGTGGTGAGTATAGTATAGCCCTAACCCTAAAGACTACAGGTAGAAACAGCTGGTTAGTGGTGAGTATAGTATAGCCCTAACCCTAAAGACTACAGGCAGAAACAGCTGGTTAGTGGTGAGTATAGTATAGCCCTAACCCTAAAGACTACAGACAGAAACAGCTGGTTAGTGGTGAGTATAGTATAGCCCTAACCCTAAAGACTACAGGCAGAAACAGCTGGTTAGTGGTGAGTATAGTATAGCCCTAACCGTAACAACTACAGACAGAAACAGCTGGTTAGTGGTGAGTATAGTATAGCCCTAACCCTAAAGACTACAGGCAGAAACAGCTGGTTAGTGGTGAGTATAGTATAGCCCTAACCCTAAAGACTACAGGCAGAAACAGCTGGTTAGTGGTGAGTATAGTATAGCCTTAACCCTAAAGACTACAGACAGAAACAGCTGGTTAGTGGTGAGTATAGTATAGCCCTAACCCTAAAGACTAAAGGCAGAAACAGCTGGTTAGTGGTGAGTATAGTATAGCCCTAACCCTAAAGACTACAGGCAGAAACAGCTGGTTAGTGGTGAGTATAGTATAGCCCTAACCCTAAAGACTACAGACAGAAACAGCTGGTTAGTGGTGAGTATAGTATTTCCCTAACCCTAAAGACTACAGGCAGAAACAGCTGGTTAGTGGTGAGTATAGTATAGCCCTAACCCTAAAGACTACAGACAGAAACAGCTGGTTAGTTGTGAGTATAGTATAGCCCTAACCCTAAAGACTACAGGCAGAAACAGCTGGTTAGTGGTGAGTATAGTATAGCCCTAACCCTAAAGACTACAGACAGAAACAGCTGGTTAATGGTGAGTATAGTATAGCCCTAACCCTAAAGACTACAGGCAGAAACAGCTGGTTAGTGGTGAGTATAGTATAGCCCTAACCCTAAAGACTACAGGCAGAAACAGCTGGTTAGTGGTGAGTATAGTATAGCCCTAACCCTAAAGACTACAGACAGAAACTGCTGGTTAGTGGTGAGTATAGTATAGCCCTAACCCTAAAGACTACAGGCAGAAACAGCTGGTTAGTGGTGAGTATAGTATAGCCCTAACCCTAAAGACTACAGGCAGAAACAGCTGGTTAGTGGTGAGTATAGTATAGCCCTAACCCTAAAGACTACAGGCAGAAACAGCTGGTTAGTGGTGAGTATAGTATAGCCCAAACCCTAAAGACTACAGACAGAAACAGCTGGTTAGTGGTGAGTATAGTATAGTATAGCCCTAACCCTAAAGACTACAGGCAGAAACAGCTGGTTAGTGGTGTGTATAGTATAGCCCTAACCCTAAAGACTACAGGCAGAAACAGCTGGTTAGTGGTGAGTATAGTATAGCCCTAACCCTAAAGACTACAGGCAGAAACAGCTGGTTAGTGGTGAGTATAGTATACCCTTAACCCTAAAGACTACAGGTAGAAACAGCTGGTTAGTGGTGAGTATAGTATAGCCCTAACCCTAAAGACTACAGGCAGAAACAGCTGGTTAGTGGTGAGTATAGTATAGCCCTAACCCTAAAGACTACAGACAGAAACAGCTGGTTAGTGGTGAGTATAGTATAGCCCTAACCCTAAAGACTACAGGCAGAAACAGCTGGTTAGTGGTGAGTATAGTATAGCCCTAACCGTAACAACTACAGACAGAAACAGCTGGTTAGTGGTGAGTATAGTATAGCCCTAACCCTAAAGACTACAGGCAGAAACAGCTGGTTAGTGGTGAGTATAGTATAGCCCTAACCCTAAAGACTACAGGCAGAAACAGCTGGTTAGTGGTGAGTATAGTATAGCCTTAACCCTAAAGACTACAGACAGAAACAGCTGGTTAGTGGTGAGTATAGTATAGCCCTAACCCTAAAGACTAAAGGCAGAAACAGCTGGTTAGTGGTGAGTATAGTATAGCCCTAACCCTAAAGACTACAGGCAGAAACAGCTGGTTAGTGGTGAGTATAGTATAGCCCTAACCCTAAAGACTACAGACAGAAACAGCTGGTTAGTGGTGAGTATAGTATTTCCCTAACCCTAAAGACTACAGGCAGAAACAGCTGGTTAGTGGTGAGTATAGTATAGCCCTAACCCTAAAGACTACAGGCAGAAACAGCTGGTTAGTGGTGAGTATAGTATAGCCCTAACCCTAAAGACTACAGGCAGAAACAGCTGGTTAGTGGTGAGTATAGTATAGCCCTAACCCTAAAGACTACAGACAGAAACAGCTGGTTAATGGTGAGTATAGTATAGCCCTAACCCTAAAGACTACAGGCAGAAACAGCTGGTTAGTGGTGAGTATAGTATAGCCCTAACCCTAAAGACTACAGGCAGAAACAGCTGGTTAGTGGTGAGTATAGTATAGCCCTAACCCTAAAGACTACAGACAGAAACTGCTGGTTAGTGGTGAGTATAGTATAGCCCTAACCCTAAAGACTACAGGCAGAAACAGCTGGTTAGTGGTGAGTATAGTATAGCCCTAACCCTAAAGACTACAGGCAGAAACAGCTGGTTAGTGGTGAGTATAGTATAGCCCTAACCCTAAAGACTACAGGCAGAAACAGCTGGTTAGTGGTGAGTATAGTATAGCCCAAACCCTAAAGACTACAGACAGAAACAGCTGGTTAGTGGTGAGTATAGTATAGTATAGCCCTAACCCTAAAGACTACAGGCAGAAACAGCTGGTTAGTGGTGAGTATAGTATAGCCCTAACCCTAAAGACTACAGGCAGAAACAGCTGGTTAGTGGTGAGTATAGTATAGCCCTAACCCTAAACACTACAGGCAGAAACAGCTGGTTAGTGGTGAGTATAGTATACCCTTAACCCTAAAGACTACATGCAGAAACAGCTGGTTAGTGGTGAGTAAAGTATAGCCCTAACCCTAAAGACTACAGACAGAACAGCTGGTTAGTGGTGAGTATAGTATAGCCCTAACCCTAATGACTACAGGCAGAAACAGCTGGTTAGTGGTGAGTATAGTATAGCCCTAACCCTAAAGACTACAGGCAGAAACAGCTGGTTAGTGGTGAGTATAGTACAGCCCTAACCCTAAAGACTACAGGCAGAAACAGCTGGTTAGTGGTGAGTATAGTATAGCCCTAACCCTAAAGACTACAGGCAGAAACAGCTGGTTAGTGGTGAGTATAGTATAGCCCTAACCCTAAAGACTACAGGCAGAAACAGCTGGTTAGTGGTGAGTATAGTATTGCCCTAACCCTAAAGACTACAGGCAGAAACAGCTGGTTAGTGGTGAGTATAGTATAGCCCTAACCCTAAAGACTACAGGCAGAAACAGCTGGTTAGTGGTGAGTATAGTATAGCCCTAACACTAAAGACTACAGACAGAAACAGCTGGTTAGTGGTGAGTATAGTATAGCCCTAACCCTAAAGACTACAGGTAGAAACAGCTGGTTAGTGGTGAGTATAGTATAGCCCTAACCCTAAAGACTACAGGCAGAAACAGCTGGTTAGTGGTGAGTATAGTATAGCCCTAACCCTAAAGACTACAGACAGAAACAGCTGGTTAGTGGTGAGTATAGTATAGCCCTAACCCAAAAGACTACAGGCAGAAACAGCTGGTTAGTGGTGAGTATAGTATAGCCCTAACCGTAACAACTACAGACAGAAACAGCTGGTTAGTGGTGAGTATAGTATAGCCCTAACCCTAAAGACTACAGGCAGAAACAGCTGGTTAGTGGTGAGTATAGTATAGCCCTAACCCTAAAGACTACAGGCAGAAACAGCTGGTTAGTGGTGAGTATAGTATAGCCTTAACCCTAAAGACTACAGACAGAAACAGCTGGTTAGTGGTGAGTATAGTATAGCCCTAACCCTAAAGACTAAAGGCAGAAACAGCTGGTTAGTGGTGAGTATAGTATAGCCCTAACCCTAAAGACTACAGGCAGAAACAGCTGGTTAGTGGTGAGTATAGTATAGCCCTAACCCTAAAGACTACAGACAGAAACAGCTGGTTAGTGGTGAGTATAGTATTTCCCTAACCCTAAAGACTACAGGCAGAAACAGCTGGTTAGTGGTGAGTATAGTATAGCCCTAACCCTAAAGACTACAGTTAGAAACAGCTGGTTAGTGGTGAGTATAGTATAGCCCTAACCCTAAAGACTACAGGCAGAAACAGCTGGTTAGTGGTGAGTATAGTATTTCCCTAACCCTAAAGACTACAGGCAGAAACAGCTGGTTAGTGGTGAGTATAGTATAGCCCTAACCGTAACAACTACAGACAGAAACAGCTGGTTAGTGGTGAGTATAGTATAGCCCTAACCCTAAAGACTACAGGCAGAAACAGCTGGTTAGTGGTGAGTATAGTATAGCCCTAACCCTAAAGACTACAGGCAGAAACAGCTGGTTAGTGGTGAGTATAGTATAGCCTTAACCCTAAAGACTACAGACAGAAACAGCTGGTTAGTGGTGAGTATAGTATAGCCCTAACCCTAAAGACTAAAGGCAGAAACAGCTGGTTAGTGGTGAGTATAGTATAGCCCTAACCCTAAAGACTACAGGCAGAAACAGCTGGTTAGTGGTGAGTATAGTATAGACCTAACCCTAAAGACTACAGACAGAAACAGCTGGTTAGTGGTGAGTATAGTATTTCCCTAACCCTAAAGACTACAGGCAGAAACAGCTGGTTAGTGGTGAGTATAGTATAGCCCTAACCCTAATGACTACAGACAGAAACAGCTGGTTAGTGGTGAGTATAGTATAGCCCTAACCCTAAAGACTACAGGCAGAAACAGCTGGTTAGTGGTGAGTATAGTATAGCCCTAACCCTAAAGACTACAGACAGAAACAGCTGGTTAATGGTGAGTATAGTATAGCCCTAACCCTAAAGACTACAGGCAGAAACAGCTGGTTAGTGGTGAGTATAGTATAGCCCTAACCCTAAAGACTACAGGCAGAAACAGCTGGTTAGTGGTGAGTATAGTATAGCCCTAACCCTAAAGACTACAGACAGAAACTGCTGGTTAGTGGTGAGTAAAGTATAGCCCTAACCCTAAAGACTACAGACAGAACAGCTGGTTAGTGGTGAGTATAGTATAGCCCTAACCCTAATGACTACAGGCAGAAACAGCTGGTTAGTGGTGAGTATAGTACAGCCCTAACCCTAAAGACTACAGGCAGAAACAGCTGGTTAGTGGTGAGTATAGTACAGCCCTAACCCTAAAGACTACAGGCAGAAACAGCTGGTTAGTGGTGAGTATAGTATAGCCCTAACCCTAAAGACTACAGGCAGAAACAGCTGGTTAGTGGTGAGTATAGTATAGCCCTAACCCTAAAGACTACAGGCAGAAACAGCTGGTTAGTGGTGAGTATAGTATTGCCCTAACCCTAAAGACTACAGGCAGAAACAGCTGGTTAGTGGTGAGTATAGTATAGCCCTAACCCTAAAGACTACAGGCAGAAACAGCTGGTTAGTGGTGAGTATAGTATAGCCCTAACACTAAAGACTACAGACAGAAACAGCTGGTTAGTGGTGAGTATAGTATAGCCCTAACCCTAAAGACTACAGGTAGAAACAGCTGGTTAGTGGTGAGTATAGTATAGCCCTAACCCTAAAGACTACAGGCAGAAACAGCTGGTTAGTGGTGAGTATAGTATAGCCCTAACCCTAAAGACTACAGACAGAAACAGCTGGTTAGTGGTGAGTATAGTATAGCCCTAACCCTAAAGACTACAGGCAGAAACAGCTGGTTAGTGGTGTGTATAGTATAGCCCTAACCCTAAAGACTACAGGCAGAAACAGCTGGTTAGTGGTGAGTATAGTATAGCCCTAACCCTAAAGACTACAGGCAGAAACAGCTAGTTAGTGGTGAGTATAGTATAGCCCTAACCCTAAAGACTACAGGCAGAAACAGCTGGTTAGTGGTGAGTATAGTATAGCCCAAACCCTAAAGACTACAGACAGAAACAGCTGGTTAGTGGTGAGTATAGTATAGTATAGCCCTAACCCTAAAGACTACAGACAGAAACAGCTGGTTAGTGGTGAGTATAGTATAGCCCTAACCCTAAAGACTACAGGCAGAAACAGCTGGTTAGTGGTGAGTATAGTATAGCCCTAACCCTAAAGACTACAGGCAGAAACAGCTGGTTAGTGGTGAGTATAGTATTGCCCTAACCCTAAAGACTACAGACAGAAACAGCTGGTTAGTGGTGAGTATAGTATAGCCTTAACCCTAAAGACTACAGGCAGAAACAGCTGGTTAGTGGTGAGTATAGTATAGCCCTAACCCTAAAGACTACAGGCAGAAACAGCTGGTTAGTGGTGAGTATAGTATAGCCCTAACCCTAAAGACTACAGGCAGAAACAGCTGGTTAGTGGTGAGTATAGTATAGCCCTAACCCTAAAGACTACAGGCAGAAACAGCTGGTTAGTGGTGAGTATAGTATTGCCCTAACCCTAAAGACTACAGGCAGAAACAGCTGGTTAGTGGTGAGTATAGTTTAGCCCTAACCCTAAAGACTACAGGCAGAAACAGCTGGTTAGTGGTGAGTATAGTACAGCCCTAACCCTAAAGACTACAGGCAGAAACAGCTGGTTAGTGGTGAGTATAGTATAGCCCTAACCCTAAAGACTACAGGCAGAAACAGCTGGTTAGTGGTGAGTATAGTATAGCCCTAACCCTAAAGACTACAGGCAGAAACAGCTGGTTAGTGGTGAGTATAGTATAGCCCTAACCCTAAAGACTACAGACAGAAACAGCTGGTTAGTGGTGAGTATAGTATAGCCCTAACCCTAAAGACTACAGGCAGAAACAGCTGGTTAGTAGTGAGTATAGTATAGCCCTAACCCTAAAGACTACAGGCAGAAACAGCTGGTTAGTGGTGAGTATAGTATAGCCCTAACCCTAAAGACTACAGGCAGAAACAGCTGGTTAGTGGTGAGTATAGTATAGTCCTAACCCTAAAGACTACAGGCAGAAACAGCTGGTTAGTGGTGAGTATAGTATAGCCCTAACCCTAAAGACTACAGGCAGAAACAGCTGGTTAGTGGTGAGTATAGTATAGCCCTAACCCTAAAGACTACAGGCAGAAACAGCTGGTTAATGGTGAGTATAGTATAGCCCTAACCCTAAAGACTACAGGCAGAAACAGCTGGTTAGTGTTGAGTATAGTATAGCCCTAACCCTAAAGACTACAGGCAGAAACAGCTGGTTAGTGGTGAGTATAGTACAGCCCTAACGCTAAAGACTACAGGCAGAAACAGCTGGTTAGTGTTAAGTATAGTATAGCCCTAACCCTAAAGACTACAGACAGAAACAGCTGGTTAGTGGTGAGTATAGTACAGCCCTAACGCTAAAGACTACAGGCAGAAACAGCTGGTTAGTGGTGAGTATAGTATAGCCTTAACCCTAAAGACTACAGGCAGAAACAGCTGGTTAGTGGTGAGTATAGTATAGCCCTAACCCTAAAGACTACAGGCAGAAACAGCTGGTTAGTGGTGAGTATAGTATAGCCCTAACCCTAAAGACTACAGGCAGAAACAGCTGGTTAGTGGTGAGTATAGTATAGCCTTAACCCTAAAGACTACAGGGCAGAAACAGCTGGTTAGTGGTGAGTATAGTATAGCCCTAACCCTAAAGACTACAGGCAGAAACAGCTGGTTAGTGGTGAGTATAGTATAGCCCTAACCCTAAAGACTACAGGGCAGAAACAGCTGGTTAGTGGTGAGTATAGTATAGCCCTAACCCTAAAGACTACAGGCAGAAACAGCTGGTTAGTGGTGAGTATAGTATAGCCCTAACCCTAAAGACTACAGGCAGAAACAGCTGGTTAATGGTGAGTATAGTATAGCCCTAACCCTAAAGACTACAGGCAGAAACAGCTGGTTAGTGTTGAGTATAGTATAGCCCTAACCCTAAAGACTACAGGCAGAAACAGCTGGTTAGTGGTGAGTATAGTACAGCCCTAACGCTAAAGACTACAGGCAGAAACAGCTGGTTAGTGTTAAGTATAGTATAGCCCTAACCCTAAAGACTACAGACAGAAACAGCTGGTTAGTGGTGAGTATAGTACAGCCCTAACGCTAAAGACTACAGGCAGAATCAGCTGGTTAGTGGTGAGTATAGTATAGCCTTAACCCTAAAGACTACAGGCAGAAACAGCTGGTTAGTGGTGAGTATAGTATAGCCCTAACCCTAAAGACTACAGGCAGAAACAGCTGGTTAGTGGTGAGTATAGTATAGCCCTAACCCTAAAGACTACAGGCAGAAACAGCTGGTTAGTGGTGAGTATAGTATAGCCTTAACCCTAAAGACTACAGGGCAGAAACAGCTGGTTAGTGGTGAGTATAGTATAGCCCTAACCCTAAAGACTACAGGCAGAAACAGCTGGTTAGTGGTGAGTATAGTATAGCCCTAACCCTAAAGACTACAGGGCAGAAACAGCTGGTTAGTGGTGAGTATAGTATAGCCCTAACCCTAAAGACTACAGGCAGAAACAGCTGGTTAGTGGTGAGTATAGTATAGCCCTAACCCTAAAGACTACAGGGCAGAAACAGCTGGTTAGCGGCTTAAAACAAAAATATCAACAACAACTTTCTATCGCTGAATTTGAACTTGCAACCTCTGGAATCAGAGGCTGATGTTTACCGAAACCTACTTGAAGGTAACAGCACTTAATATTGCCCCTAGTGGCGGGTTCCCACGGCATCTTCTAAAGTCCTCAGACATGCATGGATGTCAAATAATGACTTGTATCATGGGTGACCTGGCTGTACAGAAAAACATGAACTGTATGGGAACAGCAGAGATAAATCAATTAATTTCCGTTTAAAATCTCTATTTGTTCAGATCAAATTCACAATCGCCTTCCCAAAACGTATTTTGTTCCTTTCCCCCCTGTATGTGTGCTCTCTTCATTCATGGTGGTGAGAACCTGAGGAGCGCCTCAGAGTCTGAGGGGAGACTCGGATCAGGTAGATAAGGGAGAGTAAATTGATGACATTGTTGCAGGATGTTTAGGACATGTTCTCTACAAGAGGTTAAACAGGCTGCTCTCTCTGTCTGGTATGAACCTTTCCTGATGCCAAAGCAGTCAGACTTGCTGTCAGAACGGCCTCATCCAATAATCTATATTTGTTGTTCTACATTATTGCAGGGATATTTCACATACTGAACGTGTGAATTGAACTTGTTTTTCACAATCTGAAGGAAATGTACTAGTCTTTCGCTTCAGACCTTTGACTGCTCTGCAGTCATCTTGACAGCAAACCGTTTTCTTATGGAGAATCTCAATTGCCCTTCTCAAAACCCATGGGATGAGAAAGAAAAAGGGATCTGAGGAGAGAGGATGTGAGGAGCATGTATGCAATTGAGATTCTCCCTTACTGTTTTAGGACTGCCTGCTGTCAGTGTATTATTGATACAAAGGCGCCACCATCTGGACTAACATGTACATTACAGTTCTTATCCAAACGCAAGACCTAGTCTTTTTCGGACAGTGGATTTAAACATCCTATTTGAGCCTATTTTGCATAACTCTATGCTTCGCAGATGTAGAGGGTTGAATTACACGGATGGTGCAGTGCTAGTATTTCAACTGTGATTTTTGTATTTATTATGCCTCACACATCTCCTGTTGAAACCCCTATGGTTTAACCAACTGCACTCTATAAACTTTTCATCTTCTTTCATCATTGAATGAATGATTGACATGTCGACACGTAGACCATGCTCTAGTCTAGTTGAATTATGCCACCTGCTAACTTGAATTGAGAAGAGTTTTATGGGGAATACTACTACTGGGGGATGTAAGCCAGTGTCAGTGTGAGCCAGTAGGTGGCCCTCTTCACCTAACATTGACAAGTAAGTACTTCTAAAGGCAACGATGGGATTGGTTTAGGGCAGACAAGTTTGAAGTTGTGTTGTCACGTGCACAAGTACAGTGGAATACCTTTCTTGCAAGCTCTTTTCCAACAATGTAGTAATCAATATCAGAAGTTAAAAAAATATTATACTATAAAATTAAGTAAAGTACAACAAAAACACACAATGAATGGAAATAAGAAGAACATGGGAAAGTAAGAAGATATATAGAGGGTCAGTACCAGTACCATATTTACAATGTGCAGGGCTATTGGAGTGGTAGGGGTAGATATATATAGGGGTAAGGTGACTAGGCATCAGGATATCTTCTTTTGTGTGTGTGTGTGTGTGTGTGTGTGTGTGTGTGTGTGTGTGTGTGTGTGTGTGTGTGTGTGTGTGTGTGTGTGTGTGTGTGTGTGTGTGTGTGTGTGTGTGTGTGTGTGTGTGTGTGTGTGTGTGTTTATTCGCCTGTGCTTACCAGGCAGGCAGTTGGTTCCTCCTCCCTCTTGCAGCCAGTAATAGTAACAGTTTGACAGGTCTACCTAGGAGCTCTGCCCCTGACACCACTTCACACTGCTTTTCTTCTCTCAATATTCTGTCTGGGTCGATTTGATTATAAAACAGGGATCTGCCAGCATACAGAATAAGGCTGGCAGGGCCATCATGCTATATGATGAACCATAGGTCACGATTACATACATATTGTGATTATATATGCCTCACCATTTTTTGTGTAGGCCATTGCAACTCAGTTCCGCAATAGGATGGAACTAATTGTTGTTGTAATGGATTACATTTGGAATACTATACTAAGGTCTTTTAAATATAAAAACTTTTTGCCTGACAAATCCTCAACGTCAGAATATATCTGATAACATGTCATTTAACCGTTGAATCGATACAGTATTGCATTAGTTATCACAATACTGTTTTCCCCCTGGCCCTAGGAAGGATGTTTATTGTTGTGTCCAATGTCCTTGGCTTGTTTTGACCCTAAAGGTTAGAATATAACCTCACCTTTAACTAAGAACCTGCTTGCTCCTTTGAGAACACAGAGAAGCTTCTGCTTGGCCATGATTTCTCTGTCTTGGACTGAGCCCAATTAACTATTGTGAAAATTCTTCAGTAGTTTCCAAAAACCAATTAGGAAGTATCATAATGTGTATAATAATAACAAATAAGGTTTACAATCTGGCAAACATTGACCCCAAACTTGACAAACATCCATTTGGGCTACAAACATTCACCAAAGATCATAAATATGTGTACTTTAATAAACCATTGATCATCCTATATCAATTACAGAAAGGTTGTATTTGTCCCGGAATAAAGTTGTGTACATTTTGAGGGGAGACCCTTCAGAAAGTGATCTGGTATCTCAGGAAGCAGGGGAGCAGAACGTGCATGAGCTCAGTGAGAGTTGTTTACCCTCTTTAGGCCCTATAGGCACTAGTGTGTACCATACAGATTGTTTTTCCCATGGTGTGTACACTGTGAGTGAGAGAGTAAACATGTAAATATCAGTGAAGTAGTCTTGTAAGCGATAGCCTCTCAGTCAGTCTAAATTGGTTTAAGAAACCCGTTACTGGTCAAACAAATAAACAAGCGGTGCCATAGTTATAACACAACAATAATAATAATATGTGTGTGTGTGTGTGTGTGTGTGTGTGTGTGTGTGTGTGTGTGTGTGTGTGTGTGTGTGTGTGTGTGTGTGTGTGTGTGTGTGTGTGTGTGTGTGTGTGTGTGTGTGTGTGTGTGTGTGTGTGTGTGTGTGTGTGTGTGAGGTAGCGAAGCTGGGCGGTCAGAGATGAATGAAGAGATAGTCCATTGAAAGCAGTTGAATACCATGACAACTAGGGGCAACCTCGGATTTATTCCAAACAGTTACGGCACATTGTAAGGGGGCGTCAATCATCTATTATCTTGCAACCGAAATAAATGCAAAATCTTAGCCTACACAAAAACTTCCAAAAGGAGCCGGACATTTGTCTACATTTTCCCCATTGTCCGCAGCTTAGCAATCGGTTTGTACGTGTGTTTGCTTAGCCTGACCACCCAGGACTCCCGGAGGATTCGCTGAGAACGAGAATCATTGTCACCCACATCACATAGCCTACTAGATGAGGGCAGTGGAGCATAGAAAAGGGGAGAGACATCAGAATAAAAAGATCTAAAACGAAATAATATGAACACGATATTCTGCGTGTTATATTGACTCAACGGCTTCTCATTCGATTTCCCGTGAATTTAAAATAAATTGCTGCAATAAAACACGTGTTATTATTATGAAGAAATGTTGACTAATATTCCAAAGGGATATAGCCTACTTGTATTACATTGTTTAGCTATGGATAGTCTAGCCAATGCATGGATGGATGCATGCTGTAGTTTGTCTGAGACAAATAATTATAGTGATCAGAACAATTATATAATATGGTAATAATGAGGATAGTAATGAAGGAGAAAATGACCAACATGAATAATTTCAGCCTACTGCAAGTTCCGCATGTAAGACTCAATAAACGGAATTTATTAGAACGTATTTATCCAAATGTAGTTAGCCTATTTACAATAAACGCCTTGCAGAGATGTCAAACAACATTCTGAGTCAGGCTATGTTTCATCCATGATAAGCCTTAGGATACTTGACTTAAGCCTGCACCAAAATATTGACCTAAAAGGTCTTCATGAGTTATCCATATTAAACACCCACAATTCAAACTTCGATACGTAGACTAATAACATACATCTTTAAATGGTGTTTTTGCTCCTAAATAGATATGTATTTGCTTTGAAGCGATACATTATAATGGTTTGAAGCAATGCAGTATAGTTGTTTGTGTAAATGACATGCAACAACGCCCCTCCCCATCTCGGTAATTATCTGTCCCATAATACCAGTCATCACATTTCTGAAGCACCAATGACAGAGATTTGGATGTCCCCAAACCCTAGCATGTCACACCCACAAATATTCTTCATCCACTTGACTCCAAGGACCTCCTACACGCGTTCAGTCTTTCCCTGGCTTATTCCGATTCATTTTCCATTGCAGGTTCAGTGTTTTAACTAACCTTATATAGACCAATCCGACGGGCGATTGCTTCCTTTATGCAAGTGCTTCTAGTCGTGCAGCATCCATGAGCCTCTCCTCTCCATAAACTCCTGCGCTCCTCCATGACCAACACATTGGAGCCATCTCGACGAGCCAGCGGTGAACAACTAGCACACTGCATGCCAGGATTAATTCTTCGTTTGGCTTGAATGAACCCAAAGGACACGGCCTGAATATCATCTTAACCTCATTTTGAAATAGTGTCCTCTTGTTCAGTTTGACTGATTCAGCATAGCAGCAGGGATAAAAACGAACTCTTGTTACAACGCGCACCACAGACTTTCTCACACCATGTCGTTCAACAACACAAAGATGGGCTTCTCTGTAAAGGACCTTCTGGATCTTCCTGACACCAATGGAGGTTCTGGAACGGAGGAGACCGAGGATGAGAACGAGGAGGAAACTAGTGAGATTATGACGCAAAATCCATCTTTAGAAAAAGCTGGAAATGTGCCCTATAAGAGCCTTTTGTGTGATGGTGGTGGTAATTCCTACTCAAAATGGCTTGCCTCCTGCAACAGCATCCAATATTCACGTGAGTAGCTCTTTAAAAAGTTCGTTTCATAATCATCGAGGTATATAATTGATTTGTCCACTTCCTAGTCATATCATCCTTTCAATTCGTTATCAAATAAGCCATTAATGAAAACGAAAACCTTTGCATTAACGTTTTCACTATTTCATTTTTAGTTAGTTAGGCATATCTCTTATGGGTTTAACTTATTAGTCTACTCTTAAAGTAGTTTATTCATGCGTAATCAGAATGTGTAATAATATACGTGCTTAATGCAAGTCTCCTTGCGTAATTATCCACGCGTAATCGTCATAGTTTAGCCCTTGTCACCAATAGGCCATTGTTTTAGATTGTATAGCTGATCTCTTCAATATTTTCCATTCTTTGCTCAGATTAACCATGGGCTATGATGAAATATGAACTATATTTTTTCACTGTATTTATTGTCCATCTTTTATAATAATCACACAGACGATTTTTCCATTTTAAACAGGTTTGTCAGTTGATTCTCGAAACGAACCTAAATCTCCAGAGCTCTCCGCGGACGAATCCCAAGATATCGACAGAGACACCGCAGTTGACAGCAGTGACTCTGGAAAGAAGAGGAAAAGGAGGGTGCTGTTTTCCAAAGCGCAAACATATGAACTAGAGCGACGATTTCGACAACAGAGATATCTCTCTGCGCCGGAGAGGGAGCAGCTTGCCAACGCACTACGACTGACACAGACCCAGGTGAAGATCTGGTTCCAGAATCACCGGTATAAAATGAAGAGAGCACGCGCTGAGAAGGGTATGGAAATGGTTCATCTCGTGTCCCCAAGACGGGTGGCCATTCCGGTTTTAATTCGTGATGGAAAACCGTGTGACACTAGCAAAACTCAGGAACTCGAGGCCTCGTTCAGGGCTGGAATACCTTTCTCTGCGTATAGCGCCTATTCTCTCCATCACATGCATATGCGCTCTCACTACAGCCCCGACGCCATGTCACAACTGCCCAGTCTGCATCACTTGGCGCAAATGTACCAATGGACTTGGTAGAAGATGGATAGGCCTACTTCAAATGACTTTGATTCGAAAAACATAAATACAACTTTTCCTGATTTGGATTGAAATGATGACCTCTATTTTACTCACATCAAAGTTGATTATGAGGTGGCCCATGAGGTCTGGACGATGTTACGCCTCGTGAGATTCCGTTCGTTTTATAATGTTTGCTAAATTAATGTTATAAATAAATGTTGTCTGTTGTAAAGTGCTCATATTATGAATTAATTTATGTTTTTTGGTGTACTGTTTATTTAACTTATATATTTATGGCCGTGAATAAACCTTGTCAGTTTGATGTGGTTGTTATTCATTTAACTACATTCAATTACTTTTATACAGGTCCAATAAGGGGAATCGAATAGACACTTCATTTAGGGTAACTTATTCATTATTTGTTAAAATTGTTATATGCGTATAGATGCAGTTACGCACAAAACTAGATGAATACGAGTTACTTTTTTTAAGTAGCAGATCGTGCAAAACATGTTTTATGTCTTCCTGTATCTAATTCCGGTCAGGTTTGTTATTGAATCACAAAGGAAAAACAGAAACAACCCTGAAGTGAATCTCTATTGCAAACACAGTCTTCTCAGAAGGAAAAACGCCCCATGCACGTGCCTACAACAAATAGGACTGTTTGCTATATTTTCCTTACATTTTGAGATTGAAAAGGGATATATGGCCAGGGTGTAATCCGTTACATGTAAGAGATTACAAATCTGTTACATTACAAGCCAACATATTGTAATCAGATTACAGATACTTCTGAAAAACTAGAATACTAGATGATTACTTCCAGGATAACTTTTAAATTCATAAAGTATGTTTGCTAAAAAAATCTTTGATACTTCTCTGTTTTCTCAATGACATTTAAATCAGCATTGAAAAAATATACAATTTAAGTTTGTTCCACCTGAGCGAGTGTGACCAGAGGTCAGAGACCCCTATGACGACACACCAAATGTGTTTGATGGATCGCGGGAAAAGAGGAGGAATGGACTTTTGTAGGCTACAGTCCAAGCTATGTCTTCTAATGGTGCGACTATCCAACTTGAATAAACGCTTGGAGGTAAGGACGACAGCAGTGGTGTAGTCTACGGCGATACGGATATCACTTATTGTTGATATCTACATTGTGCATTGATGTGAATCACACTGCTGCTCTCATTTAGCTATTTGCGACTTACAGATTGTGGTTGTTGTGGATGGTTGTTCACAAATCTAAATGCATATTTGAACCCAATAATGGTTGAATTCAAGAAGTTTAACCTGCCTATCAATCATTGTTTTTGAAACCAGTGGACAGCCAGTGAAAATGCGCTCTTGCAGCAGCTGCATAGTGCGGATCCCAGCCTATGGAATACAAGTCTGGCTTCTATTACTGAGTCTAATTCATGCTGATAAAAAATACATCCATTGGCCTGATGGACACATGCTCAAACTCGCACTCTTTGGATAGACTTAATGGAGCAATCTGTAGTTGCTACAGTTTGTGGACATATGAATTATATATATTAACGTAAAGGTATAATTTAATCTTATGTATTAGAAATGTATGTATGTAGTAGAAAGCGATGGGTTAGAAGAAGCCTATATAACCAATCCATAAAGTCAAATGTAACATCCATGTACGGCCAGCTATGTAAACTTTTACATTTTATCCTGCAATAGAAGTCGTTCAATTGGTAACATACATGTTTGTCTTCTTCTAATGCCTCTTAAGGGGAAAGTAATCTAAAAGTAACTGAATGTAATCAGATTATGTTACTGAGTTTGGGTAATCCAAAAGTTATGTTACTGATTACAATTTTGGACGGGTAACTAGTAACTGTAACGGATTACATTTAGAAGGTAACCTATCCAACCCTGTGTACGGCTTATAGGATTGTATATGTATGGATATTAATACATTCTGAAGTTAAAAAATACGAAGCATCCTCTGTTGTAATTATATAAAATACCCATTTGACTTTCTCTATTACTATGAATAATGTTTTCTGTTGCAACAAATTAATCATAGTCAATATAAACACAATTGAAACTACATTATTTCTCACAGAACTGCATTGCTTATCAATTCACAAAGAATCCCCCAAATATAGAATAGAGTGCAGCTGTGGATGTTTAGCTGCACAGCATGGAACATAGAGGGGATGTTGTGGCAGTGGTGGATGGAGAGCTGTGGACGTTTTTGTTTCTATTTCAGCTGTGTCAGTTTGGTCAGCTCATCTCTCAGTAAGGATAAGGAATAAGTATCTCTGAGGTTTTGTAAAGTCTGTCAATTGGCTCTTTTGTGACCCTTGTTGGACACGTTGTATTCCGTATGGGCAGCTGGCCTTGTGGAGGGGATGGGGAGGCACCCCTAATAAAACCCAACTTGTGTCTGCTTTCAAACATCCCATTGTTACCTCCCAAGGGGGAAAATAATTACAAATTCATGCAGCATCTTTTCAGGGAGGGGGTCCTTATCCTAAGGTTCCTCTGTGCAACCCCACTCGTTCCATCTCTCCCTCTCTCTCTTACTCTCTCTCTAAATATTTGTAACCAGTTTTCCAGATACTTTGCACATAAAATATCTGTACTCACTGTAGTCTTCTAAAACACATGTTGTAGTCAGTGGATAACTGTACACTCATCATGCACTTCAAGCACAACTTTGAAGTGATAAATAACACATAATAGGTTTATAAGCTATAATGTTACTCACATTCCTTAAAGAGTACCACAGTATGATTCATAATACCCATAAAACCCAGCGGTCAAACAGGGAAATGGTTCTAATCGTTTTTCCACCATAATTTTTTCCCATTTTGGGATTTTAGAAACAGTTCAAATAAGGGCTGTGTTTCGTGAAGGCTTACCTTGGCGGGAAGTTTTGATAACCGTGTAAATCTCATTAGGACAAGGCAACTTTTATCAATATATTCACCTGTATTTACCCCCCAAAATGAAATGTTAATCAGCTGCTAATGTGAGTCTCATAAAGAATTACAAATGCCAGGATGATCTAGACGAGACTGCCGAATCGAGGCAAAGGTAAGAATCTCTGGATTAACCATGTAATGTTAGCTAAATGTAGTAATTAACACATTGGCTACATTTCTTTAAATGGACAATTCTGTGAACTTTCTTGGACACGTTTTAAATTGACACAATACCTGTTAGCAAAGCTGTCAGCTAGAGATGACATGTAGGAGCTTTCAGGGATGTCTGCGTTTTATGGGTATTATGACACCTCCACTGTGGGGCTCTATTAAGTCAACCAGCAGCTGAGCATCAAACAACTATGTAGTATTTTTAGCCACAAGATGGCAGTATATGCCTTAATGAAAAGGGATAAAGATGCCTACAGTCTTCACAGGGGTTTTGTATTAAAACCACTGTGTACATCCCTTACCTGCTCGCAGAACCAATATTACACATATTTTGTAATTTGAGCACTTAATAATTGGAATCTAATTTATTTGCATTGAGCATTTTAGAAAAACGTTTTTTTTTTCGTCAGTTGTTTCAGGAAGGTGTAGGTCTTTAATTTAATTAAGAAAAAATGTATTGATCATATCTATTTAAATCTAAACATGTTTAGAGGTTAAGAGTTTGAATATCCATTGACTAGTTTAACAGACAAATGACAGTTAAACGAGTGTCTGTAAAAAGCTTGTTTTTTCCTTAACATTAACCTCATTCAGTTTAGAACAGGCAGCAGGGGCACATGGGAGAGCTGTTAGGGGAGTGCTTTGTCCACAGAGGGGAGCAGTTGGGCAACAAAGGACCTGTGATTAATACACAAGAATGTTCTCATTTACTAGTGATATTTGAACCTACATGCAGTAATGGAGGTGGAATGGTGGTGGTGGTGGGGGGGGGGGGGGGGGGGGGGGGGAATAGTGACATGCAGTGACAACATCTGTATGTCTATTTGTTTCTTTTTGAGGGGTTGAAATAAGTTTCCGTTGGACATCCGTGTCCATTGGACAATAAGGTAATCTTCTTCTTCTTCAACCTGCTCCACCTCCAGTCTCACAGTTTCTTAGACCCTCTAGACAGGGCTCCTCCATCCAGATAATCTATAGCGCCTTCAGAATGTATTCATACCCTTTGACTTATTTCACATTTTGTTGTGTTATAGCCTGAATTCATAGATTTCTTTCTCACCCCATCTACACACAATACCCCATAATGACAAAGTGAAAACAAGTTTTTATACATTTTAGCAAACGTAATGAAAACTAAATACAGAAATATCTAATTTACATAAGTATTCACACCCCAGAGTTAATACATGTTAGAATCAAATTTGGCACGGATTACATCTGTGAGTCTTTCTGGGTAAGTCTTTAAGAGATTTGCACACCTGGATTGTGCAATATTTGCACATTATTCTTAAAAACATTCTTCAAGCTCTGTCAAGCTGATTTTTGATCATTGCTAGATAGCCATTGTCAAGTCTTGCCATAGATTTTCAAGACAATTTAAGTCAAAACTGTAACTAGGTCACTCAGGAAAATTAAATGTCGTCTTGGTAAGCAACTCCAGTGTATTGGCCTTGTGCTTAGGTTATTGTTCTGCTAAAAGGTGAATTTGTCTCCCAGTGTCTGTTGGAAAGCAGACTGAACCAGATTTTCCTCTAGGATTTTGCCTGTGCTTAGCTCTATTCTGTTTCTTTTTATCCTAAAAAACTTCCTAGTCTTTGGTGATGACAAGCATACCCATAACATGATGCAGCCCCCTCTATGATAAAAAATATGAAGAGTGGTACCTCAGTGATGTGTGGTGTTGGATTTGCCCCAAACATAACGCTTTGTGTTCAGGACATAAAGTTAATTTCTTTGTCATATTTGTGCAGTTTTACTTTAGTACCTTATTGCAAACAGGATGCATGTTTTGGAATATTTGTATTCTGTACAGGCTTCCTTCTTTTCACTGTCATTTAGGTTAGTATGGTGGAATAAATACAATGTTGTTGATTCATCCTCAGTTCTCTCCTATCACAGTCATTCAACTGACACTGTTTTAAAGTCACCATTGGCCTCATGGTGAAATCCCTTAGTGGTGGGACACCTGTATCTTTGTAGTGACTGGGTGTATTGATACACCATCCAAAGTGTAATTAATAACTTCACCATGCTCAAAGGGATATTTAATGTCTGCTTTTTTAAATCCATCCACCAATAGGTGCCCTTCTTTGCAAAGCATTGGACACCTTCCTGGTCTTTGTGGTTGAAATTCTTTGCTCGACTGAGGGACCTTACAGATAATTGTATGTGTGGGGTACAGAGATGAGGTTAAACACTATCATGTTGAACACTATTATTGCACATATAGTGAGTCCATGCAACTTAGTATGTACATTTTTACTCCTGAACTTTTATTTTACCAATTGGTAGTTACAGTCTTGTCCCATCGCTGCAACTCCCGTACAGACTCAGGAGAAGCAAAGGTGGAGAGCCTTGCATGCTCCGAAACACAACCCTGCCAAGACGCACTGCTTCTTGACACACTGCTCGCTTATCCCAGAAGCTAGCCGCACCAATGTGTCAGAGGAAACACCATACAGCTGGCAACTGATGTCAGCTTGCAGGCACTCAGCCCTCCACAAGGAGTCACTAGAGCACAATAGGACAAGGAAATCCCGGCTGGCCAAACCCTTCCCTAACCCGGACGCTGGGCCAATTGTGCGTCGCCTCATGTGTCTCCCGGTCACAGCCAACTGTGACACAGCCTGGGATCAAACTCAGGGCTCTAGTGACGCCTCTAGCACTGTGATGTAGTGTCTTAGAGAGCTGCGCCACTTGGGAAGCCACCTCCTGAACTTATTTAAGCTTGCCATAACAAAGGGGTTGAATACTTATCGACTCAAGACATTTTAGCTTTTCATTTTTTATTAATTTGTAAACATTTCTACAAACATAATTCCACTTTGACATTATGGGTTATTGTGTGTAGGCCAGTGATACAACATCTCTGTAACACATTTTTGGGGGAAAACATCAAGGGATGTGAATACCTTCTGAAGGCACTGTACCTCCTGACAAAACTACAAATGTAGGATATTAATTTAATCTGTCTTTAGTTGCTGAGAAATGCAAATTTGTAGTGTATTCAAGGTTTAAAGATATTTTAAGACTTTGTAATTTCAGACTTGATTTGCCCTAACAAAAAATGTATCAATCCCTACAAAAAATGTCCATTAATTATAATCCACATAATAATTCCCAAATCCTGTCGATTCAGGATTATTTTCCCTATGTAGCAAACTGGCTCAATTTAAAATCCTACATCTGTAGGAACTCCAGTCCTGACTGTAACTCTTCCACATATTCAGCATTCTTTACTTGTTGATTTAAACCATAACCATTTCAAGTGTGGTTTTCCCTTCTTTATAGAACATGATTGAGGTTGTCAAAGACAAAGCACATGTTTTTGTGTTAATTTCTTTCCTACACAGTGGGGGGGATGAAGAAGTGACCTTCGGGGAAGAAGAAAAACACCTACTATACCTCTGATATATGATCCAGAATGATATCCACATTGAAACCATACTATGTCCTTTGTGTTATGCTCATCCTTCGCAGGAAGAATAAATAACATATACGCTAGATAATGACTTTCCTCATAAGGATACTAGTCGTGCCTTATCCTATAGAACTGTCATACAGTGATATTCAATGGTTGATTTGACAACCCTGAGCTGAAGGACCATTGTATCCCAGTAAAAGAATGCTGCCTGCAGACTCCAGTAGTCTCCTTCAACCTCAGATCCTCAGGAAGGAGCATTGTGAACCGTCATCCATCCTCCCCTGGACAATGGATAGTCTCCCTTGTTTCCTCAGTGCACTCTCCACCTCTTTCATACCCACAGACAGACATGCTCTGTGAGCCTAGAGCAGCACATGGTTTGCATCCCAAATTGCACCCTATTCCCTACATTAGTGCACTACTTTTGACCAAGCACTACTTTTGACCAGAGCCCTATGACCTCTGGTCAAAGGTAGTGCACTATATAGGGAATAAGGTGCCATTTGGGACGTACAAGAGTTTCATTCCCTGCAGCCAGTGGCACAGATGTTAATCCCATGGCACAGTGGCACTCTGGAAATCTTGTCTACTCGTCTAAGCGTGGCCTCGCCTGGCTGCCTGGCTGCTGGTCGTCCACTCCCTCTCAAGAGCTCTTCACTAGCAATCTGACCGGCGCCACAGTCCATACAGGCAAACGGATATGTCACGAATGGCACCCTATTCCCTACATAGTGCACTACTTTTGACAAGAGCCTTATTGGCCCTGGTCAAAAGTCGAGCACACTGAATAGGGAATAGGGTAACATTTGGGATGTAGCCTGTCTCACAACAAAACACGACACAACAAAACACGACACAACACTCAGGGGCTCTTGAGTGGCGCAGCGGTCTAAGGCACTGCATCTCAGTGCAAGAAGCATCACTGCAGTCCCTGGGTCAAATCCAGGCTGCCTCACATCCGGCTGTGATTGGGAGTCCCATAGGGTTGTGCACAATTGGCCCAGCGTCGTCTGGGTTAGGCTGTCATTGTAAATAAGAATTTGTTCTTAACTCACTTACCTAGTTAAATAAAGGTTTCAGTAAAAAAACACAACAGCCCCAGGCTTTTATTTTGGACTGAATATACCTAGGTAGCGATGTAGGAGAATGTTCACCTCTTGTTCATCATAAAGATGTCAGTGCTGTAACTTGCATGTAAGGTGAACTACACTGCTCAAAAAAATAAAGGGAACACTTAAACAACACAATGTAACTCCAAGTCAATCACACTTCTGTGAAATCAAACTGTCCACTTAGGAAGCAACACTGATTGACAATAAATTTCACATGCTGTTGTGCAAATGGAATAGACAAAAGGTGGACATTATAGGCAATTAGCAAGACACCCCCAATAAAGGAGTGATTCTGCAGGTGGTGACCACAGACCACTTCTCAGTTCCTATGCTTCCTGGCTGATGTTTTGGTCACTTTTGAATGCTGGCGGTGCTTTCACTCTAGTGGTAGCATGAGACGGAGTCTACAACCCACACAAGTGGCTCAGGTAGTGCAGCTCATCCAGGATGGCACATCAATGCGAGCTGTGGCAAGAAGGTTTGCTGTGTCTGTCAGCGTAGTGTCCAGAGCATGGAGGCGCTACCAGGAGACAGGCCAGTACATCAGGAGACGTGGAGGAGGCCGTAGGAGGGCAACAACCCAGCAGCAGGACCACTACCTCTGCCTTTGTGCAAGGAGGAGCACTGCCAGAGCCCTGCAAAATGACCTCCAGCAGGCCACAAATGTGCATGTGTCTGCTCAAACGGTCAGAAACAGACTCCATGAGGGTGGTATGAGGGCCCGACGTCCACAGGTAGGGGTTGTGCTTACAGCCCAACACCGTGCAGGACGTTTGGCATTTGCCAGAGAACACCAAGATTGGCAAATTCGCCACTGGCGCCCTGTGCTCTTCACAGATGGAAGCAGGTTCACACTGAGCACATGAGACAGACGTGACAGAGTCTGGAGACGCCGTGGAGAACGTTCTGCTGCCTGCAACATCCTCCAGCATGACCGGTTTGGCGGTGGGTCAGTCATGGTGTGGGGTGGCATTTCTTTGTGGGGCCGCACAGCCCTCCATGTGCTCGCCAGAGGTAGCCTGACTGCCATTAGGTACCGAGATGAGATCCTCAGACCCCTTGTGAGACCATATGCTGACACATGCACATTTGTGGCCTGCTGGAGGTCATTTTGCAGGGCTCTGGCAGTGCTCCTCCTTGCACAAAGGCAGAGGTAGTGGTCCTGCTGCTGGGTTGTTGCCCTCCTACGGCCTCCTCCACGTCTCCTGATGTACTGGCCTGTCTCCTGGTAGCGCCTCCATGCTCTGGACACTACGCTGACAGACACAGCAAACCTTCTTGCCACAGCTCGCATTGATGTGCCATCCTGGATGAGCTGCACTACCTGAGCCACTTGTGTGGGTTGTAGACTCCGTCTCATGCTACCACTAGAGTGAAAGCACCGCCAGCATTCAAAAGTGACCAAAACATCAGCCAGGAAGCATAGGAACTGAGAAGTGGTCTGTGGTCACCACCTGCAGAATCACTCCTTTATTGGGGGTGTCTTGCTATTTGCCTATAATGTCCACCTTTTGTCTATTCCATTTGCACAACAGCATGTGAAATTTATTGTCAATCAGTGTTGCTTCCTAAGTGGACAGTTTGATTTCACAGAAGTGTGATTGACTTGGAGTTACATTGTGTTGTTTAAGTGTTCCCTTTATTTTTTTGAGCAGTGTATTTAAATCACTAACTGAACGATTCCTATAAAATGTTTGAAACCCTATCCCTCAAAATAGTATCTTAAATAAGCACTTGTCTTTTCTTTTTGCACTGACTTTACTGATAACAACTTTATTGAGGAAAAATGTACTTACTATGACTGTGATATGTGGTTGTTTCACCTAGCTATCTTAAGGTGAATGCACTAACTGTCAGTCACTGTCGATAAGAGCATCTGCTAAATGTATTTTGTCCATAGATTTCATAGATTAGTGGGTAAGAGGTCAACGATTACCCTCCCCCCTCTTCCCCTGGCTGGGAGTTGGTTGCTGGGCTGGCCAGGGCAGGAGCCAGGGGGTCTGGATCCCTCCTGTGAGTGGCCTGAGTGGCTGCCTTTCCAAGAGCCCCGGAACACAGCTGCTTGTCCTATTGCTCTTCAGAAGAGCAGGGGATTAAATGGAGAAGAGAGAGAATGAGGGACAGAGACAGAGAGCGAGATAGAGTAATAGGTAGAAATTGAAAAACGGGAAATGGAAAAAAAGGGAGGGTAAATCGAGATCTTTCTAGCAAACATAGTAGACCTATGTCATACAGACATGAACCAGGAGGGTGAGAGTAGAGGGTTTCACAAAACAGCATCTTCAATTCAATGTTTTTTTTCTTCAAAATCTGACATTTGAACTACATTTCCTGTGTATACGTGGCATGTGGCTCTCCCAACTTCTGTCAAGGTTCATGAAAGGTTAGCTTAGCGCGAGGAAGTTAACCTTAAAAACCTGGACAAAATGGAAGTAAGAAATTATATTTTTCCTACAGATTTATTTCTAGAAACTCTAATGGTATTACGTGGGGAGTCACACAAGGTAGGTAGGGACAACACAGAGAATGGCCCCGACGAGAAGATCTCCGGATGCAATTAACAAAATAGTAGTCAGAGTTTATTCAGCAAGGGTGCATGTCAGGAGACCACTCCTCCATATAAGACCGACACAAAATCAATAAAGCTTACATCGGGAGTGTTTATGATCATTCTCTCACAGGAGGGATAAACTGTGGGTGATGTTCTGCCAGAGGGGTGTAAATCCACGTTAACTGTCTTTTCACATCATAATGACTGTGTAGTGTTCTCCTTAACACAAAAGAGAACACACAACATGATTAGTCTCGTAATATCCCAATATCAATACGTCGTTTCAAATACTGCATTTTTCCTGATCCGCAGAGGGCAATCTTCTTCAGTTAGCTGGGACAGAGATGTGGGTGATTTCGATGAAAATGCAATCACTCTCCTGAGTGTTTATGTGGTTTGCTAAATGAATTGTGACGTGCGCTGCAAAGAATAGGCGGGAGAAAATCAATTTAATTGCGATACCTAAACTGCAAAGTGCCACTTATCTTTATACTCGCTGTTGGGCACTTTGTGGCTTGTGCTTTTCATTACGGTCTACTAGATAGTAGCATAAAATCATATTACACGTGAATAACCTGATTGAAATAGTGATAATATCTATCACATTACACAGTCATATACAAAATAGGTGAATTTTCACATCCTCAGCATATTGTACTAAGCTCATAAGGCATTTATAAGGTACATTCTTCAAGAATCAATGGGTATATCCTACATTTCATTACAATAGAACAGTAGTAAATCTTATAATCTATTCCTGTAATGCTCCTTACACAGTATGCTATGGCCCAGCTGTGTGATTTGAAATGAACGGCCGTCATATTACACATGGCATCTGCAAACTAAATTGGCTAGCATGATACAATGGCTCACATCAAAGGAACCATCACAGTTCATTTCAAGTGCATGCACAATACACCAGGCCAAGGATCAGCCATGTCCAGCGAAGTAGTCTTCTTCATAGAATATCAAATCTTCCTGGTTCTTGGTGGACGTCTTTGCATATTCATCTATTTTCAAGTGGCCCTTAAATTATAGACAGCAGATTCATATTCATTGGATCTTTGTTTTAGTACAGATGTTTTCATGCCAATAATTGATAACAAATATTTCATTACTATAGCTCACAAGTCATTTTGGCAATAGTTGACAGAATCACAATAGGACATGGTTATATATACATATATAAACATTTACATTCATATAATGAATCATTTAAGCCATTCAATGGCTTAATAAAGACATTGAAGAAGGTGGTATGGAAAAGATATAAAGTCCCCATTCCCTATCATATCAGTAGTGATGCTTTTCCTCATGGTGTAAAAAAAAGACTAAACATAGGCTATCAAAAGAGCTGTTGTGCAGTTGTGCTGCGATGTATGGTGTCCCAAATTTGGGGAGGAATATATGTAGAAATACCATGGACCTAGAAATGGGTCTTTATCTCCTTTTGGAGTTACCATGCTAGCCTGCCAATAGAATACCATCACATTGATGTGTGTGCCCTTGAGATGATTGGACCTGATATTGTTAGGTGTATCATAGAAACACCTTAGAAAGATGACCTTGAGATAGGCTAGCTACATACAGGCTATATACTAGGCGTATATACAAGGCGTATACTAGGCTATAAGCCTATAATCATTATTATCCTCATCATTGGTATGTCTACTAGTCTAACAGGTTACTATGGCATTTGACCAATTTCGCTTCGAAAGGAATTATTTTGCTTAGTTTGCTATAAAATGCGCTATAAAAATAGAACCTGAAAGTTTCAGGTGTGTCGATAATGCACGTATTTCTTGGTGCAGGTGTATCAATTTTAATTTCTGCTACTGCTAGCCTACAGAAACACCATTCAACTCTAAATTATTATATACGATAATGTATTTGATATCGGCTGCTGATATCCTTTGATTGCACTATAATCAATACAGTTGTCCACACCTGGACAATATAGCCTACTGCAGAGTCCAACGATAAAGCCCCAGTACCCAACATATTAGCATTTCATTCCATAATAAACATGAATTGAAAGACAAAGAATACTGGCGCAGATGACAGGGTCTTGAGGAGGCTCACACTTGTATCACTTGGATATGTGTACAATGCAGACCCACGTACCTAGACGACTGCATGCGAAAAATGTAACAGTTTGGTGCACTAATCTGCCAAAACAATCAGCAGTTGATAAAAGGGTCAATCCATAAAATACACATTGGTAAAATCAAAATATAGTAAAGCAATAAATTAAAGCCCTCCATGAGCAGAAAGCTTGAGAATAAGCTGCTATTATACTTATACTAATATGTCTATATTTCGCTTTTAATTCGCCTTAAAGTAGTAAGTATATGCTACATATAGATGCCGCTTGAATTTCCGGATAGCACATAGTAGTCGATTATGTCTAGAATACAACTTTTTCTTAAAATGCTCTTTTACACGTTACCCAAGTGCTTCCATTAAATCAATTAAACATATTACAACATATTTGTGTGGTATCTTATTAAATAGCCTGTTATCATGTTAAAACAATACTCTATTATACATAACTAGATTGAATATCAATTATAGGTCTATCTTCTTGTGACTTTGGTGCACTGCTGTAAGTAATTCTAACTTGTTTTCTCAGGTAAAGAGGTGGTCTTTGGTGACAGGTTACAATACGCGACAGGTCAGGTTACATTTTATTGCAAAGCATAAATGACTAGGCCTGACATCTCATCGTGCCATGATATTTCTCCTGAATGTCAAAATTAAGATTACGTTCAGTAGACTTTACTAATTTCACAACTGTATCAAGTCAATTCATATTCCAATTGTTGATTTATGCATTTAGGCTACCATGCTCTTTAGACCACCAACGACATTTTGCTCGTGCATGCCCCCAAAAGCAATTTTTATAGGGCATAGACTACCTACCTACAAGAGAAGCCACCGTGTGCCTGCAGTGGAACCTAATATTTAAATCTGACCTCTCCTCTTGTGAAACATATTGTCATTATTTACAATATTGTCAGACAGTGTAGTCGGCAAACATAGCCTCTAGGCCCTCCGTTGAGCAAATACCCAGGGGGTTTGGTGTAATTCAAATGAACTAATCGTTCATAAGGGATTGACTAAACAAAGAGAGCAGACATACAGGTTCGTCTCGTGCACAAGGAATGACGTCCCAACACGATTCGATAAGATTAGTAGTTTGTAGCACAGCTGCATAACTTCATATAGCTGCCCTTTGTCTTGCAAACAGGACTTCCATTTCTGTAAATGTCTCTTCTGCAGGAAAACGAATAGGCGCCAACTGTCCAGCAACATTCTGAAACCGTCGAACCGTGTAGGTTACAAAATATACTTCGGTAAATCATTTCTATCCATCTTGTTTCTTTCTTGTTGACCTCGACGTGACATGAAAGTTGAGATCATAGCTTTTCGTTTAGTTGAATTGGGTTAGCTAACAAGCACGGACTCCACACAAGCTCATTTGCTTCACTTACATCTCCGGTGTATTAGCAGGAACGGTTCAGGACCCGGCCTTCACTCTAAACGCACAAACCCTTTACTGACCTCTCAAAATCTCTCATGTTATTGAGCCAGTGATGCCGAAATGCATCAAGTGCCCCATTGATGGCAAATATGCCATCCCTCTACTGCAAGACATAGGGGTATTTTCAAATATAACCTCAAACGAATTGCATGCGTTTTTTGTTCATTATCCTAAAATATTTTATATGCATGTATAGCCCCATAAAAAATTTGTAGGGTGTACTTTTATGGGGGATAGGTGATGCACAAGTATTATATAGAGGTAATAAATAGCAAAATAATATTTGAACACAATTCAAATATCATTTAGAATTCACAATAATTCGCAATTTGGTTCGTTTCTGTCACCTCAAGAAAATCTGTCATTGTCGAGAAGCAAAAATTATGTAAAATATAAAGGCCTATAATTTTCTTTTTTTGGGGGGGGGGGGGGGGGGGTCATTGTTCTGCTTAGTGCTAGAGTGTCTCTTATTTTCTTTCCCAATCAAAATGTCTGTTGTGTTTTGTGCTATATTAGTTATGATGAAACAGACTATTTACATCCAGTGTCGATGCATCTAATCTAAAGTGAAATTGAGTTTACTGTTTTGGCCTATAGCTAGTATATACACAATTACCTAAAACAGTTTTTGGATTGTTTAATCATTTGAAATGTCTAGGAAAGTAATAGGCCATATATCGGCCATAGGTAGTCTATGGGCTATATTTATGTTAACGATTATGTAATAATACCTTTCTATACAATTTTGACCTATTTTGGGTTTAGCGTTTTGCTTCATAGGATGCTATTACATTATGTCAAGAAAATAGCCAACTTGATACACCATAATCAGCTCAATATTCTATCGGTTTCTATTAATAATTGCCACACAAGCGATTAGGTTACGGAACACCAATCTATCATAATAATTGCAGTCTAATTTGACCGGCTTCATTCACATTGATCAGGTATTCATGATAAAAAGTTATCAGTCAATAGAAACATGATTAAGACAAAAACAATTTACCTGCAATTCAATGGACCCGAGCTGAAAATATTATTTGTCACCTGCTGTAAGCCAGCACATGCGATAGGCTATTCGAATAATATTTTGTGTGAATAGGCATATGTATTGATAGCTATAAATGCATTTTAATGTAAATACCGAAGTCATTCGTTTTTTTCGTTGTCGAATGCTTCTCTATGGAATCATGATAATAGGAGCGCGCACGTTGGAATGAAAGTAGTGAGAGCGCGGTGTTCCCTAGCCATACCCTCTGACTGAAAGGTCCACGAGGTTGAGAGGTTTGCTTTTTTGCATACAGAAACACACTGCACGGTGATGGGTATCTGCGGTAATAAGGCTACTTCTGGTAGCCATCACAGCACAATTGGTTTATAATGAACTATGAAACAACAGGTGCATAGCCTACACATGAAAAGTAGAAGAATTTATCCAATCTGTACATTTTAATGAGATGTATGCTACAATTATGCGAGGCAAACCTTGATGCAGGTCTGAGCAAAATTAGGAACAATGTTATCGAAATTAAATACTCTGGGCTTATAGCCAACAAGGGAAGAAGAATAGAACAATATGCTACACAGAATAGGTATGCATTCGACAAGACAGAGAAGAGGACATTTATCAAGAAAACGTTTTTTTTAATTGGAAAATTAACAAAACCAAAACCATGAGTAAAGAGTAAACAAGATAATGTTTCAATAGGCCAGTCAGTATCTAGCAAACGTGACTGTTCTTCAGCACTTAACCATTCTACGGCCTTGCGATCTCTTTCTGCTACAGGGACTTCACCGCTATGTGCACAGAATTTAGAAATGATCTATGAAGTTTTACTTCACTTTTATAAAGATTGACAAAAGAGAACATTAGGTGAAGTTAACAGACATTTTATTTAACTGAAATAAATTCACCTGTTATTAAGTCAATAATAGCCTGCACCAAAGACATTCCTGGTATAAAAAAAGAATTAGGCAGTTTTAGTGACTTGAGTGACTTTAAAGTCACGAAATCACCATTACATTTGACCCTTTTCAAATGTTCAGATTAGTCTACTCGCATAGTCTACCTCTGAAGCATTCGACGAGTTAAAACAGGTGCTCGAAATCGTCTACCTGAGATAAAATGACCATTATAGATCAAAGTCTAAATGACAATGAGTTATTAACAACATTAGCATGCTACTGGTGATCCATCATTTTTGTTTTAGAAAATATAAGACCTTAATACGCATTTAATTGTCTTAGATGAATCTTGCTCACATCAAGACTGGATTGACATTGATTCGCGTTCTAGGAGGATATTGTGCTATATATTATATTCTATCCATGAGCTGTCAAATTAAATGTAGGCTAATTGCAAATTATAAAAGTACCAGGATTACTGGAATACAAGTCAACAAGTGGCATTTGTCTGTCTTCCAATGAGTGACTCGTTAACCGCAGTGAACACAATGTCACTGGAAAACATAGGTAGGCTGTTTTTATTTCTTCACATCTACACATTTTAACATATCCATCCATTGTATTGTCAGAATGAAATGTAGTAAAGAAGAAGCAAAAATACATAACAGCTCATAAAAATATGGTGTAATGCACCCATTTGTCAACATGAGAAATCACACACATAAAAATGCAAATTGATCAGAATGTGGCAGGTTGGATGATGAACTAACTAGTGTCTTCATTTTTGTGCCCGATTCTCCGTCTCGTGTCTGCTCCAAGAGCTCTCGAGTTAATAAAAAGGTTGCCATTTCATTAGGCTATGGCAACAGCGTTACCTAACTTCAACAACACTAGCTCGAGACCAAATAAACTTTTAAAATACGTTTCAAATCAAGTCCATATCCGAGGTATTTATGAATTTGATGTTTAAAGTTGAAACCATCTAGACGGCATCTTGCTGATCTTAACTAAAAAGTAGCATTTCCCTCAATTACCCCAGTAAAATGTCAATGGCCATTGTTGGATCGTTTGGCTCGTTGCTCCGCCCCTTGTGTTTGTCGTAAACCTGGCGCCTGGCTAGAGTAAACACAAGATAAGAGCGTCCAAGGCTCCCCTCCTTCTCCAAGGCGATCAATTGGATATCTCAGACGGACCCACAAGTACTCTATTACGTAGGTGTCCTGTGAGCAGTGAGGGGACAACAGCACCACAGTCGGGCTTGTTCCGCGTTCAGCCATATTCACCTGCGGGCTAAACCATGTCCTTGAGCCCAAAGCACTCAACTCCTTTCTCAGTGACAGATATTTTAAGCCCGATCGAGGAGACCTACAGAAAGTTTGGAGGAATGGACTGTACAGGGAACCTCGCGTCTCCACTGGGCGCTTATCGACAGACTCCGGTGTCTCAACCGGGACTGCAGCAGCACTCCATGGGCCATAACACCGGGGTGGCGAGCGCTTATCACATGCCACACAGCGTCTCCCAGTTTTCCAGCACCATGGGTGGATACTGCAACGGCAGCATCGGTAATATGGGAGACCTCCCGTCGTACCAAGACACCATGAGGAACGGCGCAGCAGCAACTGCATGGTATAGCGCAAACACCGAACCCCGCTATCCAACAAGTAAGTTGAAAAAGCTCAGTCTTGTTTCTTTTCAATTAAATGCCAAAGACAATTCGTTTTCAATAAGACATTAAAATGAATGGAAACTACATTGTAATGGTGCATGATGCACAGCACTTAACTTAGACTGCATCTAATATTAATTTATTTAACAGCCTGTATCTGTGCGCTATTGCAGTTTCTAGATTCATGGGGGCTTCTAATGGGATGAACATGACCGGGATGGGGACGCTGGCAGGGATGGACGCCACCAAGTCCATGGTGACCCTACACTCTGCGCCCAGGAGAAAACGAAGGGTGCTCTTCTCTCAGGCCCAGGTGTACGAGCTGGAGAGGCGGTTTAAGCAGCAGAAATACCTGTCAGCACCCGAGAGGGAACACCTGGCGAGCATGATCCACCTGTCACCGACACAGGTCAAGATTTGGTTCCAGAATCACCGGTACAAAATGAAACGCCAGGCGAAGGACAAAGCCACACTGCAGATTCAACAGGAGAATGGCAATGTGTGCCCACAGCAGTCACCGAGGCGGGTGGCAGTCCCGGTTCTCGTGAAGGATGGCAAGCCCAGTCAGAACGGATCCAGCACACCGACGTCTGGGCATCAGCAGGTGCAGCAGCAGAACGTCTCTAGTGGAGCGATGACAGCTTCGGGCAGTGCGGTGGTCAACCACCATCAGAATCAGCTGGTGCATCATCCGTTATCCACTGCTGAAGAACTGGAGGAAATGTCCCCCAGTCCCCCTATTTTACACAGCCAGATTAACATGGCTCAGACAGAAGCGGCTCTCCTCGAGTATACCAATAACATGGTCAGTTCAAACCTGCTTTATGGCAGAACTTGGTAGAAGGAAGAAATTAACATTTTAATTCGGGAGACAATAACGTCAAGTGGATTTTAAGCCGGAAAGACATTGGTCGTTGATGACATTGAGGACAACAGAAGCACCAGCATTTCTTGACATTTTGGAGATGCATGGTGCACATATTATTAATTAACAGTCGACAGTGCGTGTATACTTTTGATCAAGAGTATTTGATAAAAATGAGACTCCCAAACGCTCCGTGACGGTATTATTCGGGTGTAAAAGGGAGTGAAGTTATTTGTTGGGATTCAATTCTGTAAGGACATATCAGTCCGAAGTATTGTAATATTTCGATGAATGAACCTTAACTGTATATAGCTAACAAAAATATTTCATGTGACTATGATTTTTGTTTTTAAACGAAATATGTTAAATTGTTTTGGTAAATTACAAAATGTGATTGCTGCTGCATAGCGTAAATATATACAAATCACATTCCTGTTAAACTTTAACAATATATCGCTTGGCATGTAAGCATTACTGCTTATTTATGTTGATAGAATAATTATGAGGCACATTGACTGGAATGCATCGAATTTCACAGGTATAGCACAATGATTTCAAACAGATCTAATGTAATTAAATTATTCCAATGATATTGTACTTTACATTATAGCAATGTTACAATTTGTGTTGTTTATATTTTATTACCACCACACAATTATTGAAAGAAAACAGATTTAATAACTGTAAATTCCAATATTTTCTGCCATTGCAAGCCATCCTGGTTCAGTGCAGGTAAACATTTAAGCACCTAGTCTATACAGCATGATAAAGTCCTGAAATGCAAGGCTATTTGCAGGAGATTAAATTGGACCTGTTAGGCTACTGTTTGGGCAGAAAAGGTCTATTATCAGGCGATAAAAGGTCAGAATTTCCAAACAACTGTAACTGCACTCAATTGTTTCAGATTGTCATTTCCAATAAATATAATTTCTTTGTTATTCCTGGGTTCTTTGTGACTTTGAAATACAGGCTAGCAAAAATGCTAATTAAATGTGAGGCTAAATTAGCCTACTTGATAATATGACCCAAATTAAATAAAGGAATTGGCACATAATTGAGACAAATAATAATAATTTGTGGGTGCTTATATTTGTCCTATTTCACACATGTACATATTATTGCATGTGTGAATTGCATATCCGAACTCCCCCTGAGACATCTTCACACAGTGGGGTGAAGGCCAGGGTTTGCCATTATCAACGGCGACCCAGGAGCGATTAGAAATAAGTGCCTTGCTCAACAGCTAATAACAGATTTTTTCACCTTGTCAGCTCGGGGATTCAAACAAGCGACCTTTTCAGTTACTGGCCCAACGCTCAAACCACTAGACTATATGCTGCCCTGTACTGCATGATCCCAGTTTCAGCACCAAAACGCCAACAAGCCGAAAAAGTACATTGTGCTACCTGCCGCTAAAATACCATTCAGCCATTCATCTACCTATGAAAATGGACCGTGACGATTTAATTAAACAAGACAGGATATAAAATAGGATGCTATCGGTTAATGACATTATTACGCCTCAAAAACAAAGGCCTGATGCAACTGCCGTCGAGTTCGCCTATCTAAATTAATGACTAAGGAATTAAGTTGATAAAAAACCTAAATAAACCCATTATCTAAAGTGTTTTTAACTCCTTAATGATTTAGGTATTTTGAGTTTACAAACAAATGAGAATTATTTTTTCTATGAATGCTCGACAAAAAAAAGCTAGAGGTAGACAGAAATCAGCAGAAATGGGATTCTAAAAAACAAAATATGTAGTTGATGCAAAAAGCTGAATTTGGTTTTATTTCAGAAAATAGAGTAACTTGTACACTGAAATATGGAGCTAATCTTTCCAAATGAATTGACAAGGACAATTGTCTTGACTGACTTGTATTTCACAAATTTTACAGTTATTCTTAAAAATGCATTACATAAAAGAACATTTTAGGTAGAATTAAAAACAAAAACATCTTACAAGTAAACAGCCTGAAAAAGACATGTATTGCGAAAAAATTAAAAAAATTAAAAACCGCCTTCAGCACTACTAGGTCTGAATTTAACTCCAATTGTATTTTCCTTCTGGGGGTGGCAAGTGGTAATTCCATCCAGAGTGGTATCCCTGTAAAACACAGAAAACAAGGGCCAAATCAGTCAGACATGCAGCACATGAAATTTGAGTATGAAGATCAAAGATGTCAGACATTTCAACAGTTTGCTTCATACTAGTCTTCTTGTAATGTATATTTTGAGAGGCTCAATTAGTAGTTACCCTCTGTCTCCCTGCCATAGACAGTGCCTTGCACAAGTATTCACCCCACTTGGCATTTTTCCTATTTTGTTTCATTACAACCTGTAATTTAAATTGATTTTTATTTGGATTTCATGTAATGGACATACACAAAATACTCCAAATTGGTGAAGAGAAAAAAATAACTTGATTAAAAAAAAATATATAAAAAGAAGTGGTTTGTGCATATGTATTCACCCCCTTCGCTAGGAAGCCCCTAAATAAGATCTGGGGCAAACAATTACCTTCAGAAGTCACATAATTTGTTAAATAAAGTCCACCTGTGTGCAATCTAAGTGTCACATGATTTCAGTATATATACACCTGTTCTGGAAGACCCCAGAGTCTGCAACACCACTAAGCAAGGGGCACCACCATGCAAGCAGCACTATAAAGACCAAGGAGCTCTCCAAACAGGTCAGGGACAAAGTTGTGGAGAAGTACAGATCAGGGTTGGGTTATAAAAACAAATTCAGAGACTTTGAACATCCCACGGAGCACCATTAAATCCATTATAAAAAAAATGGAAAGAATATGGCACCACAACAACCCTGCCAAGAGAGGGCCGCCCACCAAAACTCACAGACCAGGCAAGGAGGGCCTTAATCAGAGAGGCAACAAAGAGACCAAAGATAACCCTGAAGGAGCTGCAAAGCTCCACAGCAGAGATTGGAGTATCTGTCCATAGGACCACTAAGTTGTACACTCCACAGAGCTGGGCTTTACAGAAGAGTGGCCAGAAAAAAGCCATTGCTTAAAGAAAAAAATAAGAAAAAACGTTTGGTGTTTGCCAAAAGGCATGTGGGAGACTCCCCAAACATATGGAAGGTACTTTGGTCAAATGAGACTAAAATTGAGATTTTAGGCCATCAAGGAAAATGCTGTGTCTGGCGTAAAACCAACACCGCTCATCATCCTGAGAACACCATCCCCACAGTGGCAGCATCATGCTGTGGGGATGTTTTTCTACCGACAGGGACTGGGTAACTGGTCAGAATTGAAGGAATGATGATGGCACTAAATACAGGGAAATTATTGAGGGAAATCTGTTTCAGTCTTCCAGAGATTTGAGACGGACGGAGGTTCACCTTCCAGCAGGACAATGACCCTAAGCACACTGCTAAAGCAACACTTGAGTGTTTTAACGGGAAACATTTAAATGTCTTGGAATGGCCTAGTCAAAGCCCAGACCTAAATCCAATTGAGAATCTGTGGTATGATTTAAAGATTGCTGGACACCAGCGGAACCCATTCGACTTGAAGGAGCTGGAGCAGTTTTGCCTTGAAGACCGGGCACAAATCCCAGTGGCTAGATGTGCCAAGCTTATAGAGACATACCCCAAGAGACTTGCAGCTGTAATTGCTGCAAAAGGTGGCTCTACAAAGTATTGACTTTGGGGGGGGGGGGGGGAAATAGTTATGCACGCTCACAAGTTCATGTTTTTGGTCTTATTTCTTGTTTGTTTCACAATAAAAAATATTTTGCATCTTCAGTGGTGTTCTTCAGAGATCAAATGATACAAACCACCCAAAAGTCAATTTTAATTCCAGGTTGTAAGGCAACAAAATAGGAAAAATTCCAAGGGGGGTGAATACTTTCGCAAGCCACTATCATACGCATGCAAAATAACTGATCACTATCCACATAAACAATGTTCTGACTTAAAGTCATAAACAAACATCAGTAAACAAACATGTGCATAGTATAGGTAAGCGCTCCTAATGCTCTGGAGGCGTGCTCCTAGTAAGGTGGACATTGTTGTCAATTATAGTTACTGTCCAGGAAAAAGTTCCAAAAGGCCTAATTCCTGGTAATCAGGAGTTAGTGCACTAAAACAGGCAAAAGTCACTTATTTCGCACAGGCTTTATTCTATGATCAAATTAACACAGGTAGGGCTGGGCGATATGGCCAAAATCTCAGATCCCGAAATAGGTCATTTCATATCCCGATAACGATACATTTCACGATACACATTTCCTGTAAATTCAATGAATAAATAGTATATATAAAATTACCACATGTAAAGGCCTATTTCTTATTACATTTTGAATTATACTCAACAAATAAAAGGTATTTGCATTTGGTACCTTGGGTCGAGTGTTTGCACCAACTCACGAAACCCCTGTTTCTGGACCGTGTAAATTGGGGCCATGTCTTTGCAGATGTAAGTTGTAACGGCAGCTGTTATCTCCTTCCATCTTCGTGATTCTTTGCCATATGGTGTGCCGCGGGCAAAAGCCCCTTGCAACGTCTGAGTCGGGGGTTTGTTTTTAGCCCTCGACTGTACATTTTTGGGTCTCATCCATAGACTCTCCGTACTGATTCACATGATTCTTGCGTAGGTGGAAAAATAGGTTAGTGGTGTTCGAGTTTGTTGACGGGACTGGCCTGCGGCATATTTTGCGGAGGTAGGTTTTCTGGTCCGTGTCAGGCTTTTGATACCCAAACCACGTATATGCGACCGAAGTTGCCCCTCTTAGGTACGAGCTCCCTGTCTACGTGCCACGTTCACTCTCCTCCATGTTTGTTGGTGTTGCAAATGTCCTTCCACACAACACGTGTGGAAGAACGCAAAGTGTCGTCCAATTGACAAAAAATATTGCTGTAAAGAATGTGATTTGCGACACAACGAAATAAACGATAGAGCATAATAGGAAACGATAGCTGTTTTTCTATCGTCACACGATATAAATCGTCATATCGCCCAGCCCTAAACACAGGTATATTGACTTTGAGGTCACGTCTTCCTCATTGTTGATGTCATATGTTAGTCCTAAATAAAGTCAGCTGAATAATGTAGTTACCGGTTGTCCTCCACGGTCTCCTCTGCGGTCGTCCTGACCACGCTGCTGATGGTAGCCGCCCTGGCCCTGCCCCCCTCCGTGGCCTCCTCTCTGCGTCGACCGGTCCCAGCCATGCCCACCACCATACTGCTGCCTGTGTGGGTACAAACATTGTTTTGGACTTTAATGACTTATTTAATTTGTTAATTTCTGGACTGTAGGGTCTACATCACAAATCAACTCTTAACTGCCATGTTATAGAAGATGACTAAATTAAATCACCGCTAACTTGCAATAATTTAGATGTTATCAGAAAGTAAATTAGACAAACCAGAACTTAAAACAGCTAACCAATGAACCGTTCAAGTCATCATATCAGAATATAGTATATAGAATATAGTACAATAAAAAGTACAGAATATAGTACAATAAAAAATTGTTTCATAGTTTGCCGTATTGCTCTCCGTTAGATGTATTTTTAAATCGGCATTAGCACAGTTTACATTTATTCAGAGGGACTTACAGGAGCAATTAGGGTCAAGTGCCTTGCTAAAGGGCACGGATATTTCACCTAGTCGGCTCGGGATTCGAACCAGCAACCTTTCGGTTACCGGCCCAACGTTCTTAACTGCTAGGCCACCTGACGCCCTGCATGATTCAAATTTCAGCTCCAAGACACCAGCAAACCGAATAAGTAGATTGTGCCGATTCATATCTAAATTCTGACATGTGTATGTGCCTTAGCCTTTCAGTACGTTTACATGCACAGTAATAAGTCAATATTAAAACAAAATGGCAGCAGGCTGAGTATGGCAGTCATGTAAACGCCTTACTCTGCTTATTTTAAATCTGGGCATGGTCATAATCGAAGTAAGCACATGCCAATTAAAAACCTGGTTTCTGAGTAACCTTTCAAATTAGGACATGTAAAGGCCTTAATAAACAGAGGTCTAGTGGTGTATTTGATCTGCGCATGTGACATCACCGGTAGTGCAAGCTTCCCTCTTATGCATGAGTGAAGTGAGATCGAAAAACTGAAAGCATGCACTTAGTTTTCATATAAACTTTATACGTCCGAATATGCTTCACAAAAAAAAAGTTGTTCGCAATTTTCTGCATTTATCATAGTCCCCTCGTAGCCTGATTTCAGATGTGTCCTTGTGAACAATATTAGGGAAATTGCAAAGCTTGTAAACGTTTAAGTCAAACTATTATATTAATCTGACTATCCGCAATTGTTTTGTGTGCATGTTAGCGTACTCATAGACAGCTACAAACACATTAGCCATGCTGGGCAATTTAGGCTTCAGGCCCTCCCTGCTCCAGTCCTACCCATTATTCAGTCTAAATATGTCAAAGCGCCTAATCAGGAGCAAAAACCCCCCCCAAACCTTTTCCAGTTCTATTGATGCAGCTTTCAATTGACCATGGTGACCTAGCAACATCCCTGCTAATTAGTATCGACCTGGAGATTTAATTAAGAAGAAAAAAATGGCCACCCATTTCACATGAATAAAAGTATAAGAATATTAAATGTATGCCAAAGTACGAAATAAACCAGACATTTACAAGTGACTTGAATCGTGAATTGCACTCATCCCTAAAATGAGGACGCCACATTGCATGTGTGTGACGCCCACACCATCACTCCAAGAATAATGCCTCAGCAATGTGTCCATCCATAAGCCAAGCCACCATATTAAGTCTCATATTATTCACTACAATGGCCGAAGGAAGAAGTAGGAGCCGTCCTAGAAGGGCCCATCCCTCATTATTGAACCATGTCACATTCATCCCCAATGCCAGACTTAGCCGTGCACTGGAATCCGTAATCCCTCCTACAGGTTCCTTATGCATGTAATTTCAGTCCAGCTGGTATAAGTAGTTATAGAAACAGTTTTCAGTTCACCACTAATAACTAGTGACCTAAGGTGACAGAGAGCCACAATGGACCTGGAAGGACTGAAAAGTTGAACCAAAGAAGCTGATTAGTCCTTCAAGAGGTCTGGAGAAAGAATCAATGACGGGTCTGTGCGGACACTGTGGCGCCGAAATGATACTGCCGGAGCAGTATTAGTGATGCCTCATTAAGTTGGCCAAACCTCCTAAAGAGAAATTTGTTTAGCGCTCCCAAATTCTTAATTCATCTCTAAGCCCCCCCCTGGTGAAGCCCAGTGGCCTCAACTAATAAAGCAAGATGTTTCATCTACCTGTACATTTAGTGTGACTCAGTGGTCCCTCACTAAAGCACTGGAACAGTTTCTACTAACCACATATTACGCTAAACCACATGCGTAGTAAAAAAAACAAATGTGTATCAAGGTTAACTTAATATGCTGCAGCGAGCACCCTTAATTAAAAAAAAAAAAAAGTACTACATCGGTTTATAAAGTTTATATAAAATTCTACTGCATAGAACTTAGCATGAACTTAGCAGGCCAAGGAGGCCTGGATGAGGCCAAGGATGAGGGAATACCTTGTAAATACATGCCTATGTATAAAAATCAGACAAAGCCGTAGACTCACCTTGGATATTGCTGCGGAGTGTTGTATGGGGGAGGTGTCCCTAGAAGACCCTGCTGCCTAGAATCTGTGGGTGACAAAATACTTTTTAAAAAAAGGGCCCCAACACACTATTAAGTGAACATAACGAGCGCAACTCTTAAAGAGCAATACTTTAAGTTCATCTACCTAAGAATTTTGTTCTGATGAGTTGCCATTAGTGTAATTTCTACACACACACAATTGCATAGATAAAATCAGCTATGAGATTTGTCTCAGCAGAGTGTAAATGCTAGATTGAAAAAATGAGACACCACTTAATAAAAAATAAAGAATAATAAGACAATCCCTTTGAGTGAAAGTTCAAAGTTAAAGCTGCTGCACGGAATGTTTGCCAATCAATAGGGAAACTCAGGTTTGGTATACAACACTGCGACAGCATGTCAAAATGTACAAGTTAATTAACCCAATTAATTTCAGCTTTAACCTCAATATCAAACCCATAAATTTCAATCTTAAAACTGATCCAAGAGATAAAACAATCCCAAAGATAAAATGAAGCCCATTGAAGCACTAAATCACAATAAGATTTGAGGTGGGTGGAAAAGAGAAAAAATGCTTCATTTGCATTCCTTCCTTCAGGAAAATGAAATAAGCATTCAGTGGGCAGCATTGTGGATGGCTCAAGTACCCCTGGTTCTAGCGCAGCGAGCCCCTTTGAGAGCCGCTTCTTCTAGATCCGCTGTTGCCAAGGCAATGACCAGCTGCAAGCCTGGGACTTGTTTGTTTATAGGGGCAGGCCCGGTGAGTGGGTGAGACAGGAGGAGAGGGGGCGGGGTGAAGGGTGTGATGAAAAGAACTTCAGCAAAGAAAAGCTAGTCATTTACAAACCTGGATTGGAGGCTGGTGTTAAAAGAAATTTGATAAGAGGTGATGGGATCCCTGGGAAATAAACAGGTTTGGCCTGGTGGTACAATACCTAGTGCTCAATGTTATTACATGTAGAGAGTTTAACATGGTCTGAGATGACCAAGAGAGAATATAGACTGGTTGGTCAGTCTGACTTATGGTGGAGTAAAGTAGAACACAAGCCAACATAACTGAGCAAACTAAGGTTTTCAGATGTATAGTTTTCAGCCACTTGAGAAACGTAGAAAAAATAACAACAATGCATAACTGTTTGTCCAGACGAAGTGATTAGGTTGGATCTGTAGATGAGTAAATCTTGACAGTTAATAATCTCTTGGACCAACACAACCTTATTGAGGACCACCCACTCTGGCCTGCGTCTTCTGTCCTACTCTGATGACCAGCAGGCAGTCACTCAACGGAGGAAATTACAAGTACACACCTGTCAATCTCCTTAATTAACAATGCTCTAAAACTCTAGAGCCCTGGGCCATGTGATACAAAAGACAACGAAGGATTACACCTAAAATCCCCCGGTACAATATACAGTCACTGTATTAACCCAAGGGATTACAACTAGCTCAAACCAACTCACATGTCCCCCAATACACATGTTCTTCCATTACTCTAGTAAACAGTTGGTCAAGTTCTAGGTCTAGAACTTACAGTTTGGAAATAGAATTCCATGGGATAAGACCATTAAACTGAAATTTTTAAATGGTGTGACAAAGTTGCTGCTAACACAATGTGACTGGACGTCAGAAGACTAATGGCGACCAGCGGTGTCTCCCCGGTGGGTCATTACACAGTAGCCATTTTGAATAGGCACAACAAAACCCCACAGCATGTTTCAGAGACAGCGCGTTGACACATCACCACATGGGGGTAGAGGTGCAGTCAAAGGGGAAGTTAACTTTGGTTTCAACCCTCCCTAGTCTATCACACATCCAATCAAATGGGATCCTCCCAGAAGGCTTTTATCAGAGGGGCCAGTGTGTCCAGAAGCACTTGACAATCTCATTACCACCCCCAGTCTCCCAGAGTAGCTAGCACCACTAATCAGCAAACGGGGACACCGGGAGGGACACAGGAGCCCCCCCCCACCCAACACAAAGGACCCAGCCGGACCAGGGTGATTACTGACAACCTAGTGGATCCTCTCAGAGAGAGACAGTTAACAGCAACAAAAGCATGTCTTTGAACTCCGAGCACACTACCGTCCTAGAGTTGTTTTCTAGTCTGGTCTCAATAACTAGTCAGGCTAATTGTGCTGTTGGGACCGATAATGCCAAGTCTGCATGTATACAGTGCCTATAGAAAGTCTACACAGCACTTGAATTTCTACACATTTTGTGTTACAAAGTGGGATTAAAATGGATTTAATTGTACATTTTGTCAATGATCTATACAACATACTCTATCAAAGTGGAAGAACAATTCTACTATATTTGAAAGACTAATGAAAAATAACATTAATATATCTTCATTAGATAAGAATTCACCCCAGAGTCAATACATGTTAGAAACACCTTAGACAGAGTCTTCTTGGGTAAGTCTCACCTGTATTGTGCAAAAGTATTATATTTAAAATTATTCACGCTCTGTCGAGATGTTGGGGATCATGGCTAGACAGCAATTTTAAAGTCTTGCCATAGATTTAAGCATATTTAAGTCAAAACCGTAACTTGGCCACTCAGGAACATTTTCTGTCTTCATGGTAAGCAACTCCAGCGTAGATTTCGCGTTGTGTTGTATGTTATTGTCCTGGTGAAAGGTGAATTCCTCTCCCAGTGTCTGGTGTAAAACAGACTGAAGCAGGTTTTACTCTAGAATTTTGACTGCGCTTAGCTCCATTTCTTTTCATCCTGAAAAACTCACTAGTCTTTGTTGATGTCAAGCATACCCATAATATGATGCAGCCACCACCATGCTTGAAAATGAGGCAGTTAAGTTACTCAGCAATGTGGTGTTTCGCCCCCCCAACATAAGGTTTGCATTTATGCCCAAAAGTATATTACTTAGCCATGTTTTTTTACAGTATTACTTTAGTGACTGGCTGTATATTTTTATTCTATAGATTTGCATTCTTTTCACTCTAATTGAAGTCATTACTGTGGAGTCCCTACACTCACTCTCATTGAAGTCATTACTGTGGAGTCCCTACACTCTCATTGAAGTCATTACTGTGGAGTCACTGCAATGTTGTTAATCCAGCCTCAGTTTTCTACCGTCACAGTCAATGAACTCTGTAGCTGTTTTTATAAAATCCCTAATGGTCTCATGGTGACATCCCTAAGCAGTTTCCTTCCTGTCCTGCAGCTCAGTTCAGATGCACGGCTGCATCTTTGATTTGTCTGAGTGGTTTAATACATCAGCCACAGCATCATTTCCATGCTTAAAGACATATTCAATGTCTGATTTATTGTTACCCATCTACCAATCACAGCAGTTTCTTTATGAGGCTTTTGAAAAGCTCCCCCGTCTTTGCAGACGAATCTGTGCTTGAAATTCAATACTTGACTAGGGAATCTTACAGATGTATGGGGAAAGAGGAAGGGGGTAGTCATTAAAAAAGTAATGTCAATCCCCATTATTTCACACAGAGTGAATTCATAACTTGATTTGTTAAGCCAGATTTTACTTCTGAACTAGCTCAATTTTGCCTAAACAAAGGGGGTGAATACTAATAATTTTTGTATTAATATAAAAATAAATATTTTCACTTGACATGTGTATTTTGTGTAGATCAATGACCCCAAAAAATGACAAATCTATTTAAATCCCACTTTGTATACAACAAAATGTGAAAAGTTCAAGGGGGTGTAGACTTTCCATAGGGAATGTGGTTATTAATCTCATTAAAAATAACAATTCATAATCATGAAACCTGTACATAAATTAGATGACCAAAATGTCTAGATTCTCTTATTACGGATGGGCATGGGAATAAATACTACAATTATTTCTACAATTATTTCATGCAAATTGCTCTTACTGACATAATGTGTAGGCCATCTGGTTATTCAAGGAAAGTGTCAAAGGTACAGTAGTTGGTGAAATTAAGCAGTTACAATTCACATCAACTAAATGTTAATATCAAGCCTCCAGAAGTGTAGGAATAATTACATCTCTTCAGGAGGACTAGAAGAACATGAATAAAAAAATCCCACCGTCACGTAAAGTGACAATTTGAAGAGAAACAGGCCCACAATCACAGATGGGCCAGAGTATTAACCCTGATTGCCTTAATCAAAATAACTCTCATATAGAAAAAGAGAGGATGAAGTTCGGTCCTACACTGCTAATTGGCAAGTTTACCATCAGGAATAAACAGCAGAGGCCAGGGGAGGCACTGGCTGCCACAATCCGAAGGAACCGAGGCTTATTTGCATCAAGTGCCACCATAATAGTCTCGACTCCCCCACAAGCTATCAGCAGACAGATGAGATTATTCATCCATTTGCAAATTGGCACATCAAAGTCAAATTGGAGAACCGAGCCAGCATCCCAAATGACAACCTATTCCCTATATAGTGCACTACTTTTGATCGGAGCTCTATGGGCACTATATAGGTCAAAAGTAGTGCACTATGTAGGGAATAGGGTGCCATTTGTAACACACACCTGCTGTCAGAGGAGCATGAGGCAAGGGCCCAACCAGGAGCCTCTGATTAGGGGCAGTGAAACAGAGAGAGAATGTCCCCCCTCCATATGTAGGTTACACCATTCTAACTTCCCAGTGTTGAACAAAGGGCCATTTAATTGTATAATATAGTTATTTTTCTTTTCAGAAGAGGTACGATATCTCAGCCAAGGAGAAAGGAAGTGAAATGTTGCCGCAAGTAAGGAATGATGAAACAAAAGGCCTTATCGGAACGGAGATTACTGGCCGTCTGACAGCCTTTCTATTGCCTATTTCAGATGGAGAGAGAGTTACTACTTGACACAATGTAAAGGCTATATTTTAGTTGATCAGAAATGCAGTAAAGGTGTGTTTGTCTGAGGCCTGCCCGGCCTGTGTGGGTGTAGGAGGTCTTACGTTGGAAGGGTGGGAGGTGACCACCACTGCCGCTGTGGGGGGGCCTGTTGTAGTTCCCCTGGTGGTAGTTGCCAGGGGGCGGAGCGTTGCTGTACTGCCCACCTCCCTGCTGCTGTCTGTTCATGCTGTGACTGAAAACAACAGAACACGCAGAGTAAGTCACAGACGTCAAACATCAGTTAACGGCTGTTCCATACACACTTCTATAAGTGCCAGCTGGCAGCCAAATAGCTGACTACTAACCCTTGTGGCCGGGTACTTAATTGAGGAAGACATTTGGGTCCGGATGCCACGCCAAGTGCACCCAATACGGTGGCTACTTTAGATTCAGGAACACACCAAGTCTGAGGCATTAAACATCAGCTAGCGGCAGAAATCCTACACATACAGAACACATTTCATAAAACATTCCTACTGAAATTTAGTATATTATAGACATGACTGCTAATACTAACCATTTCCTGTCACAGCTACACACAAGCAACCCCCCCCCCCCCCCCCCCCCCCAAAGTAGTATTACCCACAAAACACCAGTCTCAACGTCAACAGTGAAGAGGTGACTCCGGGATGCTGGCCTTCTAGGCAGAGTTCCTCTGTCCAGTGTCTGTGTTCTTTTACCCATCTTAATCTTTTATTTTTATTGGCCAGTCTGAGATATGTCTTTTTCTTTGCAACTCTGCCTAGAATGCCAGCACCCCGGAGTCGCCTGTTGACATTGAGACTGGTGTTTTGTGGGTACTATTAAATGAAGCTGCCAGTTGAGGGACTTGAGGCAACTGTTTCTCAAACTAGACACGCTAATGTACTTGTCCTCTTGCTCAGTTGTGCACCGGGGCCTCCCACTCCTCTTTCTATTCTGGTTAGAGACAGTTTGCGATGTTCTGTGAAGGGAGTAGTACACAGCGCTGTACGAGATCTTCAGTTTCTTGGCAATTTCTCGCATGGAATAGCCTTCATTTCTCAGAACAAGAATAGACTGACGAGTTTCAGAAGAAAGTTCTTTGTTTCTGGCCATTTTGAGCCTGTAATCAACCCACAAATGCTGATGCTCCTGATACTCAACTAGTCTGAAGACCAGTTTTATTGCTTCTTTAAATCAGAACAACAGTTTTCAGCTGTGCTAACATAATTGCAAAAGGGTTTTCTAATGATCAATTAGCCTTTTAAAATGATAAACTTGGATTAGCTAACACAACACGCCATTGGAACACAGGTGTGAAGGTTGCTGATAATGGGCCTGTACGCCTATGTAGATATTCCACTAAAAATCAGCCGTTTCCAGCTACAATAGTCCATTACAACATTAACAATGTCTACACTGTATTTCTAATCAATTTGATGTTATTTTAATGGACAAAAAGTGCTTTTCTGTCAAAAACAAAGAGATTTCTAAGTGCCCCAAAACTTTTGAATGGTATGTGTGTATGTGCGTGCACACACACAAGTCCAGAATCAGCCAGATATTCAATTGCCCAGGTTCCTTAAAAGGTGAAATCCGGGATAGGTACATTCATTTTTCGACTTCATGAACTTTGAACTTGGTTTAACAATTTACTTTGTTAATGTAACAGTAAACACGGTATAGTTTAAAACATCCCTCAGCTGTTTATCAAAAAAAGCATGGGGGGGTATGCATTGTTTGAATTACAGACTGCAGATTTAAATGATAATTCAGCCTTCTGAGAAAGTCTGACTAAGTAAAATAAAAGAGCTTAGATGGCATAAATCAAAAGGTGGGTATTTAATGGCGACTGTTGAAGGGACATCATAAAAGTCGGTCAATGCTATCTAGTTTGAAGTGGTGTGCACGTACCCCAGTGCCCTGAAGGCTGACTGGTCAAGGTGGACCTGCTGCCTGTTGGAGTTGAAACCCAGTTGGGGCCTCCAGTTACCCCTGCCACGGTTACCTCTCTCCCAGTCCCCAGGCTTCAGAACCTTCTCAGGCATCCTGAGGAAAGATTTTTGTAAGTAACATTTTTAGATTTTTCAAACAAATGAACAGTAACAAACAATCAACACCATACAATGTCAGAGCTCCATGATCAAACAAAAAAATAAAGACAACACACATTTTAGACCCCACACGGGAAAATACAGCACATTCGGAAAGTAGTCAGACCCCTTCCCTTTTTCTACATTTTGTTACGTTACAGCCTTATTCTAAAATGTATTAAATTAACCCGCCCCCCCCTCAATCTACACACAATACCCCATAATGAAAAAGTGAAAATAGGTTTATAAATGTTAGCACATTAACTTAAAATAAATAACATAAATACCTTATTACATAAGTATTCAGACACTTTGCTATAAGACTAAAAATATCAGCTTGGGTGCATCCTGTTTCCATTGATCATCCTTGAGATGTTTCTACAACTTGATTGGGGTTCACCTGTGGTAAATTCAATTGATTGGACATGATTTGGAAAGGCATACACCTGTCTATATAAGGTCCCACAGTTGACAGTGCATGTTAGAGCAAAAACCAAGCCATGAGGTCGAAGGAATTGTCCATAGAGCTCTGAGACAGGATTGTGTCGAGGCACAGATCTGGGAAAGGGTACTAAAACATGTCTGCAGCATTGAAGGTCCCCAAGAACACAGTGGCCTCCATCATTCTTAAATGGAAGAAACTTCTAACCACCAAGACTCTTCCTAGAGCTGGCTGCTCGGCCAAACTGAGCAATCGAGGGAGAAGTGCCTTGGTCAGGGAGGTGACCAAGAACCCGATGGTCACTCTGATAGAGCTCCAGAGTTCCTCTGTGGAGATGAGAGAACCTTCCAGAAGGACAACCATCTCTGCAGCATTCCACCAATCAGGTCTTTTATGGTAGAGTGGCCAGATGGAAGCCACTCCTCTGAAAAAAGGCACATGAGAGCACACTTGGAGTTTGCCAAAAGGCACCTAAAGGACTCTGACCATGACAAACAAGATTCTCTGGTCTGATAAAACAAAGATTAAACTCTTTGGCCTGAAAGCCAAGCGTCTCATCTGGAGGAAACCAGGCATCACCTGGGCAATACCATCCCTACGGTGACGCATGGTGGTAGCATCATGCTGTGGGGATGTTTTTCAGCGACAAGGACTGGGAGACTAGTCAGGATCGAGGGAATGATGAACCCAGCAAAGTACAGAGAGATCCTTGATGAAATCCTCCAGAGCGCTCAGGACCTAAGACTGGTGTGAAGGTTCACCTAACAGTACAGCGACCTGAAGCACACAATTAGCCAAGACAACGCAGGAGTTGCTTCGGGACAAGTCTCTGAATGGTCCTCGAGTGGCCCAGCCAGAGCCCGAACTTGAACCCGATCAAACATCTCTGGAGAGACGTAAAAATAGCTGTGCACCCCATCCAACCTGACAGAGCTTGAGAGGATCTGCAGAGAAGAAGGGGATAAACTCCCCAAATACAGGCTTGCCAAGCTTGTAGCGTCATACCCAAGATGATTCGAGGCTGTAATCGTTGCTAAAGGTGCTTCAAAGTAGTACTGAGTAAATGGTCTGAATGCTTTCGGTTATGTGATATTTCACTTTTAGATTTTTAATACATCCGCAAACATGTCTAAAAATATGTTGTTGTCTTGTCATTATGGGGTATTGTGTGTAGATTGATGAGCAAATAAAACTATTTAATACATTTTAGAATAAGGCTTTAATGTAACAAAATGTGGAAAAAGTGAAGGTGATCTGAATACTTTCCAAATGCGCTGTACGTCCATGGTATCACATCAGGACAAGTAAAGATTGTTTTTATTTGAAGTCCATCAGGCCTTGCCAGACAGTGACTTTAAAGTGAGTGACTCGTCAGTAGCCTACCAAATTGCATCGGTAAGAGAGCCATTCACTTAGCTCCCTAATTTGCTTACTGGTTGACTTTTTAGCGATTATCTACAGATAAATTATGAAAACATTCAATGAATATGGTGAATCCTTCACCGCAGGAACAATAGGTAGGCGTGGAAAGATATCATATTTTGCACCAGAGTGAGGCTAAAAGAAACCAGCTTGAATTGTTAAGCCAATGATACTTATATGGTATATTCAAAGATAGACATATGTCAAGTGTTCACAACGGACTAGTCAACTGCTGCTTTCTGTGTAGTAAAACCCCTGTCAAACGCCTGCTTCATTCATGCCTGTATTGCAGATGGCTGAGAAAACGCCTCAAAATGAAGCTTGAAGCCTGTGGAAGTCAGCAGACTCGGTGCAGTACAAATTATTTTTTTCTTGTGTTTTATATCATATTGTACAACAGCTGATGAAACACTTTTGCACCCCTTGGGCAGTAAGTTGGTCTGTTGATATCCCTCTAGTGGTGTAGGGGCTGTGCTTGGACAAAGTGGCTGGGCTAATATCCTGCCAGGATGGCCCTGTCCGGGGGTACAGAGTCCCCAGACCCAACCAGTCTCAGTCTCCAGTATCTATGCTGTAATAGTCTATGTGCCGGGGGGCTAGGGTCAGTCTGTTATATCTGGTGTAATTCTCCTGTGTGAATTCTCTGGTGTTCTGTGTGAATTTAAGTATGCTTCCTCCAATTCTCTCTCTCCCTCCCCACCCGGAGGACCTGAGCCCTAGGATCATGCCTCAGGACTACCTGGCCTGATGACTCCTTGCTGTCCCCAGTCCAACTGGTCGTGCTGCTGCTCCAGTTCTGCCTGCGGCTAAGGAACCCTGAACTGTTCACCGGACGCGCTACCTTGTCCCAGACCTGCTGTTTTCCACTCTCTCCCTACCACAACTTGTCTCGACCTCTGAACGATCGGCTATGAAAAGTCAACTGACATTTACTCCTGATGTATTGACCTGTTGCACCCTCTAAAACCACTGTGATTATTATTTGACCCTGCTGGTCATGTATGAACATTTGAACATCTTGAAGAACAATCTGGCCTTAAATGGCCATGTACTCCCATAATCTCCACCCAGCACAGCCAGAAGAGGACTGGCCACCCCTCAGAGCCTGGTTCCTCTCTAGGTTTCTTCCCAGGTTCCTGCCTTCCTAGGGAGTTTTTCCTAGCCACTGTGTTTCCACATTTGCGTTGCTTGCTGATTGAGGTTTAAGGCTGGGTTTCTGTATAGCACTTTGTGCCCTCTGCTGATCTAAAAAGGGCTTTATAAATACATTTGATTGTTTAAAAGTTATTTATTTTTTTTAAATCTGTTTTTCCCCCCGGTTTAAAATACAATCTAGCATTAGAATGTACTAGACGGCCACCAACATCGAATAGAGCTTGTTTGGCAAAAATGTCAACCTGGGGGGGGGGGCCTGGCTTGCTACATGTGTTTGTGGAAAACACTGAGAATATACACCAGGTGTTATACACACAGTAAGATTATATACAACACCGATGCAATGGGAACATGTTAATTATAGAAAACGATGTATTATTATTATATATATATATATACACACACACATTTAAAAAACTATTAACTTACTTAGCTCCAGGAAGAATGACAGCCTTGAACACAAAGGTCTCTCCGTACTGTGGGTCCTTATATTTCACTCTGCCAAGATAAAAAGGAACAATTTACACATTTATAAAACTGCATTTTTGCTACAATTGATTTGATGAATTATTAATGTATTAGTTTATATCGGAACGTAACCTGTATTTAGCCTTAGTGAAATCAGGAAAAATTATTTTCGAGAACATGGATCACCTAAGAGTACAGGCAAAGCTGACCCCAAACCTTGCATTGGCAATATATTCAATAACCATCCTGCCCCAAGGAGAAATACAGTGAGCCATGGTATTATCATCCTCCGATAATCCAGCGCTGGTCGTAGAAAACGGTATCAATTCAAATTTGGCATGAGTCTTGTTCCAGCTCAGTGTGAATGAGGGACACGTCTTCAAAATGGCCCCCTATATCTGGTCAAAAGTAATGAACTATATAGGGAGCCATTTGGGACGCAGACCCGGTGTGAATGAAAGAGTCTCAGCTTCTCTTAGAACTGACCCCCCAGAGGGCCAGCAGGTCATTTCATCTAAGAACCCAGTGGCAGTTGCAGCCCTCTTGTGGTAAATGAGAGTCTGAAGTCGACCATTGTAGCAGAAAAATGTGAATATAGTTTCACACAGAAGTTGACCTTCGACTTCACCTCCTGGTCGAGATCAATCACCAAGTGTTAGGCAGGAATGTGAACTTACGATTTACCACTAAGGATTGTCAACTTGCCCCTCCGGTGAAAATTCTTATGGAATTAGGCCTGTGTACAGCCAGATATGGTGAAACATTCAAGTATGAATAAATTGTAGCTTCCATCAAATTGAATTGTAGCAGATAAAAGGCTGTGCGTGATGACATAGGGCACATAAAAAAAAATCACTTTTGTGGTTATAGTCCCATGTACAGAATACAAAATTACAAGTTAAATGGGTTTCCATCACATTTTCAACTCGACTGAAAAAAAAATGCTTGCGTTACATAGCGAGTGTACCCACTCTGGTATTGGCATGTGCGCTCTAGCCAACAGCATGCAGGGCAGATGCAGTACTCTATCTACGCCGCTGTTGGCTACAGCATATGTATAGCCTACACAAGATTATGGACAAAAGAGCAAGAATATTTTGGTCAAAAACGGCAGCCAAGCGTCGATGAACATGCCAGCAGAATAAGAGCCTCAATATTTATTGAAAAAGAGCGTCAAGCTCATCACCTTGCACTTTCTCCACCCTGTGAAGTTCATCATTTATTTAATTTGTAGCCTAATAAACTGCATACTTTCCCTAGTGGGAGGACCACACAACATGTCATCACGTGACTCCAAATTTACTTTTGTCGACATTTGGAAAATGTACATAAAAAGGTTCTGTTTCCATCAAGCCTGTCAAGACATTTATTATCCTACAATTACTTAACTCACATAAAGGTTGGATGGAAACCTGGTTAATGGGACCATGGAAGAACAAATATTGGGCCGCGGACCAGACTGAACACCATCTTGGTTACGTATACCCCCTGGGAACCACCAACTGAATGAACAGAGGTTGTGAGGGTAAAATATGAATCCTTACCCAATGGCAGTGTTCTGTGCAATGTCCCGCAGCATGGGGATGGGAGACTGCACTGGCCTAACAAATGAGTTCACAGTCATAGGTTAGCCAGGATTCTCTCCACAGAAGGATAGATAAATGTTAACTTCTAAAACGTATGATAATAAAATAGATATTCCTTACTTATCTGGTAGGATAGGGTCTTCGTCAAGATTTAATGTACCTTGAATTCCATGGCATAGTTCTGCTGGCATCTCAGTGCCCTGAGGAAAACACACATAGCAATGTTAATATCATACTATATTTAAGCAATAAGGCCCAAGGAGGTGTGGTATATGGCCAATATACCACGGTTAAGGGTTGTTTTTAAGCACGACGCAACGCGGAGTATATATATTGGCCATATATCACAAACCCCTAAGGTGCCTTATTGCTATTATAAACTGGTTAACAATGTAATTAGGGCAGTAAAAATAAAATGGTATACGGTCTGATATTCCACGGCTGTCAGCCAATCAGCATTCAGGACTCGAACTACCCAGTTTATAATACACTATACAATAAACTATTAATTGATCAGGCTGCAGGGACATGGCTTTACATACCTCATGACATTCTCCATGGTACAGTTCCTGGATGAAGTCACAGCAAGGATGAGACTTCCCAACAAACAGCATATCACTGCCAAGGCTGTTCCTCTTGTCTGAAAAAAAGAGAGAAAACATCAGCTGGAGTGACTGACAGTCAATATTCAAAACGATTCCTAAAAGGGAGTTCTTTACATAATAAAACTATTGATTAGAACTAACACCAAGGTCATTTAAGATACACATTGCTATGCGAGTTCAATTAGTAATTTCACAGGTGGAGTACTTCAGTAATAAAGTAATGTTATACAGGTCATTCAGAAAGTATTTGACCCTTTCTCCACATTTTGTTCAGTTAGAGCCTTATTCTAAGATGGATTAATAAAATATCTACACACAATACCAAAAGTTGGCCAATTTAAAATAACAGAAATACCTTATTTACATAAGCATTTAGACCCTTTGCTATGAGACTCGAAATTGAGCTCAGGTGCATCCTTAAGATCTCTCCACAACTTGATTGGAGTCCACCTGTGGTAAATTCAATTGATTGGACATGATTTGGAAAGGCACACACCTGTCTATATAAGGTCCCACGGTTGACAGTGCATTTCAGTGCAAAAACCAAGCCATGAGGTTGAAGGAATTGTCCATAGAGCTCCGAGACAGGATTGTGTCGAGGATCAAATCTGGGGAAGGGTACCGAAAAATTTATGCAGCATTGAAGGTCCCCAAAAACAGTGGCCCCCATCATTCTTAAATGGAAGAAGTTTGGAACCACCAAGACTCTTCCAAGAGCTGTCTGCCTGACCAAACTGAGCAATCAAGGGGAGAAGGGCCTTGGTCAAGGGGTGACCAAGAACCCGATGGTCACTCTGGCATCGCTCCAGAAGAAACATCTCTGCAGTACTCCACCAAATCAGTCCTTTATGGTAGAGTGGCCAGAAAGAAGCCATTCAGTAAAAAGGCACATGACAGCCCGCTTGGAGTTTGCCAAAAGGCATCTAAAGGACTCTCAGACCATGACAAACAAGATTCTCTGGTCTGATCAAAATATTGAACAGTTTTGCCTGAATGCCAAGTGTCACGTCTGGAGGAAACCTGGCACCATCCCTACGGTGAAGCATGGTGGTGGCAGCATGCTGCGGGGATGTTTTTCAGCAGCAGGGACTGGGAGACTAGTCTGGATCGAGGGAAAGATTGTACATATCCCTGAAAAGTAAAAAAAAAAAAAAAAAAAAAAAGTACAATCTTTCCCTCGATCCAGATGTGTCTCCCAGTCCCTGCTGCTGAAAAACATCCCCACAGCATGCTGCCACCACCATGCTTCACCGTAGGGATGGTGCCAGCATTTTCACTTTGGATGAATAGCGTGCCCTGAGTGAACTGCCTCCTACTCTCCTACTCCCAGATGCTAATATATGCAAATTATTATTACTATTGGATAGAAAACACTCTGAGGTTTCTAAAACTGTTTGAATGATGTCTGAGTATTACAGAACTCATAAGGCAGGCAAAAACCTGAGAAAAAATCCAAACAGGAAGTGGGAATTCTGAGGCTGGTCGATTTAACTCATCGCCCTTTGAAATCCCAGTGGGATATGGATCTGTTTGCACTTCCCACAGCTTCCACTAGATGTCAACAGTCTGTAGAACGTTGAATGAAGCTTCTACTGTGATGTTGAGCCGGGTGGGAGCGGTTTGAGTCAGTGGTCTGGCAGAGAGCCAGGTCCTGGTCACGCGCATTCCACATGATATCGACTTGCATTCCATTACTTCTATTAACACAAAGCAATTCTCCGGTTGGAACGTTTTTGAATATTTATAATAACAACATCCTAAAGATTGATTCTATACTTAGTTTGACAAGTTTATTCGACCTGGAATATAACTTTTTGAAGTTTTCATCCGAAGTTCGCCTGGACCTGCACGGGCGTTTGGATATGTGTACTAAACGTGCTAACAAAAGTAGCTACTTGGACAAAAATAATGGACATTATCGAACAAAAACAATAATTTATTGTGGAACTAGGATTCCTGGGAGTGCATTCTGGTGAAGATCAAAGGCAAGGGAATATTTATAATGTAATTTCGTATTTCTGTTGACTCCAACATGGCGGAGAAATGTTGTTGCTATCTGAGCGTCGTCTCAGATTATTGCATGGTTTTCTTTTTCCGTAAAGTTTTTTTGAAATCTGACACAGCAGTTGCATTAAGAACAAGTGTATCTTTAATTCTATGTAAAACATGTATCTTATCAAAGTTTATGATGAGTATTTTAATGTGGCTCTCTGTAATTTCTCTGGATATTTTGTCGGCATTTCTGAATATGGCGCCAATGTAAAGTGAGATTTTTGGATATAAATATGCACATTATCGAACAAAACATATATGTATTGTGTAACATGAGGTCCTATGAGTGTCATCTGATGAAGATCAAAGGTTAGCGATGAATTTTATCTCTATTTCTGCTTTTTGTGACTCCCATCTTTGGCTGGGAAAATGGCTGTGTTTTTTGGACTTGGCGGTGATCTAACAATCATATGTTGTGTTTTCACTGTAAAGCATATATATATATATATATATATATATATATATATATAAACATTTTTTTTTTTTTTTTTTTTTTTAATAATCGGACACGATGGGTAGATTAACAATATGTTTATCTTTCATTTGCTGTATTGGACTTGTTAATGTGTGAAAGGTACATATTTTTGAATTTCCCGCGCTGCCTTTTCAGCGGAATGTTGTCGAGGGGTTCCTCTAGCGGAACGTGTGTCCTAGAAAGGTTAACTAGGCAAGTCAGTTAAGAACAAATTCGTATTTACAATGATGGCCTACACCAGCCAAACCCGTACAACGCTAGGCCAATTGTACGCTGCCCTATGGGACTCCCAATTACGGCCGGTTGTGATACAGCCTGGATTCGAACCAGGGTGTCTGCAGTGACGCCTCTAGCACTGACCACTGTGCCACTCAGGAGCCCCTAGAGAGCTCCTTGATGAAAACCTGCTCCAGAGAGCTCAGGAACTCAGACTGGAACGAATGTTCACCGAAAAGGACAACGACCCTAAGCACACAGCCAAGACAATGCAGGAGTGGCTTCGGGACAAGTTTCAATGTCCTTGAGTGGTCCAGCCAGAGCCCGAACACGATTTAACATCTCTGGAGAGACCTGAAAATAGCTGTGTAGAGATGCCCCCTATCCAACCTGACAGAGCTTGAGAGGATCTGCAGAGAAGAACGGGAGAAACTCCCCAAATACAGGTGTGCCAAGCTTGTAGCGTCATACCCAAGAAGACTCGAGGGTGTAATCACTGCCAAAGGTGCTTCAACAAAGTACTGAGTAAAGGGTCTGAATACTTATGTAAATGTAATCATTTTATTTAAAATACATTAGCTCAAATTTCTAAAAACATGTTTTCGCTTTGACATTATGGGGTATTGTGTGTAGATTGATGAGGGATTATTACTTTATTTAATCAATTTTAGAATAAGGCTGTAACGTAACAAAATATGGAAAAAGTCAAGGGGTCTGAATACTTTCCGAATGCATTGTACATTCATCTTCTAAAGTTGTGTTCGTCACACTTGAAATATTTAATGAATAAAGTCCTGTAACTGTACTACTGTGATACATATTCTGAAGGAGTGGTTTACAATGGTGGATTGAAGTTGAAGAATCCCATTACTCACTTTCCTCTGGAGAAAGGTTTGGGTAGACTTCAGCCAGGGCTGCCCTCAGCCTGCGCTCATCCACGAAGGGAAGCAATGCAACACCTACACACAGAGGGGTAAACGCATTCAATCAAATGTATTTTATAAAGCCCTTTTTAAAATCAGCAGTAATGCTTTACAGTTACCAGGCCTGGACCCCAAAGAGCAAGCAATGCATTGAGCATATCATTCAGGACATACAAACTAACCACCTGCATTCACTGCCATGTCAAGGTGTTCCGTTTAAATAGTCCATTATTCTGTTGACTTACCCTGCCAAGCGTATTTCTTTCCATTCAAGTCAATGGCAAAGTCATCAGGGTAGAAGTCAATGATGGAGGATTCCTGTTGGAGACGAAGCGACAGGTTAAGAAAACATGAGTGACAGAGCAGTTAAATCAACTTCTATGATCATAACATTGGTCACACTTTATTTGGATAGTCCCCTACATAGAAAATCTATCAGTTCCACATCTATGGTCCCTTATAGATTAGCTACATATGCTCAGACTATGCTGAAAAATAGTTAACATTTTAAAATGAAGTGAAACTTACTGGGTTGCTCATGAGTGACCGCCATGTTTGGGGCAGGAAGTTTCCACTGGCGGCAGGGAAGACACCCATCAGCTGTTCCAGGGGCTTGAACTGAAACGCAGGAACATTAGACCACACAAAACAGGCAGGCCTAACAATGGGAGAGAGAGAAGCCTGACGTCCTCCATTCTTACCGGCTTGGTCCCAAGCTCAAAGTCGGTGAACATGCCTTTGATGTCTTTGAAGTCCGAGGCAAATGGGGCGTAGTGGAACGGGAAGTACCACTTCCAGGACGCGCACCCCTGTCAATCAACACAGTTAATGAGACGACCAGGAGAAATGATCCTCCAATAACGGAATTTCCACTGACAGTGATTCAATTACTAGCTAGCTAGGGGTCCACTTATTCTAGATTTTACTTTACTTTTCATGTATTTACATAAATGACTGAATTCAACATTAGGAAAATAGTAAATCATTACTTTGATTTATTTGCGTAAATAACTGACAATTCAACAGGAAACATTTGAATAGATAGCCTACTAAATAAGAATGCCCAGGGATGAATAAATATCCCCTGGCCTAGGCCTACAGATGCGGTCAAATATATTGCATCCTTGCAATTTACAATGTAGTGCATTGAGGGCAAAGAAACACTCGACTCAAACCACATGCATTCAAATTTGGAATAATTGAGTTCAGGCCATTGATGAATTTGAAGTTTAAAAAAAATCTCAATATCAGTTTAGATGTTTTCTTCTTGGTCCTGTGCAGTTGTAAATCAAACAAATACATGTGTGAACAGCAAACGTTTTCTCAATTTCAATTCATTTTGAGAGAAAATGGGGAGCCTATATGACCCTCTAATCTAGGTGACACTTGCCTGTGACTTAAAATAATTAAATGTCAGATTGCATACTTGGAAAACTGGTAGGCGAAGTAGAGGTCGTTAAACCATAAAGTTGAATCATTGGAAGGAATGGGGCAAATGGCTTGGAATTGGGTTTGGGAAGTCCGCCAACTGGCAAACGTACATGTCCCAAAACACTTTCCAATACCAGAGTTGATCAGGCTGTTAAGTGTGTCTTGTTGTCCCACTCCTCTTCAATGGCTGTGCAAAGTTGCTAGATATTGGCGGGAACTGGAACACAGTGCCGTACATGTCGATACAGAGCATCCCAAACATGCTCAATGGGTGACATGTCTAGTGTGTATGCAGGCCATGGAAGAACTGGGACATTTTCAGCTTCCAGGAATTGCTTACAGATCCTTGCAATATGGGGTTGTGCATTATCATGCTGAAATATCAGGTGATGGCGGCGGATGAATGGCACGATAATGGGTGTCTGGATCTCGTCACGCTCTCTCTGCATTCCAATTGCTATCGATAAAATGCAATTGTGTTCGTAACTTTTGTCTGCCCATACCATAACCCCACCACCACCACCACCACGGGGCACTCTATTCACAACGTCGATGTCAGAAAACCTCTTGCCACACAACTTCATACACGCTGTCAGCCATCTGCCCGGTATAGTTGAAACCGGGATTCATCCGTGAAGAGCACACTTCTCCAGCGTGTCAGTGGCCATCAAAGGTGAGCATTTGCCCACTGAAGTCAGTCAAGTTAAGACCCTGGTGAGCAGGACGAGCACTCAGAAGCTTCTCTGAGACTTTCAGTTTGCACAGAAATTCTTCGGGTGTGCAAACCCAGTTTCATCATCTGTCTGGGTGGCTGGTATCAGACGATCCCGCAGGTGAAGAAGCCGGATGTGGAGGTCCTGGGCTGGGGTGGTTACACGTGGTCTGCAGTTGTGAGACCAGTTGGACGTACTGCCAAATTCTCTAAAACGAAGGTGGCTTATGGTAAAGAAGTGTACAAATAATTCTCTGGCAAAAGCTCTGGTGGACATTCTGGCAGTCAGCATGCCAATTGCACGCTCTCTCAAAACTTGAGACATTTCTGGCATTGTGTGACAAAACTGCACATTTAAGAGTGGCCTTTCATCCCCAGCACAAGGTGTACACGTGTAGTGCTGTTTAATCAGCTTCTCGATATACCACACCTGTCAGGTGGATGGATTATCTTGGCAAAGGAGAAATGCTCACTAACAGGGATGTAGTGATTTTGGTGGATCATTTATTTTAACTCATGAAACATGGGACCCACATTTTAGTTCAGTGTATATTCAAATTATATTTGTGCAGGGGCAGATTTTTTTATTATTTTTAATTCAACCAAAGAATCCAGGCTTGAAACACTTATCCATGGCTAGTGATTTACCATTTCAAAGTCACACCAATGGTTGACTGTTGGCTGGATGGAATGCTCTTCTCTTAGAGCACGGCTTTCAAAACTCGATCTTATTGGTCTATTAATACATTTACTGCATGGTGATGTCACCATGGAAGGCTCAAACTCCATCCCACCAAAAAAGGATAAAACTTTTCAAACAGCTCTTACACTAAAAGAGTATTATCATAATTTTCACAATATTATTCCAACCTCAGTGTGGGAATATTTATTTTTTATTGCACTGGGCCTTTAAAGGCAATTTTGTGGAGGCCATTATGTTAATTCTCCACTGTGCATGTTAACTTTTTCAAGTAAGACCTTGCAAGTAAGCATTTCATTAGATTGTGTACACTACATTGTATCCTGTGCATTTGAAAAATAAAAGTGGATTTGAATCAGAGTGTCATACCTGGTAGTAGTATCGGAGTACCCAGCAGAGACCCTCCACGTAGGACTTCACCACCTTTTTGCGGAAGTCATCGTCAGTCGCGTCAACGTCAAACTTGGTTTTGTAGTATCTTTGCTTCCAGCCATCCTCCCACAACCTAAAACACATGGACAGTCATGTTCTATTGTAAGAGTGGGATGACAAAGCTATCTAAACAGCTAGCAAGGACAAAAGACTTGGGCCTCCTCAGAGTTCTATTGATTAGAAGGCCATACTCAGTCTTGCATGTCTATCACAATTCCGTGTAACATATACTATATGCAGTGCATTCTGAAAGTATTCAGATCTTGACTTTCTCCACTTTGTTACATGACAGCTTTATTCAAAAATTGATAAATTGTTTCCCCTCCATCTACACACAATGAAAAAGCAAAAACAGGTTTAGAAATTTTTGCAAATGTATAAAAAAAAAGAAACTAAAATATTACATTTACATACATTTGAAGTCTGAAGTTCACATACACTTAGGTTGGAGTCATTAAAACGTGTTTTTCAACCACTCCACAAATGTCTTGTTAACAAACTATAGTTTTAGCAAGTCGGTTATGACATCTACTTTGTGCACGACAAGTAATTTTTCCAACAATTGTTTACAGATTATTTCACTTATAATATACTGTATCACAATTCCAGTGGGTCAGAAGTTAACATACACTAAGTTGACTGTGCCTTTAAACAGCTTGGAACATTCCAGAAAATTATGCCATGGCTTTAGAAGCTTCTGGAAGGCTAATTGACATCATCTGAGTCAATTGGAGGTGTACCTGTGGATGTATTTCAAGGCCTACCTTCAAACTCAGTGCCTCTTTGCTTGACATCATGCGAAAATCAAAAGAAATCAGCCAAGACCTCAGGGAAATTTTTTTTGTAGACCTCCACAAGTGTGGATCATCCTTGGGAGCAATTTCCAAACGCCTGAAGGTACCACGTTCATCTATTACAAACAATAGTATGCAAGAATAAACACGATGGGACCATGCAGCCGTCATACCGCTCAGGAAGGAGACGCGTTCTGTCTCCTAGAGATGAACGTACTTTGGTGCGAAAAGTGCAAATCAGAACAACAGCAAAGGACCTTGTGAAGATGCTGGAGGAAACAGGTACAAAAGTATCTATATCCATAGTAAAACGAGTCCTATATCGACATAACCTGAAAGGCCGCTCAGCAAGGAAGAAGCCACTGCTCCAAAACCGCCATAAAAAAAGCCAGACTACGGTTGCAACTGCACATGGGGACAAAGATCGTACTTTTTGGAGAAATGTCCTCTGGTCTGATGAAACAAAAATGGAACTGTTTGGCCATAATGACCATCATTATGTTTGGAGGAAAAAAAAGAGGGAAGCTTGCAAGCCGAAGAACACCATCCCAAACGTGAAGCATGGGGGTGGCAGCATCATGTTGTGGGGTGGTTTGCTGCAGGAGGGACTGGTGCACTTCACAAAATAGATGGCATCATGAGGTAGGAAAAATATGTGGATATATTGAAGCAACATCTCAAGACATCAGTCAGGAAGTTAAAGCTTGGTCGCAAATGGGTCTTCCAAATGGACAATGACCCCAAGCATACTTCCAAAGTTGTGGCAAAATGACTTAAGGACAACAAAGTCAAGGTATTGGAGTGGCCATCACAAAGCCCTGACCTCAATCCCATAGAGAATTTGTGGGCAGAACTGAAAAAGCTTGTTCGAGCATGGATGCTTACAAACCTGACTCAGTTACACCAGCTCAGGATTCAATGTCAGGAATTGTGAAAAACTGAGTTTAAATGTATTTGGCTAAGGTGTATGTAAACTTCTGACTTCAACTGTAAGTATTTAGAAGGACCTTTGGCAGCGATTACAGCCTCGAGTCTTCTTGGGTATAAACAATACAAGCTTTGCACACCTGTATTTGAAGAGTTCCTCCCATTCTTCTCTGCAGATCCTCTCAAGCTGTCAAGTTGGATGGGGTGTGTCACTGCACAGCTATTTTCAGGTCTCCCCAGAGATATTCGATCGGGTTCAAGTCCGGGCTCTGGCTGGGCCACTCAAGAACATTCAGAGACTACTCCTGCGTTGTCTTGGCTGTATGCTTAGGGTCGTTGTCTTGTTGGAAGGTGAACCTTCACCCCAGTCGGAGGTCCTGAGTGCTCTGGAGTAGGTTTTCATCAAGGATCTCTGTACTTTGCTCCGTTCATCTTTCCCTCAATCCAGACTAGTCTCCCAGTCCCCGCCTCTGAAAAACATCTCCACAGCATGCTACCACCACCATGCTTCACCGTAGGGATGGTGCCAGGTTTACGCCAGACGTGACGCCTGGCATTCAGGCCAACGATTTCAATCTCGATTTTCATCTGACCAGTGAATCTTGTTTCTCATGGTCCTAGAGTCCTTTAGGTGCCTTCTGGCAAACTCCAAGCGGGCTGTCATGTGCCTTTTACTGAGGAGTGTCATCTGTCTGGCCACTGTACCGTAAAGGCTTGATTGGTGTGGTGCTGCAGAAATGGTTGTCCTTCTGGAAGGTTCTCACATCTTCACAGAGGTACTCTGGAGCTCTGTCAGAGTGACCATCAGGTTCTTAGTCACCTCCCTGACCAAGGCCCTTCTCCCCCGATTGCTCAATTTGGCAGAGCAGCCAGCTCTAGGAAGTCTTGGTGGTTCCAAACTTCTTCCATTTAAGAATGATGGGAGGCGACTGTGTTCTTGGAGACCTTCAATGCTGCAGAAATGTTTTGGTGCCTTTCTCCAGATATGTGCCTCGACACAATCCTGTCTCGAAGCTCTACGGACAATTCCTTCGACCTCATGGCTTGGTTTTTGCTGTGACATGCACTGTCAACTGTGAGACATTTATAGACAGGTGTGTCGTTCCAAATCATGTCCAATCAATTGAATTTACCAAAGGTGGACTCCAATTCAATTGTAGAAACATCTCCTAGATGATCAATGGTAACAGGATGCACCCGAGCTCAATTTTGAGTCTCATAGCAGAGTGTCTGAATACCTATGTAAATACGTTTTTTTTATGATTTTTTAAAATCTGTAATATATTCGCAAAAAAAATCTAAAAACCTGTTTTTAGATTTGTAATTATAGGGTATTGTGTGTAGATTGACTTTTTGAAAAATGTAATACATTTTAGAACAAGGCTGTAATATAACAAAACATGGAAAAAGTCTAGGGTTCTGAATACTTAATAAAATCTCCATAGACAAACATTGGCTGTAAAATGGTCCATTCTAAATTAGTCTGACTTTCACCATGGCACCGTCACAGGATGCCACCTTTCCAACAAGTCAGTTCTTCAAATTTCTGCCCTGCTAAAGCTGCCCCAGTCAATTGGAAGTGCTTTTATTGTAAAGTGGAAACGTCTAGGAGCAACAACAGTGTAGCCATGAAGTGGTAGGTTCACACACAAGCTCACAGAATGGGACCGCCGAATGCTGAAGCGCGTAAACATAGTCTGCCCTCGGTTGCAACACTCACTAGAGTTCCAAACTGCCTCGGAAAGAAACGTCAGCACAATAACTGTTCGTCTGGAACTTCATGAAATGGGTTTCCATGGCCGAGCAGCCGCACACAAGCATAAGATCTCCATACACAATGCCAAGTGTTGGCTGGAGTGGTGTAAAGCTCACCGACATTTGACTCTGGAGCAGTGGAAATGCGTTCTCTGACATGACTCACGCTTCACCATCTGGCAGTCTGACGAACACATCTGGGTTTGGTGGATGCCAGGAGAACGCTACTTGCCCCAATGCATAGTGCCAACTGTAAAGTTTGGTGGAGGAGGAATAATGGTCTGGGGCTGTTTTTCATGGTTTGGGCTAGGCATACTTTCGGTCATATAGTGCATTATAGCCAGTAGGAGACCATTTCCTCATCTTCCATACAGGATTTGGGAATTACAATAGTCCCTTGAAGACATGGAAGAGTAACTAGTTTGCTGCTTTAGGAAGCAGCTGAAAGATTGACATATTAGTGGATTGGTGATGCACTGCACACATAATGAAAGATGAGCAGCATCTGTCTAGCCAATCCTTCACACTGGCCCACAGGGAGAGCAGCCTTGTAACAGCAAAGCCTCCATGAATACCAATTTAGCCCAATGGATTCAACAGCCTTCGCGAGTACATCACAGAAAAATTTATGAGAATATGCCTCCTTTCCATATTAATACCTTGCAGGAGGGAGGGGGTGATAGGGGGTTTGGAGGTGGTAGGAAACCACAGAGGAGCTCCTAAGGGAACCATGCTGCACTGGAGAGGCATAAATCAGACCATCACACCTTTGCTGAGAGGCCTGCCTGGTTGGTTTGACTGACTGGCTACTTGGATGAGACTGTCCTGGTTGGTTTACTCCCTAGTTGACTGACTGTGGCGTAGCCATTTACCTAACGTTATCCTCAGGCTCTGGCTCGCTGTCACTGTCCTCGGCTTTCCGCTTCACACCACGGCCATCCTGCCCATCACTGCTTCCTGCCTGGACAAAACACACATCCTTACAAATAATTATACCTAAACCATCTGGCAGCAGATCGGTTTTCACCAATTGGCGACAGATTTTCATGCAAATATTCTAAAATCCACATAGAAAAAATATGCACATGTCCCTCCAGAGGTGTTTCCATGAGACTTTTGTGCATAAATTACTTTGGCACTTAAGTTAATGTACTGAATAAAAACAGTTTCATGCATTTCCAGCTCTAACGATGGTTTTGTCAAACTTGCGATAAATAGCATACTTGCTCAATTATAAGAAAAGAAAACATTCAGCTAGTGTGTGCAGACCTTCACATTTGCCACGCTTCAGTCATGTGCAAATATCTCCGGCTATTTTTCTCATACATTTAAGTAACAAAGGCAGATTGAATAGAGGCATTAAGAGCTTCAGAATATACATTAATAAAAAATAGACCTAGACCAGTTTACAAATCACTATAAAACAGAAGGTTCTCAGTGGAGGCATACCTGGCCACCATTCTTCATCATGGCTTTTAGGGATTGCGCAGCATCCTGAAATAAAAATACATATTTAAATACCTATAAAATTGTATAAGTGTCCTATATCTCCCTAACACCTCAACATTCGTATAGATGTTCACTGTGCGGAGACCTCACGAGTAAGCATCTCATTGTACTGGGTACACTACGCTGTATCCTGTGCATATGACAACGTTGGATTTTAATAGTGGATAATAGGTGTTTTTTCCTTGCACCGTTGACCAGAAGCAATATCCCCCTGATAAGCCCCCCATCATACCTTGTTGTGCTGGTCCCTGCCCTGCATCCTCATGTCGAAGGCTTGGTGTCGGGCGTTCTGGACAACCCCAGGTCTGCCTCTGCCGCCAAGGGCCTGGGGGGCGAACTGACCAGCGGTCATGTAGGCTGGGCCCTGCTGCTGAGCCTAGGAAGCACACAACTTATCATTTAGTTTAACAATTTGGGATACCTAGTCAGTTGTACAAATGCGTCATCCGCATTTAACCCTGATTCAGAGAGGTGGGGGGGATGCCTTAATCGATATCCACGTCATTGGCGCAGTTGTTGTCTGGTATTAACTGCCTTGCCCAAAGGCAGAATGACAAGATTATTACCGTGTCGGCTCAATCTAGCAAACGTTTACTGGTTACTGGCCTAACACTCTTACCCCCCCAGGCTACCTGCTGCCCCCAGGCTTAATATGAGTCTGTGAAATTGGCCCATAAAGTCACAGGTTTCACAAATCTTGCACACACGTTTGGTTTCCTAGATCTAAAAATCTGCCATTGTCCAAAAAGCAAGTAAGAAAACGGGCATACAATACAGCAGACCTCAAGGGCCACAGTTGTGCACCCCTGATTTAAAACATCTATTAAGGGAAGATTTTGAACAATACACAGCGCTACCACATTGACAGTATAAATCAGAACTAATGAAAAATTGTTTAATTGCCCATTGAAATAAATGGCCTTGCATGCATACTCATAATTCTAAGAAAACATGAAGGTAAGGAGTTAAGTTCATCCAAAACATATTGTCAAGGAAATGAGAATGCATTCACCCACAGTACAAAGTCAAGCTACAATAAAATAGCCCAATCCACTTCACTTACCTTCATTCTCTTCTTTTTGTCCTTATTCCTTCGCTTGAATCCCTCCTACAAGACAAACCCCATTTACACAAACAGTAAACTGGAAAAGTTACAGTAAATTACAGAACAGTGATTAACCGCGACTAAAATTGGCATCGGCTAAAATAGCGTAAATGACAGCTGAGTGTCTGACAAATACCCGCTCGAAAAGAGAATTTATGAAACACCCAAGCCATGATTCATGTAAATCCTTTGGAAAATCTCCCACCCCTCAGTTTAACAAAGGAAGAAAATGATCTATTGAAGAGGAAAAATTCCCTGCTGAAAGCTACTGCTTCTAGCTTCCATCTTACATCATCCTCTTTGCGCTTCTTGAAGATGTTGTCCTCAGCCACGCCGATGGCCTGCATGATCAACTCAACACTCTCCAATTTGACAAAACCATTCTCTGTGATGTAGCCCTGTGAGCAGAGAAAGACCACGTTAAGGCTATGAACAGACACCTGGGCAAGGAAGAAAGCCAGGACAGCTTTAAGGGCCGGTTTCCCAGACACAGATTAAGCCATAGTCCTGGACTAAACAACTATTCCAATAGAGAAATGACACAGAACATGTATTTTCATCCAGGACTAGGCTTAATCTGTGTTTGGCAAACTGACCCAAAAACTTCTGGGGTGGGGGATTCTAAGTAACGTCTGCTAAGAAACCATGTGAGACAGTCATAACCAAGCCAACACAGACAACACTTACTCCAGTCTTGTGCACGACGTCTTTGTAGATGCCCACCAGTCGATCTATCGCACCCTCTCTGAAGGACACATGGAACATACCATCAACAACTGAAAAGTATGGAAACAGCAAGAATGTATTTTTGTCAAGGTGTTTTCAAGACGATAAGCGTCATCTCAGTTCCGTCAGGTTTACCTAATCTCTAAGGACGGTAAGTGAGGCAGGAAATCATTGCCAACAAAGAAGCACATGAAGACCCAGTCGTCGACAGTCCTCTCAAAGTCAAAGGGAAAGGGCAGACTAGCCATTGTCAGCTCTCGCTCCAGGTACTATAGGAAAAGGAAGTATGTCTTGATAAACGGATTAAAAATAACTCAAAAAAGGAGAAATGTCTCATTTCATTTCGATCTGAAATGTAATGTTCATTTCTCTACCATAAGCCGCCTGTCAGTAATAAAGCCCTTTTGTGGAGAAAAACTCATGCTGATTGGCTGGGCCTGGCTGCCAAGTGGGTGGGCCTATTGCTGCACCCCTGCCCAGTCATGTGAAATCCATAAATTAGGGCCTAATGAATTTATGTCAATTGACTGATTTTCTTATATGAACTGTAACTCAGCAAAATCTTTGAAATTGTTGCATTCATATTTTTGTTCAGTATAGTTACATGACCATAAATATAATTAATAGGATTTTTGGAAATTCTAAGACGTCTGAGACAGAACGTACCTCACGCAAAACGCACAGCCTGATGAATATGAACTCCTGTTCAGAAGCCGGCATAGTGTCTGCAAACTCATCATGCTGCAATAAGAACACATTATTTGTCATCATTGCTCATAAAACGGAGAGCAAATGTAATGTACACTTTTTGGGGGCGGTTTACTGAGCACAGATTAAGCATAGGCCTGAACGAAAAACCAAACTCAATAGAGAATCTCCATTGAAAATGCTTTTTAGTTTAAGACTAGGCTTAGTCTGCCTGTGAAAATGGCCCGTAGAAGGATACTTTAGGATTTTATCTACTTCCCCAGAGTCAGATGAACTTGTGATAATTCAATTTATGTGTCCGTGTCCAGTATGAAGGAAGTTAAAGGTAGTTTAGCAAGCCAATGCTAAGTAGCATTAGCGCAATGATGAAGTATATGGGTATGTGGTAAATTCTCCATTGAGTATGGGGTCAATTCCAAATTTAAGTTGAAAATCCAATTAAATTCTTGATTTCCCCCATGAAGTGGAGAACTTAAGTGGAATTAAATTAGAATTTACAGAATGAAGTTAGAATTTAAATGGATTAAAAAATATATATATATATAAAAACACTTAATCTTTGGAATTGAAATTCAATATTTATAAATGTCCCAGTTAATGGTATGAATACACATAGTATAAAACATTCAGTGTAGGATTTGATTAGAATCATTTCAACCTGCAGTCCTATATTTCCAGTATAGCTAGGCTGTCTCTAGAGTAACATGCTCAGACCCAAGGAAATTCATTCCAATTTGTGGAATTGTTAGGGATAATATTGAATTGGGAATGTAATTATTGGAATTTACCCAACATTGGAATTCAGAGGAATTGGATTCTCAGAATTCAAAGACTGACCTGGAATTTGAATTTAATAAAATTTACAGGGAGAGAGAATTGAATGAGGAATTGACCTCAACCTTGATGGCTATAAAGTAAATTTACCTCTCCCTGTTTCTCCCTGGCCACTCCCTGGCAGTCCTTGATCTCATGGCCTTTCTGTCCACACATAGCACAGGGCCTAGGCTGGTTGGGCTTGAACTCTTCTCTGATGATGGTGAAATTGGGCTCGTGAGTGGCAAGACCCAGCATGATCAGGTCAGCTAGGGAAATATACAATTGGAAGTGAAGAGGAAATTCAGTAACTCTGTTAGGACAGTGGTAGTTGATGAAAAAGCTTTGTTGTTCAAATGTAAAACCAACGATTAGCAGCCCTAGGCCTTGATCAGGGTTTTTGTGGAAACAGAAAATCTTGAAATACAGTGGAAGGCTGAAAACAGCTCTGAAGTACTGCGTTTTATACATGTACTGTCATCAGGAACAATGAACTCAGGTTTCTAAGGCTTTATGTTAATTAAATTACCTAGTCCCCATGAGCCACGCATGCATTATTATCTACATGTGTCATTAATATACACGTACAATAGCATGATTTATCCATTTGAGGGGAGTGAAGCTTCACCCAAAATGGCACCCTATTCCCAACATCGTGCACTACTTTTGACCAGAGCCTTATGTGCCCTGGTCAAAAGTAGTGCACTATATATAGGGAATAGGATGTCATTTGGGACAGGCTGAATGCATCAGGCTCCTCTTCAACCTAATTACATGCAATATTTTCCCTCTTTTGTCTACCAAGGGCATCATGAACCATTGAATGACTGAAGCTTTTATCTATCATGTCCTGCATAATTTCACCCATTTAAAACTAACTGGCCATTAATATAGCAGGACAATAAGGCCGGCAGTAAACAGAGAAGCCCTATCCTCTAACAAAATCCAAGGTTGGAGAGTTGCAACTAATGTTGCCAAACTTTTAAACAAGTGTAAGAACATTTTTATATTCACTATATCGATAACCATTTAGCAAACCATCGCCTGCAGTTACGGTGCATAACTAAACCCTTTGCCGTCGTCTTAGAAAAACAAACATATGTTATCACGGTCACCCACAGGTCTTTTGCCCATCTGGCTCAATAAGGTAAGATTGTGTGCCCTACAATTATTAACAACTATTTATCAAATCCTGAATACGTATCATTGTGGATTTAGAAGCCTTCTAGCTGGTTTGACAAGTCTTTCCTACAGTAAATGTGAGATCTAATTTGCATTATGTCTGTATTTATCATGCTCTCTCATAATTCATCAATACTATGAAGGATACACGAAGCACAGCTTTTTGGAAGAGTTGTGTTGGTTACTCATTACTACAGAGAGACCATTGTGGTGCAGAGCTTACCGTCAGCTCCACAAAGACAGTGGTGTGTGTTGGGGTCATGGTGGGGTTGAGCTGTAAAAAAAATTAAAAAAAGATAAACGCATCATTACATATAGTTAGCTTACACACAATTGCAGAGCTTGTACTAAGATGGAAGGCCATTTGTGACTTTGTAATATGCCTGTGATTTCAGCCAAGTATGTCACAAATGACCTTCAAAATGGTCAACAAATTCATATTGAAAACTATCTTGACTCCTACCTCTCTGCCGTCTAATATAGTCCATGATCTTATGCTCCCCCTCACCAGGGACACTGGCATCAGACAATATTACCTAGAAAGAACAAAGAAAGTTGTCATTTGAGCAATATTGAATGCACATGACAGTGTCAGACCTGACCTTTGTATAATTTCCAAGAAAATATGTACTTCTTGACTGAGTAGAACAGACCAACACGTAAAAAAGCAAGCTTTGACATGGTAAAAATTAAGGAGCACCAACCAATTAGAAATTGTCATGGTCTTTTTCCACAGATACCATCACCTTTTTGGAATAATACCTACTGTAATGTTACGCCATCCAGGGTCATTACTGAGTCTGTCTGCAACGTAGTAACGGAGACACTTTGCAAGGTTGTCCATGAACTCTGTGCCCTAAAGATGATTTTCAAATGAACAATAATGAATTTCCAGACAGTATTCACAACTTTGCAGGTTCACAAAAAGAGCTGGTCCAAAAGTACCAGGGGAAAGTTCTTCTGCACTGTTAAAGTAACTGTCCAGTGTTTCCAGATTTCTATGAAATACAACCTATAGCCAAATAATTCATATATATATATATTAGTAATTAATTAGCTAGCTAGATATATATTTTACACACATACAGTACCAGTCAAAAGTTTGGACACACCTACTCATTTAAGGGTTTTCTTACTTTTTACCATATAGTAGAATAATAGTGAAGACATCGAAACTATGAAATAACACATACAGAATCCTGTAGTAACCAAATAAGTGTTAAACAAATCTAAATATATTTTATATTTGAGATTCTTCAAAGTAGCCACCCGTTGCCTTGATGATGGCTTTGCACACTTGGCATTCTCTCAACCAGCTTCAAGAGGTAGTCAAATGGAATACATTTCAATTAACAGGTGTGCCTTGTTAAATGTTGATTTGTGGAATTTCTTTCCTTCTTAATGTGTTTGAGCCAATCAGTTGTGTTGTGACATGGTAGGGTATACAGAAGATAGCCCTATTTGGTAAAAGACCAAGTCCATATTATGGTAAGAACAGCTCAAATAAGCAAAGCGAAACGACAGTCCATCATTACTTTAAGACATGGTCAGTCAATACAAAAAATGTAAATCTTTGAAAGTTTCTTCAAGTGCAGTCGCAGAAACCATCAAGAGCTGTGATGAAACTGGCTCTCATGAGGCCCACCACAGGAAAGGAAGACCCAGATACCTCTGCTGCAGAGGAATAAGTTCATTAGAGTTACCAGCCTCAAATTGCAGCCCAAATAAATGCTTCACAGAGTTCATGTAATGACACAATCAACATCAACTGTTCAGAGGAGACTGTGTGAATCAGGCCTTCATGGTCAAATTGCTGCAAAGAAACCACAACTAAAGGACACCAAGAAGAAGAGACTCGCTTGGACCAAGAAACACGAGCAATGGACATTAGACTGGTGGAAAACTATTCTATGGTCTGATGAGTCCGAAATTTGAGATTTTTGGTTCCAACCGCTGTGTCTTCGTGAGACGCAGAGTAGGTGAACGGATGATCTTTGCATGTGGTTCACACCGTGAAGCATGGAGAAGGTGGTGTGATGGTGCTTTGCTCGTGACACTGTCTGTGATTTATTTAGTATTTAAAGCACTCTTAACCAGCATGGCTATGACAGCATTCTCTAGCAATACGCCATCCCATCTGGTTTGCACTTAGTGGGACTATCATTTGTTTTTCAACAGGACAATGACCCAATTCACCTCCAGGCTGTGTAAGGGCTATTTGACCAAGAAGGAGAGTGATGCAGTGCTGCATCAGATGACCTGGCCTCCACAATCCCCCGACCTCAACCCAATTGAGACGGTTTGGGTTGAGTTGGACCGCAGAGTGAAGAAAAAGCAGCAAACAAGTGCTCAGCATGTGTGGGAACTCCTTCAATGACTGGTGGAAAATCTTTCCAGGTGACTACCTCATGAAGCTGGTTGAGAACGCAAAGCTGTCATCAAAGCAAAGGGTGGCTACTTTGAAGAATATCAAATATATTTACATTTGTTTAACACTTTTTTGTTTACTACATGATTCCATGTGTTATTTCACAATTTGTCTTCACTACTATTCTACAATGTAGAAAACAGTAAAAAATAAAAACCCTTCAATGAGTAAATGTGTCCAAACATACATACATATATACACACACATACATATATGTGAAATAATTACATTAAAAGCTACTTTTCTGTATTGGAATGATGTGGGCATACCCCAACAGAATGGTGTGGACATGTACCATATATTCATGCAAGAAGACCACTGACTGGTCAGGTCATCCTCAGGAGGGTGATATCATCCTCTATGAGGAAAGCAAGCTTTTTTTATTTTTATTTATTTAAATATATATATATTTTTAAGTGTTTCTCTAATTTATGCTTTGGCCACAAATACGAGTGTATGATGACTCAACAACATTATCTGAGTAGGAGTTAATAGAATATTACATTTTTAAAAGTAAGACTTTCTCTGAACAGTTACTTTAAAGATATTGGTGACAGAAACACAGCCTTAAAAAATGCCTCATACTTACTGGGGTGATACAGTTGCTGTCAAATCTCTCCTTGATTTCAACCGGTGGAAGATACCCTCCTAAAATGTGTAAACGGGCAATTTTTATTTATATATTTATTATGCAATTCTATTATGGAATATATTTGTAATTAAAAAAGTGTTTAACAAAGACTCCCATCTAAAGACTATTGGAAGGATAAGAAAATGTATAAAAATATATGCACCTCTCCCGAGAACCTCCTCTCGGATGCGGGATTTCTCCTCAACCAGTTCCACTCCTTCCTTGGAAGCACGGAATCGCCTGGAGCGCTGCTGGTTCATTTTGGCGCGAGGGGCCTGTTCAGAGATAAACAGGGTCATATGTATAACAAATTGTTTTGTACAGAACTGTAGAAAATCTAAATAGGGATTAATAGAAAATGTTATTCTCTCATGAAAAGAAAGCAGCAGAATTTACCACTCCATCAATAGCCATGTAGAGAACCCTTCTGGGTCGCACAATATTGAACAGCCGATCCATGTATTCAAAGATGGCGACCATCATTTCATCTTCATTTTTGGGTGCAGCCCTGTGAAAGTGAAGTAGAGTTTGAGGGTTTATACTACATTATCATCACAATTCAAGGTAATGTACAAGAGTACCACCAATACCATGGGTCCTGGTCAAAAGTAATGCACTATAAAGGGAATAGGGTGGAATTTGGGACAAAGTCACATTCTATTTAATTATGTTAGTAAGACTAACTTGTCTTCAGGATGTGTACAGGGGTGAATGATCCCATTCATGTCCAAGTACAAATTGTCAAACTCCACTTCGTTTGGATTCGGTTTGCTGGTATCAACAGGAATTCGTACCCCATTACATTCCTTGGACTAGGAGTAAAAGATTAAAACAAATTAAACATTCTTCCTATTATCAAATGCACGTCTGTTTATGTACTGTTGCAATGACGCAACTAATATAAGTAAGGTGGTTAGCGAGATTTAACGTTACTTGGTTATGCATTAGATTCTGTAACACGCCAAGTCAAAACATTGGCGGGCTGTCTCGCTTCTGCTTGTTCGCAAACCAATGGAATACCAACTCGACACTTGCGCAACACAGGCAGCAAGGCTCTGCACACGAGTTTCTGTGTCAATCACTGCAAGTAGCATAGCTGACGTTAGGTATCTAACTGCGTGCATCCCATACATTGTTGTTCATTCACTCGACAAATGATATAATCTGCTCTGCTAGCTCTGTCGTTGAAAAGAGAAAATTATGAAAACTAACTATTTTGATATCTAAAGTGCAATAAGGTTAGTACATGCTAGATGTACTAAGAAATAAAGGGCACAATTATTACACGGTCTTAAATACGCAACACACTAACGTTAGCTAGCTGCCTACAAACACGTACCCTCTCCTCAGTACAATGGACAACAATTGTAGAATATTTCCGACTCAACCAACGAAAAAATGCGGGGACTCCCATCTCCCGTAGTTTTACAATACGCTACACACAGCTATAAATTATTATATAGATTTAAAATGATTTAGTAAAAAAAAAATTGCCGTTTTACTAGCTACGCGTTAACAAATAAGCTTATGGCAACGGTTGATTTCCGGGTTATGTTGTTTTCATCTTCCGGGAGCAATTGTGTACAGGACAGGAGTCAAACAGCGCCCCATCGCGAATTCAAACCACGAGAAGGCCGATGAGGTGTTCAATTCCGAAACGTTCAAATTCTGCGATCATAACCAAGTGAGAAGGTAGTATTTATTTACAACATATCACTGGGAAATATCCACTTGGACGACCGTCCAACTGGTAATTAATAGTGGTAAACTCATCTATCATGCTGACTTCTGGTGCTCGTGGGAAATAGGACACTGGGAAGTGGTAAGTCCAACATGATTGTGGTCAAGTACTTTTAAAGTCAGAACAATTATTCAACCAATAAGAGTTTAGCTAGCGTGATTATCCATAGTTTGGTTTTAATTGTCAAAAACGGATTTGTCAAATCCAAAACATATTTTGACCAATAGTTCAAATAAGGCTAATTGTTTAAATAACCTTGAAGAAAACCAATATTCCAAACCTCATGCCTCTATCATAATCCGTTCAAAAGTTGTTTTTACTCTTGTAGGATGGCCAAAATTAGGGTGTTGAAATCATTTTTATTTCAATGGAGGCCAGAGAAAATAATTGGTCAAAAATAATGAACATTGTGCAGCATCCGGTTAGCTAAACTGGATGCTGTGTGAGAATGAAGGCTGCCTGACAGGCTCACTTTCCCATTGAACTCCTCTTGTCGAATCCGCTGGACAGAAAACAATATAGAGGTAAGATAGATATGGATTGAGACAAAGCCTTTTACATTGAATTCAGCTCTTGTCATGCTAATTTTTCTTTTTGCAACCCACAGAAGCAACTTCAAAGACGACCACCACAAAATGTAAAATTCTCAAAAGTTGTGGGTGAGAAAGTTGTACCTCTCCGTCAACATTGCTCGGTACTTATTATTAGATGTATTAGGTTACGAAATCAGACTTTTTGCATATACTCTTAATGAAATGTTAGCGAGAGACCCCACTGAATGATTCAGAACATGAATAATCATTTGTCTTGGTAAAATTTGGAAAAAGGAAATAGGAAACTGGGAAGTGGTAAGTCCGACATGATTGTGTTAAAGTACTTTTGAAGTAGATGGTGCCGGAGGGTAGGGCTGCCGTCTTATCGGCTCTTAACCAACCATGCTATTTTGTTTGTTTTGTTTGCGTTGTTCGTAACTTGTTTTGTACATAATGTTGCTGCTACCGTCTCTTACAACCAAAAAAATCTTCTGGACATCATAACTGGGATTACTCACCTCAAATTGGACGAGGAGTTCTTCTTCAATGAGTCGGACGCGAGGGATATACTACGGACACCCGACCAGGCCCAGATCTGCTAGCTAACGTTCAATTGCTGAAAATAAATGGGATGAACTGAAAGCACGTATATCCTACCAACGGGACATTAAAAACTGTAATATCTTATGTTTCACCGAGTCGTGGCCGAACGACGACATTAAGAACATACAGCTGGCGGGGTATACACTCTGTCTGCAGGAAAGAACAGCAGCCTCTGGTAAGACACGGGGCGGGGGCCTATGTATATTTGTAAACAATAGCTGGTGCACGATATCTAAGGAAGTCTCAGGGTTTTGCTCACCTGATGTAGAGTATCTCATGATAAGCTGCAGACCACATTATCTACCAAGAGAGTTTTCATCTGTATTTTTGTAGCTGTCTACACAACACCATAGACCGATCTGGCACTAAAACCTCACTCAATGAGCTGTATTCCGCCATAAGCAAACAGGAAATGCTCATCCAGAGGCGGCGCTCCTAGTGGCCGGGGACTTTAATGCAGGAAATCAGTTTTACCTCATTTCTATCAGCATGTTAAATGTGCAACCAGAGGGAAAAGAATGCTAGACCACCTTTACTCCACACACAGAGACGTGTACAAAGCTCTCCCTCGCCCTCCATTTGGAAAATCTGACCACAACTCTATCCTCCTGATTCCTGCTTACAAGCAAAAAATAAAGCAGGAAGCACTAGTGACTCGGTCTATAAAAAAGTGTTCAGATGAAGCAGATGCTAAACTACAGGACTGTTTTGCTAGCACAAACTGGAATATGTTCCGGGATTCTTCCAATGGCATTGAGGTGTACCACACATCAGTCACTGACTTTATCAATAAGTGCATCGAGGATGTGGCAGGGCTTGCAAACCATTACAGATTACAAAGGGAAGCACAGCTGAGAGCTGCCCAATGACACGAGCCTACCAGACGAGCTAAATAACTTCTATGCTCAGTTTGAGGCAAGTAACACTGAAACATGCATGAGAGCATCAGCTGTTCCGGACGACTGTGTGATCACGCTTTCCGCAGGTGATGTGAGTAAGACCTTTAAACAGGTCAGCATTCACAAGGCCGCTGGGCCAGACGGATTACCAGGATGTGTACTTTGAGCATGCGCTCTTGCAAGTGTTTTCACTGACATTTTCAACCTCTCCCTGTCTGAGTCTGTAATACCAACATGTTTCAAGCAGACCACCATAGGTGTTCCTTATGTCTTTGGCATGGGGACTATGTGAGAATGCTATTAATTGACTACAGCTCAGCGTTCAACACCATAGTGCCCTCAAAGCTCATCACTAAGCGAAGGACCCTGGGACTAAACACCTCCCTCTGCAACTGGATCCTGGACTTCCTGACGGGCCACCCCCAGGTGGTAAGGGTAGGTAACAACAAATCCGCCACACTGATCCTCAACACGGGGGCCCCTCAGGGGTGCGTGCTCAGTCCCCTCCTGTACTCCCTGTTCACTCATGACTGAATGGCCAGGCACGACTCCAACACCATCAATAGGTTTGCTGATGATACAACAGTGGTAGGCCTGATCACCGACAACGATGAGACAGCCTATAGGGAGGAGGTCAGAGACCTGACCATGTGGTGCAAGGACAACAACCTCTCCCTCAATGTGATCAAGACAAAGGAGATGATTGTGGACTACAGGAAAAGGAGGACCGAGCACGTCCCCATTCTCATCGACGGGGCCATTGTGGAGCAGGTTGAGAGCTTCCTTGGCGTCCACATCACCAACAAACTAACATGGTCTAAGCACACCAAGACAGTCATGAAGAGGGCACGACACAACCTATTCCCCGTCAGGAGACTGAAAAGATGTGGCATGGGTCCTCAGATTCTCAGAAGGTTTTACAGCTCCACCATCGAGAGCATCCTGACGGGTTGCATCACTGCCTGGTATGGCAACTGCTCGGCCTCCGACCGCAAGGCACTACAGAGGGTAGTGCGTACACCTCAGTACATCACTGGGGCCAAGCTTCCTGCCATCCAGGACCTCTATACCAGGCGGTGTCAGAGGAAGGTCTTAAAAATTGTCAGACTCCAGCCACCCTAATCATAGACCACAGGTGTCAAACTCATTCCACGGAGGGCCGAGTGTCTGCGGGTTTTCGCTCCTCCCTTGTACTTGATTGATGAATTAACATCACTAATTAGTTAGGAACTCCCCACACCTGGTTGTCTAGGGCTTTATTGAAAGGAAAAACCAAAAACCTGCAGACACTAGGCCCTCCGTGGAATGAGTTTGACAACCCTGTCATAGACTGTTCTCTCTGCTACCATATGGCAAGCGGTATCGGAGCGCCAAGTCTAGGTCCAAGAGGCTCCTAAATAGCTTCTACCCCCAAGCCATAAGACTCCTGAACAACTCCTCCCCCCACACACACACGCTGCTGCTACTCTCTGTTATTATCTATGCATAGCCACTTTAACAACTCTACCTATATGTACATAATTAACTCGGCCCCCCTGCACATTGACACATTGACTCTGTACCTGTACCCCCTGTATATAGACCTGCTATTGTTATTTACTGCTGCTCTTTAATTATTTGTTATTCTAATCTCTTACTTTTTTTAGGGATTTTCTTATAACGGCATTGCTGGTTAACCCTCCTGTTGTGTTTGTTTCATGTTAATTAATTCTGTGTTCCTGCTCCAAAATGACTACCCCATTGTAGCTGATTATAAATCCATAATAATACATATATTTTCATCTAATGTTGTGTTAAATCTTTTTATCAACTGAAGTTATTGTGAACATTACAAGTTTTGAACTTATATTTGCTATTCATGGCCTGTAGGGCTCACTGACCTGAGCTCATACAACTATTTTTTTGAGTACAAAAAGCATAATGTATGAATTATTTTGACTATAACAAATACTCAGATGAAACATATTGTGCTATTTATCACAGACTACTTTGTCAAAGTTTAACAAGGACTCTCTCCTCCTCACCAGTATCATGATCAAAGATATGATCAAGAGCCTCACATACAGTATATCATTTGGTCATTGTGCTGCCACAGAAGGAATTGTGTGCAAGGCCTCAAAAAAGCTTTATATACCAGAGCTGTGAGAAAAGTTCTATATATTATTGAAACAATGTTGCGATTGTTTGTGAGAATACCATCAGGTGTTGGTTCCCGTTGGGGAAATATTCTATTGGGGAAAGGTTCCCATGGGTGTTGACATGGAAGCCATGAAGGGGAGTGAGGTGTGTGTGTGCTCAAACATACATGCATGTGGGGGTCTGGGAGAGGAAGTGTGTCCATCTGATGAATGGGCATGTGCCTGAACTCAATTTTATACACAAATTTTAGTCTCACCCATTCATTTCTAATGACCAGTCATTTTTGACCTGGAACACCACAGGTGTACAAAAGTTAAATAAAAACACCCAAAATGTTATGAATATCATCACTTTGTATTTTGTGTGTTCAGATGCCCTGTGTGGACTAAGTCTTGGAACCTTATGACAATCAGATTAAATTAACTACGTTTTCCAGAGAGATATCTTGCAAATCGGTCCAATTCGACCATTGGACTCTGGAGCAGTGGAAATGTGTTCTCTGGAGTGATGAATTACGCTTCACCATCTGGCAGTCTGACGGACGAATCTGGGTTTGGCGGCTGCCAGGAGAACGCTACCTGCCCGAATACATAGTGCGAATTGTAAACTTTGGTGGAGGAGGAATAATAATCCGGGGCTATTTTGTCATGGTTCGGGCTAGGCCCGTTAGTTCCAGTGAATGGAAGTCTTAATGCTACCGCATACTTGTGGTAACAGTTTGGGGAAGGCTCTTTCCTGTTTCAGCATGACAATGCCCCTGTGCACAAAGCAAGGTCCATACAGAAATGGTTTGTCGAGATCGGTGTGGAAGATTTTGACTGGCCTGCACAGAGCCCTGACCTCTACCCATCGAACACCTTTGGGATGAATTGGAACACCGACTGCCAGCTAGGCATAATCGCCCGTGCTTCTACACCTGCATTGCTTGATGTTTGGGGTTTTAGGCTGGGTTTCTGTACAGTACTTCGAGATATTAGCTGATGTACGAAGGGCTATATAAAATAAACTTGATTTGATGATTAGTGCCCTACCTCATTAATGCTCTTGTGAGGGGGGTGTAGGTATGACAATGAGTTATATGGAGAGGTGAGTGAGTTGGACCATATAGGGCCCCACAGTAGATGTGTCAAAATACCCATAAAACCTAGCCGTCAAACAGGGAAATGGTTCCAATCGTATGTCCACCATCCTTTTTTTCCCACCGGGAATTTTAGAAACACTTAAAATAAGGACTGTGCTTCATGTAGGCGTACCCTGGCGTGACGTTTTGTTAACCATTTTAAATCGAGTTTTATAAATATAAAAGGAAAACGATTGGAACCATTTCCATGTTTGATGGCTAGGTTTTATGGGTATTATGACTCATACTGTGGTACTCTTGCTGCCCTGCCTGAGCATTTCAAAATGTAATGAGTACTTTTGGATGTCATGGAAAATGAATGGGAGTAAAAAAGTGCATATTGTCTTTAGGAATGTAGTGGAGTAAAAGTTGTCAAAAATATAAATAGTACGGTACTGATACCCCAAAAAACAACTTAATATTTAACTTAGTTACTTTACCACTGCTATACACTGTCTTTGACCGGTTTTAACACAATTGCAGGCAACAGTACTTTTCAGTAACAACACGTTTGTGGCATCTTTTCTTCCGTTACACGCACTTGTTCGGAGACGCAGATAGCTAATTAGCACAGGTAGTCTCCTCTATCTTCTGTCTGTCTTCTATAAACAAGCGCTGTAACATGGAAATATGGCATTGTGGAAACCGTAACCCTTTAAAAGGTGTGTAGTAATTTAGCCTATTGTTTTTATTGAAATTGTATTATGGCCTATATGAAAGTCAAGTTCCAAAATGTTTCCAAAACTGTATCGCGGGCCAGGAGTATTTGCGTTTTAAAATAGCTTCAGTGCTCCCATCGGGAGCTTCGTGAATAGACGGTATTCGTGAATCGACAGTATGAAAATACCGTCTATGAATGGATAGATATCCATAGGACATCCACAATGTGAGGATTCCTTATTTTGTCTAGTCATTGAGCACCCACTCTCAACTTTGGTTTGTGGGCTAGGTCAGGCATTTTGCAATATTTCCTTTTAATATTTTAATTGCTTTGGTCCCTTTTCATTCAGGTTTGAGAAACGTTGTCCTATATATTTTGAACATATTTAGCATTAATATTCTTCAGAGAACAAAATAATTACGTATACCATGATTATAATAGTGCTTCTCATCTCTATTCTGAATGGTATTCTGAATGGAAATGCATCTGTATTTAGAAACATTCTATAATTTGCGTCACGTAGCCAACTCGTAACATATAAAAACTACATTTATGTCATCTTTGTCAAGCTTAAGGCAATTGAGACATAAACAACATTTTGAAGATGATGATGATGATGATAGACCAAAACAATATAATCCAGATGTAACTGGAAAATGAATGTAGAATTATCATTCAAGATTTTGTGGTAAAAGTGCAATACCCTATTCCTCTGTATCTAGGGTTATAATAATAACGTGTTGCACCAGGATAATAGCTGCAATAGCAACACATTTTAGATAGAAAATGGGGGCTCCTATTCTGCATGGCCTCCTTCAGAAGAAAAAGTCCATCAGCTGTTCTACTTCAGACAGCATCGGGCTGATTTCAAGACAGTGCTATTACCACAAAGAGCTACTGATGGAAAACACTTGCATACTCCAATTTCCCATTTCCATAAACATTCATTTTGTAGGGAATTTGATTAAATCTTACTCAGCCAATGATCTGTGTCTGAGACGGACACACACTGAGAGGAATGGGGGAATATGATGCAAATCACTGCAGGCATTTCAGACTCTGTGTTCTCCAACAGGTCATGTATATTTCATCGGGCCAGGCTTGGTTGGTCCAGCTTTTTAGATGTTCAAACTAACATGGATAACTTAATCTGTTAGTGACAGATAGTGTTAGGTTGCGTTTACGCAGGTAGCCCAATTCTGAAATTCTTTTGCTAATTGATCTTTTGACCAATCAGATCAACTATTTTGCCAATAAGTGGGCAAAAGACCAGAATTGGGATACCTGTGTAAACACAGCCTAGGGGGCAACAGAGGTTTTCTCACATATATGCTAAAAAAAAGAAACGTGATAATGGGGAATAGTATCGCACTGATAAATTAGAATTCACATTTTAAGATAGATTTTAAAATATACATTTCTTCCCCGGGATAAAACAAAGTCTGGGACCAAAAGGCTCTTGACAGCTTCTACCCCCAAGCCATAAGACTGTTGAACAGTTAATCAAATGGCTACTTGGACTATTTGTATTGTCCCCCTTTTTTTTGTTTTTGCACTGACTCTCTTGCACTGTTTCTATGCACACCCACTGCACTCTACCCACACACTCACAAATACTACATTCACACATACACACACACGCTCGCACATACAAAACACACACTCACTGCATTCTACCCACACACTCACAAATACTACATTCACACATACACACACACGCTCGCACATACAAAACACACACTCACTGCATTCTACCCACACACTCAAAAATACTACATTCACACACAGTCGTGGCCAAAAGTTTTGAGAATGACACAAATATACATTTTCACAAAGTTTTCTGCCTGCCTCAGTTTGTATGATGGCAATTTACATATACTCCAGAATGTTATGAAGAGTGATCAGATGAATTGCAAAGTCCCTCTTTGCCATGCAAATGAACTAAATCCCCCCAAAACTTTTCCACTGCATTTCAGCCCTGCCACAAAAGGACCAGCTGACATCATGTCAGTGATTCTCTCGCTAACACAGGTATGAGTGTTGACGACAAGGCTGGAGATCACTCTGTCATGCTGATTGAGTTCAAATAACAGACTGGAAGCTTCAAAAGGAGGGTGGTGCTTGGAATTATTGTTCTTCCTCTGTCAATCATGGTTAATTACAAGGAAACACGTGCCGTTATCATTGCTTTGCACAAAAAGGGCTTCACAGGCAAGGATATTGCTGCCAGTAAGATTGCACCGAAATCAACCATTTATCGGATCATCAAGAACTTCAAGGAGAGCGGTTTAATTTTTGTGAAGAAGGCTTCAGGGCGCCCAAGAAAGTCCAGCAAGCGCCAGGACCGTCTCCTAAAGTTGATTCAGCTGCGGGAACGGGGCACCACCAGTACAGAGCTTGCTCTGGAATGGCAGCAGGCAGGTGGGAGTGCATCTGTACGCACAGTGAGGTGAAGACTTTTGGAGGATGGCCTGGTGTCAAGAAGGGCAGCAAAGAAGCCACTTCTCTCCAGGAAAAACATCAGGGACAGGCTGATATTCTGCAAAAGGTACAGGGATTGGACTGCTGAGGACTGGGGTAAAGTCATTTTCTCTGAATCCCCTTTCCGATTGTTTGGGGCATCCGGAAAAAAGCTTGTCCGGAGAAGACAAGGTGAGCGCTACCATCAATCCTGTGTCATGCCAACAGTAAAGCATCCTGAGACCATTCATGTGTGGGGTTGCTTCTCAGCCAAGGGAGTGGGCTCACTCACAATTTTGCCTAAGAACACAGCCATGAATAAATAATGGTAAAAACACATCCTCCGAGAGCAACTTCTCCCAACCATCCAGGAACAGTTTGGTGACGAACAATGCCTTTTCCAGCATGATGGAGCACCTTGCCATAAGGCAAAAGTGATAACTAAGTGGCTCGGGGAACAAAACATTGATATTTTGGGATCATGGCCAGGAAACTCCCCAGACCTTAATCGAATTGAGAACTTGTGGTCAATCCTCAAGAGGCGTGTGGACAAACAAAAACCTACAAACTCCAAGCATTGATTATGCAAGAATGGGCTGCCATCAGTCAGGATGTGGCCCAGAAGTTAATTAACAGCATGCTAGGGCGGATTGCAGAGGTCTTGAAAAAGAAGGGTCAACACTGCAAATATTGACTCTTTGCATCAACTTCATGTAATTGTGAATAAAAGCCTTTGACACCTATGAAATGCTTGTAATTGTACTTCAGTATACCATAGTAACATCTGACAAAAATATCTAAAGACACTGAAGCAGCAAACTTTGAAAATTAATATTTGTGTCATTCTCAACTTTTGGCAACGACTGTACACACGCTCGCACACACAAAACACGCACACACGCATATTGATACCACACACACACACTTGCACATAGACAAACTTTCACACTCATCACATACGCTGCTTTATTCTGTTTATTATCTATCCTGATTGCCTAGTCACTTTTACCCCTACCTACATGTACATATTACCTCAACTACCTCGTACCCCTGCACATTGAATCGGTACTGGTACTCTGTGTATATAGCCTCGTTACTGTTATTTTATTGTGTTACTATGTTCTTTTTTTATTCAGCAAATGTATCATACTTTTTATCTCTAAATTGTTGGGAAAGGGCTTGTAAGTAAGCACTTCACAGTAAAGTTTACACCTGTTGTATTCGGTGTATGACAAATACAATTTGATTTGAGGTGATCAATTTATATCAACAATTTGTTAAAGGCAGTTGTTGCAAGAGAATCATAAAGTTGTTGGTACTTTCAACAAAACACTTGATAATGCACTTTACAGAGGGCAGAGATACTTGTACTTCACAGATGACCTTATTATGAGCAAAATATCACACAGTCAAAATACAAAGGCAAAAAGTAACATGTCCATGACGAAGTTCTAGAGAAATTTGATAATTTCCATTAGATAATAACACAGTGGTGTTGCTCTCAGTGACCCAACTGGTTTGGATTGCCATGGAGACCGTTTCCAAACTGATGTCAGACAGAGGGAGAGGGCCCTCCTCTGGTTCTTCTAAGTCATTGTAACCAGTGGAATGTCAATCCTATAGTTTAGAACCATGTCCACCTTCGCCTCCTCTGTGATTTGGCCTTTCCCTTCTAATTTCTAGAGACCCAAAACACTTGGAGGAGAGAAGTCCAGGCAGAAATGACTGCGAGCGGCTTTAACTGGTAAGACCTGGAAAAACCTGCCCCCAAACTGAGTGAGATGGAGGACATTTGTCAATGGCCTACGCTCCTTGTAGGAGCTAAGGGCTTAAAGGGTGACTGCACTTCCTGATTTGGCCTCATTTGTAGGATTGCACATTAAGAAATGCTAGTGGCCTTGGCTGAAGCCAAACCAGAGTTGTCTTGGAGGTGTGGTTTGTTGCATAGAAATAGAATGACTAGAATGGGAATCCCCATTCAATCAATGATGGCATAATGGTTGTACAGGCGACCATTGCGAGTGTACCCATAGGAGCAAAGCAGGAAGTGAAACCAGGCAGTTTACCCATCAATCTTGAGCTTAAAAATGTCAATATTTTTTCAAACTGTACACGGGTGTTATTAAAAGTTGGTACAGTGGGGTCAGCAAAAAAATGTATACTTACATTTTTTGGAGGGCGGGGACAACATAAAGAGTACAGATTATTGTATGGGGCAATATAAACACTTTTGGTTTTTAAAGATAATTAGAAAATAACATTTTATTGAATAAATGTATTTATTGGTTTGTTTTAATTTTGACTTGAGATGAAAATGCAATGAATTGAAGGTTGTTTGTTGATGTAAAAATTTTGGGGTGGGATTGCATTAAATACTTGGGGTCCCCAGACATTCTGGCAGAAAAAATGGTTCCCCCGCTGAAAAAGTTTGAGTACAACTGTGTAAAGTACACAAATGTAAAGAGAACTAGATAAACAATTATTCCTCAAATTGTACAAAACGACAATAGCAATACACTTTTAACTAAATCAACACAAAAAAATTTATGTCTCTGTGTCCAGTATGAAGGAATTTAGATTTCGTTTCGTAAGCCAATTGTATTAGGGCAATGACTGGAAGTCTATGGGTATCTGCATAGTAGAGACAAAAAAAATGGTATCCACGAGTTCATCTGACTTTGGGGAAGTAGATAATCCTTAAGTATCCCTTTAGTCATAAATGAAAGATGAAGATTCAGTTCTCACATACTATGAGTTATAGCAAAATGAGCACATATAAATATTTTTAATCCACAAAGCATGTAACACTAGATTCAATGAAATGCAATGCAGTGCCCAATGCCTGGATTCAGTCGAGTGCAGTGTTTTGGCAATAAGGCTTCACTTTGCCCCCTGAACTCATTCTATATTCATAACAAGAGACATTTGGACAATACACCTCTCAAAGGCTGCTGAATAGGTTCAATACTCATGTAAACAACTCGAAACCAATTACTTAATGAATCGGACCCTCCCAGAGTGAGCAGCCTCACAAAGAATGGTACATGCATTGTATTTGGCACCGAGCCCTCAAATTTTGGCCATGATCTCACAGTTTCAGTCGTGGTAAAAACAACAACAAATAATAATATCCCTGATTCTTAACACGTTGGCAACTCATACACAGGACTGGCATTTTCAAGCATCTCTCAACATGACTTTTGATAACCCATGAACTTGCTAATAGTATACCGAAGTGATCACACACACACACACACACACATTATACCTTTTTCTTATACAGTACTTGTTATTCAACACAGAACACACAAACCAAGTCAACGCATAACCAAAGTAGCAAGGACAATTCAGTGAACTTTTGTATAATCTGTATTTTAAGTTTGGAAAATACAATACAGTCTACACACATCTGTTTCTGCTCATTGTTCCGCCTAGATAAAGAGAACCATAGGTAATGTTTCATTGTGACACGTACCAGAACCATGTTTCATTGTGACACGTACCAGAACCATGTTTCAATGTGACACGTACCAGAACCATGTTTCATTGTGACACGTACCAGAACCATGTTTCATTGTGACACGTACCAGAACCATGTTTCATTGTGACACGTACCAGAACCATGTTTCATTGTGACAAGCGCCGGGACCATGTTTCATTGTGACACGTACCAGAACCATGTTTCATTGTGACACGTACCAGAACCATGTTTCATTGTGACACGCGTCAGGACCATGTTTCATTGGGACACGCGCCGGAACCATGTTTCATTGGGACACGCGCCGGAACCATGTTTCATTGGGACACGCGCCGGAACCATGTTTCATTGGGACACGCATCGCAGTTGTAGTCTGCTTTATTTGAACAACAACTAGCACAAAACAACTATTTTTTATGTTTTCAGTTTCAAGGAACTGGTGAAAGGTAACTTTGATCATACCTGCACAGTCTTTTTAATACATCACATTCTACTTTTCATTACCATGGCAACAAGATATACAGTACTGTACGGGTTAGACATGCTAAACTGTTGCATATGACATTCTTAAATACAGTGCTTGGATTCCAACATTTCTTGACGTTATCACGTGGAGGGATCAGAAGAAGATCCATAAAAAGAAAGAATAAATTATGCTCTTTTCACAAATGACCCATTCTAGCCACAGTTACAATAGGTCTGTAGGAGGAGAGGACGGTGTAGGTCTGTAGGAGGAGAGGACGGTGTAGGTCTGTAGGAGGAGAGGACGGTGTAGGTCTGTAGCAGGAGGAGAGGACGGTGTAGGTCTGTAGCAGGAGGAGAGGACGGTGTAGGTCTGTAGCAGGAGGAGAGGACGGTGTAGGTCTGTAGCAGGAGGAGAGGACGGTGTAGGTCTGTAGCAGGAGGAGAGGACGGTGTAGGTCTGTAGCAGGAGGAGAGGACGGTGTAGGTCTGTAGCAGGAGGAGAGGACGGTGTAGGTCTGTAGCAGGAGGAGAGGACGGTGTAGGTCTGTAGCAGGAGGAGAGGACGGTGTAGGTCTGTAGCAGGAGGAGAGGACGGTGTAGGTCTGTAGCAGGAGGAGAGGACGGTGTAGGTCTGTAGCAGGAGGAGAGGACGGTGTAGGTCTGTAGCAGGAGGAGAGGACGGTGTAGGTCTGTAGCAGGAGGAGAGGACGGTGTAGGTCTGTAGCAGGAGGAGAGGACGGTGTAGGTCTGTAGCAGGAGGAGAGGACGGTGTAGGTCTGTAGCATGAGGAGAGGACGGTGTAGGTCTGTAGCAGGAGGAGAGGACGGTGTAGGTCTGTAGCAGGAGGAGAGGACGGTGTAGGTCTGTAGCAGGAGGAGAGGACGGTGTAGGTCTGTAGCAGGAGGAGAGGACGGTGTAGGTCTGTAGCAGGAGGAGAGGACGGTGTAGGTCTGTAGCAGGAGGAGAGGACGGTGTAGGTCTGTAGCAGGAGGAGAGGACGGTGTAGGTCTGTAGCAGGAGGAGAGGACGGTGTAGGTCTGTAGCAGGAGGAGAGGACGGTGTAGGTCTGTAGCAGGAGGAGAGGACGGTGTAGGTCTGCAGCAGGAGGAGAGGACGGTGTAGGTCTGCAGCAGGAGGAGAGGACGGTGTAGGTCTGTAGGAGGAGAGGACGGTGTAGGTCTGTAGGAGGAGAGGACGGTGTAGGTCTGTAGGAGGAGGAGGACGGTGTAGGTCTGTAGGAGGAGGAGGAGAGGACGGTGTAGGTCTGTAGGAGGAGGAGGAGAGGACGGTGTAGGTCTGCAGCAGGAGTAGAGGACGGTGTAGGTCTGCAGGAGGAGGAGAGGACGGTGTAGGTCTGCAGCAGGAGGAGAGGACGGTGTAGGTCTGCAGCAGGAGGAGAGGACGGTGTAGGTCTGCAGCAGGAGGAGAGGACGGTGTAGGTCTGCAGCAGGAGGAGAGGACGGTGTAGGTCTGCAGCAGGAGGAGAGGACGGTGTAGGTCTGCAGCAGGAGGAGAGGACGGTGTAGGTCTGCAGCAGGAGGAGAGGACGGTGTAGGTCTGCAGCAGGAGGAGAGGACGGTGTAGGTCTGCAGCAGGAGGAGAGGACGGTGTAGGTCTGCAGCAGGAGGAGAGGACGGTGTAGGTCTGCAGCAGGAGGAGAGGACGGTGTAGGTCTGCAGCAGGAGGAGAGGACGGTGTAGGTCTGTAGGAGGAGGAGAGGACGGTGTAGGTCTGTAGGAGGAGGAGAGGACGGTGTAGGTCTGTAGCAGGAGGAGAGGACGGTGTAGGTCTGTAGGAGGAGAGGACGGTGTAGGTCTGTAGGAGGAGAGGACGGTGTAGGTCTGTAGGAGGAGGAGAGGACGGTGTAGGTCTGTAGCAGGAGGAGAGGACGGTGTAGGTCTGCAGCAGGAGGAGAGGACGGTGTAGGTCTGCAGCAGGAGGAGAGGACGGTGTAGGTCTGCAGCAGGAGGAGAGGACGGTGTAGGTCTGCAGCAGGAGGAGAGGACGGTGTAGGTCTGCAGCAGGAGGAGAGGACGGTGTAGGTCTGCAGAAGGAGGAGAGGACGGTGTAGGTCTGCAGCAGGAGGAGAGGACGGTGTAGGTCTGCAGCAGGAGGAGAGGACGGTGTAGGTCTGCAGCAGGAGGAGAGGACGGTGTAGGTCTGCAGCAGGAGGAGAGGACGGTGTAGGTCTGCAGCAGGAGGAGAGGACGGTGTAGGTCTGCAGCAGGAGGAGAGGACGGTGTAGGTCTGCAGCAGGAGGAGAGGACGGTGTAGGTCTGCAGAAGGAGGAGAGGACGGTGTAGGTCTGCAGCAGGAGGAGAGGACGGTGTAGGTCTGCAGCAGGAGGAGAGGACGGTGTAGGTCTGCAGCAGGAGGAGAGGACGGTGTAGGTCTGCAGCAGGAGGAGAGGACGGTGTAGGTCTGCAGCAGGAGGAGAGGACGGTGTAGGTCTGCAGCAGGAGGAGAGGACGGTGTAGGTCTGCAGCAGGAGGAGAGGACGGTGTAGGTCTGTAGGAGTAGAGGACGGTGTAGGTCTGTAGGAGGAGGAGAGGACGGTGTAGGTCTGTAGGAGGAGGAGAGGACGGTGTAGGTCTGTAGGAGGAGGAGAGGACGGTGTAGGTCTGTAGCTGGAGAGGACGGTGTAGGTCTGCAGCAGGAGGAGAGGACGGTGTAGGTCTGCAGCAGGAGGAGAGGACGGTGTAGGTCTGCAGCAGGAGGAGAGGACGGTGTAGGTCTGCAGCAGGAGGAGAGGACGGTGTAGGTCTGCAGCAGGAGGAGAGGACGGTGTAGGTCTGTAGGAGGAGAGGACGTTGTAGGGCTGTAGGAGTAGAGGACGGTGTAGGTCTGTAGCAGGAGGAGTGGACGGTGTAGGTCTGTAGCAGGAGGAGAGGACGGTGTAGGTCTGTAGCAGGAGCGATGATTACATTTCCGATTCTGAAGAAAATACCATCGTTGCAAAGGTCTACTTGGAGTTGAACTACTGATGTATAAACCAGCCAGAGAGGGACTGTAGCAAATCAGCCCCTGGGCCTCAATGTGTAGCAGTTTTAAAGGTGTAGCCAGAGTCTATTATGAAAGAAATTGTGGCATCTCAAGGAAGCCAAAGCTAGCATGCCAGGGTTAAGTTTTAAGTTGATGCAGTAAGTGAAAGGACATAGCCTTTTGTGCAGGTTGTATTAAAAAGTAATTGTGTTCGTGTTGCAGCACAAAGTGAATTGACCAATCTTTACATCAAAGCTAGCCTTGCCCCTCAGTTCCGTTTTCCATTTTCAGCTTTTGATGGAGACTGCAGTTTGACAAACACAGGATTCCATCCACGAGTTGTTTTGATTGTATACAAGGAGTTGTCCAACGCGTATGTTGCATCTGAATCATATCAATGCTGTTGTCAAATGGCAGTTCTACTTACCAGTCTGACTATGAAGGTTAAAGTGTAGCAACCGTGTGAATGGAATTTACAGTACATAATGTGATTTGTGATGCCATTGTCATCCACCGCTGTCTCTTCAACAGGAAACACTCAAGGTGTTACTGTTCATGAATCATGTTTATTTTTCATCTATTTATTTGAAGGTTGGGAAGATGTACCCAGACACTATAACATGAATACAATTTCTGGGCTGGCAAAGCCCTGATGGAAATGAGTGCATTTGAGTGGCTCCATGGGTTACTGCTGCTGAACCATATCAATTATTTGCTAGGAAATTGCTGCAAATTCCTCTTTTAGTTTCGGAATAAAAACGTAAAAATGTCTCAATACCTTTCAACTGTACATGATTTAATCCCTCATCAATCATCTCTGTCACAACAAAAGGAAGACCAACTATGTGAAATAATGATCTGCTTTCCATGCTGAGCAGTACGGTTGTGAAAAGGCTCAAGGTTTCTTGTGTTGGTACATTGATTGTACTCCAAAGCGTTGCTTGCTTTTTCTTAGTCAGTTAAAATGTATTAAATATCTGAAATTGTTTGTTTCATATCCACCACTATCCTGATGATATTAACATGAAGTGACTGGTGGAATTATGGCACTTGTGCTTTATTTAAAGATGCCCATATCTGGTCATAGTCAATACTACTCCCAAATGCAAAAGTGAAGATTTCCAGTGAGCCACACTTACTCTGCATAGCAGATCAGGCTCTATCTCAAATTTGCACAGAACTCAATCGGTATTTTTTTTTGCATCCACCCAGCCAGCTCTGCTATGCTGGTCCTCTATGGAGACCAGTGAGCAAAGACAAATACTGATTTGACAGAGCAACATCTGTCACAAACATATAATGATCTCTTTTCAGAGGCACCAAGAGGCAGCTGCTTGTACATAGTATGAGGGGTTACATTCAAGTGAGACTAAATAACTGTTACATTCAACATGTAGTGAGACTATAGTAAATTAAGAGTCCTTAAATAACGGTTTCATTGTTGTGCAGAACGAGATCCTCAAGCACATGCACCAAACAGCATATATTTCAGTATATTCACGGCATAAATTAGTTACCACTGTAGCTAGCTTTATGAATTCACGACGGACTATTAGGATGGTTATATACCAAGAGACCCGTGATGCGACCCAAAGATGATGAACTCAGGTACTGATAATAAAATGGGAGTTAACAGAGATATCAAAGGGCACCCAGGACATCCATGGTATACATTCAGATATTAAAACATGAAAAAATGGGATCTGTCATGGATATTTTCATCATGCCTAATTGAAAAGGATAGTTTGTAATGTCACTCTAAAACACTCTCTGTGGGATGTAAAGCAGTTTAATTGGGCTAAATTGATCTGAATTGAAAGCACTCTGTTAAAAGGAAGGGACGCCACTGGCAGTGGGCCTAGTGTGGCCAGTAATCCGAGAGCGCTAGGGCCCTTACCTACCCATTAGCATGGAAATGCAGAGGATGAGCTTTGAGGATAAAGTGTTTTAATAACAAACATGTTCCCCCGGTTAGCCTTTAACTGGAGTGTGATTCAATTATTTTCAAAGGAGAGTTTGGCATGCATTTGCAGTGCACATCGGTCCCCAGCATATATATGAGTGTACAAAACATTAGGAACACCTGCTCTTTCCATGACATAGACTGACCATGTGAATCCAGGTGAAAGCTATGATCCCTTATTGATGTCACCACTTCAATCAGTGTTAATGAAGGGGGGGAGACAGGTTAAAGAAAGATGTTTAAGCCTTAACACAATTGAGCCCGGGATTGTGTATGTGTGCCATTCAGAGAGGATGAATGGGCAAGACAAAATATTTAAGTGCCTTTGGACGGGGTATGGTAGAAGGTGTCAAGGCGCACTAGTTTGAGTGTGTCAAAAACTGCAACGTTGCTGGGTTTTTTACGCTCAACAGTTTCCCGTGTGTATCAATAATGTTCCACCACCCAAAGGACATCCAGCCAACTTGACACAACTGTGGGAAGCATTAGAGTTAACATGGGTCAGCATCCCTGTGGAACGCTTTCTACACCTTGAAGAGTCCATGCCCTGACGAATTGAGACTGTTCAGGGGGTCAAAAGCAGGTGCAACTGAATATTAGGAAGGTGTTCCGAATGTTTGGTATACTAATGTTTCAAAAAAATAAAGGGAACACTTAAACAACACAATGTAACTCCAAGTCAATCACACTTCTATGAAATCAAACTGTCCACTTAGGAAGCAACACTGATTGACAATAAATTTCACATGCTGTTGTGCAAATGGAATAGACAAAAGGTGGAAATTATAGGCAATTAGCAAGACACCCCCAAAAAAGGAGTGATTCTGCAGGTGGTGACCACAGACCACTTCTCAGTTCCTATGCTTCCTGGCTGATGTTTTGGTCACTTTTGAATGCTGGCGGTGCTCTCACTCTAGTGGTAGCATGAGACGGAGCCTACAACCCACACAAATGGCTCAGGTAGTGCAGCTCATCCAGGATGGCACATCAATGCGAGCTGTGGCAAAAAGGTTTGCTGTGTCTGTCAGCGTAGTGTCCAGAGCATGCAGGCGCTACCAGGAGACAGGCCAGTACATCAGGAGACGGGGAGGAGGCCGTAGGAGGGCAACAACCCAGCAGCAGGACCGCTACCTCCGCCTTTGTGCAAGGAGGTGCACTGCCAGAGCCCTGTAAAATGACCTCCAGCATGCCACAAATGTGCATGTGTCAGCATATGTTCTCACAAGGGGTCTGAGGATCTCATCTCGGTACCTAATGGCAGTCAGGCTACCTCTGGCGAGCACATGGAGGGCTGTGCGGCCCCACAAAGAAATGCCACCCCACACCATGACTGACCCACCGCCAAACCGGTCATGCTGGAGGATGTTGCAGGCAGCAGAACGTTCTCCACGGCGTCTCCAGACTCTGTCACGTCTGTCACATGTGCTCATGTGCTCAGTGTGAACCTGCTTTCATCTGTGAAGAGCACAGGGCGCCAGTGGCGAATTTGCCAATCTTGGTGTTCTCTGGCAAATGCCAAACGTGCTGCACGGTGCTGGGCTGTAAGCACAACCCCCACCTGTGGACGTTGGGCCCTCATACCACCCTCATGGAGTCTGTTTCTGACCGTTTGAGCAGACACATGCACATTTGTGGCCTACTGGAGGTCATTTTGCAGGGCTCTGGCAGTGCACCTCCTGGCACAAAGGCGGAGGTAGGGGTCCTGCTGCTGGGTTGTTGCCCTCCTACGGCCTCCTCCACGTCTCCTGATGTACTGGCCTGTCTCCTGGTAGCGCCTGCATGCTCTGGACACTACGCTGACAGACACAGCAAACCTTTTTGCCACAGCTCGCATTGATGTGCCATCCTGGATGAGCTGCACTACCTGAGCCACTTGTGTGGGTTGTAGACTCCGTCTCATGCTACCACTAGAGTGAGAGCACCGCCAGCATTCAAAATTGACCAAAACATCAGCCAGGAAGCATAGGAACTGAGAAGTTGTCTGTGGTCACCACCTGCAGAATCACTCCTTTTTTGGGGGTGTCTTGCTAATTGCCTATAATTTCCACCTTTTGTCTATTCTATTTGCACAACAGCATGTGAAATTTATTGTCAATCAGTGTTGCTTCCTAATTGGACAGTTTGATTTCACAGAAGTGTGATTGACTTGGAGTTACATTGTGTTGTTTAAGTGTTCCCTTTATTTTTTTGAGCAGTGTATATATATATATATATATAAAACCCCAGCACTACTTTTGTGTTCAAATGGGCACTGGTAAAAAGTAGTGCACTATGAAGGGAAAAGGGCACCGCTCACCATCAATCACCAAGGCAGTCAGATAAGTTGATGTATATGTGTGTGAAAAGGCAGACGTGACGGGTCGCCCCTCCCTGATGCCCGTCCAAACAGTAGTGTTTTATTGGCAGTGCCCAGCACCTCTGAGACAATAGGACCTGTGTGACTGTCTGGAGGGCTGTCTGGAGCACAGAGGATAGTGTCTCACTTTTGACCTGCACAAAGAGGAGCCCTGCTAGTTCCTCTCTCTCTCGTATGCATTGATAGAGGATCTGATGGGCCGTTCCACCAACTGAGTATGTTTTGAGTAGTGTATTTCACCTAATTGTAACATTCTGTCATAAAGGGCACATGTAAAGTTTAATAAAGAACATGTTTTCCCATGTCAAGAGGTTAAATAAAAATATTACTATAGCAAGTGCCTATTAAGTGCCAAATCAAGTAACAGGGTTAAGTCCCCTTGAGATGGGGATGGAAGCTTGTTGTGTGGGACAGGGAGGGGTAATTGAATGCAAGCTTCAACCCAAAAATGTCAGTGTTAAAACATTTCTAGCCTGTCTATCTATGGGTAACAGGGTTAACGCGTTATGTTCAACCCGCTCAGTTTTTCACCACAAAACACCAGAAAATTGACAAGAAGTGTTGAACCATCTTACCTGCTTTTACACAATACCATTTTGACTATTAGATGTTCAATGTTTCTTTAAAAAGGAATAGTTCTACAATTTTAAAATTAGAGTTTAGTTCACATAACAGGGTTGACCTTAAAATGAGGGACAGGTTGTTGTTGTTTTTACGTTAAAATTAATCACTAATTACATGAAATTAATAAACATCTTCAGAGATGACTGTCAAAGCAACAAAATAATGAAGGCTTTACAATGATGGGTACAACTTCCTAGAAGTTCCTAGGATGCACAGAGGAACATGTCAAAATGCTGAATGTTGGCACTTTAGCAAGTCTTTATTCATATAAAACTGAATGATTGAATTGTCCATGTGGTCTATATTAAAGGGCACGTCATTTAATATAACAGGACTTTACATTTCTATCTACAATATCAAAGGAACACAAAAGGCACTCATTTTGTGGAAGACCCTGCTATGATTTTCTCAATATAATCGTGTTGAATTGAATTGTCCTAAACTTCCCTTTTCACCAAATGTGTACTGTACTGTAGTTTCAGTGAACTTTGCTATCCCTTAACATTTACATGTTTACAATACAGTTACCTACTGAGCTTCAATGGGTGATCGATGCTCATGTTTCTCATATCTCACTCTCTCACCTAGTAGAGGGTGTCGTGCCTTGTAGTATTGTGCAGAGGCTTTAGATATTTACTAATGACTAATAGAAATAGGTTAGTGCTATTTGGGATCATGGGACATCCCTACCCTTACCTTTACTCTACCCGTTCCCTAACCCTAACCTTAACCATAACCTTTATCTTAACCGTGTTAAATTTCAACTTCAATGAGGTGACGTCAGAGTGGGGATGTCCTAAGGATCCCGTTTAGACTTTTCCAATAGAAATAGATAAAGCAGTTGAGCTCCAGTAATTATGCTCAGAGGAGCAGTTCCTATGCTTTGTTCTGTCTTTGGTTCAAATAGGCCCGTTTCCCCATAAACACATGGGATATATTACATTATAAACTGGGTGGTTCGAGCACTGAATGCTGATTGGCTGACAGCCGTGGTATATCAGACCGTATACCACGGGTATGACAAAATATTTATTTTTACTGCTTTAATTATGTTGGTAACCAGTTTCTAATAGCAATAAGGAACCTCTGGGGTTTGTGATATATGGCCAATATACAACGGCTAAGGGCTGTATCCAGGCCCTCCACGTTGCATCGTGCATAAGAACATCTCTTAGCCGTAGTGTATTGGCCATATACCACAACTCCTTGTACATTATTGGTTAAATACCACACTAGAGCCGAGTGGTCTCTCTGTGACCTTGAGCCTTGTGACAGTTAGAGGAGAGCAAATCCCATGAATGCCATTTCTATTTGTGCCTATACAGTGAGAAGTGAAACGAGGTTGAGTTCCAACAGTAAGGAATGATGTCATTTAGAGAGGATGGTGTGTGGGAAGTAAACGGCCACTGACAAGGTTGGGGGAACAAAAGAAGGGGCTTCGCTGCTCACATCTTTGTTTACTCTGACCTTCTACCAGACTAGCCTACTGTTATTGTCAATGTAAGCATATAAGCTATATGCTTAGTATCTGGAAAGTAGCTAAATAATGACAAACACACATTATTTTCAACCAATGTGTTATAACTTTGAAGAACATATGTATAAACCAGTGAAGGCTGCGGAGAAAAGGACGGCTCATAATAATGGCTGGAATGGTATCAAAAACATGGAAACCACGTGTTTGATGTGTTTGAAACCATTCCATTGACTCCATTCCAGCCATTATTATGAGCCGTCCTCCCCTCAGCAGCCTCCACTTGTAAAAAAAACTATTTGTAAACTAATGGGCAGTTAGCAAATTAATTATCATAAATTCATTGTATAATATTTAGTACAGCTTAATGTAATGTGTTATCACCATACTATCATCGTTGCTGTCTGGCTGCTGCTACCAGAGCACTTTCCCGACCAGTTCCCAACCTTGGTCAAGACTGCCCCCACCTGGTAGAGTGTTGAACCAGCAGAGGCTTGTCACATGCTCTCTGAGCTGAGGGCAGTCAGATTTGATTTGTCAAAGGTCATGAATTTAAATCTCCTATGTGAAGGAGGTGGATATAGTGTTGATGACTTGTTAAAACAGTATCATAATGAATCAGTCAGTATACGGCATTGAGTCAACAGATCTGGGGCTGACCAGCTGTCCTCTCTCAGTCCTTTCTATGAAGTGTTTGTGGATGAGCTTAGGGCCCAAACTATGAAATCACGTAGAAGTGGATTAAAAGCAACAACCCCACTCGATTGGGGCCACACTCCTAAATTGATAAGGGTCCTCCGGTTCCTGCCTTATGAATCCACATCGTAAATAGAAAATGCATTGTATTCCCCCATACTATAAAGTATTGTATGAATGAAACAGAATAGGGACAGGGTTACTATGATGAAAATAGTAAGCCCTAGTGATCACGATACATGGAGAGAGTTCTTGTGTGTGATCTGCTTGTATGTCCTACTTTCTGTCTCATTGTGTGTGTATCTCTTTCCACCAGTCTCTGTGTAGTGGCGAGATGATCTTTATTCATTACATGCAAGGCTTCACTTTTGTGTGCATAGTTGTCTTTCTTACAGCGGTCAGCGGGATCCATTCAGCCTTCAGATAACACTGCTCTCTCTCTCTAACAATAACGTCCCTTTTCTGCCCTGTCTGTATGTCCTGGATCTTCAGCCCCGGCTTCAGTCGGGTGGACTAGGTACAGTCGACTCAGTGCCTTATGTTCTATACATGTCCTTTCTGTATATGTCTGGGTTTCTTCTATGTTGAAAGTCAACTAACAACGTGCTGGAGGTGTAACATGGCTTAACATGGCTATGTAGCTCCGGAGACGGGGTATACAGGGTGCTCTTTGAAAGGGTCTTCTCCTATTCTCTTTTACAGGCATTGAGCTGTGAGGTCTGTGAATGGCACATTTGAGCCCGTACTGTGTTCATGGACATATGCTTGAAAGCCTTCCACAAAGACAGCTCAGTATTTCTCTTATCTCCCTATTTTAGCATTGAAATTTGAGTGCTTAGTGAATGCATGCTTTAACAAACAGCCCTTATCACCATGACATCTGGGTAAGCACACAATCCCCCAAATAGACAAACTTCTTTACTTTGGCTTCTTTCTAGGAGGGGTGCTTCCCAGATGACACCCTGTTCCCTAGTGCACTACTTTTGACCAGAGTCCTATGAGCCCTGCTCAAAAGTAGTACACCAAATAGGGGATCGAGTCACATTTGGAACGCAACAAGGCATATGCACCATAACAATTTATGTCCATAATAACTGATTTGTGAACTAGGTTATTCAGCCGAGACCAAAGCCCCATGCTGTGGCATTCAGCAGATCTCCCCATCATTAGGTTCAGAAACTTTGGCTTTGACATGAAAGCTGCATAACGGCAGTAGAGCGACAGTTCTGGCCAATCAGTCTCGGCACCCCAGCAGGTGGCCATATTGCCCGCTTAGGGGACTTGTATTGGTACTGCATGGTGGGCATGTTTCGACTGTTGTTCTCTCAGTTAACAACTACATCAGAGACTGCTAAGCAGACGTGGGATAATGACATGGGTTTGGTTGTGTTTATGGGCCCCCTGGCAGGGCGGCAGGGCAGCGAGTGCAGCCAAAGCTACTGACCCTGCTTATGTGGAGCGTCTCATTACGCCGCTAATATGGCTCACAAACAAAGGCTTTAAAAGGGAAAAGTCACTAATGAGAAAACCCCTGCTAAATGGGAGTTCTCTGAACTGCCATGGCTGCTTTCTGTTACACACACACACACAAAATAAACATTATGCTGACACATAAACACACAACGCAGGATATTTCACTATCCTTTGTAGATAGTATTGTCTAACGATGAGAAATAACAAACAAAAAGCCCTCAGTTATTACAGAAAGGGTGATGGTGAAATAACAGTCGGCTGCAGAGAAACCAGGACTCCCACCATCCATCTATCTGCTTTGCTTTATCACGTAATCATGGCCTCCTTTGGGTAATTATACATCAGGCCTACTGTACAACTAAATATGAACAAGAAACCAGGATAGTTGTTGCCTATTTCAAATTCTGAGGGAGGCCAACAATGCAAATACTGTAAAAGAAAATGTCAGTCAGAGATAGATTTAGCAGAGGCTTCTGTTATGCCTCCTCCTAGCTGCCAAATTATTCCAGTCCCCTTCACTCACTCCAAGCCCTCATCCCTAATCATCTGCCCACACTACTATGACTGCCAGCCACCGCTGCCTCTCCGTTACACATGGAACAGGAAAGGAGGATTATTGCACAGATGGCTGTGAATGAATGAGAGATCCTTCAGATGTAATGACGCTACAATTGTGTATTCAGGAGGGAAAATTCTCCCTTTTTTTAGGAAATCTATCCAGACATAAACCAGGACACAGTGAAGGGGGCATTTCGTTTCTGGTAGACAGGGTATTGAGCGATAGGAACCAATAAACACTGTCCGGTTAATGATGGTGTCAGTGGGGATAATTTATGACGGAGAGCAACACAAAAGAATATTGTTCACAAATAACTATTGCTTTCTCCATCCTCATTAAGAGACTGAAGGCTACTGTTTAGTGCCTGCAGCAGCAGCAAAGCTATTCTTTGTCCCTTGGATAGAGGCCATTGTGTGTGTGTATGGAAACTACAGATGACTGTATCACGATTCCCGGAAGCTATAAAACGGACGGAGGATGATAAGCCTACATCAATCATTAATGAGTATGGAGAGATTGATTCCTTTGGATTTCACAGCACAAAACTGTACTATAGTGACATCCGAGCTAATTTGCTAAGTGTTTGCTTATTGTATGCACAGTTTATTTTCAAGTGAATAGACTGTAAAATAACTTTTTTGGTAGAACAAAAAGTAAATGAAGAAAATTTTTCCCCTCCATATATAATGTATTTTACTCTTTTATAACCATAACAGAAGTAAATATAGAGCTTCATAAATCAAACATGTAGAGTACACACCTTCCTCTTTCATTATCAAGCTTTGTGCCATTTTATGTGCACATTAAACAACATTACATTTTCATCAAATTATTTATTTTTCAAAATTGTCCTTGACCTCACCTGAAATGCATTTGTGAAATGGCTTTTAGTAATTGCATTCTTCCACTGTAGCTCAATGGTTTGGCTTTTTTAAGTGTTTTTTTTTTCAACATAAATCCAACATAAATCTAGTCCCATGCATTTTAATAGGAAATATGTAAATTATATAATCATTCTAACCAATTATCACTGGATAGAGCAGCCACATCAATTAAATTAATTTCCAATTATTTCAGTACACAAATGATATATTTAACAGGTGCAATGGGTCAATGTACATTTCATTAGAGCATTATATATTTGAAGCCAAATCATTTACTTCAGTCATTAAAAAGAACAGACTCTGCTTTTCAGTGGATTCTCAAAAGCATTTAGTTTAGTACTCTAGCCACCTCGTTGGCTGCCTCTCCGGTCCACTTTTATCTGCTCGTTCTCTTGCTGTGGGGGAATAATAGCTAGCTACCTCTGCAGATAGAGGCTGTCGTGTGTGTGTGTGTTAGACTCCAGATATTGTGCGACCTTGAGCACGATCACATCTATCAAGGCAGTGTATGTATCCCAAATGGCACCCTATTCCCAACAAATTGTACTACTTTTGACAAGGGCCCATGCCCTATATAGGGAATAGGGTGCCATTTCAAATGCAGCCAGTATGATTCCAGTCTTGTCAAAATGTACTAAAGCAATTTACAGAGGCTCAATACCAGTGGATACTTCATTTTTGGAAAATTGGCTCCACTCCAAACCGTATTCACAAATTGATAATAAAGGTTGCTGCATTACCCTGTGATACATGGTGGCATTTTACACAACAGCCTTTGGATTGGTGTGAAATTGAAACTAAATGTAATAATCAGTAGATTTCTGACAAGCTTATGCAAACGCTCTACTACCTTTAGTTTACTAACCTACTGTCATCATCATAGAGCAGGAGATAAATAGTTTGTCAAATCAAATCAAATTTTATTGGTCACATACACATGGTTAGCAGATGTTATTGCTAGTGTAGAGAAATGCTTGTGCTTCTAGTTCCGACCGTGCACTAATATCTAACAAGTAATCTAACAATTTCACAACAACTACCTTATACACACAAGTGTAAAGGAATGAATAAGAATTTGTACATATAAATATATAGATGAGCGATGGCCGTGCGGCATAGGCAAGATGCAGTAGATGGTATAGAGTAGAGTATATACATATAAGATGAGTAATGTAGGGTATATAAACATTATATAAAGTGGCATAGTTTAAAGTGACTAGTGATACATTTATTACATCCAATTTTTTATTATTAAAGTGGCTAGAGATTTGAGTCAGTATGTTGGCAGCAGCCACTCAATATTAGTGATGGCTGTTTAACAGTCTGATGGCCTTGAGATAGAATATGTTTTTCAGTCTCTCGGTCCCAGCTTTGATGCACCTGTACGGACCTTCTGGATGATAACAGGGTGAACAGGCAGTGGCTCGGGTGGTTGTTGTCCTTGATGATCTTTTTGGCCTTCCTGTGACATCGGGTGGTGTAGGTGTCCCGGAGGGCAGGTAGTTTGCCCACGGGGATGCGTTGTGCAGACCTCACTACCCTCTGGAGAGCCTTACGGTTGTGGGTGGAGCAGTTGCCGTACCAGGCGGTGATACAGCCCGACAGGATGCTTTCAATTGTGCATCTGTAAATGTTTGTGAGTGTTTTCGGTGACAAGCCAAATTTCTTCAGCCTCCTGAGGTTGAAGAGGCGCTGTTGCGCCTTCTTCACCACGCTGTCTGTGTGTGGACCATTTCAGTTTGTCCGTGATGTGTACGGCGAGGAACTTGAGTGTGAGGTTATTTTCCTGACACCACACTCCGTGGGCCCTCACCTCCTCCCTGTAGGCCATCTTGTCGTTGTTGGTAATCAAGTCTACCACTGTAGTGTCGTCTGCAAACTTGATGATTGAGTTGGAGGCGTGCAAGGCCACGCAGTCATGGGTGAACAGGGACTACAGGAGAGGGCTGAGAACGCACCTTTGTGGAGCCCTAGTGTTGAGGATCAGGTCGCAGTGGTGGGTAGTATATGGGGCTTTGGTGACAAAACGGATGGCACTGTGATAGACTGCATCCAATTTGTTGAGTAGAGTGTTGGAGGTTATTTTGTAAATGACATCGCCGAAGTCGAGGATTGGTAGGATGGTCAGTTTTACGAGGGTATGTTTGGCAGCATGAGTAAAGGATGCTTTGTTGCGAAATAGGAAGTCGATTCTAGATTTAATTTTGGATTGGAGATACTTAATGTGAGTCTTAAAGGAGAGTTTCCAGTCTAACCAGACACCTAGGTATTTGTAGTTGTCCACATATTCTAAGTCAGAACCGTCCAGAGTAGTGATGCTGGACGGGTGGGTAGGTGTGGGCAGCAATCGGTTGAAGAGCATGCATTTAGTTTTGCTTGCATTTAAGAGCAGTTGGAGGCCACAGAAGGAGAGTTGTATGGCATTGAAGCTCGTCTGGAGGTTAGTTAACACAGTGTCCAAAGAAGGGCCAGAAGTATAGAGAATGTTGTCGTCTGCGTAGAGGTGGATCAAAGAATCACCAGCAGCAAGAGCGACATCATTGATGTATACAGAGAAAAGAGTCGGCCCGAGGATTGAACCCTGTGGCACCCCCATAGAGACTGCCAGTGGTCCGGACAACAGACCCTCCGATTTGACACACTAAACTCTGTCAGAGAAGTAGTTGGTGAACCAGGCGAGGCAATAATTTGAGAAACCAAGGCTGTTGAGTCTGCTGATAAGAATGTGGTGATTGACAGAGTCGAAAGCCTTGGCCAGGTCGATGAATACAGCTGCACTGTATTGTCTCTTATCAATGGCGGTTATGATGTCGTTTAGGACCTTGAGCATGGCTGAGGTGCACCCATGACCAGCTCGGAAACCAGATTGCATACCGTAGAAGGTACTGTGGTATTCGAAATGGTAAGACCTTAGAAAGGCAGGGTAGGATAGATATAGGTCTGTAGCAGTTTGGGTCTAGAGTGTCTCCCCCTTAGAAGAGGGGGATGACCGCGGCAGCTTTCCAATCTTTGGGGATCTCAGACGATACGAAAGAGACATTTAACAAGCTAGTTATAGGGGTTACAACAATTTCGGCTGACAATTTTAGGAAGAGAGGGTCCAGATTGTCTAGCCCTGCTAATCTGTAGGGTCCAGATTTTGCAGCTCTTTCCGAACATCAGCTTTCTGTATTTGGGTGAAGGAGAAATGGGGGAGGTTTGGTCAAGTTGCAGTGAGGGGTGCAGGGCTGTTGGACGGGGTAGGGGTAGCCAGGTGGAAAGAGTGGCCAGCCGTACAAAAATTATTGAAATTCTCAATTGTCTCGGATTTATCGGTGGTGACAGTGTTTCCTAGCCTCAATGCAGTGGGAAGCTGGGCAGAGGTGCCCTTATTCTCCATGGACTTTACAGTGTCCCAGAACATTTTGGAGTTTGTGCTACAGGATGCAAATTTCTGTTTGAAAAAGCTAGCCTTTGCTTTCCTAACTGCCTGTGTATATTGGTACCTAACTTCACTGAAAAGTTGCATATCGCGGGGGCTATTCGATGCTAATGCAGTACGCCACATGATGTTTTTGTGCTGGTCAAGGGCAGTCAGTTCTGGAGTGAACCAATCTGTTCCTGGTTCTACATTTTTTGAATGGGGCATGCTTATTTAAGATGGTGAGGAAAGCACTTTTAAAGAATATCCAGGCATCCTCTACTGACGGAATAAGGTCAATATCCTTCCAGGATACCCGGGCCAGGTCGATTGGAAAGGCCGGCTCGCTGAAGTGTTTTCGACAGCGTTTGACAGTGATGAGGGGTGGTCGTTTGACCGCAGACCCATTACGGACGCAGGCAATGAGGCAGTGATCGCTGAGATCCTGGTTGAAGACAGCAGAGGTGTATTTGGAGGGCAGGTTGGTTAGGATGATATCTACCCTCACCACCTGGGGGCAGCCCGTCAAAGTCCAGGACCCAGTTGCACAGGGCGGGGTCGAGACCCAGGGTCTCAAATGCTGCCATCAATCCACGGTTTCTGGTTGGGGAAGGTTTTAATAGTCACCGTGGCTACAACATCACCGATGCACTTGCTAATTAACTCGCTCACAGAATCAGCGTATACATCAATGTTGTTGTCTGAGGCTATCCGGAACATATCCCAGTCCATGATCGAATCAATCTTGAAGCGTAGAATCAGATTGGTTGGACTAGCGTTGAACAGACCTGAGCACAGGCCTTTCCTGTTTTAGTTTCTGTCTATAGGCTGGGAGCAACAAAATGGAGTCGTGGTCAGATTTGCCGAAAGGAGGGCGAGGGAGGGCTTTGTATGCATAGCGGAAGTTAGAGTAGCTATGATCCAATGATCCAGATATACACGGCTGTGATTATAATCGAAGAGAATTCTCTTGGTAGATAATGCGGTCGGCATTTGATTGTAAGAATTCTAGGTCAGGTGAACAAAAGGACTTGAGTTCTTGTACGTTGTTATGATCACACCACGACTTGTTAATCATAAGGCATACACCCCTGCCCTTCCTCTTACCAGAGAGATGTTTGTTTCTGTCGGCGTGATGCGTGAAGAAACCGGGTGGCTGTACCGACTCTGATAACGTATCCCGAGTAAGCCATGTTTCTGTGAAACAGAGAATGTTACTATCTCTGATGTCTCTCTGGAAGGCAACCCGTGCTCGAATTTCGTCTACCTTGTTGTCAAGAGACTGGACATTGGCAAGTAGTATACTCAGGAGCGGTGGGCGATGTGCCCGTCTACGGAGCCTGACCAGAAGACAGCTCCGTCTGCCCCTTCTACGGCACCGTTGTTTTGGGTCGCCTACTGGGATCCGATCCATTGTCCTGGGTGGTGGACCAAACAGAGGATCCGCTTCGGGAAAGTCGTATTCCTGGTCGTAATGTTGGTAAGTTGACGTTACCCTTATGTCCAATAGTTCTTCCTGGCTGTATGTAATAAGACTTACGATTTCCTGGGGTAACAGTGTAAGAAATAATGCATAAAAAAAACAAAATACTGCATAGTTTCCTAAGAACTCGAAGAGAGGCGAACATCTGTCGGTGCCATGTTTTCTCATCAAAGCTGGGTTTGCAGGTAGCACTTAGCTTATGTCACAGTCTGATGTATAGTTTGGGCACCCAAGTGGCGCAGCGGTCTAAGGCATTGCATCTCATTGCTAGAGACGTCACTACAGACCCTGGTTCGATTCCAGGGCTGTATCACAACCGGCCATGATTCTTAGTCCCGTAGGGCGGCGCACAATTGGCCCAGCGTTGCCCGGGTTAGGGTTTGGCCGGGGTAGGCCATCATTGTAAATAAGAATTGGTTCTTAACTGACTTGCCTAGTTAAATAAAGGTTAAATAAAAAAAAGATTAGCTGGGCATAGACATGAGTATCTCCACCCATCGGGGCTACAGCAGAATAGAACAGTAGTCATATATGGGGTTATTTAGAGGTGAGTGAGTGAGTGAGTGAGTGAGTGAGTGAGTGAGTGAGTGAGTGAGTGAGTGTGTGAGAGTGATGGATGGATGGATATTTGGGACACAGACAGTGGACTGAGTGAGTTAATGAGTGAGGGTGACAGTAAAAACTGCTAGTGACTAGTTTGTTTGGATGACACTTGTGAAATGTCAGCATAATGTACTGTTCAGCTAAGCCCTGCTAATGGAGGTTAACAACAGAGCAGAGAGAGCTCCATCCAATCACAGCATTTGCTTAATAACAGTTAAAAAACAGTAGAGAGGGTCAAACTACAAACACATGATCTCTTTCACTCTCTTTCTGGTCACACTTTATTTAGATAGTCCATCTGTAGATGCTCTACAGATGGTCACACTATCGACAAACTATCTGTTGATAAGCAACTGCTTACTAAGGTTATGGTTAGGGGTAGGTTTAGAATAAGGATTAGGTTAGGTTAGGATAGGGTTAAGGTTAGGGCTAGGGTTAGTAGAAATGTTACATATAGTCTGTAGATGGACTATCGAGACGAACTATCCAGATAAAGTGTCAATCTCTTTCTGTCTGTCTGTCTGTCTGTCTGTCTGTCTGTCTGTCTGTCTGTCTGTCTGTCTGTCTGTCTGTCTCTGCTTCTTTCTTTCACAATCACTGAGCGAGATCATGATGGACTGGAAGAGCATATCTACAGTCAGATGAATATACCGAAAACATGCAGTGAACTGTGGATCAAACGGTATCTCTTTCAAATCCTGAAGCTTCCGTTTGGAGTCCATGTGCTTGCCTGCTCATTTTTCACAAAAGAGGACTGTGAGCTGCTTAGCAGTTTGTGTAGTTTAAACAGTCCCAGGGGGTACGGGGCCAGACCACCAACATATTCAGCCACCATGCTGTTTAAACAGATCAAAACAAAAGCACAATGATGCTTGCCGCGGGAGCTCTTTAGTTCCCTCAACCCAGTGGCGGTTCTAGCTTGTATGGCTCCTTGGGCGAACTCCGCCTGTCATTTTTATTCAGACCTTTGGAACAACACAAATAAATAATCATATCATTTAAAACTATATAAATACACTGCTCAAAAAAATAAAGGGAACACTTAAACAACACAATGTAACTCCAAGTCAATCACACTTCTGTGAAATCAAACTGTCCACTTAGGAAGCAAGACTGATTGACAATACATTTCGCATGCTGTTGTGCAAATGGAATAGACAAAAGGTGGAAATTATAGGCAATTAGCACAGCACCCCCAATAAAGGAATGGTTCTGCAGGTGGTGACCACAGACCACTTCTCAGTTCCTATGCTTCCTGGCTGATGTTTTGGTCACTTTTGAATGCTGGTGGTGCTTTCACTCTAGTGGTAGCATGAGACGGAGTCTACAACCCACACAAGTGGCTCAGGTAGTGCAGTTCATCCAGGATGGCACATCAATGCGAGCTGTGGCAAAAAGGTTTGCTGTGTCTGTCAGCGTAGTGTCCAGAGCATGGAGGCGCTACCAAGAGACAGGCCAGTACATCAGGAGACGTGGAGGAGGCCATAGGAGGGCAACAACCCAGCAGCAGGACCGCTACCTCCGCCTTTGTGCAAGGAGGTGCACTGCCAGAGCCCTGCAAAATGACCTCCAGCAGGCCACAAATGTGCATGTGTCAGCATATGGTCTCACAAGGGGTCTGAGTATCTCATCTCGGTACCTAATGGCAGTCAGGCTACCTCTGGCGAGCACAAAGCCCCACAAAGAAATGCCACCCCACACCATGACTGACCCACCGCCAAACCGGTCATGCTGGAGGATGTTGCAGGCAGCAGAACGTTCTCCACCACGTCTCCAGACTCTGTCACGTCTGTCACATGTGCTCATGTGTTCAGTGTGAACCTGCTTTCATCTGTGAAGAGTACAGGGCGCCAGTGGCGAATTTCCCAATCTTGGTGTTCTCTGGCAAATGCCAAACGTCCTGCACAGTGTTGGGCTGTAAGCACAACCCCCACCTGTGGACGTCGGTCCCTCATACCACCCTCATGGAGTCTGTTTCTGACCGTTTGAGCAGACACATGCACATTTGTGGCCTGCTGGAGGTCATTTTGCAGGGCTCTGGCAGTGCACCTCCTTGCACAAAAGCGGAGGTAGCGGTCCTGCTGCTGGGTTGTTGCCCTCCTACGGCCTCCTCCACGTCTCCTGATGTACTGGCCTGTCTCCTGGTAGCGCCTGCATGCTCTGGACACTACGCTGACAGACACAACAAACCTTTTTGCCACAGCTCGCATTGATGTGCAATCCTGGATGAACTGCACTACCTGAGCCACTTGTGTGGGTTGTAGACTCCGTCTCATGCTACCACTAGAGTGAAAGCACCGCCAGCATTCAATAGTGACCAAAACATCAGCCAGGAAGCATAGGAACTGAGAAGTGGTGTGTGGTCACCACCTGCAGAACCATTCCTTTTTTGGGGGTGTCTTACTAATTGCCTATAATTTCCTCCTTTTGTCTATTCCATTTGCACAACAGCATGTGAAATGTATTGTCAATCAGTCTTGCTTCCTAAGTGGACAGTTTGATTTCACAGAAGTGTGATTGACTTGGAGTTACATTGTGTTGTTTGAGTGTTCCCTTTATTTTTTGGAGCAGTGTATAAAAATGTATACAAAAATAACACTCATAAATATCAAAAAGAAGTAACAACGACAAATAGAAACAAATTGTAGTATATAAATACAAATAAAAAAGAGAATCTAATTATTACATTATAACCCTATAGCTAACAAAAAACAAAGAAATAAAACAAAATTGCACAAATCCTATATCACACAAATACACAAATATAATAACACACTTATAAAGAAGAGAACCCGATTATTGCACTTCATACAAGAAACACACAAACTAAATTGCTCAACTGCCATCTAAACCCTGACCTTTCTTGCCTTCCTTGATGCAAAGTCATCAATTACATCATCATAAGAAAAATGCCCAATTGCATGGTTAATACTGATGACAGCAAGACCACTAAGGCAGTCCTGTGACATGGTGGACCTCAGGTAGGATGTGATGAGCTTCAGCTTTGAAAAGCTCCTCTCTGCTTCAGCTACGGTCACTGGAAGAGTAAGACAAATTCTGAGAGAGGCCCACAAATTTGGATACATTTCTGAGAGCTCCCTTTCATGTATAAATATCAGCAGCTCAAGCAGGGTCATGGTCTTCGATGGCAAGTCAGGCAAGTTATTCAGTTCCTGTGCAAGCTCTCTGCCATCCAAGTGTGAGTATTCTTTATAGTGCAGTGTCATACTAAGGGCCTCACAGTTTCTGTAAGCTCCTCATTTGAGAGACTATGGAAGGTTGACATCACTCCAAACTTCTCTCCCACATTTTCCTGAAGGGCTGAGGTTGCAGCATCAACAACGACGTTGAAAAATATCACCTCCAGCTTCTTCAGGGCATCACTCAAAGGCTCATCAAATGATTCGTAGGAAAAGTGCCACTTTGTGGACCTCAGCCTTTTTTGTTGTAGAACGGCCTCTACATTCATACCCTCGCAAATATCCTTGGCTGACGTTGTGGCATTCATAAAGCCTTTTGCCCTGTAGTTGCTGAGACCTCTCTGTCTTTCTGAGAAGACTGACTGCAACATCCACATGCATACTGGGAGACTGCATCAGCTTGCTCATATGTTGGATCTGTCTCAAGATGTCATACCACACCACTGTACAGATGCTGAAGCGGTATGATCCCACCTCCTCTGACAAGGACTAGGCCTCAATCTTTATCACAGGGTCTTTGATTTGATCCCTCACCTCAATCAGTGCCTCTCTCACCGCTGCTGCCTGACACCTCAGTGGCTCGACACTCTTAACTTTACTCTCCCACCTTGTCTCAGTCCACATCTTCAAAGTCCACATGTTTCTTCAGGATGGCCCATCGCTGTGTGGAGACTGGGAACAAGGTGTACAGTTTGTGTAAGACACCAAAGTAACCTGTGGCATCTACAGAACTTTTAGCAGCATCAGCCACAACCAGGTTCAATGTGTGAACCCCACATGGCACAAATAGAGCTCTTGGATTCATTTCCAGGAATCTGGCTTGGACACCTTTGTTTTTGCCTCTCATGTTGGCCCCATTTATCATAAGACTGTCCTCTGCAGTCCTCAAAATGAATTTTTATTTTCTCTAATCTTTTAATGCCAAATGTTGGGATGCCAAATGTTGGCCTGTGGACTCCTCTGCCTCCAAACCCCCCCATAAAAGTTTCCTTTATGTGGGTCTCCTCCTTCAGTGACACAATTCTAATCACAACTGAACAACTGTTCAGTTTGGCTGACGTCTGAGGTGCAATATAGAATGATAGAGAATAATTTTGCTAGCTTGATGTCACTCACCATTATTGAAATTACCTTGCTGCTCAACAAATCAATGAGTTTGTTCTGTATTTGGTGGCCAAGGTAGCTCGAGGTGTGACTCAAGGTCCCTTTTTGGACACAGTTAAGGTGCTCTTTCATGACTGGATCAAATTGTGCCATCAGTTCAACCTCTGAGGAAATTCCCATTTGATGGAATGTACAGTGTTTCTGTGTGTCCCCTTAGATTTCCAACTGCCGAAGACTGCACAATATCAGTCAGACATGTCAACATCTCTGTCTATCTTGTCCTCTCAGCCTCCATAAGTACCATCTCATGCTGATCAATTGTTTCGCCTTTTTTGATCCTCACTGCCAGTTCTTTCCATGTTTTCATGCAGTTTTTGTGTTCTTGACTGCTGTCGTGTGAAGTCAGCAAAGAACTTGCATGTTTCCAGTCTGTCAGTCCTGAGTTTGCTAAATTCATTTTCTTCTTTGAAAAGAGTTTTCAGCAGAAGAAGAAGAGGCTGTTATCTCTTTCAGAATACACCAACAAACTTCTAAGGATTTTATTCACCACTCACCAAGGTCTTCCTGAAATACTGGTGGTGGCAACTTCTTCCGTCACTCTCATTCCTTGGCGAAACAAAGTTAGGTGGTACCTCACTTGGTCCTCTGCGAACTAGTTGTGTCCGAATTCTGTCAGTCAGAACTGAAGGCCAGTCAGCAGGGTCTGTAGACAGTGGTTAATCTTCAGCAGCAGGATCTGGTGGGGATGCTGCTACAGGCATTTCTAATGGAGAGCACATGGGCATTAGTTTACACACGTTATTCACAGCATTTATAGTGGTGGAGCATCCCACATACATACCCAGTAATAATAAAATCATCATTGTTACCCACAATATGGAAACTTAAAACTTAGCAAAAATTTAAATTATTTATTTTGTTTATGTTATGCACGGATGCACACATAAACACATGTGCGCGTGTGCACACACACGTGCGCATGCGCACAAACACACCTGAAGAATCCTGCTGGGGAGAAGTGGAAGCAAATGGGTCTTCATCCTCAGGCTCAGACAACATTTGTGAAGACACCTGTGTGGCTGAGGAGGTGGATGGTTCCTCATCCTAGCCAGTGCCAGAGGGTGCCCAAAATATTTCAGAAGTGCCTCTGAATTTGCACTGAAGTACAGTATATGAGTCTGACACCCTAAATACATTTGTTGTACAATTAAATACACATGTCATTATGTACAATTTATCAAACTTTCAGAATAGGAACCAAATGAACCATACAACCTCCTTGGCTAATTATAGGCATAAAACACCCGAAAAGACTCAATATATCACAAAAGATACAAAATATCAGCATAATATATATGTCTTTTAAGTTAGCCTGCAGCATTGGAAATTCCCGTTACTGAGCTCAGGACCTAGTCAATACAATCACAGAAAACCTTTATGATGTCACCTCAATGAAAGTTAACTAAATCAATAATATGCTAGTTAGGTTGTAATCGTTTTGCTGCAGGCTACACACATTATCATGATGAAACTGTGTGAAATTATATCCAATGTTATGTACGCTAGTTGGACAGAAAACAAAATATTGTCGCCCTATGTGTAATACTGTCAACCAAGAGTCAAGACTAAACCAATTCACCTTGGTGGTGTGCAGACTGGTTTTATAATATTCTTAATGATTTCGCACAAACCAGAAAAAAATTCAACAGTATGTCTGTGAAACTATATATTCACAGTATTATGAATGAATTGTGGTTTATTTGGTAGCATTTTGTTGTGTGAATGATTTTACTAATTGCATTAGTACTGTACAAAGTTAGAGGTGCGCTATTTGATAGATTCCCCCGCTCCCCCTACCTTGGGCTTCCAGTGGGGAGACCTGAGGTCAACCTACCCCCGCCCCTCTCCCCATCTCGTACTTCTGAGTTGGAGACTTTCCCAGGCAGTAGCCTGCCTAGCTCATGAACTAGAATCAGGGAGCCCACTTCGACAAGGTTAAGTTACCCATAGTCCCACATGGTGACATGATATCATTGAGGTGACGTGCAAATGAGCGATAGAAAACCAATTGCGCAAATGTCACCATTACAAAAAAAATTGTGCGGGCGCCCCATGCCGCCCATACCTAAATCCGCCGCTGCCTCAACCTCTGACTTGATGTTCTGCTACCCTGCCGGCATCGAGCTGTGTCCCGTTGGTCTGGAACCACCACAGTTATAGTAAGAGTTACTAGGCTAAATGCCCTTTTTGGTGAAAATATTCCCGTAGTTTGTGCCGACTCCCAATGGAAGCACAAGTACTAGTTTTACTGAGCTTGGATCAGTCTTCTGCATATTGCAGTGAAATATTCCTTAACACTAACATTGTGTTATTCTTGTAAAACTATACAAGAGTGTGAGTTAGTTACATATTAATAAAGAAAATAAACTACTTCATGTGAGTGTCTCTTGGTGTGGAGGGTAATCCATACCAAATACATGAGTGATGAACCAATGGCACATCTGGTCTGGTGTAAAAATGTGATATTTAGTGACAGGATTAGCATTCCACCCCAGAGTGGTGGTTGCTGGGGGAGAAGGGTGCATGACCACTTTATCATGCCCCCTCAGAGCTGAAAGCACTGGGAGGCCTGTGGTAAGTGATGCTCCGGCTCGTTTCAATGGGCACTTAGAGGCTCAGCCTCTCTTACATATACTGGGAAAATGTATCTGTAGTCCTGCCCTGTGACTGAGTGTGTATCTGTGTGTGTCCTCCCCGTCAATGTCAAAAAGCTGTACCTACTGTTGTGCGTTAAGGCACTCTCCTGTCTGTCCTGCACACTTGTAGTTAATTTGGAATATTAACTATGGGTACATACAAAACACACCTTTCTCAGCATAGCATTGTGTAAACTTTGAGTTGTGCATTTTATTGTACACTACCTGTCATGCTTTACTGCTCAAAAGCCCATTTTATTAATTGGTTAGTTACAGTATGTTGAGCTGCTTGCTTATTCCACTTCCACTTCTACGGCTCTATCCCTCTGACTGTAAGCCGAAACACTTTCACCTGTCTCTCTCTAGAATCAGGTTGCGTCCCAAATGGCACCCTCTTCACTACATAGTGCACTACTTTTGACTAGAGACTATCTGCCCTGGTCAAAAGTAGTGCACTATATAGGGAATACTGTGCCATTGGGGAAGCATGCTGAGACGATCTTCCTCCGCCAGCCTACCAAGGCTACGCTGTGACTCACAAGCATTAGAGACCCACACAAAGGCTATACAGTATAATCCACAGCATTGCTCCTAGGCCAATTCCCTGTTGTATTCCTGATTAACTTCGATGTGGGACCTATTACGATCAATCAGTCAATCAAATCAATCAATCACATTTATTTTTAAAGCCCTTCTTACATCAGCTGATGTCACAAAGTGCTGTACAGAAACCCAGCCTAAAACCCCAAACAGCAAGCAATGCAGGTGTAGGAGCACGGTGGCTAGGAAAAACTCCCTAGAAAGGCCAGAACCTCGGAAGAAACCTAGAGAGGAACCAGGCTCTGAAGCGTGGCCAGTCCTCTTCAGGCTGTGCCGGGTGGAGATTATAACAGAACATGGCCAAGATGTTCAGATGTTCATAGATGACCAGCAGGTTCAAATAATAATAATTACAGTGGTTGTCGAGGGTGCAACAGGTCAGCTCCTCAGGAGTAAATGTCAGTTGGCTTTTCATAGCCGATCATTCAGAGTATCTCTACCACTCCTGCTGTTTCTAGAGAGTTGAAAACAGCAGGTTTGGGACAGGTAGCACGTCCGGTGAACAGATCAGGGTTCCATAGCCGCAGACAGAATCAAATCAAATCAAAGTTTATTTGTCACGTGCACCGAATACAACAGGTGTAGACCTTACAGTGAAATTCTTACTTACAGGCTCTAACCAATAATGCAAAAAAGGTGTTAGGTGAACAATAGGTAAGTAAAGAAATAAAACAACAGTAAAAATACAGGCTATATACAGTAGCGAGGCTATAAAAGTAGCGAGTCTACATACAGACACTGGTTAGTCAGGCTGATTGAGGTAGTATGTACATGTAGATATGGTTAAAGTGACTATGCATATATGATGAACAGAGAGTAGCAGTAGCGTAAAAGAGCGGTTGGCAGGTGGTGGGTGGCGGGACATAATGCAGATAGCCCGGTTAGCCAATGTGCGGGAGCACTGGTTGGTCGGCCCAATTGAGGTAGTATGTAAATGAATGTATAGTTAAAGTGACTATGCATATATGATAAACAGAGAGTAGTAGCAGCGTAAATAGAGGGGTTGGGGGGGCACACAATGCAAATAGTCCGGGTAGCCATTTGATTACCTGTTCAGGAGTCTCTTGGCTTGGGGATAAAAACTGTTGAAGCCTTTTTGTCCGAGACTTGGCACTCCAGTACCGCTTGCCGTGCGGTAGTAGAGAGAACAGTCTATGACTTGGGTGGCTGGGGTCTTTGACAATTTTTAGGGCCTTCCTCTGACACCGCCTGGTGTAGAGGTCCTGGATGGCAGGCTGCTTAGCCCCAGTGATGTACTGGGCCGTATGCACTACCCTCTGTAGTGCCTTGCGGTCAGAGGCCGAGCAATTGCCGTACCAGGTAGTGATGCAACCAGTCAGGATGCTCTCGATGTTGCAGCTGTAAAACCTTTTGAGGATCTCAGGACCCATGCCAAATCTTTTTAGTTTCCTGAGGGGGAATAGGCTTTGTCGTGCCCTCTTCACAACTATCTTGGTGTGTTTGGACCATTCTAGTTTGTTGTTGATGTGGAACACCGACGAACTTGAAGCTCTCAACCTGCTCCACTACAGCCCCGTAGATGAGAATGGGAGCATGCTCGGTCCACCTTTTCCTGTATTCCACAATCATCTCCTTAGTCTTGGCTACGTTGAGGGATAGGTTGTTATTCTGGCACCACACGGCCAGGTCTCTGACCTACTCGCTATAGGCTGTCTCGTCGTTGTCTGTGATCAGGCCTACCACTGTTGTGTCGTCTGCAAACTTAATGATGGTGTTGGAGTCGTGCTTGTCCATGCAGTCGTGGGTGAACAGGGAGTACAGGAGGGGACTGAGCACGCACCCCTGTGGAGCTCCAGTGTTGAGGATCAGCGTGGCAGATGTGTTGCTATCAACCCTCACTACCTGGGGGCGGCCCGTCAGGAAGTCCAGGATCCATTTGCAGAGGGAGGTGTTTAGTCCCAGGGTCCTTAGCTTAGTGATGAACTTTGAGGTCACTATGGTGTTGAGCTGTTGTCAATGAATAGCATTCTCACATAGGTGTTCCTTTTGTCCAGGTGGGAAAGGGCAGTGTGGAGTGCAATAGAGATTGCATCATCCTTGATTCGGTTGGGTCGGTATGCAAATTGGAGTGGGTCTAGGGTTTCTGGGATAATGGTGTTGATGTGAGCCATTACCAACCTTTCAAAGCACTTCATGGCTGCAGACGTGAGTGCTATGGGTCTGTAGTCATTTAGGCAGGTTGCCTTTGTGTTTTTGGGTACAGGGACTATGGTGGTCTGCTTGAAACATTATGGTATTACATACTCAATCAGGGACATGTTGAAAATGTCAGTGAAGACAACTACCAGTTGGTCAGCACATGCACGGAGCACACATCCTGGTAATCCATCTGGCCCCGCAGCCTTGTGTATGTTGACCTGTTTAAAGGTCTTACTCACGTCGGCTACAGAGAGCATGATCACACAGTCATCCGGAACAGCTGATGCTCTCATGCATACCTCAGTGTTGCTTGCCTCGAAGCGAGCATAGAAGTGATTTAGCTCATCTGGTAGGCTCGTGTCACTGGGCAGCTCACAGCTGTGCTTCCCTTTGTTGTCTGTAATAGTTTGCAAGCCCTGCCACATAAGACGAGCGTCGGAGCTGGTGTAGTATGATTCAATCAATCAATTTTATTTTATATAGCCCTTCGTACATCAGATAATATCTCGAAGTGCTGTACAGAAACCCAGCCTAAAACCCCAAACAGCTAGAATGCAGGTGTAGAAGCACGGTGGCTAGGAAAAACTCCCTAGAAAGGCCAAAACCTAGGAAGAAACCTAGAGAGGAACCAGGCTATGAGGGGTGGCCAGTCCTCTTCTGGCTGTGCCGGGTGGAGATTATAACAGAACTATGCCAAGATGTTCAAAAATGTTCATAAGTGACAAGCATGGTCAAATAATAATCATGAATAATTTTCAGTTGGCTTTTCATAGCTGATCATTAAGAGTTGAAAAACAACAGGTCTGGGACAGGTGGCGGTTCCATAACCGCAGGCAGAACAGCTGAAACTGGAATAGCAGCAAGGCCAGGCGGACTGGGGACAGCAAGGAGTCACCACGGGCGGCAGTCCCGATGCATGGTCCTAGGGCCCAGGTCCTCCGAGAGAAAGAAAGAGAGAAGGAGAAAATTAGAGAGAGCCAAGATTTTCAAAATGTTCATAAATGACAAGCATGGTCAAATAATAATCAGGAATAAATCTCAGTTGGCTTTTCATAGCCGATCATTAAGAGTTGAAAACAGCAGGTCTGGGACAGGTAGGGGTTCCATAACCGCAGGCAGAAGAGTTGAAACTGGAATAGCAGCAAGGCCAGGCGGACTGGGGGCAGCAAGGAGTCACCACGGCCGGTAGTCCCGACGTATGGTCCTAGGGCTCAGGTCCTCCGAGAGAAAGAGAGGAGAAAATTAGAGAGAGCCAAGATTTTCAAAATGTTCATAAATGACAAGCATGGTCAAATAATAATCAGGAATAAATCTCAGTTGGCTTTTCATAGCCGATCATTAAGAGTTGAAAACAGCAGGTCTGGGACAGGTAGGGGTTTCGTAACCGCAGGCAGAAACAGTTGAAACTGGAATAACAGCAAGGCCGGGCGGACTGGGGACAGCAAGGTGTCAGCATGCCCGGTAGTCCTGACGTATGGTCCTAGGGCTCAGGTTCTCAGAGAGAAAGAGAGAACGAGAGAATTAGAGAGAGCATACTTAAATTCACACAGGACACTGGATAAGACAGGAGAAGTATTCCAGGTATAACCAACAGACCCTAGCCCCCCGACACATAAACTACTGCAGCATAAATACTGGAGGCTGAGACAGGAGCGGTCAGGAGACACTGTGGCCCCATCCGAAGAAACCCCCGGACAGGGCCAAACAGGAAGGATATAACCCCACCCACTCTGCCAAAGCACAGCCCCCACACCACTAGAGGGATATCCTCAACCACCAACTTACAATCCTGAGACAAGGCCGAGTATAGCCCACAAAGGTCTCCATCACAGCACAACCAAGGGGGGGCGCCAACCCAGACAGGAAGTTCACGTCAGTAACTCAACCCACTCAAGTGACGCACCCCTCCTAGGGACGGCATGAAAGAGCACCAGCAAGCCAGTGACTCAGCCCCAGTAACAGGGTTAGAGGCAGAGAATCCCAGTGGAGAGAGGGGAACCGGCCCTGGAGAGACAGCAAGGGCGGTTCGTTGCTCCAGAGCCTTTCCGTTCACCTTCACACTCCTGGGCCAGACTACACTCAATCATATGACCTACTGAAGAGATAAGTCTTCAGTAAAGACTTAAAGGTTGAGACTGAGTCTGCGTCTCTCACATGGGTAGGCAGACTGTTCCATAAAAATGGAGATCTATAGGAGAAAGCCCTGCCTCCAGCTGTTTGCTTAGAAATTTTAGGGACAATTAGGAGGCCTGCGTCTTGTGACCGTAGCGTACGTGTAGGTATGTACGGCAGGACCAACTCGGAAAGATAGGTAGGAGCAAGCCCATGTAATGCTTTAAAGGTTAACAGTAAAACCTTGAAATCAGCCCTTGCCTTAACGGGAAGCCAGTGTAGGGAAGCTAGCACTGGAGTAATATGATCAAATTTCTTGGTTCTAGTCAGGATTCTAGCAGCCGTATTTAGCACTAACTGAAGTTTATTTAGTGCTTTATCCGGGTAGCCGGAAAGTAGAGCATTGCAGTAGTCTAACCTAGAAGTAACAAATGCATGGATTAATTTTTCTGCATCATTTTTGGACAGAAAATTTCTGATTTTTGCAATGTTACGTAGATGGAAAAAAGCTGTCCTTGAAACAGTCTTGATATGTTCGTCAAAAGAGAGATCAGGGTCAAGAGTAACGCCGAGGTCCTTCACAGTTTTATTTGAGACGACTTTACAACCATCAAGATGAATTGTCAGATTTAACAGAAGATCTCTTTGTTTCTTGGGACCTAGAACAAGCATCTCTGTTTTGTCCGAGTTTAAAAGTAGAAAGTTTTCAGCCATCCACTTCCTTATGTCTGAAACACAGGCTTCTAGCGAGGGCAATTTTGGGGCTTCACCATGTTTCATTGAAATGTACAGCTGTGTGTCATCCGCATAGCAGTGAAAGTTAACATTATGTTTTCGAATAACATCCCCAAGAGGTAAAATATATAGTGAAAACAATAGTGGTCCTAAAACGGAACCTTGAGGAACACCGAAATGTACAGTTGATTTGTCAGAGGACAGACCATTCACAGAGACAAACTGATATCTTTCCGACAGGTAAGATCTAAACCAGGCCAGAACTTGTCCGTGTAGACCAATTTGGGTTTCCAGTCTCTCCAAAAGAATGTGGTGATCGATGGTGTCAAAGGCAGCACTAAGGTCTAGTAGCACGAGGACAGATGCAGAGCCTCGGTCTGACGCCATTAAAAGGTCATTTACCACCTTCACAAGTGCAGTCTCAGTGCTATGATGGGGTCTAAAACCAGACTGAAGCATTTCGTATACATTGTTTCAATCAGCCCTGTATTGACGCTTTGCCTGTTTGATGCTTCGTCGCAGGGCATAGCAGGACTTCTTGTAAGCTTCTGGGTTAGAGTCCCACTCCTTGAAAGCAGCAGCTCTAGCCTTTAGCTCAGTGAGAATGTTGCCAGTAATCCATGGCTTCTGGTTGGGGCATGTACATACAGTCACTGTGGGGACGATGTCATCAATGCACTTATTGATGAAGCCAATGACTAATGTGGTTTACTCCTCAATGCCATCGGAAGAATCCCGGAAAATGTTTCAGTCTGTGATAGCAAAACAGTCCTGTGGTTTAGCATCTGCTTCATCTGACCACATTTTTATAGACCGAGTCATTGGTGCTTCCTGCTTTAATTTTTGCTTGTAAGCAGGAATCACGAGGATAGAGTTGTGGTCGGATTTACCAAATGGAGGGCGAGGGAAAGCTTTGTACGTGTCTCTGTGTGTGGAGTACAGGTGATCTAGAATTGTTTCCCCTCTGGTTGAAAATTTAACATGCTGATAGAAATTTGGTAGAACTGATTTAAGTTTCCCTGCATTAAAGTCTGCGGCCACTAGGAGCGCCGCCTCTGGGTGAGTGGTTTCCTGTTTGCTTATTTCCTTATACAGCTGACTGAGTGTGGTCTTAGTGCCAGCATCTGTCTGTGGTGGTAAATAAACAGCCACGAAAAGTACAGCTGAAAACTCTCTAGGCAAGTAGTGTGGCCTGCAATTTATCACAATATACTCTACTTCAGGCGAGCAAAATCTAGAGACTTCCTTAGATTTCGTGCACCAGCTGTTGTTTACAAAATGCACAGACCGCCCCCCCTCGTCTTACCGGAGTGTGCTGTTCTATATTGCCGGTGCAGTGTATATCCCGTTAGCTGAATATCCATGTCGTCATTCAGCCACGATTACGTGAAACATAGGATATTACAGTTTTTGATGTCACGTTGATAGGATATTCGTGATCGTACCTCGTCTAATTTATTGTCCAATGATTGCACATTGGCGAGTAGTATTGACGGTATCGGCAGCTTTCCCAGTCGCATTCGCCGGGTCCTGACCAGGCATCCGGCTCTTTGTACTCTGTACCTGCGTTGCTTCCTCTTGCAAATAACGGGGATGTCGGTCCTGTGGGGTGTTTGGAGAATGTCTTGTGCGTCGTCTTTGTTGTGGAAAAAATCTTTGTATAATCCGAGGTGAGTGATCGCTGTCCTGATATCCAGAAGCTCTTTTTTGTCGTAAGATACGGTTGCAGAAACATTATGTACAAAATAAGTTACAAAATAACGTGAAAAAACACATAGTAGCACAATTGGTTGGGCGCCCGTAAAACTGCTGCCATAGTAGTCAACCTATAAGTGACAAAAGCATGGGTTAATTTTCGTTTTTGGACAGAAAGTTTCTGATTTTTGCAATGTTACGTAGATGGAAAAAAGCTGTCCTTGAAACAGTCTTGATATGTTTGTCAAAAGAGAGATCAGGGTCCAGAGTAACGCAGAGGTCCTTCACAGTTTTATTTGAGACGACTGTACAACCATCAAGATTAATTGTAAGATTCAACAGAAGATCTCTTTGTTTCTTGGGACCTAGAATAAGCATCTCTGTTTTGTCCGAGTTTAAAAGTAGAACATTTGCCACCATCCACTTCCTTATGTCTGAAACACAGGCTTCTAGGGAGGGCAATTTTGTGGCTTCCCCATGTTTCATCGAAATGTACAGCTGTGTGTCATCCACATAGCAGTGAAAGTTAACATTATGTTTCCGAATGACATCACCAAGAGGTAAAATATATAGTGAAAACAATAGTGGTGCTAAAACGGAGCCTTGAGGAACACCGAAATGGACAGTTGATTTGTCAGAGGACAAACCATCCACAGAGACAAACTGATATCTTTCCGACAGATAAGATCTAAACCAGGCCAGAACTTGTCCGTGTAGACCAATTTGGGTGTTACGCACGCCTCTGAGAAGAGGGAACGCAACTCCCTGCTACAACTCAACTCTCTGAAGTGCAAGAGGTATGGACTGTAGGTGCGAGTAAGGATGACACAAAAGCAGAATTTACCGTTTACTAGAATTTATTTTCTTACACGGTAATATGGGGAAAAGGGGCTGGACGGAACCAAAGCAAAGAAAGTAAATATCAAAGTTCCCCCTCTCCTATCTAACCTGCCTACCCACTTAACTTACCTAACTTAGCACCGTCTGGTGCCCTAACCAAAATACAGGGGGTGGTCCGCCCAGGTCTTACCTAGTGTGTCTAGACAGTAAATATACTACGGGTATATGTATGCCCGCGGGCCTCTTGCCTAAGCACTCCCAAAGTGCCTTCTCCTTCCCCCCTGGGAACAAATGAAACAGAGTAATTATTAATGATTTCACAAACACTCACAAACACAGGACATAGAAAAACTGCTACCAACAACAACATTACATACCACACTTTCTGATACCCAACCCACACTATATCACAATCTAATTTTTCTCTCTCAATCTCCAAAACTCTACTCCAAATTTCATCTCCTCTCTCTCCCAATCTCTATCTCTTGGGCAGAACACTGGCTTTTATCTTCAGGTGGCAATGGTGATTAGAGTCAGCTGCTTCTTGACGAGGGGGGCGGGGTCAGCTCCAATCACCAATTAGCCTGGGGTTGACCAATCAGCTGGTTGGGGAGTACTTCAGGAAGCCATCTCCTGAAACACACACTCAAATACAAAACAGAACACAGAAACTGGGGAACGTAACATTGGGTTTCCAATCTTTCCAAAAGAATGTGGTGATCGATGGCATCAAAAGCAGCACTAAGGTCTAGGAGCACGAGGACAGATGCAGAGCCTCGGTCTGACGTCATTAAAAGGTAATTTACCATCTTCACACGTGCAGTCTCAGTGCTATGATGGGGTCTAAAACCAGACTGAAGCGTTTCGTATACATTGTTTGTCTTCAGGAAGGCAGTGAGTTGCTACGCAACAGCTATTTCTAAGACTTTTGAGAGGAATGGGAGATTTGATATAGGCCGATAGTTTTTTATATTTTCTGGGTCAAGGTCTGGCTTTTTCAAGAGAGGCTTTATTACTGCCACCTTTAGTGAGTTTGGTACACATCCGGTGGATAGAGAGACATTTATTGTGTTCAACAAGCACAGGAAGAAGCTCTTTCATTAGTTTTGTTGGAATGGGGTCCAGATGGCAGCTTGACGGTTTAGAGGCCATGATTATTTTCATCAATGTGTCATGAGATATAGTACTAAAAAACTTGAGTAACTCCCTTGATCTTTGGAGGAATGTGCAGATCGTGATACCTCACATCTCAAAATAGGGTTACTTAATGTTAGATCCCTCACTTCAAAGGCAGTTATAGTCAATGAACTAATCACTGATCATAGTCTTGATGTGATTGGCCTGACTAAAACATGTTTTAAGGCTGATGAATTTACTGTGTTAAATGAGGCCTCACCTCCTGGTTACACTAGTGACCATAACCCCCGCGCATCCCGCAAAGGTGCACGTGTTGCTAACATTTACGATAGCAAAGTTCAATTTACAAAAAAAACAAAGTTTCGTCTTTTGAGCTTCTAGTCATGAAATCTATGCAGCCTACTCAATCACTTTTAATAGCTACTGTTTACAGGCCTCCTGGGCCATATACAGCATTCCTCAGAGTTCCCTGAGTTCCTATCAGACCTTGTAGTCATGGCAGATAATATTCAAATCTTTGGTGACTTTAATATTCACATGGAAAAGTCCACAGACCCACTCCAAAAGGCTTTCGGAGCCTTCATCGACTCAGTGGGTTTTGTCCAACATGTCTCCGGACTTAGTCACCGCCACAGTCATACTCTGGACCTAGTTTTGTCCCGTGGAATAAATGTTGTGGATCTTAATGTTTTTCCTCATAATCCTGGACTATCGGACCACCATTTTATTACGTTTGCAATCGCAACAAATAATCTGCTCAGACCCCAACCAAGGATCATCAAAAGTTGTGCTATAAATTCTCGGACAACACAAAAATTCCTTGATGCCCTTCCAGACTCCTTCTGCCTACCCAAGGACGTCAGCGGACAAAAATCAGTTAACCACCTAACTGAGGAACTCAATTTAACCTTGCGCAATACCCTAGATGCAGTTGCACCCCTAAAAACTAAAAACATTTGTCATAAGAAACTAGCTCCCTGGTATACAGAAAATACCCGAGCTTTGAAGCAAGCTTCCAGAAAATTGGAACGGAAATGGCGCCACACCAAACTGGAAGTCTTCCGACTAGCTTGGAAAGACAGTACCGTGCAGTACCGAAGAGCCCTCACTGCTGCTCGATCATCCTACTTTTCCAACTTAATCGAGGAAAATAAGAACAATCCAAAATGTATTTTTGATACTGTTGCAAAGCTAACTAAAAAGCAGCATTCCCCAAGAGAGGATGGCTTTCACTTCAGCAGTAATAAATTCATGAACTTCTTTGAGGAAAAGATCATGACCATTAGAAAGCAAATTACGGACTCCTCTTTGAATCTGCGTATTCCTCCAGGGCTTAGCTGTCCTGGATCTGCACAGCTCTGCCAGGGCCTGGGATCGGGAGAGACACTTAAGTGTTTTAGTACTATATCTCTTGACACAATGATGAAAATAATCATGGCCTCTAAACCTTCAAGCTGCATACTGGATCCTATTCCTACTAAACTACTGAAAGAGCTGCTTCATGTGCTTGGCCCTCCTATGTTGAACATAATAAACAGCTCTCTATCCACCGGATGTGTACCAAACTCACTAAAAGTGGCAGTAATAAAGCCTCTCTTGAAAAAGCCAAACCTTGACCCGGAAAATATAATAAACTATCGGCCTATATCGAATCTTCCATTCCTCTCAAAAATTTTTGAAAAAGCTGTTGCGCAGCAACTCACTGCCTTCCTGAAGACAAACAATGTATACGAAATGCTTCAGTCTGGTTTTAGACCCCATCATAGCACTGAGACTGCACTTGTGAAGGTGGTAAATGACCTTTTAATGGCGTCAGACCGAGGCTCTGCATCTGTCCTCGTGCTACTAGATCTTAGTGCTGCCTTTGACACCATCGATCACCACATTCTTTTGGAGAGACTGGAAACCCAAATTGGTCTACACGGACAAGTTCTGGCCTGGTTTAGATCTTACCTGTCGGAAAGATATCAGTTTGTCTCTGTGAATGGTTTGTCCTCTGACAAATCAACTGTACATTTCGGTGTTCCTCAAGGTTCCGTTTTAGGACCACTATTGTTTTCTCTATATATCTTACCTCTTGGGGATGTTATTCGAAAACATAATGTTAACTTTCACTGCTATGCGGATGACACACAGCTGTACATTTCAATGAAACATGGTGAAGCCCCAAAATTGCCCTCGCTAGAAGCCTGTGTTTCAGACATAAGGAAGTGGATGGCTGAAAACTTTCTACTCTTAAATTTGGACAAAACAGAGATACTTGTTCTAGGTCCCAAGAAACAAAGAGATCTTCTGTTAAATCTGACAATTAATCTTGATGGTTGTAAAGTCGTCTCAAATAAAACTGAAGGACCTCGGCGTTACTCTTGACCCTGATCTCTCTTTTGACGAACATATCAAGACTGTTTCAAGGACAGCTTTTTTCCATCTACGTAACATTGCAAAAATCAGAAATTTTCTGTCCAAAAATGATGCAGAAAAATTAATACATGCATTTGTTACTTCTAGGTTAGACTACTGCAATGCTCTACTTTCCGGCTACCCGGATAAAGCACTAAATAAACTTCAGTTAGTGCTAAATACGGCTGCTAGAATCCTGACTAGAACCAAGAAATTTGATCATATTACTCCAGTGCTAGCTTCCCTACACTGGCTTCCTGTTAAGGTAAGGGCTGATTTCAAGGTTTTACTGTTAACCTATAAAGCGTTACATGGGCTTGCTCCTACCTATCTTTCCGAGTTGGTCCTGCCGTACATACCTATACGTACGCTACGGTCACAAGACGCAGGCCTCCTAATTGTCCCTAGAATTTCTAAGCAAACAGCGGGAGGCAGGGCTTTCTCCTATAGATCTCCATTTTTATGGAACGGTCTGCCTACCCATGTGAGAGACGCAGACTCGGTCTCAACCTTTAAGTCTTTACTGAAGACTTATCTCTTCAGTAGGTCATATGATTGGGTGTAGTCTGGCCCAGGAGTGTGAAGGTGAACGGAAAGGCTCTGGAGCAACGAACCGCCCTTGCTGTCTCTGCCTGGCCGGTTTCTCTCTCTCCACTGGGATTCTCTGCCTCTAACCCTATTACGGGGCTGAGTCACTGGCTTACTGGTGCTCTTTCATGCCGTCCCTGGGAGGGGTGCGTCACTTGAGTGGGTTGAGTTACTGACGTGATCTTCCTGTCTGGGTTGGGTTGGCGACTCCCTTGGTTTGTGCTGTGGTGGAGATCTTTGTGGGCTATACTCGGCCTTGTCTCAGGATTGTAAGTTGGTGGTTGAAGATATCCCTCTAGTGGTGCGGAGGGTGTGCTTTGGCAAAGTGGGTGGGGTTTTCCCTTCCTGTTTGGCCCTGTCCGGGGGTATCTTCGGATGGGGCCACAGTGTCTCCTGACCGCTCCTGTCTCAGCCTCCAGTATTTATGCTGCAGTAGTTTATGTGTCGGGGGGCTAGGGTCAGTTGGTTATACCTGGAGTACTTCTCCTGTCTTATCCAGTGTCCTGTGTGAATTTAAGTATGCTCTCTCTAATTCTCTCGTTCTCTCTTTCTTTCTCTCTCTCTGAGAACCTGAGCCCTAGGACCATACGTCACGGCAAACCGGGCATGATGACTCCTTGCTGTTCCCAGTCCACCTGGCCTTGCTGCTGTTCCAGTTTCAACTACTCTGCCTGCGGTTATGGAACCCCTACCTGTCCCAGACCTGTGGCTTTCAACTCTTAATGATCGGCTATGAAAAGCCAACTGACTTTTATTCCTGATTATTATTTGACCATGCTTGTCATTTATGAACGTTTTGAAAATCTTGGCTTTCTCTAATTGTCTCCTTCTCTCTTTCTTTCTCTCGGAGGACCTGAGCCCTAGGACCATACGTCAGGACTACCGGGCATGATGACTCCTTGCTGTCCCCAGTCCACCTGGCCTTGCTGTTATTCCAGTTTCAACTGTTCTGCCTGCGGTTATGGAACCGCCATCTGTCCCAGACCTGCTCTTTTCAACTCTTAATGATCAGCTATGAAAAGCCAACTGAAAATTATTCATGATTATTATTTGACCATGCTTGTCACTTATGAACATTTTGAACATCTTGGCATAGGTCTGTTATAATCTCCACCCGGCACAGCCAGAAGAGGACTGGCCACCCCTCATAGCCTGGTTCCTCTCTAGGTTTCTTCCTAGGTTTTGGCCTTTCTAGGGAGTTTTTCCTAGCCACCGTGCTTCTACACCTGCATTGCTTGCTGTTTGGGGTTTTAGGTTGGGTTTCTGTACTTTGAGATATTAGCTGATGTACGAAGGGCTATATAAAATAAACTTGATTGATTGATTTGATTGATGAGAGCACGATAAGACCTGTTATCAACACAGGGCTGTGACGGCCCACTCCTTGACTTGCCACTTGACATTTATGAATGACAACAGGCCCATGAGCAGGTGCCTGGAAGGGAAAAGCCAGAGAAGATGGTCATACCATCTTCAGCTCACCAGCATGGCTTGGGTTAAAATGTCTATGCATAAACACTGTTGTAGTCTTTACAGAAACTTTGTTGTGTTGCATTTAGGGCTTTTGCGGTGACCGTACTACCGTCACGCCTGTGGTCACGCGTCATGAAGGCAGTCAAATTCCACATGACCCTTTAGTCACGGTAATTAGGCTTCTCCAAGCTCTTATGCTGCTGATGGTCATTAGAAGTGTTGTTACTTCACTTTAACATTAATCTGAAGACAATTATTTATCTAATTAACCTGTTTGGGCTGCAGGGGCAGTATTGAGTGGCCTGGATAAAAGGTGCCCATTTCAAACGGCCTCGTACTCAATTATTGCTCGTACAATATGCATATTAGTATTACTGTTGGATAGAAAACACTCTCTAGTTTCTAAATCCGTTTGAATTATATCTGTGAGTAAAACAGAACTCATTTTGCAGCAAACTTCCTGACAGGAAGTGGAAAATCTGAAATCGATGCTCTGTTCTAGGTCCTGCCTATAAATGTGCTTGATATGTATTAGTATACATGCACTTCATACGCCTTCCACTAGATGTCAACAGGCAGTGAGAGAAGAAATGGAGTGTATAACTTGATCTGAGGTCGAATAAAAGCTCTTGGCATGACGTGACACCAATTTCCTGTTTTCTGGAACGCGCGAGAAGGGACCTAGTATTGCCTTCTGAAAAGCTGTCGTTATAGACGACTAATATCTCCGGCTTTGATTTTATTTGATAAATGTGACAATATCATCGTAAAATATGTTTTTTCAATACAGTTTTATTAGATTATTGAAATTTTTTCGGGACGTGTTGCTTTGTCTGCGTTTGTTCACGAAGGAGAGCTTTGCGACACTTTGCTAGCTTTCCGTGCTAATTGACTGGAGAAGAGGACATTCTAAAACCAAACAATGATTGTTCTCGACAAAGGACCCCTTGTACAACATTCTGATGGAGATCATCAAAAGTAGGACCCATTTTATGATGCTATTTCATATATCTGTCGAACATGTGTACTATTAGTTTGCGCCCAGATTTTGGGCACTCTCTCGCTATAACTAAGCTGGATGTTGTAATGAAGTTATTTTTAGAATTCTAACACGGCGATTGCATTAAGAACTAGTGTATCTATCATTTCCTATACAACATGTATTTTTTAGTAACGTTTATGAATAGTTATTTGGTCAGAATAGTTGAGTGTCATAAAAATATCCGGACATTCTGGGAAAAAGATGCTACGTTAGCACAATGTATAACCACTGATTTCAGCTCTAAATATGCACATTTTCGAACAAAACATAAGTGTATGTGTAACCTGATGTTATAGGACTGTCATCTGATGAAGCTTATCAAGGTTAGTCAAAAATTATATATCTTTTGCTGGTTTGTTACGATCGCTAACTTTTGCTGCTGGTAAATGGCTTGTGTTTCTGGCTATTGTGGTAAGCTACTATAATGCTATATTGTGTTTTCGCTGTAAAACACTTAAGAATCAGAAATATTGTCTGGATTCACAAGATGCTTGTCTTTCATTTGCTGTACACCATGTATTTTTCAGAAATGTTTTATGATGAGTATTTAGGTATTTCACGTTGGTGTCTGTAATTACTCTGGCTGCTTCGGTGCTATTTGTGACGGTAGCTGTGATGGTAGCTGCAATGTAAAACTGATTTATACCTCGAATATGCACATTTTTAGAACAAAACATATATTTATTGTATAACATGTTATAAGACTGTCATCTGATGAAGTTGTTTCTTGGTTAGTTTGGTTGGTTCTTGGTTAGTTAGGTTGGTTTTGTGCATGGGACGTTATGTGCTGTGAAAAATGTCTGTCCTTTTTTGTATTTGGTGGTGAGCTAACATAAATATATGTGGTGTTTTCGCTGTAAAACATTTTAAAAATCGGACATGTTGGCTGGATTCACAAGATGTTTATCTTTCATTTGCTCTATTGGACTTGTTAATATATGAAAGTTAAATATTTCTAAAAAATATCTTTTGAATTTCGCGCCCTGCACTTGAAGTGGCTGTTGTCATATTGTGCCCGGCTTCGGGCTTGCAGCCCAAAGAAGTTAACTAACCATGTTTAATTGTTACCCAATTAAATTAATCATGTAACAATAAACACTTTCATAATTTTTCATATTACATACACAATGCATAGTATGGAAACTTCATACATGTAGTGGGTATACTTTCCAAGTTACAGTATTTCCTTTATAACATTTTTAATGACATCACAAAATAACAAACTAAATGACATTAGTGTTCTATAGATCGCCTCTGACCATTCCCCACATTCTATGTTAGAAATATTGTTCCAGTATTTGCTTTTGAATGGGTTCGAGTTTCAGTGGGAAAAGTCTGTTGAAACAAAGATCCTTGACAGGGCAGACCTGAATCTTCTCCCTTGATTCACGATAAGGCGTGAGTTGTTAACCCCTCCTAGTTCTTTCCTCCCTCCCCTAGGTTTGGAGAGGGTCTGATAGAAGGTACTCTTTGCAAACCTGATCTGACCTATTTGGATTCTTGTGGACAATCATGGCAGTAGTCTACCAAACTTGCTAACTGCCTGGTACTCAGCACTCTATTGTCCCTCTAATCCCTCTGACATCAATGCAAATGTAATCGAAAATCTAATCAAACACTTCATTAGAGCCCATGAGCTTATGTTGAGCAACATTTCTATAGGTTATGCAGTTGTGCGAGAAAACAGAGTGGTGGCCTCTACTAAAAAGAGGAGGATCCCATCAGCTTTCTGTAGGCTAGGCCTACTATAGTTATTTCTCAACTTTCCTAATATTAAACACATTGCTTATCTTTACAACAGGAGTATAGCCTACCTGGCTGGCATGAAAACGAACCATGGAAAACGTCCTCCATTCGCTATTTAAGTGCATAGATGACATGTATTTTCTCCCGCTGCCACTGTTTCGAGACAGGTGCATGATAGTGGTCCATTCTAAATCATAACAAATTTCACACATTTATTTATACATTTTTTATTTGACCTTTATTTTACTAGGCAAGTCAGTTAAGAACAAATTCTTATTTACAATGACAGACTACCAAAAGGCAAAAGGCCTCCTGCGAGGACGTTGGCTGGGATTTAAAAATATAAATATTGGACAAAACACACATTACGACAAGAGAGACACCACAACACTACATAAAGAGAGACCTAAGACAACAACATAGCATGGCAGAAACACATGCCAACACAGCATGGTAGCAACACAATATGGCAGCAGCACAACATAATAGCAGCACAAAATATGGTACAAACATTATTTGGCACAGACAACAGCACAAAAGCAAGAAGGTAGAGACAACAATACATCACGCGACGCAGCCACAACTATCAGTAAGAGTGTCCATGATTGAGTCTTTGAATGAAGAGGTGGAGATAAAACTGTCCAGTTGAGTGTTTTTTGCAACCTCCCCAGAGAGCAGAGACAGGTTAAAAAGGTCAGAGATAGGCTTGGCGATGATAGGGCTGCAACCTTAAAGAAGAAGGATCTAAACCATTTGACCCAGATGTTTTTTGGGGGTCAAGTTTAAGGAGCTGCTTTAGCACCTCAGACTCAGTGACTGCCTGCAGGGAGAAACTTTGTATCGGGGCAGGGGGAAAAGAGGGAGGAGCATCAGGGCTAGTTGCATTAGAAGGGGTGGAAGATGAGGACATGTTGGACGGGCAATGAGGCATGGCTGAGTCAAATAAGAATTATGACTTAATGAAGTGGTGATTTAAAGAGCTCAGCCAGGTGGTCCTTGTCAGTAACAACACATCATCAACATTAAGGGACATGGGCAGCTGTGAAGAGGAGTGTTTACTCTCCAGGTCTTTAACTGTTTTCCAGAACTTCTTGGGGTTAGACCCACATAGAGAGAGAACTGCTCCTTAAAGTAACTAACTTTGGCCTTCCGGTAAGCCTGAGTGCATGTATTTCTCATTTTCCTAAACGAGAGCCAGTCAGCCTGAGTATGCGTGTGATAAGCCTTTTGCCAAATGGAATTCTTGAGGTAGATAGAGTAACTCTGCCAGAACACAGTAGAACCAGGGGCTGAACCTGTTTTTAGTTCTCGTTTTCTTTATGGGGGCGTGTTTGTTAACAATACCACTGAAAATATAAAAAAGAAGGTCAAGCGTCTTCGACAGAGGGGGATCAAGCTGATTCAATACCAATTTACAGAGGCCAGGTTATGAAGGAAGGCTTGCTCATTAAAGTTTTTTAGCAAGCGTCTAATGAAAAATTAGCAAGGATCGTTTCACTGAGCAGCCGTTACGAACACATCCTGCAAAACAGTCATCACTAAGGTCATTACAGAATACACCAGACTGATAACTATCAGGATTATTTGTGAGGATAACATCAAATAGAGTAGCCTTTTCTGGGTGTTTGGAGTCTTACCTTGTGGGATTGGTAATATTCTGAGAAAGATTTAGTCACGTGGTTTAACTTCTACTTCATCACCATCCCGGATCCGGGAGCATCCTCATCAGTAAAAAAGCTGACTAGCATAGCCTAGCATAGCGCCACAAGTAAATACTAGCATATAAATATCATGAAATCACAAGTCCAATACAGCAAATGAAAGATACACATCTTGTGAATCCAGCCATCATTTCCGATTTTTAAAATGTTTTACAGCGAAAACACTATGTATTTCTATTAGCTAACCACAATAGCAAAAGACTCAACCGCATATTTTCACAATTTCTTTATCGCATAGGTAGCTATCACAAAACCGACCAAATAGAAATATAATTAGTCACTAACCAAGAAACAACTTCATCAGATGACAGTCTTATAACATGTTACACAATACATTTCTGTTTTGTTCGAAATATGTGCATATTTGAGGTATAAATCATAGTTTTACATTGCAGCTGCAATCACAAATAGCACCGACGCAGCCAGAATAATTACAGAGAGCAACGTGAAATACATAAATACTCATCATAAAACATTTATGAAAAATACATGGTGTACAGCAAATGAAAGATAAACATCTTTTGAATCCAGCCAATATTTCTGATTTTTGAAGTGTTTTACAGCGAAAACACAATATAGCATTATATTAGCTTACCACAATAGCCAAACACACAAATGCATTTATCAGCAGCAAAAGGTAGCAATCGCAAAAACCAGCAAAAGATATAAAATTATTCACTAACCTTGACAAACTTCATCAGATGACAGTCCTATAACATCATGTTACACAATACATATATGTTTTGTTCGAAAATGTGCATATTTAGAGGTACAAATCGTGGTTTTACGATTGTGGTTTTACGATCGTGTGAATACGTAGCAAAAATGCACAAAATTCTCCGGAGATATTTTAGACAGTCACCTAATCTAATCAAAGAACTCATCATAAACTTTACTAAAAAATACATGTTGTACAGCAAATGAAAGATACACTAGTTCTTAATGCAACCACTGTGTTAGATTTTTAAAAATAACTTTAGTACGACATACAGCTTGCGTTATTGCGAGACAGCGCCCGCTAAAAAGGCGGAGAATAGGACTACACATTTCACACAAAAATACGAAATAACATCATAAATGGTTCCTACTTTTGCTGAGCTTCCATCAGAATCTTGTACAAGGAGTCCTTTGTCCAGAATAAATCGTTGTTTGGTTTTAGAATGTCCTCTTCTCCTGTCGAATTAGCAACCTTAGCTAGCCATGTGTTGCGACCATGCCCAAATTCTCCTGATGCATAGAAAGGAAAATTCCAAAACTCGCAATAAACGTTGAATAAACTGATACAACTCGGTTTAAAAAAACTACTTTATGATGTTTTTAACACATATATCAAATAAAATCAGAGCCGGAGACATCCACCGTCTATACCGAACGCTTTTCAGAAGCCAATGCTGATGTCCTTCCCGCGCCTAGGTAGAGAAAGTAAATTCTGGTCACGTCAATCCAAGAGCTCTTGTTCGACCTCAGATCAAGCTAGACACACCATTCCACCTTCCACTGCCTGTTGACATCTAGTGGAAGGCGTATGCAGTGCATGCAAATCCATAGAAATTCGGCAATTGAATAGGCAGGCCCTGGAACAGAGCATAATTTTCAGATTTTTCTCTTCCTGTCTGGAAGTTTGCTGCCAAGTGAGTTCTGTTTTACTCACAGATATAATTCAAACAGTTTTAGAAACTTGAGAGTGTTTTCTATCCAATAATAATAATAATATGCATATTGTACGATCTAGAATTGAGTACGAGGCAGTTTAATTTGGGCACGATTTTTTCCAAAGTGAAAACAGCGCCCCCCTATTGAGAAAAGGTTTTAAGCATGTCCCAGTTTAGGTTACCTAGTGTCACGACTTCCACCGAAGTCGTTTCCTTTCCTTGTTCGGGCGGTGTTCGGCGGTCGGCGTCACCGGTCTTCTAGCCATCGTCGATCCACTTTTCATTTTCCATTTGTTTTGTCTTGTTTTCCTACACACCTGGTTTCCATTTCCCTCATTTAGTGTTGTGTATTTAACTCTCTGTTCCCCCCATGTCCTTATGTGGAATTGTTTGTTTGTAAGTGCTTGTGCACTATGTTACTGGTGCGTGTCGAGTTTTGTACCCATGTAGGTTCTTTTTTGTTTGCCGTTGGTTTTTAAATTAAACTGCTATTACCTATTTCTGCTCTCCTGCGTCTGACTTCACTGCCACCAGTTCCGCAACCCTTACAGAATTACACACCACCCATATGGAGTCAGCAGGAGCAGGTGCCCCTGGTATAGGGGTCGAGGAGTGCGTCCTGGAGCAAGAGGCGATGATCCACCATCTCGGCGCCGCCATGGACCGCATTGTCCAAACCATGGACCGCTGGGAGAGACAGGGAGTTCCTCCAGCACCTCCCCCAGCACAACAGGGGCCTCCACTACTCACTCCCCCTGCACCCGGTTCCAGTGGGATTGGGACGGCTGGGACGGCTGCCCGCTGCCAGGGTTTCCTGCTGCAGTTGGAATTATACCTGGCAACCATCCACCGGCTCCTTCGGGCCGTAAGAGGGTATCCGCCCTCGTCTCCTGTCTCTTGGGGAAAGCCCTGGAGTGGGCCAACGCCGTGTGGGTGGAAGGAGATGCGGTGCTGGACCACTTTGAGGAGTTTACCTGTCGTTTACGGGCAGTCTTCGACCACCCGCCCGAGGGCAGATCGGCGGGTGAATGTCTTTTCCACCTACGGCAGGGGACGAGGAGCGCACAAGAGTTCGCTTTGGAATTTCAGACCCTGGCCTCCGGAGGGAAGGAACGACAGGGCCCTGATCGACCACTATAGTTGCAGTTTGCGCGATGACGTCCATTGAGAGTTGGCCTGCAGGGACACCACCCTCACCATCGACCAGCTGGTGGACCTGTCCATTTGGCTGGATAACCTGCTGGCTACCCGCAGACGTCCAGATCGGGGAACTGTCAGTTCCATCCCCCAGCACCACCGCTCCGATGCCCATGGAGTTGGGAGGTGCTGCGCTCAGGGAGACCGGAGGAGGTTCCGTCTCGTGCACCATCTGTGGCCGCAGAGGTCACACTGCCGGTCGGTGCCAGGTTGGTTCCTCTGAGGGTCGAGGCAGCAGGCAGGGCACTCTGGCGTCACCCCAGGTGAGAAGGCACCATTCTCACCCAGAGCCCTCTGTTGCACACATGTTTTTGTTCGTTACCTTTCCTGAGTTTTCCCCACATTCCCAGCATAAGGCGCTCGTCGATTCAGGCGCGGCTGGGAATTTTATTGACAGATCATTTGCCCATAGTTTAGGGATCCCCATCGTTCCTGTGGCTATGCCCTTCCCAGTTCACGCCTTAGATAGTCGACCATTAGGGTCATGGTTGATTAGGGAGGCCACCGCTCCTCTGGGCATGGTGACGCAGCGGGGGCACACGGAGAGAATCAGTCTCTTTCTCATTGACTCTCCTGCGTTTCCCGTGGTGCTAGGCCAACCCTGGTTAGCTTGTCATGACCCCACTGTTTCATTGCAATGGAGGGCTCTCACGGGGTGGTCGCGAGAGAGGTCGGGGATGTGTTTAGGGGTTTCCGTAGGTGCCACTATGGTGGAAAGTCCAGACCAGGTCTCCACCGTGCGCATTCCCCCCGAATATGCCGTTTTGGCTCTCGCCTTCTCCAAAAAGAAGGCGACTCATTTACCACCCCATCGACGGGGTGATTGTGGGAGACATCTCCTGGTAGACGCTGCACTTCCCAGGAGTCACGTGTATCCTCTGTCACAGGCGGAGACGGTGGCTATGGAAACTTTTGTCTCCGAATCCCTGCGTCAGGGATACATTCGGTCCTCCACTTCCCCTGCCTCAAGTTTATTTTTTGTGAAGAAGGAGGGAGGTCTGCGCCTGTGTATTGACTATCAAGGCCTTTATCAGATAACTGTGAGGTACAGTTACCCGCTACCTCTTATCGCCATGGCGATTGAGTCAATGCACGGGGCTCGCTTCTTCACCAAACTTGATCTCAGGAGTGCTTACAACCTGGTGCGTATCCGGGAGGGAGACGAGTGGAAGACGGCGTTCAGTACGACCTCAGGGCATTATGAGTACCTCGTCATGCCGTACGGGTTGATGAATGCTCCATCAGTCTTCCAAGCCTTTGTAGACAAGATTTTCAGGGACCTGCACGGGCAGGGTGTAGTGGTGTATATTGATGACATTCTGATATACTCCGCTACACGCGCCGAGCATGTGTCCCTGGTGCGCAAGGTGCTTGGTTGACTGTTGGAGCATGACCTGCACGCCAAGGCTGAGAAATGTCTGTTCTTCCAACAGTCCGTCTCCTTCCTAGTGTACCGCATTTCCACCTCAGGTGGAGATGGAGAGAGACCGCATCTCAGCCGTGCAAAATTGTCCGACTCCCACCACGGTAAAGGAGGTGCAGCGGTTTCTAAGGTTTGCCAATTACTACCGGAGGTTTATCCGGGGTTTTGGTCAGGTAGCGGCTCCCATTACCTCCCTACTGAAGGGGGGATCGGTACGTTTGCAGTGGTCGGCTGAGGCGGACAGGGTCTTTGGCCACCTGAGGGTTCTGTTTACCTCGGCTCCCGTGCTGGCCCATCCGGATCCCTCTTTGGCATTCATAGTGGAGGTGGACGCGTCCGAGGCTGGGATAGGAGCCGTGCTCTCTCAGCGCTCGAGTACGCCAGCGAAACTATGACGTGGGGGACTGGGAGCTGTTGGCTGTCGTCAAGGCTTTGAAGGCGTGGAGACATTGGCTTGAGGGGACTAAACACCCTTTTCTCATCTGGACTGACCACCGCAATCTGGAGTACATCCCGGCGGCGAGGAGACTGAACCCTCGCTAGGCAAGGTGGGCCATGTTTTTCACCCGTTTTATTTTCACCCTTTCTTACAGACCAGGTTCCCAGAATGCGAAGGCAGACGCACTGTCCCAGCTGTATGACACAGAGGAGCGGCCCATGGATCTCACCCCCATACTCCAGGCCTCCTGCCTGGTGGCGCCGGTAGTGTGGGAGCTGGATGTGGACATTGAGCAGGCGTTGCGTGCAGAGCCCGCTGCCCTCCAGTGTCCCGCTGGGCGTCTGTATATTCCGTCTGCTGTCCGTGACCGGCTGATCTATTGGGCCCACACGTCACCCTCCTCTGGTCATCCAGGCATCGGTCGGACGGTGCACTGTCTGAGTGGGAAGTACTGGTGGCCCACTTTGGCTAAGGACGTGAGGGTTTATGTTTCCTCCTGCTCGGTGTGCGCCCAGTGTAAGGCTCCTAGGCACCTTCCCAGGGGTAAGCTACACCCCTTACCTGTTCCACAGCGGCCATGGTCACACCTGTTGATCGATTTCCTGACCAATCTCCCCCCATCACAGGGAAACACCACGATCCTGGTCGTTGTGGATCGTTTCTCTAAGTCCTGCCGTCTCCTCCCACTGACCGGTCTCCCTAAGGCTCTACAGACGGCGAAGGCCTTGTTTACACACGTCTTCCGGCACTACGAGGTGCCTGAGGACATAGTGTCTGATCGGGGTCCCCAGTTAACTTCGAGGGTCTGGAGGGCGTTCATGGAACGTCTGGGGGTCTCGATCAGCCTTACCTTGGGTTTTCACCCCGAGAGTAACGGGCAGGTGGAGAGAGTAAACCAGGATGTGGGTAGGTTTCTGAGGTCTTATTGCCAGGACCGGCCGGGGGAGTGGGCAGCGTTCGTGCCCTGGGCAGAGATGGCCCAGAACTCGCTCCGCCACTCCTCCACTAACCTCTTCCCCTTCCAGTGCGTCCTGGGGTATCAGCCGGTTCTGGCTCCTTGGCATCAGAGTCAGACCGAGGCTTCTGCGGTGGACGACTGGTTCCGGCGGGCGGAGGAAACATGGGACACCGCCCATGTTCACCTTCAGCGCGCCGTACTGCGCCAGAAAGCCGGCTCAGACCGTCACCGCAGTGAGGCCCCGGTGTTCGCACCGGGGAACCGGGTCTGGCTCTCGACCCGAAACCTGCCCCTCCGCCTGCCCTGCCGGAAGCTGCGTCCGCGGTTTGTGGGGCCATTTAAAGTCCTGAGGAGACTGAACGAGGTGAGTTACAGGTTTACAACTTCCCCTTAATTACCGTATTAACCCCTCGTTCCATGTGTCTCTCCTCATGCCGGTGGTGGCTTGCCCGCTCTGTTTGATCCATACTGGATTCGAGACGTCGGGCGAGGGGCCTTTAGTACCTCGTGGACTGGGAGGAGTACGGTCCGGAGGAGAGATGCTGGGTTCCGGTGGAGGATGTGTTGGACCCTTCAATGCTGTGAGAGTTCCACCGTCTCCGTCCGGATCGCCCTGCACCTCGCCCTCTGGGTCGTCCCCGAGGCCGGTGTCGGCGCGCTGTTGGAGCCGTGCGTCAAGGGGGGGGGGGTACTGTCACGACTTCCACCGAAGTCATTTCCTCTCCTTGTTCGGGCGATGTTCGGCGGTCGGCGTCACCGGTCTTCTAGCCATCGTCGTTTTCCTACACATCTGGTTTCCATTTCCCTCATTTAGTGTTGTGTATTTAACCCTCTGTTCCCCCCATGTCCTTGTGTGGAATTGTTTGTTTGTAAGTGCTTGTGCACTATGTTACTGGTGCGCGTCGAGTTTTGTACCCATGTAGGTCCTTTTTTTATTGCCGTTGGTTTTGAAATGAAACTGCTCCGGCTATTACCTATCTCTGCTCTCCTGCGTCTGACTTCACTGCCACCAGTTCCGCAACCCTTACACCTAACAGGATAAATTCAGACTTAGTGTAAGGGGCCAGGAGAGAGATTAGGGCAGGTAGGGTACAGGCCGGTGCTGATGGTAGACGATAACACCCAGCAACAGTCAACAAAAAGGTATTTGAAAGTTTAACCAGCAAATCATGTTGTTTGGGGACAGACTTGGGAGAGACAACCGAGCACTGAAGGTGTTCCTTGGTAAAGATTGCCACTTCACCACCTTTGGAAGATCTGTCTTGCCGAAAAAGGTTATAACCAGAAAGGTTAACATCAGTGTTCAAAACAATCTTTCTTAACCACGTCTCAGTAATGACCAACACGTCTGGATTGGAGCTGTGAACCCACACTTTCAATTGATATATTTTTAGTAATAAGCTTCTAGTGTTAACATGCAGAAAACCTAAGCTTTTACGAGAGCAGAAATCAGTGGAACAGATATCAGAGCACAAGTCAGAATTGGAGCTAGTAACAGATGGGCAAGGGTGTACATGCACATTTCCAGATATCATCAGCAATAATACAATCAGGCCACGGCAGAGGACAGGGAAAGCTCTGCAATGTTGATTTTTTTATGACGTGAATGTGCATCAGATGGCAACAAGATCATATTGTACAGCAATTTCATCAGGTAACATGAATACAAAGCCAGCGAGAGGTGGTTAGAATAGGATGGGAGGCCAAGAGTCCATGTAACCAATAGCGATTCAGAGTCCCAATTGTGGGAACAAGCATAGTCTGTCTCGGTTGGGTAAACAAACAAGTTCATAGTCAACAAAGCATGCATCGAGTCATGAGGCAAATAGCATAAAGCACAAGAAAAAAATATAACTTGGGGCTAGCCATTGTAAGTCCAAAGAGTCACTTGACGCAACAAGATAACTTGAGAGAGTGGTTTGTGTGTAAGTGCATGTGTGCTGGAGGTGAGCGAAAGCTCGGGAGAGAGGGGGGGAGTGTGGCGGGGGTACCTAGACCAGACAGGGGAAGCCAGGCCAGGGCAGAAGGTGAACAGATCGCCAGATGGAATCCAAGCATCAGTGGAGCAGGTAATGGGAGTAGGAACACACCCGCTTGGGATACACTTTTTTCTGGAGGCAGGTTCCTTGTAGAAAATCCCAGCTAGCTAGCTAAAGTAGCTAGCATGTCTCTGTCCACTGTTTTTTTCATGTGCAAAGGGATGTCTTTAACTAGTTATATCTCTTCAGTTTCCGCAAATGGTCCTTTACGACGTCCAAACAAAGTTGTCCTGTGGCTGTTGTATTTTGGAGATTGCGAGGAGGATGTCTTCTGATGTGGAGGTCTGGTTATGAAGAACCCTACTGGAGTCCGATGGGCTTTTAGAATTGGGGGTCCTGAGAGGTACTTCCCTACCTGCTCACTCGTAAGAAGCTCACTTGTTTCTTAGAGCTGAGGTGTGGTAGTAGAGCCATTTCTTTTCTACCTGACTAGAAGGCGACTCATGGCTTCTGGATTTGGGACAGGCCTGGGCAAACCTTCCATGTGCCAGCTGACATTGTGTGTGTGTGTTTGTATCTGTAGACTGTACATATATTATTTAGTGTAGGTAAAGACAAGATGAAATCAAGAATAGTCTGATGGGTGACAATATTAGCCTATCACATATATAATATTATATATTGTCACTTGTGAATGATGCCCAGCATAAGAAACTGCCTTTTTTTGCTACTTTGTCTAATCATAGTTGCACACCTCATGTAGCCTAGCCCATATGCCTATATGTATTGATTAGGTTTGTATCTAAAGTGGCCAAATAACTTAAAATAAAGCATATTAATCCACTTTACAAGGGGTTTAGAGCCTAACTGGCATACATAAGCAGTGAGTGAGTTTCAAGTTTGGGGAAGATAATTTTCACCATAAAAATACACCTTAATAATAAAAGCATTACATGCATAATTGCATTTGAGGACACTTTTGATAATGGTGTTTTCCCGCTAATGGAACATTTGCACTTAAAGCCTACTACCATGTGCACATTGCTGTGCTTATAATGTGAAGAAATATTGTAACCTGTGAGAAAGGCCATATCATGTGATGGAGACCCATGTGAGGGAGAGGTGCTTCGGAGTGCGCAGCACACAGGGAGAAGAGCACAACGGCCACTGCCCACAAAAAGCATGGATTTCTTTTAGGGTGCGTTACGGCCACAAAGGGGATGCTGCCGTGAAATTTGAGACATTATCAAGGGATGGTCAAATTGTGAATGAGAGACTGATGACGTGTGTACAGCCTGTGCCAAAAATCACAAAGCAGAGCTTATGCCTTTCAAGCAACTTTTTCAAGCGACGAGTCGCATTGTGCAGCCTTTCAATGTATTAAAAATCAAAACATTTGTAGAATGACTAAAGTTACATGAATAACTCTCAATTACGTATATAGGAGTTCCTATTTCATTGTTAACCGCTCAATAAAGAATAGCCGAATGTCCGCACTCCCTCAAATCGTTTGGAGAAAATATTTATATTTTATTCAGCTATGTTCAATTGTATTCTTCATACTATAAAATAATATAAAACACTGCCACGGAATTCTAAGCAAATCTTGTTTGCTAAATTAACTAGTGTAGCCTACAGCCATTTTGCATAGCCAGATCAGGACCTAAAATAAGGAAAACTCAGAGTATGTTATTCTGTTCTTCTGAAATAGACTATGTTTTCTTCATATCACACTTCTTTAGACCTGTCTAAAATAAATTATGGATATATTGTGAAGGTGTCGGCTCTATTACATGGATTTATTAGACTTTTTAAAATGTAGATGTTCCAAAGGTCTGCATCTGTCACGCCCTGACCTTAGAGATCCCTATTATTCTCTATGTTTGGTTAGGTCAGGGTGTGACTCGGGTGGGAAAGTCTATGTTTTCTATTTCTTTGTTTTGGCCGAGTGTGGTCCCCATCAGAGGCAGCTGTCTATCGTTGTCTCTGATTGGGGATCATATATAAGTTGTCATTTTCCGTTTGGGTTTTGTAGGATCTTGTTTTCTGTTTCGTGTCTGTACCTGACAGAACTGTGTGCTTTCGTTTTCACTTTGGTTATTTTGTTTGAGTGTTTTTTGAAAATAAAAATCATGAACACTTTCCACGCTGCGCTTTGGTCCACTCCTTTCGACGAGAGCCGTAACAGCATCAGTGGCTTGTGTGGAAGCCAGGAGATGTTAAATGTGTTTATGTTAATCAATGGTCAATTACCGTGAGACGACGGTTATTTGGTGACAATCACCGGTTGACAAAATTTTGTTATCGCCACAGCCCTAATTGCATTTGATGTGAAAACCTTCAGAAAACTCAGGAAGCGGCTATTTGTTATAATGCGGTGATGTGCTCAGTTATGAATGCAGTGGCTAGCTCTTATTTGAGTCATCATAAACTCTCTGATCTGAATAACAACTTAATGTAGCACTCAATCAGTAAGCACTTACAACAAATACAGGTACAACTTCAATGCCACGCGCAAAGAAGGACAAAGAGAAAGCGCTTATTGTGCATAAAACAGACTGGAAACCACATCTCACACACACACACACACATCTCACACACATCTCACACACACACACACACACACACACACACACACACACACACACACACACACACACACACACACACACACACACACACACACACACACACACACACACACACACACACGATAGAAGACAGCAGCCCCTACATGGTGCCCAATTAAAGCACATAGATCTATATGAACTCTGCTCCATCAAAAGGTTGTCACCACTCCCCATCCCCTCCCACATACAGCCATGTATACAGCCCTGCGCTAGCTTCCTTTCTTCAGCTGGACGGCTGTGGCTGTGTGGAGGTCATTGCTAATCCTGGGGGAGTTCTCACATTGTGTCTCAGCAACCAGTGGGTCAGAGCCATTCAAAAGGCGGGTTTTAGTTAAACATCCATTAGCAGGCCCCACCTATTGGTCAGAGCGACTGAGAGCTCAGGGGTGGGAGGGTTTCTGTTGGAAACGGTTTCTCCCACAGCTGTTCAGTGTTACATCATTAGTCATCTGCTCCATAGAAAGTGTTACCGTACAAAGGCACTCTATGGGGGCAGTATTTGGGGGGCGTCGGTTCACATTAGCGGAGGGGAGGTGGAAGAAAATAATATCTATTTAATTACTGTGAAATGGCTGTGTTGTCCTATCCTTTTCACCACCTCCCATTGACAAAGGGCCAAACCCAACGTTTACATGTTATTTTTTATTTTATTTCACCTTTATTTAACCAGGTAGGCTAGTTGAGAACAAGTTCTCATTTACAACTGCGACCTGGCCAAGATAAAGCAAAGTAGTTTGACACATACAACAACACAGAGTTACACATGGAATAAACAAACATGCAGTCAATAATACAGTAGAAAAAGTCTATATACAGTGTGTGCAAATGAGATAGGATGAGGGAGGTAAGGCAATAAATAGGCCATGGTGACGAAGTAATTACAATATAGCAATTAAACACTGGAATGGTAGATGTGCAGAAGATGAATGTGCAAGTAGAGATACTGGGGTGCAAAGGAGAAAGATAAATAAATAAATACAGTATGGGGATGAGGTAGTTGGATGGGCTATTTACAGATGAGCTATGTACAGGTGCAGTGATCTGTGAGATGCTCTGACAGCTGGTGCTTAAAGCTAGTGAGGGAGATGTGAGTCTCCAGCTTTAGTGATTTTTGCAGTTCGTTCCAGTTATTGGCAGCAGAGAACCGGAAGGAATTGGCTTTGGGGGTGACCAGTGAGATATACCTGCTGGAGCGCATGCTACGGGTGGGTGCTGCTATGGTGACCAGTGAGCTGAGATAAGGCGGGGCTTTACCTAGCAGAGACATGTAGATGACCTGGAGCCAGTGGGTTTGGCGACGAGTATCAAGCGAGGGCCAGCCAACGAGAGCGTACAGGTCGCAGTGATGGGTAGTATATGGGGCTTTGGTGACAAAACGGATGGCACTGTGATAGACTGCATGCAATTTGTTGAGTAGAGTGTTGGAGGCTATTTTGTAAATGACATCGCCAAAGTCGAGGATCGGTAGGATGGTCAGTTTTACGAGGGTATGTTTGGCAGCATGAGTGAAGGATGCTTTGTTGCGAAATAGGAAGTCGATTCTAGATTTAATTTAGGATTGGAGATGCTTAATGTGAGTCTGGAAGGAGAGTTTCCAGTCTAACCATATATTCTAAGTCAGAACCGTCCAGAGTAGTGATTCTGGACGGGCGGGCATGTGCGGGCAGCGATCGGTTGAAGAGCATGCATTTAGTTTTACTTCCATTTAAGAGCAGTTGGAGGCCACGGAAGGAGAGTTGTATGGCATTGAAGCTCGTCTGGAGGTTAGTTAACACAGTGAACCCTGTGGCACCCCTATAGAGACTGCCAGAGGTCCGGACAACAGGCCCTCCGATTTGACACACTGAACTCTATCAGAGAAGTAGTTGGTGAACCAGGCGAGGCAATCATTTGAGAAAACAAGGCTGTTGAGTCTGCCAATAAGAATGTGGTGATTGACAGAGTCGAAAGCCTTGGCCAGGTCAATGAAGATGGCTGCACAGTAATGTCTCTTATCGATGGCGGTTATGATATCGTTTAGGACCTTGAGCGGTGGCTGAGGTGCACCCATGACCAGCTCGGAAACCAGATTGCATAGCGGAGAAGGTGCGGTGGGATTCGAAATGGTCGGTGATCTGTTTGTTAACTTGGCTTTCGAAGACCTTAGAAAGGCAGGGTCGGATAGATATAGGTCTGTAGCAGTTTGGGTCTAGAGTGTCTCCCCATTTGAAAAGGGGGATGACCGCGGCAGCTTTCCAATAGGGGTTGCAACAATTTCGGCACATAATATTAGAAAGAGAGGGTCCAAATTGTCAAGCCCGGCTGATTTGTAGAGGTCCAGATTTTGCAGCTCTTTCAGAACATCAGCTATCTGGATTTAGGTGAAGGAGAAATGTGGAGGCTTTTGCAAGTTGCAGTGATGGGTGCAGGGCTGTTGACTGGGGTAGGTGTAGCCAGGTGGAAAGCATGGCCAGTCATAGAAAAATGCTTATTTAAATGTTCAATTATAGTGGATTTATCGGTGGTGACAGTGTTTCCTAGCCTCAGTGCTGCGGGCAGCTGGGCGGAGGTGCTCTTATTCTCCATGGACTTTACAGTGTCCCAGAATTTTTTTGAGTTTGTGCTACAGGATGCAAATATCTACTTGAAAAAGCTAGCCTTAGCTTTCCTAACTGCCTGTGTATATTGGTACCTAACTTCCCTGAAGTTGCATATCGTGGGGGCTATTCGATGCTAATGCAGAACGCCACAGGATGTTTTTGTGCTGGTCAAGGGCAGTCAGGTCTGGAGAGAACCAAGGGCTATATCTGTTCCTGGTGCTACATTTTTTGAATGGGGCATGCTTATTTAAGATGGTGAGGAAGGCACGTTTAAAGAATAACCATGCATCCTCTACTGACGGGATGAGGTCAATATCCTTCCAGGATACCCGGGCCAGGTCGATTAGAAAGGCTTGCTCGCTGAAGTGTTTTAGGGAGCGTTTGACAGTGATGAGGGGTGGTCGTTTGACCGCAGACCCATTACGGATGCAGGCAATGAGGCAGTGATTGCTGAGAACTTGATTGAAAACAGCAGAGGTGTATTTGGAGGGCAAGTTGGTTGGGGTGATATCTATGAGGGTGCCCGTGTTTATGGATTTTGGGTTGTACCTGGTGGATTCATTGATAATTTGTGTGAGATTGAGGGCATTACGCTTAGATTGTAGGATGGCCGGGGTGTTAAGCATGTCCCAGTTTAGGTCACCTAGCAGCACGAGCTCTGACGATAGATGGGGGGCAATCAATTCACACATGGTGTCCAGGGCACAGCGGGTGGTCTATAGCAAGCGGCAACGGTGAGAGACTTGTTTCTGGAAAGGTGGATTTTCAAAAGTAGAAGCTCTAATTGTTTTGGTACAGACCTGGATAGTAAGACAGAACTCTGCAGGCTATCTCTGCAGTAGATTGCAACACCGCCCACTTTGACAGTTCTATCTTGTCGGAAAATGTTATAGTTGGGGATGGAAATTTTAGAGTTTTTGGTGGTCTTCCTAAGCCAGGATTCAGACACGGCTAGGACATCGGGGTTGGCAGAGTGTGCTAAAGCAGTGAATAAAACAAACTTAGGGAGGAGGCTTCTAATATTAACATGCATGAAACCAAGGCTTTTACGGTTACAGAGTCAACAAATGAGAGCGCTTGGGGAGTAGGAATGGAACTGCAGGCGCTGCAGGGCCTGGATTAACCTCTACATCACCAGAGGAACAGAGGAGGAGTAGGAGGAGGAGTAGGGTACGGCTAAAGGCTATCAGAACTGGTCGTCTATTACATTCGGAACAGAGAGTAAAAGGAGCAGGTTTCTGGGTGCGATAGAATAGATTCAAGGCATAATGTACAGACAAAGGTATGGCAGGATGTGAGTACATTGGAGGTAAACCTTGCCATTCAGTAATGATGAGAGAGATATTGTCTTTCGAGACGTTTAAACCAGGTTATGTCACCGCATATGTGGGAGGTGGAACTAAATGGTTGGTTAAGGCATATTGAGCAGGGCTAGAGGCTCTACAGTGAAATAAGACAATAATCACTAACCAGGACAGTAATGGACAAGGCATATTGATATTAGATAGAGGCATGCATAGCCGGGTGACCATAGGGGTCCAGTGAGTGGTTGGGCTCTCTGGAGACACAGCGATTCCAACAGCTAGCAGGCCAGGGATAGCAAGCTAGCAGAAGGGCCTTAAAGGGACGTCTCGATGGAGGAAAGCCTGTTTTAGCCTCCGCATGCGGTGATGTTGATAGACCAGTCGTGATGGATTAGTAGGGTTCCGAGTAGCAGAGGGGTCCAAGTCCAATTGGCAGAATAGTTATAGTGGCCCAAGAAATTGGCCGATGGATCTATTCAGCTAACAGTCCAATATGCTCTAGACGGCTAGCGGGCCTCGGCTAGCAGATGGGCATTCAGGGGATGTCGCGATGTAGGGGCCAGTTGAGTACCCCCTCGAGCAGATTACGTCGTAGTCCAGTCGTGAAGGATCGGCGGGGTTCCGTGCCCTGTACCGGCAGTAGAAGGGCTCCGGGTATTGTAGCTCAGGAGTGGTTGATGGGCCTCTTCAGCTAGCTGGGAGAATGGGCCTTGCATGGGCTAGCTCCAGGCTAATTGGTGTTTGCTTCGGGACAGACGTTAGCCAGGAGTAGTCACTCGGATAGCAGCTAGCTAGCTGTGATGATCCAGGTGAAAAGGGTCAGAGCTTGCTGTAGGAATCCGGGGATATGGAGAGAAAATAGGTCTGGTATGCTCTGGTTTGAGTCACGTTGTAGAAACTGGCGAGAGCTTTCCGAGCTAAAGGTTAGCTGATGACCGCTAGCAGTGGTTAGTTGACTACTAGCTAGTAGCAAATGAGCTATTGTGTTATAATGTGTTATAACGTAACAACAATGCTGGCTAGCGTTTCAATATACATACCATAAATGGAGGTGATCTACTTAATACGATCTACTTACTCACTGCCATTGCAGTCAAACTGAAATAATTAAATCTCATTTATTCTCTTAAATGTAACAATATGTCCGTATCAAACTGTTAGTTGGACATCCTTGACCGTAAAGTAATCTTCTAATCTTCTTCTTCTAGTCTTTTTTAGAGTGGGGTTTGGTGAGCAGCTCAGGGAAGCCTGTGTGATCGTCCATCTCTTTCATACCATCGTCCATCTCTTCATCACCAAGCCTTAGTGAACACCTCCAGGCCCCCCCAATACGTGTCCACCCACCGTCTTCCCTCAGTGTTCTCGCCAACTGATTGCACATCATATCCTCATTTTGCTGGTGTTCAACAAGCATGAGAGATCAGTTGGTAGAGCATTACGCTTGCAATGGCGGAGTTGTGGGTTTGATTCCCATGGGGGACCAGTACGAATAAAGAATGAAAATGTATGCACTCATTACTGGAATTCGCTCTGGATAAGAACATCTGCCAAATTGCTAAAATGTAAATGTTGTTGGCCAGGCAGATGTGGAGGTGAGCCTCCGTGTTCAGCATGCTCACCAGGGAAACAATCTCAAAGCACTCCTCAAGATGAATCACTTGGAAACAGGATGGAGGGAAATGTAATTTAGGGTGGAAGTAGTTGTACAGTATTACTTGCTAAACCTGTATCTAAACTTTGACATCTTGCCAGACATCCCGATACCACTAAGTCCCAACCCAAACTCTGTGAATTTGGTGGAGGCACTTGCAGGAATTGTTTCTGTCCCAAATGGCACCTTATTCCCTATATAGTGCACCACTGTTGATCAGAGCCACATGGATCCTGGTGAAAAGTAGTGCACTATTACAGGAATAGAGTTCCATTTGGGACACAGTGATTGTTTTTTAATTTACAACTGACAACGAACAGGCACTTCACGCATGACGGATGGCTACCAGTCAACACTCTGCCAAGTACCTCATTGGTATTCCCCGCAGTTGCATTTGCCAGCCGGAGCACGCTGCCCATGCATGTTATGATGAACGCCGCTTTGAGGTTTCTCTCCTCCACGAATGCCAGCAGGGAGCCCAGCAGCTCCTGTCCCGGCCCCAAGGGCACCGCGTGGACCCTGATGGCCGAGCCCGTAGATCCCTGAGAGAGAGAGAGATGAGAGATAAGAGACTTGTGAGATAGAGAAAAACGTGAAAGAGAGCGAGAGAGACGTGAGAGAGAGACGTGAGAATGTTTTGGGACTCCGAATCATATACAGTCGCGGTCAAAAGTTTTGAGAATGACACAAATATTAATTTCCACAAAGTTTGCTGCTTCAGTGTCGTTAGACATTTTTGTCAGATGTTACTATGGAATACTGAAGTATAATTACAAGCATTTCATAAGTGTCAAAGGCTTTTATTGACAATTACAAGAAGTTGATGCAAAGAGTCAATATTTACAGTGTTGACCCTTCTTTTTCAAGACCTCTGCAATTCATCCTGGCATGCTGTCAATTAACTTCTGGGCCACATCCTGACTGATGGCAGCCCATTCTTGCATAATCAATGCTTGGAGTTTGTCAGAATTGGTGGGTTTTTGTTTGTCCACCCTCCTCTTGAGGATTGACCACAAGTTCCCAATGGGATTAAGGTCTGGGGAGTTTCCTGACCATGGACCCAAAATATCAATGTTTTGTTCCCCGAGCCACTTAGTTATCACTTTTGTCTTATGGCAAGGTGCTCTTACATGCTGGAAAAGGCATTGTTCGTCGCCAAACTGTTCCTGGATGGTTGGGAGAAGTTGCTCTCGGAGGATGTGCTGGTACCATTCTTTATTCATGGCTGTGTTCTTAGGTAAAATTGTGAGTGAGCCCACTCCCTTGGCTGAGAAGCCACCCCACACATGAATGGTCTCAGGATGCTTTATTGTTGGCATGACACAGGATTGATGGTAGCGCTCACCTTGTCTTCTCCAGACAAGCTTTTTTCCGGATGCCCCAAACAATCGGAAAGGGGATTCATCAAAGAAAATGACTTTACCCCAGTCCTCAGCAGTCCAATCCCTGTACCTTTTGCAGAATATCAGTCTTTCCCTGATGTTTTTCCTGGAGAGAAGTGGCTTCTTTGCTGCCCTTCTTGACACCAGGCCATCCTCCCTCACTGTGCGTGCAGATGCACTCACACCTTCCTGCTGCCATTCCTGAGCAAGCTCTGTACTGGTGGTGCCCCGATCCCGCAGCTGAATCAACTTTAGGAGACGGTCCTGGCACTTGCTGAACTTTCTTGGACGCCCTGAAGCCTTCTTCACAAAAATTGAACCGCTCTCCTTGAAGTTCTTGATGATAAATGGTTGATTTAGGTGCAATCTTACTGGCAGCAATATCCTTGCCTGTGAAGCACTTTTTGTTCAAAGCAAAGATGACGGCACGTGTTTCCTTGCAGGTAACCATGATTGACAGAGGAAGAACAATGATTCCAAGCACCACCCTCCTTCTGAAGCTTCCAGTCTTTTATTCGAACTCAATCAGCATGACAGAGTGGTCTCCAGCCTTGTCCTCGTCAACACTCACACCTGTGTTAACTAGGGAATCACTGACATGATGTCAGCTGGTCCTTTTGTGGCAGGGCTGATATGCAGTGGAAATGTTTTTGGGGGATTCAGTTCATTTGCATGGCAAAGAGGGACTTTGCAATTAATTGCAATTCATCTGATCACTCTTCATAACATTCTGGAGTATATGCACATTGCCATCATACAAACTAAGGCAGTAGACTGTGAAAATTTATATTTGTGTCATTCTCAAAACTTTTGGCTACGACTGTACAGGAAGGGTTGAGAGAAATGCCTAGAGAAGATACAAAAGTGGAAGACAGAGAGAGGAGTTGCGAGTGGTGTTTTCTTTCAAAACAAATCCTATTTTCCAGTGATTTGTCCATCTCTTGTTTCACCTCATTGGACTTTTCAATCCCCCTTGTTTTACTTAGAGCACCTCTGACAGTCAAAAGGCCTGTGCTGGCTGAGCCACCTGGAGCCTTGTCTTTACAGCCCTGTCCTTGACTGGTGGCCAGTTGCACCATTGTAAAGCGCCCAAACTTTATTCACTCCCTCCCAGCCCCTAGCAGCCAACGCTTCTCTCCCCTTCTTCCTCTGTGGCCACACTCTATTGCTCTAGGCCTGGCTTGATTCAAATATGTTTTTCCAGAGTCATTGAGCCCTAGAAGTCCATTAATTCACATGTTGGATAAAGGGGAACAGAGGGAGAGGAGAAGGGGGGAGGAGGATAGAGGCGTGGTCTGGAGAGGCACACTCGCTAGGATGGTGGTCCATTCAGGTGCTTAACAGGATCATTATGGTTAACTAATACGAGCCTGACCCCGTAACCTGCAGAAAAGACGTGCCAGTGTATGCAAATTAGTTTATCACCACCTCGGTGTATTCGCCCAAACTGATTCCACGTCATATCCTCATTCTGCTGGGGTTCAACAAGCCTGACAGAGCAGCTCTGCGTTTCCAGAAATAAACCATAGCATCAAGATGCTTTTCTTAAAGCTGTTAGCCTCATTCAACCAGCCTAATCTTGCTAGTTGCACATCCTGATTCACAAACGGAAAGGAAACGTGAGCATAGCTATCAGTCGGATTTCACCAGGATAATCAACAACAACCCTTTATCTATGATAAATCATACTGTATGATCATAAGCCAAAGAGTTAGTATTGGAAGGTTAGGATCCATCCTGTAAGGGAGCCAGCCTTCAGAATTAGTATGTATGTGGTTCAACTCAGTAATCCACAACCAAGGACCACCTGGCAAGCAGCACATGACAATAAAGGAAAGGGAGGATATTCTGTCTTTCTCTCTTTCTCCAAATCCTTCCTTCAAACCAGCAGGAGAATTATGTTTCATCCTTTCTTCACCCAGCAGGAGAGAACATTCCAGAATGCAACATCCATCCAGGGGAGGATGAGGGGAGGAGTCGGACTAGATTAGTGGACAAGAATGAAAGGAAAAACATTAGATTCATTGATGCCAACGTGAGCATATGTACATTTTAATGTAATGTAACGACTCTGGGTCGTATTTTGTCCAATCATTACCTAGCCCCTATTCAAATCATCACAGGCTATTTATCATATCATAATATTTATCATGGATGGATGAAGGGGGGAAAAACTATACATTGCTACTGGTCTTGACTCTTGGCTCATTGTAGGCCAACCAGTAAATAAATATACTATTAGAGTAATATCAGGGATGGTGTAAAATGGATCCAACCCTTCACAAACACAATCAGGGGACTTTTGTTTGAATCAAAACAGTGATTGTAACCCCGGCTTTGAACCCAACAACTTCCAGCCTCGTCAGAGCAGCATTGAGCAGAGCGAGAGGCCTGGATGTACGTTTACATCATTATCAAACCTCTGTGAAACACATCTATCACTGTCTCCTGCTCATCTAACTACCAAAATCCCCTGGCTTGGATCACCACAAACAAACACTTGTACAACCAGTGATGAAGACAACACAAAATATTTCAGCTGATGAATAAATTATTTGAGGAGCTTGATTAAGCAAGGCCAATTTGGATTAACAATAATAAATAACAATGCACGTTTTATGGGAAACTTTAAATGAGATCAAAAGAGAAAATTCCAAAGCTCATATTCTTACAGGCATAATGCAATAATTTAAGAGCAGAGGAAGTTGCACTCATTTTGTAGCTATGTTTTAGGCACATGCAGTCCTCTGCTCTGCTGCTCACATTCCCGCTCAGCTGATCTTGACATTCATTATTACAAATACAACACTCTACTTTTGTTGTATAAAAGCCTGTTAGAATTGAATTTAGAATCCTATAAATGTAATTAGATATACAAGGACATTTGATTGATCTGCCAGTATTTTCATTTAGAGATTCCAGTAAACTATTTGATGTTTCCTTTCATGTGTCCTGCCAATTATTATTGGATTATTCACCATGGCAACCAATTGTTAGTATGAAACAGAATTTATTTCTCAGTTCGGTTGGCTTTCGTGGAAATCAGACCGTTTCCATTTGCAGGGATAATTTTGTTTTTACCTAATGTAATCCAGAACAAATACTTATTTCACTTTTATAATATTCCTGTTGCTATTGTTATACGTAAATACAGGACATTTGTAGCTATGTAGAGGCATAACTTCATTCACCAGCTCTCTTACCATTTTGTACAATTATGTGATTAGCCTACCAGTTGGTGTAACTGCAATGTTAATTCAACTGAGAGGAATTATAGGGTGTTATTTTTCTCTTACTGTAAATTGTGTATAGAGATTGCTGACATTACTGTTTAATGTAAAAGAGTTTACTGGATTTACATTGTTGTCATTTTCTAATAATTTTATCCTGTTTCTCTCTGTGCACAGACTACATGTATACCCTGTTGCATCATTAATCTCGTAGACTGGGTTTCTGGGTCTGTCATCACTCTTTGCCCAGAGTGCAGTCTGGTATCAGTTTACTCCCACTAGCCTATCCACACATTAGTAAGTACCAGACTGTTTTATTTGTAGACGTACAAATATCATATGTGCATGTTGTGTGCATATCTACATTTATTTTCAAAGATTTTGGGTGATATGTTGCCCCCGTGGAGCCTTGAAGAATGATGCAATGCTAGTAGCCGAACTAGAGAGTGAGGCAAACAAAAAAGATATATGTTTTTGATGCATGCCAGCAAAGCCACTACACACCACAACACAACATTAAACAATACATCAATTGTACTATAACTGTGACAAACGGTGCCCACAAACTGTTAGGGCCTACATAAAGCTGTCTCAACAGCAGAGCTTTCTTTTCAGCACCATGGAGCGAATCTTTAACACTGCTACACCTGGCTATCAGCGAAGCCTTGTCTGGCAGCGAAACAATTCATTCAGCTAAATTTACTGCCTTTTTAAAAAACATAGCTGATATGGCTGACTTGCTTAAACAAATGTGGTTTCTACTGACAATTGAGATGTACAAACTATGGCATAAGGGAATGCTGAGCGAATAAGAGGCAATCCATAATTTCAATTAAGACATTAATGAGCGAGCTAAGACGGACAAGTCTATAACTATTTGTTCAGCCCTTTTGAAATCTACAGCAACAAAATTCAGAACATGGGCCGACAAAATTCAGAACTTGGACCGTTCTTACAGTATTCTCCCTGTACACCAAGTCAGAATTGTAGGATGAATAAAGGGGGCATATAAGCAGACAATGAAATCTCTTACAATATTTGATGTTGAAAAAATAAATAAAACAGGCCATAGGCTACAAGTGCACCATCAAGTCAGAACAGTAGGCTAAGTTATGAGGGGGAAAGGACCAAATTATTAGGGTGAAGCACATGCCCTACTATTTTTTTATTTTATTTAAGTAGGCAAGAACAAACTCTTATTTACAACGACGGCCTACCTCACTGGGCCAATTGTGCACTGCCCTATGGGACTCCCAATCATGGCCAGATGTGATACAGTCCAGATTTGAACCAGGGACTGTAGTGACACCTCTTGCACTGAGATGCAGTGCCTTAGACCGCTGCACCACTCGGGAGCCCAAACAGCTTACTACACAACATACACTTAATATGACTTTCTTAGCTACAGTACATATACTATATATATATATATATATATATATATAGTACATGTACATATACAGTACATATACTCCCTGACATATTGCATGATTTATGCAGCAGCATACAATACATTTTTTGACTCACCTTGCGCTGTGCTCACTTGAACAGGTAAGTGGTCCTTCTTGTGGGCAAATTTTGTCATCAAACTTTGTCATCAAAGTCTGTCATTCTCTGGATTTATGGTGCTTTCAAGATAACTGGGAACACAAATAAAATAACAAGGTCGAATCATAACGTCAGTGATGTTCAGGTCGGAGCTCTAGAAAGAGACCTGAGTTCCCTACTTGGAATTCTGAGTTGGATGACTCTTCAAAACTTATTTTCCCAGTCGGAGCTCTTTTTTCCCCAGAGTTCCCAGTTGTCTTGAACTCACTGAAGTTTGCGGTAACGTAGTGTCCCCATGAGTGACAGAACACTGAGCCAATCACAGCGCAGCTAGAGAACATTACCATCCCCCAAGTGTTCTATTTTCCGCTGACTGACCCACCACCACAGAAAGCACTGAGCTAGGCTGAAACCTGCATTTTGGAGCTGCCTTACTCAAAAAAGCAAAAAAGACAACATGTTTATATGCGGATAATTTTTACATTGTTTGTGAACTGATATGTGACATGGATTAATGCCTCTGCCCCACCTGCCCTGAATGTCGGGTCGCCACTGAAACTAGAGAAGGCTATTTTGAAAACCGATGTAAAACAAGCCCCATATTGATTAATGTGGCAAACAGTCAGTCAACTTCAGGGGTGTATTCACTAGGAACCAAACATAACCAAATTGAAGCAAACTGTACGAAACAGAGAGGGGCTAGATTAATTTGTCCAATTTGAAACTCTAGTTTTAGCAGCTTGTTTGGACTAATGACAATGATTACACCCCAGGTTCGGATTGAAGTGGTCCTTCTTGCTGCCACGTGCTAGAAATCAACAAAACATTTCACCATGTTAATGGTGAAACCATTCAACAAGTTTTTCCCAGTGGTAACACTTTTGGAACAGTGACTATCTGACACTTGTATGCCTAATAGCCTATATATTCCTGTATTAACTTTGCATTAAAATGGGCATGAAAGAGGTCAAAGAGGTGGACATGGGCCCGTCAAAGAGGTGGGCATGGGCCCGTCAAAGAGGTGGGCATGGGCCCGTCAAAGAGGTGGGCATGGGCCCGTCAAAGAGGTGGGCATGGGCCCGTCAAAGAGGTGGGCATGGGCCCGTCAAAGAGGTGGGCATGGGCCCTTCAAAGAGGTGGGCAAGGGCCCGTCAAAGAGGTGGGCATGGGCCCTTCAAAGAGGTGGGCAAGGGCCCGTCAAAGAGGTGGGCATGGGCCCTTCAAAGAGGTGGGCAAGGGCCCTTCAAAGAGGTGGGCATGGGCCCGTCAAAGAGGTGGGCAAGGGCCCTTCAAAGAGGTGGGCAAGGGCCCTTCAAAGAGGTGGGCATGGGCCCTTCAAAGAGGTGGGCAAGGGCCCGTCAAAGAGGTGGGCAAGGGCCCTTCAAAGAGGTGGGCAAGGGCCCTTCAAAGAGGTGGGCAAGGGCCCGTCAAAGAGGTGGACATCAGAGAGAGGGAGGCAGACGGCATGGAACTGTTGTGTCTAATGAAGCCCGGGCCATTATCGTTGACCATGTGGTAAACTGAGGCTTTACCATGGCAGAGGCTGCCAGATTAGTTCACCCCAATCTGAAAAGATCAACTGTAAATTCGATCATGAGAACATTTTGCCAAGAAAACCAGTAAATCTGCAGGATATGCACTATGCGTTACCGTTACATTTACAGTAAATTACATTGTAATGCATGTAAATTCACAAAACATGCTACACTATTCTTACAGTATGATCTATTGACAGTATACTCTGTTCTACTCTCAGAATTGACAGAAGTCCCCATGGTGGTGGCCGTGTGCTGACCGACCAGCAGGAGTGGACAGTGGTGGAAATGGTGAGGGCCAGGAATGACATACGGTTGTCTGAAATTAAGCAGGCCATTGAGGAGAACGATGACATCTTCGCCAATGTGGCATCCAACAGCAATCGCCCGCCTTTTGAATAGGCACCAGGTATCTATGAAACACATTTACCTGGTGCCTTTCGAGAGAAACAACTGCTGGCCGATGTATGTTCCGGTAGAGCACTATATATTGTATTACTATTACTATTTGATGCACATTCTACTTCACAGTATCATATTGGAACTATACTGTAAAAATAACTAACCAAAATATGTTTTTTGAGGGTGATGGTACTTGATGCTGCTGTGAATCATGAAGCGGGCTTCAACCTGGCCAAAACTCGACGCCGTGGTTGGAACCTCATCGGCCAATGGGCGACCATCCAAGTGAAGACATCCTCTGTGTGTCGCAATTATATGTGACTTTAAAAAAAATTTTTTTTTGCATGAATGATTGAAGAGTATGTCTTTATTGATCACACCTTTGATTACACATTGGATAGATATTATGGAAATTATAGATTGTCTATTTTCTTGGCGAATGTAAGTGTATTGCCAAATGTGAAAACTGTGTAATCTACTGTAAATTACAGTACTGTAGCATATAACTTTCAGCACTTCTAAGGGAGATTTGAAACACATATCTTGCATTGTTTGCTATTGGATTAACTGGTAGTTAAAACGACTAAATGATATCATTATGTTGTTTTGGTGATTAAACCAATGATCTCATTACATGTCACAATAAACGTATATGTTGAATCAATGGTTGTGTGGAGAGATGTTTACAATCCAAATGAATGCACAAGGACAGGCTTTGAATGAAAGACTGGCTGCGTCACAAGTGTGACCAGCTTGGAGTTTTTAACTTAGAGTTGTGAAAATGTACCACATACTTGTGAAAATAGTACCAAAGCGATTTTAAAAGAACTGTAATAGCCTACACATAGGTTTTTTTCTTTATGCTGGAAAAAAGTCTTGCAAACAAATGGAATGTGGCAAAATGCCCCGATTTAATGGCTTTTACTGCCACCTGCTGTTGAATGGTTGGTGCGTTTCATATGGACTGACCTAACTGCGATGAAACCGCTCAATATCACGTCCTCCATTCACTATTCTTCATTATAATGTTATTTTAGGCATATGGCCTCAAACTTGCTTGATAATTACTAGGCAGTGTCTTTGTTGCCTCCACACACAGGTCTTCAAGTCTGTAAACGGAATACACCCATAGTAGGCTGGCTATCTTACCTAGAAAGGGTTTTTATCCAGTGTTTTATTAAACTAGGCTACAGTACTTGGTAAATACCGCAATGCAATATTTTTTTTATTGAACTGTCAGGAAATTAACCACTCGAATTTTAGACTATGTAAAATCAACACCCAACGCAATTGTCCTGCTGGCTTCATGTCCAACCACACACACACACACACACACACACACACACACACACACACACACACACACACACACACACACACACACACACACACACACACACACACACACACACACACACACACACACACACACACACACACACACACACACACACACACACACACACACACACACACACACACACACACCATGGTGCATGACCTCTTAGTGGCTCCAGTCCGCTTCGAGTAAACAAAAGGCCTCCATTGACCTCCTCACCCCTGCTATTCTGCTGAAGGACATCAATTGTGAAAACGTGTTGTTCTGACACACGTAAAAAAATGCCCGACAAAATCACTTGACATCTTCTTTGCAGTGACCTTCGTGTGGGCTGTGCTGTGTGTCCATGGAAGTGAACACCTGCACTCCAGCTTACAAAACATGCTGTTTTGTTGGAATGGGGATAACATTTATTTGAAAGCGGTTTCACTCTAAGTGACACTTGTTGACTGAGCTGAAGTTTGGAGGTTTATGATTGATGGTCCTTGGGGCCTACAGAGACTGACTACAGTCAACAGCATATGTGGGAACTCCTTCAAGACTGTTGGGAAAGCATTCCAGGTGAAGCTGGTTGAGAGAATGCCAAGACTGTGCAAAGCTGTCATCAAGGCAAAGGGTGGCTACTTTGAAGAATCTCAAATATAAAATATATTTTGATTTGTTTAACACGTTTTTGATTCCTACATGATTCCATATCTGTTATTTCATAGTTTGATGTCTTCACTATTATTCTACAATGTAGAAAATATAAAAAATACAGAAAAACCCTAGAATGAGTAGGTGTGTCCAAACTTTTGACAGGTACTATACATTATGGTCAATAAATTCTAGACGGTCTGTCTTTATAAACAGGAGTTGTGGTTCTAGGATTAGGTGGAGTCTCTTAGAATTCTGCGTATGTTTATATTGATTTTCAGAGTATCATAAATAAAAGCCTCAGTGGTAAAATAATGGATGTACAATGAATTTGATTATTTCATTTGTTGTGCCTTTTAGTGAGATGAATACTTGGCTATGCCTTGACATTGGAGTGGGGACTATTCTCTGATTGATGTAGTCAAAGATCAACTGGGCCATGCATATTGATGAAGGCCCAAATTAATTTTAGGCTGGTCGCAGTTAGGTGCTCTGTCGTTGTCATTATTTGGTCTGTAGATGGTGCTGTGGACCTGTGGTTAAATAAATCAAGCTTTTGGTGTGAAAGTGCTTGCTGAGAAAAGACTCATGGCTGTGCTACATCTAGCAAAGGGATTCTATGTCGCCATTTCAAAATGTGTATCTTAATAATATGTTTAATTGAGGAGTGGCAAACTATTGTGATTGTGAAACAGCCAGCAACTCAAAACCAACTTCTCTAATAGAGAAAAGAAACAAGACAATTTCATTATGTAGAAAAATAGCTGTGTTGATAGTAAGTATAATAGTATAACAGTAATAGCTGTGGTGATAGTAAGTATAATAGTATAACAGTAATAGCTGTGGTGATAGTAAGTATAATAGTATAACAGTAATAGCTGTGGTAATAGTAAGTATAATAGTATAACAGTAATAGCTGTGGTGATAGTAAGTATAATAGTATAACAGTAATAGCAGTGGTGAGAGTATTTCAAAGACATGCCAAAGGATTTGGCTTCCATCCCAAAGCACAGCAAAAAACCTTAGCAACACACTAACAGCTTCAGCATCAGCAGTGCTTTACCCACACCATAAGTGTGCCTCCCAAATGGTACCCTATTCCCCCATAGGGCTCTGGTCAAAAGTAGTGCACTATATAGAGAATTGGGAGATATTTCGGACGCAGACCAAGTCTACCCCAAAAATGTCTCCAGTATAAAAGACCTTCCTCATGGGCATTGTCTCTGGTGCCACTTGCTAAAGCTAGCCAACAGAGATTTGGCTCTAACTCATTATTTGTTTGGCCGAGTGCCAGTCCAAACAAGCCTTTTGTAAAGGGATAATGCAATCCTACCCCAAAACAATGACCGGCTTAAAATATGATTGTAATTACCAGATCCTTTTTATCATTATTAGCAATGAATGCACCCAAAGCAGTCTGGCTGGGTGTTACTATTCATAAAATAAACATCAGCTGTCCACAAACAAACCCCAACAGGTTATTTGTAAATGAAATATTTGCCACCATATTACACCCTCTTGACAACTGTACAAACCATTGTTATTTGTTATGTAGCCTTGTTTTCAGCGAAGGACACTTCTTTTTTATGTAATGTACTACATTAGGACACTAGGGCTCATTTGAGTGTTTGACAAACAACAAATTACACAAAAAGACTATCAGCTACACAACATTACTTTACTTCTGAGGTCACTTTATCCTCCTCGCCTCGCCTCGCCTCGCCTCGCCTCTCCTCTCCTCTCCTCTCCTGATGCAATGCCACAAACCATCCAGTCAGTGAGATCAAAAGAAGCCATATCCTCATCACAGAACATTAGTATCCTGCTGAATGCCAGCCATTCATTCATTCCCTTACGGACAATGATCAAGGCTTTGTCAGAGATTACCTTTGTTATGGCATTATAAAAGCACAGCGTTACTGCTTACTGTATTGCTCTATATTGGTCAGCTGTCAAAAGGGATAGCCATTTCTATAGGTTTGGGAACATGACAGGAAACATTAAAGATATTAACTCATGTGTCAATGTTTTGTCAGGAGCGGTTTAACGTCCATGTGGCAGAGCGATATTTTTACACTGTGTTCCAAATGACACCCTATTTCCTACATAGTGCACTACTTTTGACCAGAGCCCTATGGAGAATAGGGTGCCATTTGGGATGTAACATTAGTCTCCAAATGCAGTTCCCTCTGTGGGTAAGGTATAGGATAAGTTCTCCTCTCTTTGTGCGTTACAAATGGGACCCTATTCCCTATATAGTGCAGTATTTTTAAATGTGTCCTAAGCATCTGCCAACACAGAGCGGAGGATCTTTCCACCCAGTCCTTTCAGATGGAGTTTATACATTTAAAGGAAAACTCCACCCAAAAACCTTATTTTGGTATTTATTTCATTAGTCCATTGTTGATATAGTCCCAAAATGTTTTACATGTCAGCAATCAAGTTTTCAAGATATATAACTTTCAAAATACATAAATACAGCCAATTTGATGCATTTTGCATTTGAAAGTTCTATAACTTGAAAACTTGATTGCTGACATGCTAAATATTTTGGGAGTATATCAACATTGGACTAATGAAATAAATACCAAAATATAGTTTTGATGTGGAATTGTCCTTTAACGAACACAAGTGAAACTTGCCTCCGTTTGCCAGATGCTGCTCTCTTCTTCCTTCTATATATAACTACAGTAAAGAAAGTAGTAAAATACATTAAGTGATTTCTGCTAGTGCCGGGTGTTTACTCAGAGTGTGCATGGAATGTATTGATTTTCCAGGTAGGGAGCAGCATCATTTGGCAGGTATTTACAGAGCAGGGCAGTAAAACGGGTCAGTGTTTAAACAGCCTGATTTGTGCGGGCGGATGGATGGAGACAGGATGGAGGCAAGACGGAGGCAAGACGCAGGCAGGGGCAGATGGGACTAGAACTGTGCTCCAGGGAGGAACAGTACACACTACCTGTGATAAGAGATGTGCTCAGTTGGAGCCCTGTAGGCTCCCAGGAACACACCCAGAGCAAAACACAGTACATTTATTCTCATATGACAATTTATTCACTTTTTGAAGTAGCACCTAGATATTTTTCTATTAATTAAACCCTTCGATCTGACTGGGGCCCATTTTCAAGTTTACGGAATAAAACTACATTCCTATGATGGGAAATGACCCCTTTCATAGGTAGTCAGTTTGATGTCTTTGCCTATTGAGTGTTAACACTTGTGCTCCTTCACTTCAAGGGCCTTTGAGCAGGGTCTTTTGGTACGGCAAGTGCTCGGCATTTGACAGTACGGCGCTAAAGAGGGTAGTTCGTATGGCCCAGTACATCACTGGGGCCAAGCTTCTTGCCATTCAGGACCTCTATACCAGGCTGTGTCAGAGGAAGGCCCAAAAGTCACCCAAGTCAGGAAGGCCCAAAGTCACCCAAGTCAAAGACTGTTCTCTCTGCTACAGCACGGCAAGCGGTACCGGAGCGCCAAGTCTAGTTCCAAAAGGTTCCTTAATAGCTTCTACCCCCAAGCCATAAAACTGCTGAACAATTAATCAAATGGCCACCTGGACTATTTGCATTGACCCCCATTTGTTTTTACACTGCTGCTGCTCACTGTTTATTATCTATGCATAGTCACTTTACCTCTACCTACACTATCGTTCAAAAGTTTTGGGTCACTTAGAAATGTCCTTGTTTTTGAAAGAAAAGCAAATTTGTTGTCCATTAAAATAACATCAAATTGATCAGAAATACAGTGTAGACATTGTTAATGTTGTAAATGACTATTGTAGCTGGAAACAGCAGATTTTTTTAATGGAATATCTACATAGGCCGTACAGAGGCCCATTATCAGCAAGCATCGCTCCTGTGTTCCAATGGCACATTGTGTTACCTAATCCAAGTTTATCAATTTAAAAGGCTAATTGATCATTAGAAAACCTTTTTGAAATTATGTTAGCACAGCTGAAAACTGTTGTTCTGATTAAAGAAGCAATAAAACTGGCCTTCTTTAGACTAGTTGAGTATCTGGAGACTAGTTGAGTATCTGGAGCACCAGCATGTGTGGGTTCGATTGCAGGCTCAAAAAGGCCAGAAACAAATAACTTTCTTCTGAAAATTGTCAGTCTATTCTTGTTCTGAGAAATTAAGGTTATTCCATGTGAGAAATTGCCAAGAAACTGAAGATCTTGTACAACGATCTTGTACGACTCCGGGATGCTGGCCTTCTAGGCAGAGTTCCTCTGTCCAGTGTCTGTGTTCTTTTGCCCATTTTTATTGGCCAGTCTGAGATATCACTTTTTCTTAGTTACTCTGCCTAGAATGCCAGCACCCCGGAGTCGCCTCTTCACTGTTGACATTGAGACTGGTGTTTTGCGGGTACAATTTAATGAATCTGCCAGTTGAGGACTTGTGAGAAGTCTGTTTCTCAAACTAGACACTCTAATGTACTTGTCCTCTTGCTCAGTTGTGCACCGGGGCCTCCCACTCCTCTTTACCGGTACCGGTACCCCCTGCATATAGCCCCGTTATTGTTATTTTATTGTGTTGCTTTTTTTAACTTTAGTTTATTTAGTAAATATTTTCTTAACGATCCGCACCTTTTTTTCAATTATCGCCTGAAATGACATAACCAAATCTAACTGCCTGTAGCTCAGGCCCTGAAATGACATACCCAAATCTAACTGCCTGTAGCTCAGGCCCTGAAATGACATACCCAAATCTAACTGCCTGTAGCTCAGGCCCTGAAATGACATACCCAAATCTAACTGCCTGTAGCTCAGGACCTGAAATGACATACCAAAATCTAACTGCCTGTAGCTCAGGCCCTGAAATGACATACCCAAATCTAACTGCCTGTAGCTCAGGACCTGAAATGACATACCCAAATCTAACTGCCTGTAGCTCAGGACCTGAAATGACATACCCAAATCTAACTGCCTGTAGCTCAGGCCCTGAAATGACATACCCAAATCTAACTGCCTGTAGCTCAGGACCTGAAATGACATACCCAAATCTAACTGCCTGTAGCTCAGGCCCTGAAATGACATACCCAAATCTAACTGCCTGTAGCTCAGGACCTGAAATTACATACCCAAATCTAACTGCCTGTAGCTAAGGACCTGAAATGACATACCCAAATCTAACTGCCTGTAGCTCAGGCCCTGAAATGACATACCCAAATCTAACTGCCTGTAGCTCAGGCCCTGAAATGACATACCCAGGAAAGGAAACACTTTGAAGTTTGTGGAAATGTGAAATTAATATAGGAGAACATTAGATCTGGTAAAAGATAATACAAAGATTTTTTTTTTTTGTTGTTTTGTTTTTTTGTACCATCATCTTTGAAATACAAGATAAACGCCATAGACAAAGGAGATGATTGTGGACTACAGGAAAAAGAGGACAGAGCACGCCCCCATTCTCATCGATGGGGCTGCAGTGCAGCAGGTTGAGAGCTTCAAGTCCCTTGGTGTCCAAATCACCAAGAAACTAACGTGGTCCAAGCACACCAAGACAAGAGGGCACGACAAAACCTATTCCCTCTCAAGAGACTGAAAAGATTTGACATGGGTCCTCAGATCCTCAAAAGGTTCTACAGCTGCACCATCGAGAGCATCCTGACTGGTTTCATCACTGCCTGGTATGGCAACTACTCGGCCTCAGACCGCAAAGCACTACAGAGGGTAGTGCGAATGGCCCAGTACATCACTGAGGCCAAGCTTCCTGCCATCCAGGAACTCTAGGAAGGCCCTAAAAATTGTCAAAGACTCCAGCTACCCTAGTCATAGACTGTTCTCTCTGCTACCCACGGCAAGCAGTACCGTAGCACCAAGTCTAGGTCCAAGAGGCTTCTTAACAGCTTCTACCCCCAAGCCATAAGACTCCTGAACATCTAATCAAATGGCTACCCAGACTATTTGCATTCCCCCCCTCCCCCTCTTTTACACCGCTACTACTCTCTGTTGTTACCATCTATGCATAATCACTTTAATAACTCTACCTACATGTACATATTACCTCAACTAACCGGTGCCCCCGCACATTTACTCTGTACCAGTAACCCCCTGTATATAGTCTCGCTAATGTTAGTTTACTGCTGCTCTTTAATTACTTGTTACTTTTATTTCTTATTCTTATCCATATTTTTTTAAACTGCATTGTTGGTTAGGGGCTCGTAAGTAAGCATTTCACTGTTGTATTCGGCACATGTAACTAATACAATTTGATTTGATATTGAGTTGATTAAATGTATTATTCCAGCCCAGGCGCATTTTAGATTTTGGCCACTAGATGGCAGCAGTGTATGGGCAACGTTTTAGACTGATCAAATGAACCATTGCATTTTTGTTCTAAATTTTGTATCATGACTGCCCAAATATGCCTCATTGGTTTATTAATACTTTTCAAGTTCATAACTGTGCACTCCCCTCAAACAATAGCATGGTATTCTTTCACTGTAATAGCTACTGTAAATTGGACAGTGCAGTTAGATTAACAAGAATTTAAGCTTTCTGCCAATATCATATATGTCTATGTCCTGGGAAATGTTCTTGTTACTTACAACCTCATGCTAGTCGCATTAGCCTACATTAGCTCAACCGTCCCGTGGGGGACCCAATTTGATTTGATTTGATTTGACCATAAGGCAATCTGACTTAAGAAATGTAATATAATTTATTCAACATGGGATATTCTACCCATCATGATGATTTAGGTGCAACCAATCATAATTTGATCAAATACCTCCAGTCTCCATGGCAGTCAGCCATTAAATACCTTCAGTAAACATGGGAACAAATACCCTGATGGATAATTATTCTCTATATCTGTGTTTCCCATAAACTGATGTGAACATGGGAATGAATTTCACACTGTTAAACACAGGAAAAAGACTTGTAACAGAAGGAAGACACTGACTGCTCAGATTAGTGACGGAACATGGGCCTGATGACATGTATTCAGCTACATATGGTCCCACAGCATTAGGCTTTAAAGGCAGCTGGGTAAAACCAGGCTGATAATTGGGTTGTAATGAAGTGATGGCACAGAGCAACTTCTAAAATACCAATGTGAAAGGAAGGAGAGCATCCATCCACTCTGATGAAAGCAGCTGCTCTGCTCTCAGCCCATCACATGCACTCACACACATGCACTCTCTCTCACACACACACACACACACACACACACACACACACACACACACACACACACACACACACACACACACACACACACACACACACACACACACACACACACACACACACACACACACACACACACACACACACACACACACCAGCATCATCATCATCATCATCATCATGTCTCTGCCCAGCACAGCTCCATAAAGACCAATCAATAGACTCTGCTCTGAGAGTGGCTAATTACTATGAGCTGTGGTGGAGCATCTTTCCCACTGTACTGGACTCTCTGGTCTAGCACTAATGTGCACCAGGTAACTTGTTGTGGCGATGTATTACACAAACACTGTATATAGTTTTTACCAATATAACTCAGCGTGTTAGTGTGATTGTTCTGCAGACACACCAGAAAGAAGATGACCAGAATCACTTCATCCTTTTCTGAAAGCATTTTTTAAACTGCTCTTCTTCAGTCCTCTCTAACCCGCATGCTTTGAGTCTCTCTCTCTCTCTCTCTCTCTCTCTCTCTCTCTCTCTCTCTGTTTTGTGAGGTCACACCCTTTGCCTGGAGATGGAAGTCCACTGAGGCTCTGAAAAAAACATCTAAAAAAAACAAAACAAGTCGAAGGAGTGTACAAAGTGTACCAGTTCACCAAACTAACAAATGTGAAGCTAAAATCAAATGATGGAAGACGGGACACTTTTCCCTGCTTTTCTTTGATCGATACTTGTTCCAGTACGGGTTATTTTTCACCTCATTATGAGCAGATTCAATCTGATGCTTTGGAGGCTGTGATAGCGCTGTGGCCCCTGGGAAGGGAAACAGGGCCCTGTTCTGCTGATTAGGCCAGGTGGAGGCGTTTACGTGTATTCCCACAGCTTACTATCAAGTTACCGTATCCGTGGCAACATGTGATGACTCTGTTTTGTGTTGGAAGTAACATCACTCCTACTCCCTCGTTATTTAAAATTTATGTACTGTTCTTGATATTTTAGAACATATGACTTTATATGGTAAGTGTTATCCTGTAATAAGCACAAATAAGTATGTGAAGCTAAGCAGTATCTGGAAGCTAAATAATCAAGTTTGTGTCTGTTTGTGTGTCTGAAACCCTGGCTGCGTCCCAAATACCTATACTTAAATAGTCCTACATAGTAGGCTGTTTGAGTATGCGAATTCTAATAGAATTCGATGCACACTTTTCCACAATGCATTGGAAGAGGTAGGCTGCGAGTGATAGGCCCTAGTTCTCTTCAAGTAGCCAAACAACAAAACTAGGCTACTAATTTGGGAAGATGCTGAATAGCGAAGCTTCTGCGGTAGTGTTAAAATGTAGGCTGAGTGGTTTTTGTTCTCCTTAAAATGGTCACGAGAATTGCATCGTAGGCTACATATTTGAAAACATGTATTTCTTTTCCCAAAGTGGATTTCTGTTTTCTCATTGAAAATTATTTATTGTTCTCTTGGCCTTCATCAGAGCTTTTAAACAAAATACTAATCTATAATAATCTTTTGATTTCTGAATGTGTCGGCACCGGGGACTGTGGCTGTGTTATTGATGTCATGTTAATCAGGTCTTTTGATTTGAACATATGTATTGTTTTAGTTTTGTAGGCGTGGCTACCTATTTCATTTATGGCAGTCATTCTGATCTCCTTCCCAATGAGCAGTGCTTAACTTTATTATGTTGCTCTTCAGTCATTCTGATCTCCTTCCCAATGAGCCGTGCTTCACTTTATTATGTTGCTCTTCAGTCATTCTGATCTCCTTCCCAATGAGCAGTGCTTAACTTTATTATGTTGCTCTTCAGTCATTCTGATCTCCTTCCCAATGAGCAGTGCTTAACTTTATTATGTTGCTCTTCAGTCATTCTGATCTCCTTCCCAATGAGCAGTGCTTAACTTTATTATGTTGCTCTTCAGTCATTCTGATCTCCTTCCCAATGAGCAGTGCTTAACTTTATTATGTTGCTCTTCAGTCATTCTGATCTCCTTCCCAATGAGCAGTGCTTAACTTTATTATGTTGCTCTTCAGTCATTCTGATCTCCTTCCCAATGAGCAGTGATTAACTTTATTATGTTGCTCTTCAGTCATTCTGATCTCCTTCCCAATGAGCAGTGCTTAACTTTATTATGTTGCTCTTCAGTCATTCTGATCTCCTTCCCAATGAGCAGTGCTTAACTTTATTATGTTGCTCTTCAGTGGTTCTGAATTTTTGATGCACCTTACATTTTCTGTGCCTTTTGATTTGAACATTTTAATAAATTAATCAAATTGTAAATGAGCTATTATCAGGCTGTTTAATGCGATGCACGTCTATTGAATTTGGAAAAATCTACCCGCACTCGACCCCGCCACACATACTGAACTAGTCAGGAGCCACTATTGCATTGCTACTGTGTCATACTGCATTTGTTTTTTGTATTTTTTGTCTTTACTCCCTTTTTCTCCCAATTCCAATTACGATCTTGTTTCATCGCTGCAACTCCCCAACAGGCTCGGTAGAGGCGAAGGTCGAGTCATGCGTCCTCCCAAACATGACCCACCAAACTCTGCTCCTTAACATCCGCCCGCTTAATCCGGAAGCCAGCTGCACCAATGTGTCGAAGAAACACTGTTCAACTGACAACCAAAGTCAGTCTGCAGGCGCCTGGCCCACCACAAGGAGTCGCTAGAGCGCGATGAGCCAAGTAAAGCCCCCCCCCGGCCAAACCCTCCTCTAACCCGAACGACGCTGGGCCAATTCTGCGCCGCCCTATGGGACTCCCGGTCACAGCCGATTGTGACACAGCCTGGGATCGAACCCGGGTCTGTAGTGATCTCTGCGCCACTTGGGAGGCCCCATACGGTATACTTTTTACTAAACGGGACGTGCTAAATAGTATGCGACGTTGAGTACATGCTACGCAGTTTAAGTAGGTAGTACGCTAGTATGGGTATTTGGACACAGCCCCTGTGTGTGTGTATTAGAGTGTGTGGACTAATTAGGACCAGCAATCACCAACTGTGTTTGCGTCTTCCACTCAGACTGGGGACAATAGGCTGTCTGTCAGTGCCAATATTGCCCATGCCTGACAGATGCGTGTGGACACCCCAGACAATGGCACGGCTTGCCAAGTGGGTGCCCGAGTGCGGTGGGGCGGCAGGGGCCCAGGGAAAGAGCAGCTTGTGTCCGACACAAACGTGGAAGAGTGCTGCTGGCGGCCCAGGCTCAGCCCCACAGCACCAGTAGGTCTCAACAGCCCCCCTCAGCCCCAGCCCAAGTGCTCACACGCAGACCTGTCAAAACTCCTGCAGCGCCAGGCCCAGCCTGCTAATGGACGTCTGACTCTGGCTCTCTGGCTCCAGAACAAGCCATGAGGTCACAGCTAGACTGTGTCATGGATGTGCTGTAGATTCTTAAACTTGATTTTATAACATGAACGTTATGGTGACATATTACAGAGAACGAGGATGGAGATAGGGTATTTTAATCAGTACAGTTTTAATCAGTACAGTTTAATTAAAGAAATTCCACTTTGTGGACAAGATATATTAAATAGATTAGGGAGAATCTCTGCCAATAAATGTGAAGTGAAAAATGAACAGCAGGGGCAGGGTTTCAGGCCAACTGCCTAAAGGCCTTTTTGAACCAGGGCCAAATAAGTGGAGTTATTGTAAGCTTTGATTAAACTGGACTGTCAGTCCTGCATTTTGTAGTCAGCTTTATGTTTTACAACAGATATGGTGGAAAAATATATATTGGCAGAGGACATTTGGGATTCTGAACCTTTACTCTAACCTATTCACCCTGTTCATCACGAATACAGAAATGAACGCAAACATAACAGTAATACAACAGTAAAACAGCTCTATTAAAGGGCATGAGATGGTCATCACTTTACCCTGTCAACAATGCTGTTAGTGAAGTGTTTGTTGTGGGATAACCTAATGTAGCAGGCATAAAGAGAATGTCTTGTGTTTTGTCCTACCTGCCAGAGTCAGACCAGCAGCACGTTGGAATGACATGTAGCTGCATGTCTCTGTTTACTACAGCTGCTTCTGTCAGGTGACTGATGAGGACTGTTTGGTTGTGTGCGTGTGTGTGTGTGTGTGTGTGTGTGTGTGTGGGGGGGGGGGGGGGGGGTTGTGTTTGTGTGGAGTGTGTGTGTGTGTGTGTGGGGGGGGGGGGGGGGTTGTGCTTGTGTGGAGTGTGTGTGTGGAGTGTGTGTGTGTGTGTGTGTGTGTGTGTGTGTGTGTGTGTGTGTGTGTGTGTATACCACCTTTAATCAGAGGAATCCCCTGATGCATGGAGAGCTCATTATTCCCTCCCTCCCTCCCTCCCTCTGTGGCTGAACCTGGAGGATGATGCCAGGCAGGGGCAGTGGCCAATGCCAGCAGAACAGTGCCCTATCCTCCCATCCCAGGGATGCTCCACACAGGCCTGCATGCGCCCTCCACTACCTCTCTCATCTGCTCTGTCCAACACCGTAATGAAAAACCAGGGCCGTGCAAAACGCCTTTCTTCTCACTATGGCTCGGTGCGGTGTGTGTGTGTGTTATGGCTTGGTGCAGTGATCTCATCCTCCACTTTTTTAATCAATGTGAAACAGAGCATTGCATGTCTTGGTTCAGAGAATTGTTGTAGTTTTGTGAATTATGTGAATTCTGATCAATCATATTTAGAATATTTGTACTACTCTCACTTTGAATTCAGTTATTAGAATGCTGCAATAATGTTAAATATCTCAAAGTGTGTTGCACCTGAGAGGACCTGCTTTTCTCTTGTGTTATGCATTTATACGCTTCAATACCAGCATTTAAATATCTTATCCTCTTGGGGATGACGCGCATCAAGCCATGAAGCTCAGAAAACATGGAATGATTAAATAATGATATGTATGTGTTGGTTGTTTCTCTACTGTGACTGTGTTGTGTCTGGGTGTTTCTCTGCTATGACTGTGTTGTGTGGGTGTTTCTCTACTGTGACTGTGTTGTGTCTTGGTGTTTTTCTACTGTGACTGTCTTGTGTGGGTGTTTCTCTACTGTGACTGTGTTGTGTGCGTGTGTTTCTCTACTGTGACTGTGTTGTGTTGGGTGTTTCTCTGCTATGACTGTGTTGTGTCTTGGTGTTTTTCTACTGTGACTGTGTTGTGTGGGTGTTTCTCTACTGTGACTGTGTTGTGTGGGTGTTTCTCTACTGTGACTGTGTTGTGTGCGTGTGTTTCTCTACTGTGACTGTGTTGTGTCTTGGTGTTTCTCTACTGTGACTGTGTTGTGTCTTGGTGTTTCTCTACTGTGACTGTGTTGTCTGGGTGTTTCTCTACTGTGACTGTGTTGTGTCCTGGTGTTTTTCTACTGTGACTGTGTTGTGTCCTGGTGTTTTTCTACTGTGACTGTGTTGTGTCTTGGTGTTTCTCTACTGTGACTGTGTTGTATCTGGGCCTTTCTCTACTGTGACTGTTGTGTCCTGGTGTTTCTCTACTGTGACTGTGTTGTGTCTTGGTGTTTTTCTACTGTGACTGTGTTGTGCCTTGGTGTTTTTCTACTGTGACTGTGTTCTGTGACTGTTTCTCTACTGTGACTGTGTTCTGTGAGGGTTTCTCTACTGTGACTGTGTTGTGTCCTGGTGTTTTTCTACTGTGACTGTGTTGTGTCCTGGTGTTTTTCTACTGTGACTGTGTTGTGTCTTGGTGTTTTTCTACTGTGACTGTGTTGTGCCTTGGTGTTTTTCTACTGTGACTGTGTTGTGAGGGTGTTTCTCTACTGTGACTGTGTTGGGTGGGTGTTTCTCTACTATGACTGTGTTGTGTCTGAGTGTTTCTCTACTGTGACTGTGCTGTGTCTGAGTGTTTCTCTACTGTGACTGTGTTGTGTCTTGGTGTTTCTCTACTGTGACTGTGTTGTGTTGGGTGTTTCTCTGCTGTGACTGTGTTGTATCTGGGCCTTTCTCTACTGTGACTGTGTTGTGTCCTGGTGTTTTTCTACTGTGACTGTGTTGGGTGGGTGTTTTTCTACTGTGACTGTGTTGTGTCTTGGTGTTTTTCTACTGTGACTGTGTTGTGTCCTGGTGTTTTTCTACTGTGACTGTGTTGTGTCCTGGTGTTTTTCTACTGTGACTGTGTTGTGTGTGAGTGTTTCTCTATTTTGTTTTATTTTTCCCCAGTGCCCTTAATAGCTGTAATAACCCCCTGTTCACCAATATGGCATGTTGTTGATTCCCAATTACAGCAGTGAAAATCAGTGGATTGAGGGACAATATAATCCCTCAATGGAGATTTATTTGCATCTTAATTCCGTAAAGGAGATGGATGGTGGCCCGTTGCCAATGGAGAAGAGGGAATGACCTAATAAGCCTACCAGCAATCTTGGTTGGGACTGGGAAAGCTACAATGAGTGGGTGGTGCTTTCCATTTCCAACAGGGTTGTGGAACCACAATGCAATGCTTCAAGACAATTCCCATTCTAATCATCATTATTCTCTGAACATCAATGGAATGTGGAGTGAGTGACTGTTTCTGCTTGACAGGACTGAGCTCTAAGTCTGTTGGAGGATCAGTGGGGGCTTTTCTCTCTACCCTAGTCCCCTACGACAGGCTCCTCAACTTTGTGTTGTGTATGTGAGCGCAGAGCGCTGCTTGTTCCGTTTGTCTGCTGCGGCCCCCTGGGGCCTTGCTATGATTGGAGTGTAGGCAGCTGTTGGTCACAGGAAGCCAAGTAATTTATCAGTGGGTAAGAGCCCAGCCAGTTCTGTCCTGGGCCCCTCCCCAGAGGCCAGTAGGGCTAAGGGATGAGGCTGAGGCGCCTTTATCTGCTCATGGCTGTGGCTACATCCCAAATGGCACCCTATTTACTGTATAGTGCACTACGCTTGATCAAGGCCCATAGGGATCTATTCAAAAGTAGTGCACTATGTAGTGAATAGGGTAACATTTGGGATTGAACCAGGGTGTCATTCGCCTGGAAGAGAGGATCCTCAGGCCTTCTGTGCTGGGAGGGAGTAGATAACCAATGTCATGGCGCTACGATGGGACCCTCTGCCAGAACAGCCATCTTCCCATCCGGGTGACTGGCTCCAAACAATCCTCCTGTCTGCCTTCTCCACAGTCCACAGTGTTGGGGTTCTGATTCACCCCTCTGCATATTTCATTGGGTTTTGAGTGCCACTTTAATTGTGTACTCTGAAAGCTGTTAGAAATCCTTAGCTTCATATGTAAAAAGGGAATTAATACATGACTTCAAGACTCAGCCAGTCTGTCCTTTCTGTCCTCTGGTCTGTAGGTAGTGATGAGAGGAGATGGTAGATGGACAGTTGTTTTGTCTGTCCTGTCCTCCAACCTCTAGTATGTAGGTAGTGATGAGAGGGGATGGTAGATGGTCTGTCCTAGTGTTACTGTAAGTGCGGGTTGATGGATGGATGTTACTGCTGTCCTGATTGAAAGGTGGTGGATTAAGGAGGTGTGACCTCGGTTGTTAGAGGTTCAGCTTCCCTTGCTGCTGGGATCCATAGCTCTATGGGGGCCCTCACTCACCACAGCAGCCATCACCACAGCCATCTCCTGGCACAGATCAATCTCCACAATCACCACCAACCCCACAGCAGGAGCCTCCGCCTGGGGCTTTTAGCTGGAATTATGGGGCGGCGGCGGTGGTGGTAGAGAGATAACTAGACACAGTCCTCAGCCGGAGAGAGAAGTAATGCACTGTGCACTTCAGGGCTTTCTCGTAGTTTTGAAATGTTGTTGGTATTGATGGTGCTGCTGCAAGGCCATCACTCCTCCAGGCAGAGGGCAAGGCTTTTACCATCACCATCAAAGCCCTGTCTGTGGCCATGGCGGATCAGGATGGGTCTCACTAAGTGAGATTGGTTGTGATAATAGCCTCATAGAGAGAGAGAGTGGGTTTTACCATTCTGGTGTTGGGAGGACCATTAAGTCCCAATGTGTTTGAACCACCTCTACTGTAGGAGTGCTGCACTGTCTTTAATTTAAGGTAGGGGAGGGGAGGGGTGTGTAGAACATTCATGGGCTGTGTCGTAGTGCATTATGTAGGGAATAGGGTACCATTTGGGATGCTGCCTGAATAACAGCACAGAACAACACCTCTATTATGTGTGTAGCTGGATCATTAGGGATTTGGGGGGGGCAGGCACAGGCTCAGAGTCTTAGTGTAACCACCTCCCAGAGGTTTAGCATCCCAATACAACAGCACAACAGTTCTTCCAAGGTGCTGCTTCTACACAAGTCATCTAATGATCACATGGAGGACCTGTGGTGACTAGGTAATTGAGCCCTGGACATTCTCTCACTCTACATCAGCATTCGCTCTTTACTAAGCTAAATGTTTAACGGCATGTCATTTCAGACAATATTTGCATCGAGATTTTCCAATTATATTTTATTCCTATTGTCTGTATTCACATTTAGATTATTCTTTCAAAGTGATTCTATTACCATATGAGAGCTGCTCTTTCTTGTAAAAAGTATCAGGAACAGTATATTGTCTCCTTCTGTTTGTGCTATAAAGCAATGCTCAGCACATGTCATGGCTGCAGAACCTATTTGGGGCATTAGACAGACACAAAGATCAAGGGCCTTGAAGAGTGCTGTGACCAATCAACCCACTGTCCTCTCTTGGATGGGTATGATGCTATCACAATCTGGCACTGCCTAAGAGAGACAACCAGGGGGAATTGCCCATGTCTGTCACCCAGATGGCCCACCCTGCTCCCTCCGTCCGGTGGCTAGGCTAGTCCAGGGTAGTCGGCCCTGGTCTCTACTAGCCTCAATGGAGGTCCATGCCATGCCAATGTGCCCCCTTTGCCACCCTTGCTCCTGGCACGGTGCAACACTAACTCCACTCATCTCATCTGACTGGTTTTGTAAATAAGTAACAACAACAAACAGCAACAAGAGAGGCAACACCTGGCAGACTATGTCTGCCATATGGGACCTGCTAGTTTTCAGGCATCCCATTATGATACACATGCGCCAGATGACGACACAGTGCCCTGCCCTAATTTGCAGGGCTATCAAAGAGCTGCTGTGGCTGTGTATTCAAATGAGCCCACTCCCCATGTTACAAGACCTCTCCTTTCAATTTCCATTGAGTCGTTGACGGCTGACACGGCCTCAGATGTGTAAAACACAATGGCTGACAATTAACCAAGCTAGTCTTAGCAAAAAGGGCTGAATGAAGGAAAAAAGGTGGTGGATGACTCAGCCTACATTCTGCTTTGAAGGCGTCCCTGGACAGTGGCTGGCACTGGGTTGGTTTAACATTAAAAGCCTGACCTCACAGAGAAAAGCAGTGGTTTGATCTCTACTGCATTAGTGCTAAGCCTTTATTCTCCTAAGTATGGGCAAACGGACTGACATACCACTTCCTGAAAAATGTATTGTGTGTCCCAAATGCCACCGTCTTCCCTATATCGAACCCTATGGGCCCTGGTCACAAGTAGTGCGCTATATAGGGAATAGCTTCACCTCCAAACCGTCACCTCCGATACATCATGGCTGAAGACTGGACAGCTAGATATGGGCTGACAGACAAGCCTTTCATAACTCAATACTGAGCCTTAATACATTCAATCACTAACTTATTGTGAACGTAAATGAATGGATTTCATTCTCTCTTTCTCCTGGAATGCCGAAGGCAGACCTGGCTCTCAAGAGAAGACAGGCTATGTGCACACTGCCCACAAAATTAGGTGGAAACTAAGCTGCACTTCCTAACCTCCTGCGAAATGTATGACCATACTAGAGACACATATTTCCCTCAGATTACACAGACCCACAAAGAATTCGAAAACAAATCCAATTTTGATAAACTCCCATATCTATTGGATGAAATACCACAGTGTGACATCACAGCAGCACAATTTGTGACCTGTTGCAACGAGAAAAGGGCAACCAGTGAAGAACAAACACCATTGTAAATGCAACCCATATTTGATTATTTATTTTCCCTTTTGTACTTTAACTATCTGCACATCGTTACAACACTGTACAGTGCCTTGCAAAAGTATTCATCCCCCTTGATGTTTTTCCTATTTTGTTGCATTACAACCTGTAATTTAAATAGATTTTTATTTGGATTTTATGTTATGGACTTACACAAAATAGTCCAAGTTGGTAAAAAAGAAAAAGTGGTTTGTGTATATGTATTCACCCCCTTTGCTATGAAGCCCCTAAATAAGAGCTGGTGCAAAGAATTACCTTCAGAAGTCACATTATTAGTTAACTAAAGTCCACCTGTGGGCAATCTAAGTGTCACATGATCTGTCACATGATCTCAGTATATATACACCTGTTCTGCATCATGAAGACCAAGGATCTCTCCAAACAGGTCAGGGACAAAGTTGTGGAGAAGTACAGATCAGGGTTGGGTTATAAAAGAATATGGCAACACAACAAACCTGCCAAAAGAGGGCACCCACCAAAACTCATGGACCAGGCAAGGAGGGCATTAATCAGAGAGGCAACAAAGAGACCAAAGATAACACTGAAGGAGTTTCAAACCTTCACAGTGGAGATTGGAGTATCTGTCAGATACTCCAATCTCCCACAGAGCTGGGCTTTACGGAAGAGTGGCCAGAAAAAGCCATTGCTTAAAGAAAAAAAGAAGCAAACACATTTGGTGTTCACCAAAAGGCACGTGGGAGACTCCCCAAGCATATGAAAGGTACTCTGGTCAGATGAGACTAAAATGTAGCTTTTAGGCCATCAAGGAAAACACTATGTCTAGCACAAACCCAACACCTCTCATCACCCCGAGAAAACCATCCCCACAGTGAAGTATGGTGGTGGCAGCATCATGCTGTGGGGATGATTTTCATCTGCAGGGACTGGGAAACTGGTCAGAATTCAAGGAATGATGGATGGTGCTAAATACAGGGAAATTCTTGAGGGAAACCTGTTTCAGTCTTCCAGAGATTTGAGAATGGGACGGAGGTTCACCTTCCAGCAGGACAATGACTCTAAGCATACTGCTAAAGCAACACTCGAGTGGTTTAAGGGAAAACATTAAAATATCTTGGAATGGACTAGTCAAAGCCAAGACCTCAATCCAATTGATAATCTGTGTTATGACCTAAATATTGCTGTACACCAGCGGAACCCATCCAACTTAAAGGAGCTGGAGCAGTTTGGCCTTGAAGAATGGGCAAAAATCCCAGTGGTTAGATTTGCCAAGCTTATAGAGACATACCCCAAGAGACTTGCAGCTGTAATTGCTGCAAAAGGTGGCTCTACAAAGTATTGGCTTTGGGGGGGTGAATAGTTATGCACACTCAAGTTCTGTTTTTGTCTTATTTCTTGTTTGTTTCACAATGAAAAAATATTTTACATCTTCAAAGTGGTAGGCATGTTGTGTAAATCAAATGATACAACCCCCCCCAAAATCCATTTTAATTCCAGGTTGTTAGGCAACAAAATAGTAAAAATGCCAATGGAGGTGAGTACTTTCACAAGCCACTGTATATAGACATAATATGACATTTGAAATGTCTTTATTCTTTTGGAACTGTGTAATGTGAAGTGTAATGTTTACTACAAATTTTGTATTGTTTATTTCACTTTTCTTTATTATCTATTTCACTTGCTTTGGCTATGTAAACAGATGTTTCCCATGCCAATGAAGCCCCTTAAATTGAATTGAATTGAGAGAGAGAGACCACAAAAATGACCACTTCAAGCTACAATAAAAAACACTACTTCCAGGCTTCTTTCTTTCACTCCTTTCCTTCCCTTTAATTTCATAATCACTGGGAGAGGGGAGAGGCTATAGGGCTAGGAACTGAGAGAGAAAAGAAAATGGCCTCCTGTGTGTTAGCAACAGCGTTTTTAATCCTAGCCCCAAGCCGCACTGTGCAGTCAAGCGACCTATTACATGGCAACAATTGAGAGGGCTGGAGCCCAGCACCTGGTCTCTCCCCATTTGTTGCCTTCAGTGGCAGCTGACTGTGCACTGTCCCCTGCCAGGTGGTTCCACTTCAATCACATTAGCTAGTCACTCTAGGGTTAATAAAGAGGTTGTCCCGGCCCAATCTGCCTGCCTGCCTGCTCACAGCCCCACAACACACCCAGCCTTCCCACCCACAGCAGACACACTAGGTCTTTTTTATGGGCTCTGTAGACAATACATTTTAAAACTCGTTAAAATGAAGATCCCTCCGTAGAGCTGGATAATTAAACTAGTGGGGTGGGGCTCCTTGGAATCCGAGGGGCTAATGTTTTTCGGGGGGCCCGGTCCTATCCGCTTAGCCAGTCCATTTGTACCGAGAGCAGAGGATCATAATAGACCTTTTCATAGACACACAAAACAGATGGAGGCCAATTGAAATGAGACAGCGGGGCACTGTACATATTTGCTTGGATGCGGACAATGTGGAGAGATGCACAAAAACAAGTGGGAATAGCAAGGACAGCCACTGTGGCATTTTAACGTTTTAGTAATTCAGCAGATGCTCTTATCCAGAGTGACTATGGTTAAGTGCCTTGCTCAAGGGCACATTGAAGAATCTGTCCCACAGTTGGCTCAGGGATTCAAACCAGTGACTTTTTGGTTACTGGCCCAGCCCTCTTAACCGCAAGGCTATCTCCTGGCAGTGTGCTGTTGATGTTTGTTTCACAGTTTGTTTCACACTGTTTCACAGTTCCACAGTCTTTTATTTGAGTAAATAGCTCCACTGACAATGAAAATACATAAATAATTCTGGACAAATCTGTCAGGATTCCAATCAATAGTCATTAGTGACCACAAATTCTATGACAAATAATGACATATGTCCTGCAAGCTAATGCATATTGTTTTCCTTTTACAAAACCGTTTAGTACATCCCTTTTTCAACCTGTTATGCTGCCTGTTGTCCTATGCATTTACATTGTGGTTGTTGGGGGTTTTGATGGTAGGTGTTGTGTGTTTATCCATTTTTATCAAATCATGAAATGTGGCTAGTGTACAATGCTTGGTTATGAAAAGCCCACTGACATTTACTCCTGAGGTGCTGACCTGTTGCACGCTCGACATCCACTGTGATTATTATTATTTGACCCTGCTGGTCATCTATGAACGTTTGAACATCTTTGCCATGTACTGTTATAATCTCCACCCAGCACAGCCAGAAGAGGACTGGCCACCCTTCAGAGCCTGGTTCCTCTCTAGGTTTCTTCATAGGATCCTGCCTTTCTATGTAGTTTTTCCTAGCCACCGTGCTTCTACATCTGTATTGTTTGTTGCTGTTTGGGGTTTTAGGCTTTTGATTGATTTGATTGGTTGATTGATTGGTTTGATCCATCAACACATGCATGCCATCTTCACTGAAATGACATAATAGGTAGGCTACATGTGATGATTTTCAAGCTTCATTCATATTTTCACACGGCCCCATTTTTCATTCCTTCCACAGGTGAAACAAAAGTAATTTATGCCTTCCTGCTTTAGAAGCATCATTAAGCTAAACACATCAATCACCAAAGGCTGGATTCCGGATCGTAGAGAACAGAGAAGGAAAGTCAAGAGTGGAGAGAGAAGAGAGAAGAGAAGGGAGGAGAGAGAAAAGGGAGGAGAGAAGAGCAAATCAAATCCAATTATATTTGTCACATGCGCCGAATACAACAGGTGTAGACCTTACAGTGGAATGCTTACTTACAAGCCCTTAACCAACAATAAAATAGACCAAAAAAATGTAAGAAATAAAGTAACAAATAATTAAATAGAAGCAGTAAAATAACAATAGCTAGGCTATATACAGCAGGCACCGGTACAGAGTCAATGTGCGGAGGCACCGGTGTTGAGGTAATTCAGGTAATACAGTTGAAGTCGAAGTTTACATACACCTAAGCCGAATACATTTAAAATCAGTTTTTCACAATTCCTGACATTTAATCCTAGTAAAAATTCCCTGTCTTAGGTCAGTTAAGATCACCACTTTATTTTAAGAATGTGAAATGTCAGAATAATAGTAAAGATAATTATTTATTTCAGCTTTTATTTCTTTCATCACATTCCCAGTGGGTCAGAAGTTTACATACACTCAATTAGTAGCTTTGCCTTTAAATTGTTTCACTTGGGTCAAACGTTTCAGGTAGCCTGAATAAGTTGGCTGAATTTTGTCCCATTCTGTCACGATCGCCGTCCTCCTCATCTGAGGAGGAGAAGTTTGAAGGATCGGAGGACCAATATGTAGCGTGGTATGTGTTCATCATGAATATTTATTAACACAGAGAACACTTAACGAAACTATACAAAAATAACAAACAACGAACGTGAAGCTAATGAATAATAGTGCTGACACAAAAACACTACACTTGAAATCACCCACAACCCACAATGACAAAACAGGCTACCTAAATACGGTTCCCAATCAGAGACAACAACCAACACCTGCCTCTGATTGAGAACCATATCAGGCCAAACACAGAAACAGACAAACTAGACATACAACATAGAATGCCCACTCAGATCACACCCTGACCAAACAAAAGATAGAAACATACAAAGCAAACTATGGTCAGGGCGTGACACATTCCTCCTGACAGAGCTGGTGTACCTGAGTCAGGTTTGTAGGCCTCCTTGCTCGCACACACTTTCTCAGTTCTGCCCACAAATGTTCTATAGGTTCGAGGTCAGGGCTTTGTGATGGCGACTCCAATACCTTGACTTTGTTGTCCTTATGCCATTTTTCCACAACTTTAGAAGTATGCTTGGGGTCATTGTCCATTTGGAAGACCCATTTGCGACCAAGCTGATGTCTGAGATGTGGCTTCAATATATCCACATACTTTTCCTACCTCATGTTGCCATCTATTTTGTGAAGCGCACCAGTCGGTCCTGCAGCAAAGCACCCTCACAACATGATGCTGCCACCCCCATGCTTCACGGTCGGGATGGTGTTCTTCGGCTTGCAAGCATCCCCCTTTGTCCTCTAAACATAACGATGGTCATTATGGCCAGCCAGTTCTATTTTTGTTTCATCTGACCAGAGGACATTTCTCCAAAAAGTAGGATTTTGTTCCCATGTGCTGTTGCAAACCGTAGTCTGTCTTTTTATGGCGGTTTTGGAGCAGTGGCTTCTTCCTTGCTGAGTGGCCTTTCAGGTTATGTCGATATAGGACTTGTTTTACTGTGGATATAGATACTTTTGTACCTGTTTCCTCCAGCATCTTCACAAGGTCCTTTGCTGTTGTTCAGGGATTGATTAGCACTTTTCGCACCAAAGTACATTCATCTCTCGGAGACAGAACACGTCTCCTACCTGAGCGGTATAACGTCTGCGTGGTCCCATGGTGTTTATACTTGCGTACTATTGTTTATACAGATGAACGTGGTACCTTCAGGCATTTGGAAATTGCTCCCAAGGATGAACCAGACTTGTGGAGGTCTACAATTTGTTTTCTGAGGTCTTGGCTGATTTCTTTTGATTTTCCCATAATGTCAAGCAAAGAGGCCCTGGGTTTGAAGGCAGGCCTTGAAATACATCCACAGGTACAATTGACTCAAATTATGTCAATTAGCCTATCAGAAGCTTCTAAAGCCATGACATAATTTTTGCAGGCACAGTCAACTTAGTGTATGTAAACTTCTGACCCACTGGAATTGTGATACAGTGAATTATAAGTGAAATAATCTGTCTGTAAACAATTTTGCCTGGTCTGTGAGTTTTGGTGGGCGGCCCTCTCTTGGTAGGTTTGTTGTAGTGCCATTTCTTTATAACCCAACCCTGATATGTACTTTTACACAACTTTGTCCCTGACCTGTTTGGAGAGCTCCTTGGTCTTCATAGTGCCGCTTGCTTGGTGGTACCCCTTGCTTAGTGGTGTTGCAGACTCTGGGGCCTTACAGAACAGGTGTATATATACTGAGATCATGTGACAGATCATGTGACACTTAGATTGCCCACAGGTGGACTTTATTTAACTAATTATGTGACTTCTGAAGGTAATTGCCTGCACCTGCCCGCCTGTCCAACATCACTACTCTGGACGGCTCTGACTTAGAATATGTGGACAACTACAAATACCTAGGTGTCTGGTTAGACTGTAAACTCTCCTTCCAGACTCACATCAAGCATCTCCAATCCAAAGTTAAATCTAGAATCGGCTTCCTATTCCACAACAAAGCATCCTTCACTCATGCTGCCAAACATACCCTTGTAAAACTGACCATCCTACCAATCCTCGACTTCTGTGATGTCATTTACAAAATAGCCTCCAAAACCCTACTCAATAAATTGGATGCAGTCTATCACAGTGCCATCCGTTTTGTCACCAAAGCCCCATATACTACCCACAACTGCGACCTGTACGCTCTCGTTGGCTGGCCCTCGCTTCACACTCATCGCCAAACCCACTGGCTCCAGGTCATCTACAAGACCCTGCTAGGTAAAGTACCCCTTTATCTCAGCTCGCTGGTCACCATAGCAACGCCCACCCGTAGCACGCGCTCCAGCAGGTATATCTCTCTGGTCACCCCCAAAACCAATTCTTCCTTTGGCCGCCTCTCCTTCCAGTTCTCTGCTGCCAATGACTGGAATGAACTACAAAAATCTCTGAAACTGGAAACACTTATCTCCCTCACTAGCTTTAAGCACCAGCTGTCAGAGCAGCTCATAGATTACTGCACCTGTACATAGCCCATCTATAATTTAGCCCAAACAACTACCTCTTTACCTACTGTATTTATTTATGTTGCTCCTTTGCACCCCATTATTTCTATCTCTACTTTGCACCTTCTTCCACTGCAAACCAACCATTCCAGTGTTTTTTTACTTGCTATATTGTATTTACTTCGCCACCATGGCCTTTTTTATATTTTTATTTATTAATATATTTTATTTGCCTTCACCTCCCTTATCTCACCTCACTTGCTCACATTGTATATAGACTTATTTTTCACTGTATTATTGACTGTATGTTTGTTCTACTCCATGTGTAACTATGTGTTGTTGTATGTGTCGAACTGCTTTGCTTTATCTTGGCCAGGTCGCAATTGTAAATGAGAACGTGTTCTCAATTTGCCTACCTGGTTAAATAAAGGTGAAATAAAAAAATAAATAAAAGAAATAATTGGTTACACCAGATCTTATTTAGGGGCTTCATAGCAAAGGGGGTGAATACATATACATGCACCCTTTTTCCGTTGTTTATTTTTTAGAATTCTTTGAAACAAGTAATTTATTTCATTTCACTTCACCAATTTGGACATTTTTTGTGTATGTCCATTACATGAAATCCAAATAAAAATACATGTAAATTACAGGTTGTAATGCAACAAAGTAGGAAAACACAAAGGGGATTAATACTTTGCAAGGCACTGTACGAACAGATATAGCCAGTGACTGATGTGGTGTACTCCTCAATGCCATTGGAAGAATCCCGGAACATATTCCGGTTTGTGATAGCAAAACAGTCCTGTATCTGACCACTTCATCTGACCACTTTTTTATAGACCGAGTCACTGGTGCTTCCTGCTTGAAATTTTGCATGTAAGAAGGAATCCGGAGGATAGAAATATGGTCAGATTTGCCAAATGGAGGGCGAGGGAGAGCTTTGTACGCGTCTCTGTGTGTGGAGTAAAGGTGGTCTAGAATTATTTTCCCTCTGGTTGCACATTTTACATTCTGATAGAAATTAAGTAAAACTGATTTAAGTTTCCCTGCATTAAAGTCCCCGGCCACTAGGAGCGCCGCCTCTGGGCTTTTTCCTGTTTGCTTATGGCGGTATACAACTCATTGAGTGCGTTTTATGTGCCAGCATTGGTCTGTGGTGGTATGTAAACTCTCTTGGTAGATAGTGTGGTCTACAGCTTATCATGAGATACTCTACCTCAGGCGAGCAAAACCTTGAGACTTCCGTAGATATCGTGCACCAGCTGTTGTTCACATATATGCATAGGCCCCAGCCCCGTGTCTTACCAGAGTCTGCTGTTCTGTCCTGCCGATGGAGTGTATAACCCGCCAGCTGTATGTTCTTAATCTCGTCTTTCATCCACGAGACGGGGAAACATAAGATATCACAGTTTTTAATGTCCTGTTAGTAGGATATACATGCTTCAGTTTGTCCCATTTATTTTCCAGCGATTGAACATTAGCTAGCAGGATGGAAGGCAAGGGCAGATTAGCCACTCGTTGCCTGATCCTCACAAGGCATCCTGATCTTTTTCAGAGAAATCTCAGTTTCCTTCTCCAGCTAATGACGGGGATCTGAGTCTGGTCGGGTGTCTGTAGTATATCCCTCTCATCCGACTCATTGAAGAAAAACTCTTCGTGAAGGGGAGTAATCGCAGTTCTGATGTCCAAAAGCTATTTTCGGTCATAAGAGACGGTAGTAGCAACATTATGTACAAAACAAGTTACGAAAAACGCAAAAAAACAAACAAAATAGCATTGGTGGTTAAGAGTCGATAAGACGCCGAGAGGATTGAGGAGAGAGGAGAAAGAAGAGATAAGAGAGAGGAGAGAGGAGGAAAGAGGAGTCGAGAGGCGAGAGGTGAGAAAGAGGAGAGGCAACTGTAGAGGAGAGGAGAGGGAGCTGTAGAGGAGGGAAAAGGAGGAGAGGGAACTGTAGAAGAGGGAAAAGGAGATGAGAGGGAACTGTAGAGGAGGGGAAAGGAGAGAAGATGAGAGGAGAGGGAACTGTAGAGGAGGGAAAAGGAGAGAAGAGGGAACTGTAGAGGAGGGAAAAGGAGAGGAGAGGAGAGGGAACTGTAGAGGAGGGAAAAGGAGAGGAGAGGAGAGGGAACTGTAGAGGAGGGAAAAGGAGAGGAGAGGAGAGGGAACTGTAGAGGAGGGAAAAGGAGAGAAGAGGGAACTGTAGAGGAGGGAAAAGGAGAGGAGAAGAGAGGGAACTGTAGAGGAGGGAAAAGGAGAGGAGAGGAGAGGGAACTGTAGAGGAGGGAAAAGGAGGAAAGGGGAACGCAGGATGCTCACATTTCATCTTCTTTATTCACTGATGTGAGGTGGTAGAGACTCCATGTAAAACCAACATGCTAATTCAGATTCAGATCAACAGCCTCTGAACAGTGTAAAGTAGCATAATGCACTAACTCATCAATTATTAATTATTCCTTCCTGCTGCAAAATAAACAGAGCAGATGGACGACATCATCAGGAGAGACATTTTAACATTGAGAATTGTTGTTGTAACTGATGGAGGGGAAATATGGCCTGCGTCCCAAATGGTACCCTATTCCCTATGTGGTGCACAACTTTTGACCACGGCTCTGTTACCATAGGTTAGCCTGTGAGATGTAATGCAGTCACTGAGGATAAAGACTATACACTTGTAGAGATTTGACATTTTGCTGACGTTCTCTATGGGCTGGAGTAATACTGAACCCATACTGCAACACTCAATGGAAGACATGGATTTATTGATGGAGAGCCTAATGATATTTTCCTGGTTGCACGCTCCATAAACTGTGACATTATTCCACAAATAATCACTGTTGTACTTTTCATCATAGATGATTGATTGGTTGCTCCCTATAGAGGTTACACGATTGTGTCAATGAGCTCAATAATGTTGGCCATTATTACTTTGGGGAAAATAGGATGTTTTCACAGAGGCAACACACATCTTAAACAACTAGGAATCATAAAGCAATGCATTTTCAAGTTGCCTTCATTACAGCACTGTTGGTTCCCTTGCTCTCTGCTTTAATCTTTAAGACAAATATTTAAGTGCCTTTGAACGAGGTATGGCAGTAGGTGCCAGGCCCCGTTTGAGTGTATCAAGAACTGCAATGCTGCTGGGTTTTTCACACTCAACAACTTCCTGTGTGTATCAAGAATGGCCCACCACCCAAAGGATATCCAGATAACTTGACACAACTGTGGGAAGCATTGGAGTCGACATGGGCCAGCATCCCTGTGGAACGCTTTGGACACCTTGTAGAGTCCATGCCCCGACTAATTGAGGCTGTTCTGAGGTCAGAAGTGGGTGCAACTAAATATTAATATGGTGTTCTTAATGTTTTGTACACTCAGAGTATATGCGTATAGATAGATGCCTTTGTTTAGGACACTGGATTAGTGATGCTCTGAGTGACTCAACGTTATGGAGGGCCGTTATGGAACTCAGTTTGCATGAGGCAGTTTGCATGAGGAGGTTCCAATTCCAAACCAATGCCATCCCAGGGCTAGAAGACTGGAGCCCCCACTGCCGACAGGCGTGGACAGACACACACAGACACACACACACACACACACACACACACACACACACACACACACACACACACACACACACACACACACACACACACACACACACACACACACACACACACACACACACACACACACACACACACACACACACACACACACACAGACACACACTAAGAAGGCCCAGGCTATGGGGTTTTGAATTTACAGTGTCTCTCCAATGCAGGCCAGACTCAGGAGCAGCTGGTCAGTTAGCAGGCCACATCAGCGTCAGGCCGCTTGACTGGTAATGGGATTAGTCTAAGCCATGCAGTGGAGAAAGCAGAATCAGGGGGACAGACAGTGAGTGGACAGAGAGGACAAACCCCTCATCTACCCATCCCTTTCCTCTTGTTCCATCCCCCTTTGGAAACTCATCCCATAACAATACCACCCTGAATCGTCATAGAGGCTGCGGGTATGTCAATCATCACCAAGCCTTTAGTGGGGGTTCTGGGGTTCAGTCATGTAGTGGTGTTAGCATTAGAAGGTGAGCCAAAAGGAATTGGTCATGCAAGATCAGCCTAATGGCATTTTCACTCATCTCAGATTTTCTGGCGGAGAGCTGAGAAAAGCTGCCATTTGAACTTCTATTCTGCTTGTATTGTGATTTTAGAGCTTTTTATCTATATGTAACCATTAATATCTTTCTGGTGACTCCCTTGATTATTAACGAAGTCCCTATTTGACCATACCATGGGCTATTTAGACAAACAGATTATTCTTGAGGTCTTAAAGTGCAAGGGTTGTGTTTATAGGGTGAAAGGTTAGAGTCATCCCAAACAAAAAGGTCAACAGACAGACCAGCACCTAACCAAACCATTCCCCCCGACTGCCTTCTGTTCTCCCTCTGATTCCTACAGCTCCTTCTACAGGTCAATCTGTTGCTTTCATAGTCAGGAAAGGGGTTCTTGTGCAATTCAATGAAGTTTCAACAGACAGATTAGACTATTAAGTGCTTCCTCTGTGGCCCAAATGGCAGCCTATTCCCTTTTTAGTGCAATAAAAGTTCTGCATTATATAGGGAGTAGGGTGCCATTTGAGACACAAGCTCAGTTCTACAGCCGGGAGGTGCTTGCTCGTCAGACCCTCCCTCTTCCTGCTTGCACAGCATGTGGTGTCTCACTGCCGGCCCCACCAGGGAGCTAGCCAGCTAACAAGACGCCTGGGCCTTGGCGTGTACAGACAAGGTCAGAACTGAACAGACCAATCAAGGCTGGGTGTGCGTACTAAATGGCACCCTATCCCTTTATAGTGCACTACTTTTGACCAGGGTCCATAGGGGTCTGGTTAAAAGTAGTGCACTATTTAGGGAATATGGTGCCATTTGGGTTGCATTCTGGATTTTCTGTGGCTATGGGACTATTTCTCACATCATTTTCATCCTTTTGTCAATGCATTGCAATTATTTGGGGATATGATTACCAAAAATGAATTGTGTGGTGTATACACACTACAGAGGAATTACACTGATGATGCAACTAGTGCTGAAACTGATTTTCAGCAGTGATCAAGCCTTATCTCAGTTACAGCACCATCTTAACTCCCACATCCCAAAATGTAATCAGCTCACTTACGTATTTAGGTAATGGTGATGAAATTGGATTATGCTTTTCTCTCCTGGCCTGACTGTCTCCAGTAGTCTCCATGGTGACAGGCTGACGCAGGCTGACGCCTCGCTACCCAAGTTCCTTTTGGCACCTCGTTAGTAGCCGGGAGCTGATGAGGTTAATTGGATGCTTTCAGCCTTCTTAATGACATTCAGTGGTTTCTCTCAGGAAGGGCTTGTGTGCTCAATGGCCGACTGTGTCTGCGCCCCAAAGGGCACCCTATTCTCTACATAGCGCACTACCATGGGCACTGGTCAAAAGTAGTGCACTATATAGGGTATAGGGTGCAATTTGGGGCACAGCCTGTGTCGGTGTGCCTCTAGCTAGCTAGATGCCGTCTCTGGCCCCTGTCTGCGATTGGCTGGACTTTTACAAGCCAATTATCCCTCTCGGTGAGGGTCGGCGTAGTTGTGGGCCTCTTGAGCACGTCGTGGGGAAGGTCAATGCGATTGACGGGGGTTAATTAACCAACCGTAGCTCAAAAGGCGGTCGAGTGTGAGCAGCCTCTGTCCTCAACCCCAGCCCCACTGCCATCAGGGGAATTTCACATTTCTGCCATTCAAAGGAAAAGACTGCTTCTTACAGAAATAAATGGTTTCCTTGGATCATGTTTGGCATTTTTGGTCAATCTTGGGTTTTTACCTGGTAGAAGTAATCAACTAGACATTGAATTGCATGTTGACTGAGGACAACCTTGAGGTGTAATAAGGTAATGAGGGAATTTCCAGACATTATCTTGAAATAATATTATTTTTTTTTACCAAGGATGAACCTCGAGTCACCTTGTGTGAACTGTGTTAGAACCGAGAATGAATCCCAGTAATTCTAACATCACCTGAATTGAAGGATTCTTTCTGTCTGTCTGTCTGTCTGTCTGTCTGTCTGTCTGTCTGTCTGTCTGTCTGTCTGTCTGTCTGTCTGTCCTGATGCAGTCCACCCTCAGTGAATCCATTAGGCAATGAAAAGCTGTCGTCCCACTGTGGGGTTGAAGGGGGTTGAGCCATCAGCGTCTCTTTAAAAAGCATCAGCTGCCACCACCCCGGCCCTTTGACAACCTGTCAGTTTATGGAGATTCCAAACGACCCCCTCCCATGACCTTTATTGATTGTGGTCTGCACCAAACAGCCCCCTGCAGTCACCAAAGAGCCCTGCCCCTCCGGCTACAACACTGGGGTGCCGTAATGTTTCAATTACTGACCTCTCATTGTCTAGCCGTGACAGGGGAGGTCCATCTCTAATTGCTGAGTGGAACCTTTTGTGGTCCACCCGGCATCCGGCCGAAGTAGGATTTGACATACAGCTAGAACATGGTGTCTTAGGACCTGAAGGCCAGAGGAGAGGAACCAGTATTGATACATACGGAGGGATTTTATGTTATTTTTAAAATATATTTCATCGTACGTGACTTGAAAGACTGTCTGTCTGGGATCAATATTCGCCAAAGGGAGCGTAATTAAAGTCTGATGGAGTCCTTCATACTCCAGGTAATGGACAGGAAGCCTGCTTGTCAGAGATAAGATCCAATTTATGTTGAGCTGAATCTTCCCTTTACATGATGAAGACTTACTTATAGCCTACAATATCAAATTACAAATAATGAGCAACACAGTTCATTTTTAGAAAACCATTTCATTTCATCAGCAAATATTTAGCAGAATGAAACCTGCTGTTGTGATATGGCCCTGGTTGCCATGGCAGCTAAACCTTTGATGCTCCTCTGGTGTCCTAACTCATCCTGTGAAATCCAGAGTGGCCAGATTATGAGTCCACTTAGGACTGGACCCAACCCTGCACATAAGCATCAACATAAAAAGCCTCTGTTGTTCATTATTGCCAATTTGTGCTTTTTAAATCTCTCCTGTATTTCATATCATGATATATCATCTGGATCAGTTATGTTAACAAAAAGGTTTGTTTGTATCTTATTTACAGTACACAAAGCCCATTACTTCTAATGCAAAGTGTAGACTGTGCAAGGACCCGGTTTGTCTCTCGGATGGTAGTATGTGCCATGCACCGGAGGGATTCTCTTGAACAGCAGGAGGGTCGTTCTGGAGGTGGACTGTGAAAGGCTTGTTCTCTAGTGGACCAGCTTCATCTGATAGACCACAGGGCCCCCTCTGTGGCCCCCTCTGTGGCGGTCCAGGCTCAGGTGCTCCTCGGCTCAGAGTTGCAGCAACCTCTTTCAGCGATTTGTCATGCCTTGGACCAGGCCTGCTGCGCCGGCACGTGTCAGGCTTTAGCCCGGCTGCGCCTGTTTGCCAGACGGCCACTCAGGCCTGACAGCCTGCTGCTGTCACCCAGGGGCTGAGAAGGAATGAGGAGTCACACGCAGGGACCCTGGCAACCGCCCAGCCCGGCAGCCCCACCACCACCTCTACCTCAACCCAGCCCCAGCCCAAGACAAGAACACATAGAGCCCCGAAGGGCATGGAGGGTTTAACTGTGGGGATTAACAGCCAGCTCTGTCAGAAAGGTCACGGTTACATTCACAGGTCACTCTGCTGAGGTGATTAACACAGCCATCTGAATAGAACACTGAGGTGATTACCACCGCCATCTGAATAGAACACTGAGGTGATTAACACAGCCATCTGAATAGTACACTGAGGTGATTAACACAGCCATCTGAATAGAACACTGAGGTGATTAGCACAGCCATCTGAATAGTACACTGAGGTGATTAACACAGCCATCTGAATAGAACACTGAGGTGATTAGCACAGCCATCTGAAAAGAACACTAAGGTGGATCGGGTCAGAGCATCAGAGTCTTTCAAATACTGTCTCTTATCATATCAGTTGGATTAGAGCTTTTCTTTTGGAGGAGGAAATATACAGTGCTTTTAGAGAGTATTCATACCCCTTCACTTATTACACATTTTGTTGTGTTACTGCCTGAATTCATAATTGATTACATTGATTTTTTCCCTCACCCATCTACACACAATACCAGATAATGACAAAGTGAAAACATGGTTTTAGAAATTGCTGCAAATGAATTGAAAATGAAATATAGAAATATCTCATTTAAATAAGTATTCCCACTCCTGAGTCAATACATATTAGAATCACCTTGGGAAGCGATTACAGCGGTGAGTCTTTCTGGGTAAGTCTCTAAGAGCTTTGCACATCTGGATTGTACAATATTTGCACATTCATATATTTTTTTTAATTCTTCAAGCTCTGTCAAATTGGTTGTTGATCATTACTAGACAGCCATTTTCAAGTCTTGCCATATATTTCAAATCAAATCAAAGTTCATTTGTCACGTGCGCCAAATACAACAGCTGTAGACCTTACAATGAAATGCTTACTTACAAGCTCTAACCAATAGTCCAAAAAAGGTATTAGGTGAACAATAGGTAATAAATAAATAAAACAACAGTAAAAAGACAGTAAAAAACAGTAGCGAGGCTATATACAGTAGCGAGTCTACATACAGACACCGGTTAGTCAGGCTGATAGAGGTGGTATGTACATGTAGATATGGTTAAAGTGACTATGCATATTTTCAAGACGATTTAAGTCAAAACTGTAACTAGGCCACTAAGGAACATTCAATGTCTTCTTGGTAAGCAACTCCAGTGTGTATTTGGCCTTGTGTTTTAGGTTATTGTCCTGCTGAAAGGTGAATTTGTCTCCCAGTGTCTATTAGAAAGCAGACTGAAACAGATTGAGGGACCATACAGATAATTGTGTATGGGGTACAGAGACTAGGTATTAAAAAATCATGTTAAACACAATTATTGCACACGGAGTGAGTCCCTGCAGCTTATTATGTGACAGTTAATCTAGGCTTGAAATAGGGGTTGAATGCTTAATGACTCAAGACATTTCAGCTTTTCATTTTTCATTAATTTGTAAACATTTCTAAGAACATAATTCCACTTTGACATTATGGGGTACTGTGGGTAGGCTAGTGTCACAACATCTCAATTGAATCCATTTTAAATGTAAGCTGCAACACAACAACATGTGGAACAAGTCTAGGGGTGTGAATACTTTCTGAAGGCACTCTAAGGATTTTAGGTCTGACTGTGTTCTTCATCTATTTAGTCCAATCAAAACAATAAATGTATTGCATATTTTTTTCAAGATAGCACATTCGAAACACAAACAACCTAAACAATATAAAAATAGTTAAATTAACTAATGCATTTATTTACAGTTTATAGAGAGTAGTAATTTGACTCTTGGCTGAACTGGGTATGGTGTCAGCCTGCGGCATGAGGTGGCATGACGCCAAGCTGGTCTCCTTGTGGTGTACATGCTCGTCCACCTGTCCGTCTGGCTCTGTGCATAACATCATCGTACCCTCCATCAGCTGCCCCCCAAATGGCACCCTATTCGTTATGTAGTGCACGACTTTTGATCAGGGCTTGGTCAAAACTAGGGCACTAAATAGGGAATAGGGTAACATTTGGTACGCATCCATGGTCTTTGTTCTGCTCTGGTCTAGTCCATTCCATACTGATGTCAGCACCCTTATATAAAAAACACATGTCAAATTTGCAGTTAAACATATACAAATCGCATTTTCACATGTTAAATAGCTGTTTTCGCATGTTGAGCTTAAACCATATTTTCACATGCATTAAATGTATAGTTAACATGTTAACACCACCTTGTGAAAAGAATAACATGTTTTCATCTCACCTTCGCCTTACAGTTGCACAAGTGAAATTTGAAGTTTCACATGTTAAAAACTTTCACATGTGAAAATTGGATATGCAGTTTCACATGTCAACTAAGTTCTCATGTGAAAATCTTACGTTCACATGTGGAATTGCAAGTTCATGTGAAAATCAATCACTTGAAAATCAATCACGTGAAAATCTCATTTGCAGTTTCACATGTAAGAAAACTCCACTTATGAAAATATAACTTTCACGTATGGAATTGCATTTTCACATGTAAAAAACAATCACTTGTAAAAATTACATTTGCAGTCTCACATGTAAGAAAACTCCACATGTGAAAATCTCACTTTCAAATAGTGTTATTCTCCTTACATGTGAAAATGTGGTGTTAACGTGTTACATATGGAATTTCAAATTCTGTGATGCCATTCTGTAAAAAGGTAACTTAGCCTACATGAGTATAATAAGTCAACTGTGTTAAAAATAATATATTTTTATTTCGGAACCATCCATACGGAAGTTTACTGCTGCCTCTCAGTGTCTCATTATTTGTCCTGTTTAACATGTTAAAATGAACGGAGTAAATCAGCTAACTCAAGTTCAGTTTTTGTAATTTTAGTGCAATTTTTTAAAACACTGTCTGAAAGTACATTTTGTTTTGTTCAAAACACTCTAAATACATAATCCATACAGGTAAAAACAACAATGCAATGTCAAAATAAGTTGACATTGAGATGAAAGAAAGTGTGTTAGATCTTGCTAATTGTTACTTTGGTCAAAATCAAGACGTCAATATTCTTGTAATGCTTTTTGTATTAATAATCTTAGATTACAGTTCAATTTGAGCGAATTCTGAATTTGTGATTAATTGTGATAAATCACAGCAAATCCTTTGATAAACTCACTAACATTTTGGAATCGTTTGACAGTCCTAGTTAATGTACATTAAAATGTGAAAATGCACATGTGAAAGTGTAGTCGACATGAGTCGGCCATGGTTGCTCTTGGTCACGTGATGAGGGAGCCCTGCCTGGGACTTCAAAGTTAGCGTTGGTCCTCTTGGTCTAATGGTCAAGAAATTGGCTTCTCCCATTATAGAAATGTTGGGAATCCAAGTGTCTGAGTCGTGTGAGAAATCTATGTGAAACTCACGTGTCTATTTTTCACATAATTTGTTCACATGCAAAAAAATCATGTGAAATGTCACACTTGTCCAATACCCACGTGTCTGACTCGTGAAAAAATAAATAATGTATTATAGTTATTTTTCATGTGAAATTTTCACGTGTCAGACACGTGGTTATTGGACAAGAGTGACATTTCACATGATTTTTTCACATGTGAACAAATATATATATACATGATAAAAGTTTAAAATGTGATTCTTTCATGTGATTCTTTGTAAGGGCATCCTGACATTGGACATTGTCCGTCCCCATGTACGCTCACATCACATGACTAAAAAACTGACATCAAAGCCATGAACGCTATTAGATTTGTTATTGACTTATTGAATTTGCACAGATTCAATCAACCAATAATAACATCAGTATTGGTACTGTTGGGTGCTTTGTCATATGATTTGAAATGTTTGTGTCGGTAAGTGTTTGTGTGCATGTGCCTTGTCTGTGTGTGTGTGTGTGTACGTATATGTGGGTACTGTATAACTGTGTTCTGTATGTGTGTGTGTGTATGATGTGTACTGTTTGTATATGAGTGTGTGCGTGTGTGTGCCTGAGAGCGGGTTTGTGCTTGAGTGTGTATTAATGTGTATGTGCGTGTCAGTGGATCGTCTTGACAGGCTCACAGAGCAGAGGGCCGGCCAGACCAGCAGACCGGCTAGAACCGAGGGGAGCCAGGGACATCTGCATGATTATGCCGCTGCTTCCTGGAGAGGCATTGAGAAACCCTGTTCTAACCTCTATCAGCCTTTCATGAACTGGAATACTAAACAGCACAGGGACAGAGAACGAGGGTTTACCAAAAACCTCTAGTATTCAATTGTATTTTGCAAAGTTGTGTGTGTGTATGTGTGCGTGTGCGCGTGTGTGCATAGTTGCGGGAAGTAGGGGTGCTGAGGGTGCAGCATCCCATGATAAATCGAAATCAAATAAAACTTTATTTAAAAATAAATACATTTGTGGACTAGGCCTTTATTAGTCCTGTATGAGGAGAGATTATTTCAATTTTTCTTTGCAGATATATTTGTCCGCTAATACAGGACTAGTAAAGGCCTAGTGAACTACTTTTGTGAGATTTTTCCCTTATTTTTTCGGACTTGATGGCTACTACCCAGCCACCTATTAGTCCAAGAATAAACATTTATCTGCATTGATCCAAAATGGAGGATTGGTCTCCCTCATCTCTCTATAAAGCAGGAACATGTCTTCAACATAATTAGGTTCTAATGTGAGAGGCCTCTTTTGCCTCTCTTGGAAATTAATTCTGAACAGCTTGTTATTATCTTGGCCTCTGGATGTGTGAATACAAGCATTAGGGCCGGGGTATTGTGAGGGGCAGCATTAGAGGCATGTGTGGGGGAGGTCCAGGGACTTTTGTGTGGGCTGTGGTTGGAATCAGCTGTAACCTACACAAAAGCCTTCTGGTTGGAAGAACACAACAGAGAAATGTGTTGCAGTGTTTTCAGGAATCACCAAATAGACATGAGCCAGCTTAAGACCACGGCTCTCTCTAACAGGCAAGCTGTTAACACGTAGCCTACAGACTCACATACAGTATGTACATGTACACGCTTGACAATGGAGGGTTCATATCTGTAGTGAATGGAGGTTGAAGGAGGATGTCCCAGTTTCTACATTTATGCAAATATTAAAAAACAAAAGTATGTACAAATGTTCCTAAAATCCTACAGAAATGTGTTGATTAGACAGTAGACACATTAAAATTGCATAATTGAGGAGTGATGTCACTGAAATGTCCTGGAGGCATTTCTTGTCATTAGGTTCTTGACACGTAATTGTCTCCTCTTTGGTCTGTTGGTTGAAATAATTAGCCTTTGACTTTCAGTGTCAGGTCAACCGAGTGATTAGAGCTTAGAGTGTTGAGCGTGCTAATCACAGAGAGATATGGATATCAGAGGCACCTGTATCCTGTTCGCTGCATAGGATCAGTAGCCATCTGCAAGACAAGACCCCAACACCCTAGAGATGTGTCAGGGATCTTTAGCTAGGCTGAAGAAGGGGAGAAGGGAGATGGGCGTAGATATGGTCCTTGAAGTGGACTGAAATAGGTGTTGGTACTCATTTTGTGTGCTGGTACTGTTTATATATAGGTGCTGGAATGCCACAATATTCTTAAACCAATATTCTACGAGGTGCTGGTGCTCAGCAGGGTCAGAACATGCTGCAGGCTGTTAGTGACACACTAAACATCAGCTTCAAAACAAACTACACTGTTGTACTCATAACAATGTTTCACTGCGTGGTGGTTTCTTCCTCTGCTTTATTCCAGCGTCCATCCTTGTTGACTCTTCGTGGTTGTCTGGCCCTGGCACCAACACCTGCCATACTGGAAAATTCCTGGAGGCTTGTTTGACTTGCCATGTGCAGCCCAGGGGGAGAGAGCCCAGGGGGAGAGAGCCCAGGGGGAGTGAGCCCAGGGGGAGTGAGCCCAGGGGGAGAGAGCCCACGGGGAGTGAGCCCAGGGGGAGTGAGCCCAGGGGGAGTGAGCCCAGGGGGAGTGAGCCCAGGGGGAGAGAGCCCAGGGGGAGTGAGCCCAGGGGGAGTGAGCCCAGGGGGAGTGAGCCCAGGGGGAGTGAGCCCAGGGGGAGTGAGCCCAGGGGGAGTGAGCCCAGGGGGAGAGAGCCGAGGGGGAGAGAGCCCAGGGGGAGAGAGCCCAGGGGGAGAGAGCCCAGGGGGAGAGAGCCCAGGGGGAGTGAGTCCAGGGGGAGTGAGCCCAGGGGAGTGAGCCCAGGGGGAGAGAGCCCAGGGAAGAGAGCCCAGGGAAGAGAGCCCAGGGAAGAGAGCCCAGGGAAGAGAGCCCAGGGGGAGTGAGTCCAGGGGGAGTGAGCCCAGGGGGAGAGAGCCCAGGGGGAGAGAGCCCAGGGGGAGAGAGCCCAGGGGGAGAGAGCCCAGGGAAGAGAGCCCAGGGAAGAGAGCACAGGGGGAGTGAGTCCAGGGGGAGTGAGCCCAGGGGGAGAGAGCCCAGGGGGAGAGAGCCCAGGGGGAGAGAGCCCAGGGGGAGAGAGCCCAGGGAAGAGAGCCCAGGGAAGAGAGCACAGGGGGAGTGAGCCCAGGGGGAGTGAGCCCAGGGGGAGTGAGCCCAGGGGGAGTGAGCCCAGGGGGAGTGAGCCCAGGGGGAGAGAGCCGAGGGGGAGAGAGCCCAGGGGGAGAGAGCCCAGGGGGAGAGAGCCCAGGTGGAGTGAGCCCAGGGGGAGTGAGCCCAAGGGGAGAGAGCCCAGGGGGAGTGAGCCCAGGGGGAGAGAGCCCAGGGGGAGAGAGCCCAGGGGGAGAGAGCCCAGGGGGAGAGAGCCCAGGGGGAGTGAGCCCAGGGGGAGTGAGCCCAGGGGGAGAGAGCCCAGGGGGAGTGAGCCCAGGGGGAGTGAGCCCAGGGGGAGAGAGCCCAGGGGGAGAGAACCCAGGGGGGGAGAGCCCAGGGGGAGAGAGTTTACTTTTCTTATTTTTTCTTTGTCTCTGAGCAGTACAGATAAGAGAAGGCATGGGCTGTACTGAACTCTGCTGTGGACTAAGCTGAAAGACTACCTGTTGACTTGTCATTTTTTTCAAGAGGGACAGATGGATGGATGGCAGAGTTGATAAGTAGAGGGAGGATGTGAATAGAAAAGAGAAGAGAGGAAATTGGGGGTGTGGGTGTGGCTGACAAGCAAAGGGCAGGTGTAACTTCCACCATCTGTGTGTGTGCACACGTACACCCTCACACAGAGAACAAAACGTCCAACCACGTAACACTACTCCCAAGGTCTGGTTAACTGCATTAGACTCTGCTGAATGTCTGATTACATCAGGCAAATTGAATAACTCTGTGTTGCTTTAATGTGAGATATCAAGTCAGCTCACAGGATAAAATGAAGGTGTCTTTGAACCAGACCAGAGAGTAGAACTGCCTTGGGATACTGACTGGGAAGCCTCTGTTATGAACACTTGCAGACAACACAATGTTATACCAACCAGACTGCAGTATCAGCTCGGTGGCACTGAACCATTCCTAGTTAATTAGAGTCAGTAGTGCCAAGTTACAGGTCAACTGTAAGTGCTGTTATTGTGAAGTGGAAACATCTAGGAGCAACAATGGCTCAGCCGCAAAGTTGTAGGCCACACAAGCTCACAGAACGGTACCTCCAAGTGCTGAAGCGCGTATTGCGTAAAAATCGTTCGTCCTTGGTTGCAACACTCACTGCTGAGTTCCAAACTGCCTCTGGAAGCAACATCAGCACAAGAGCTGTTTGTCTGGAGCTTCATGAAATGGGTTTCCATGGCTGAGCAGCCGCACACAAGCCTAAGATCACCATGCGCAATGCCAAGTGTTGGCTGGAGTGTGTATAGCTCGCTGCTATTGGACTCTGGAGCAGTGGAAATGCGTTCTCTGGAGTGATGAATCACACTTCACTTTCTGGCAGTATTACGGACTAATCTGGGTTTGGCGGATGCCAGGGGAACGCTACCTGCCCAAATGCAAAGTGCCAACTGTAAAGTTTGGTGGAGGAGGAAAAATGGTCTGGGGCTGTTTTTTATGGTTTGGGCTAGGCCCCTCAGTTACGGTGAAGATAAATCTTAACACTACAGCATACAATGACATCTTGACGATTCTGTGCTTCCAACTTTATGACAACAGTTTGGGTAATGCCCTTTCCTGTTTCAGCATGACAATGCCCCCGTGCACAAATCGAGGTCCATACAGAAATGGTTTGTTGAGATCGTTGTGGAAGAACTTGACTGAGCTGCACAGAGCCCTGACCTCAACCCCATCGAACACCTTTGTGATGAATTGAAACACTGACTGCGAGCCAGGCCTAATCGCCCAACATCAGTGCACGACCTTACTAATGCTCTTGTGGCTGAATAGTGGGAAAGTCTTCCCAGAAGAGTGGAGGCTGTTATAGCAGCAAAGGGGGGACGAACTCCATATTAATGCCTATGAATGAGATGTTCTACAATCAGGTGTCCGCATACTTTTGGTCATGTAGTGTATATACAGTATACTTTCTGTCATATCAACACAGACTCCCTGCTCTCTCCTTCGATGGAGTTCAGATTGGCTGTCATATTATCACAGACTCCCTTCTCCATCCTTCGATGGAGTTCAGATTGGCTGTCATATTATCACAGACTCCCTACTCTCTCCTTCCATGGAGTTCAGATTGGCTGTCATTTTATCACAGACTCCCTGCTCTTTCCTTCCATGGAGTTCAGATTGGCTGTCATTTTATCACAGACTCCCTGCTCTTTCCTTCCATGGAGTTCAGATTGGCTGTCATTTTATCACAGACTCCCTGCTCTTTCCTTCGATGGAGTTCAGATTGGCTGTCATTTTATCACAGACTCCCTGCTCTTTCCTTCCATGGAGTTCAGATTGGCTGTCATTTTATCACAGACTCCCTGCTCTTTCCTTCCATGGAGTTCAGATTGGCTGTCATTTTATCACAGACTCCCTGCTCTTTCCTTCCATGGAGTTCAGATTGGCTGTCATATTATCACAGACTCCCTTCTCTTTCCTTCCATGGAGTTCAGATTGGCTGTCATTTTATCACAGACTCCCTGCTCTTTCCTTCCATGGAGTTCAGATTGGCTGTCATATTATCACAGACTCCCTGCTCTTTCCTTCCATGGAGTTCAGATTGGCTGTCATATTTGAATGGTACACTATTAAAGCTTCTACCTATTTGCCAACGCTATGCGTTTCCCTTTCCCCCATTTTTCTTTCTCATTGTGGTGTAGAACTAGACTGCCACAGGCAGCTCCATTATAGTGCAGCAGCGGTCGGTACTGTTGGTGTGAAAGGCTTTATCTGGAGCTCTTATCTTTGGCCCGCTCCCCAGCTGCCTGTCTGCCGCACACCTGTCTGGGATACCCACCGAGAGGAGATGTGTGTGTCAGGTTTTAATGTCACATGAACAAGTACAGTAAAATGCCTTTCTTGCAAGCTCCAAACCGAACAATACAGTGATCAATATCAAAGTAGTACTAAAAATAACAAGGTAGAACGGAAACAAATGAGAAATAAAAACAAGAAATAAGAAGAACAAAATAAAGTAAGAAGATATATACAGGATCAGTTCCAATACCATATTTAGAATGTGCAAGGATACTGGAGTGATAGAGGTAGATATGTATAGGGATAAGGTGACTAGGCATCAGGATATTTGATCAACAGAGTAGCAGCAGCGTATACGATGAGTGTATGTGAGTGTGAGTGTGTGTGTGTGCGCGTGCGTTTGTGTAGAGTCAGAATAAATGTGTCTGCATGTTATGTGTGTTGGAGTGTCAGTGTGTATGACTTTGTAGATTCCTGTGAGTGTGCATGGAGATACAAATGTAAATACAACTGTAAACTCAGATAGTCTGTGTAGCCATTCTGTTAGCTACTGTATTTATCAGACTTATGGCTTGGGGATAGATGCTGTTCAGGAGCCTGTTAGTGTCAGACTTGAGGCACCGGTACTGCCTGCCGTGCGGAAGCGTGATGTGTGTGGTGGTGTGGGCTGGAGGTGCATGAGGACTGTTAGCCAGGCCATCACCATGTGAGGAGAGGGGTCTGGGGTTCAGGGGAACTGAAGGAATGTGTTGAGGTTAGTGGGGACATATTTTGTGGTCACCACAGAGCGTTTGTGAAGTGCAGTTGAGGACACTTCCTCTTCCGTGTAAAATAAAAGTCCAATAGAGTCCAAGAATTTCCAACATGTTTTACCACGACTTTCCTCTCTCTATCCCTCAGAACTTCAGGTGCCTTTTTTTTAAACAGAAATCCACCATGTAACATCGGCACCATTTTTTTGTAATTAGCAAAAGTCAATTGAAAATTCCTAACGGCCCACCAACGAACTTGCTTACATCTACCCATTCCAGTTTAGAAACCTTTTACATTTTCAGTGGTATATCCATACTCATTTCTTACTGTATCATTGTATGTTTTTATCATCCAGCTCAATCAAGTTTTGGGGGGGTTCTGATTATTTACAAGCTTATAGGGCCATGCCTTAGGTTTCTGACCATGCCACTCTTAGTGACAGTGAGCATAATATGTGCAATTGACAGCTTGCAGTCCTCCACCACCAGCAGCAGTTACTGTGTAAGGGTGTGGCTGGCTCGGTTGTCACATCTTTCTACTCCTCCAGAGATCTGGTTGCCATGGAGAACCAGGTGGAGCCCAGGTGGCTATGAGGTGTAGTGGGAGCTTACCCTTAGTAGTAAAAAAAAATCCCTTAATTACTTTAAAGCATTATACTCAGCATTGTCACTAAGCCAGTTACAGTGTAATTAAATAATTAATATTATGTGGATTCTCATTATAGTTGCATGGACTGAAGGATTATTACAACAAACAAAATGTCTTAAACATGTATGTGACTTCAATTGAGCCCTAGAGTGACAGGAGCCAGTATTCCCTCCAACTATACTCTGCCATGTGCTGCACTATGTGATGGGATGCAGTCAGTGGTGGCTGCTGAGGGGAGGACAGCTAATAATAATAACTGGAGTGGAGTATAATGACTGGAATGGAGTGAATGGAATGATGTCCAAAACATGTGTTTGATACCATTCCATTCACTCCATTTCAGCCATTATTATGAGCAATCCTCGCCTCAGCAGCCTCCACTGGATGCAGTGAGAAATAAACAGCCGCCCACCACTCTCTGGTGCAGTAGTGCCATCTCTGCTTCCTGTTGGTCTGCTCTGTGCTGCTGAACTATGGGATGTTGCTAATGGAGGCTGCCTCTGGTGTGAGGATGATAGCCTGAGTCAAAGAGTCAATGTGTTGAGGGGGAGCCTTTTAGGAAAACAGACAAAACAAACTCAACCTGCTGAACACCTGCACTACCCTGTACTCCCTCACTGACTGACCATGCAGGGCCAAGACCAGGCCACGTCCACTTACTTTCTGACAATAGTGAAATGCACTATAATAACACCACCACTGTGGCTGCATGATCCTGAAGCTACAAGCTCAGGTCAGAAAACAGAATTTTCTTGGATCCAAGTTAGTCAAACAATATAGATTTTTTTGCTTTTATTATTTAGACATATAACTAATAGTTATAAAACAATCAGAGCAAAACAACAGGATTTCATTTAAGAGCATTGAAGAGAATGTTTTATAAGCTCAGGGTCAATCGATTACTTATACACCATCCTCGGTATCTATGTAAACTTGAAATAAATAAGTCAAAAGGATAATTTGGCTATGGCATGAAAATATACATGAATAAGTCTCACATAAATCACACAAAACATAATTTACATAAGATCAATTCAATAAATAAATAAATAGAAAATAACCATGATGGTTTTATGTGTAGTATATTGGCAATACACGTGTAAAGTAACAATAATGATACAATATCTGGCCAATGATAAATAAGACATTAAAAACAATCATTATTCGACATATAAATTAAGGCAGTTTTACAGCAGGAGTGTACATGAGCTCTAGTCCAAGGCATTGATGGCTACACTAGGGCAAACCTTTCAAATTGTATTATGTTCAGAGACAAAGCTAAAATTGAATGTCCACAGATTCACAAGCTAATAAAGTGATAGATACATTTCCAGCCTGTGAATTAAAAGGCAATTTTATGACAACGGTACAGCTAGGATATGCCTTTCTTAGGTCTAGAAGCTAATGCAAAAGCACTTGTGCAGAGATCCTAGAAAAATAAGTTAACAGTCTAACGCTTTACGTACTTTAGATAAACTAAGATGAGTCTGAAAAATATATAATTCAAGCTCCAAACGGGATTTTAAATCCCCCATTATTAAATGCAGTGGTCGAGGACGAAGACAAACTTCACGCATACTGTATGACGTCCACGCGTAAAGGCACAGGTATCTCTTCAGTTTAACAGGCTGGTCGCACAGGCATCTGAAGGAGTATGACCTGCCTGTTTTCTGAGGGATGACATTTGTTGATGTGCCGTGTAAGTCCAGGAGAACTGTAGAACATGGCAGGGCAGTATTTGCATGGGTAGACCTGCGAGGAGTGGAGGAGACGGATGTGCCTCTCCTGGTTGACTCTGTTGGGAAAGTCCTCTCCACAAACAGGGCACAGGTGGCACCCTGAGGAACTCAGATTCAATGGTGCGTGGCTTGGAGTTTTGTCACTCGGCTTTCCTTCGTTTTGGGATAAGGGATAGGCATCGTGGACCTCATTGCTGGTATTGTGGGAAGCTGTGGCATGTTGAGATAGGATGTGCTTTCTTAGGTATGCCTGGCGTTTAAACTTTTTCCCACAGTGATGACAATCATAGAGACCCTCCTCTGATCCAACTGATCCCGACTCTGACAGCCCGGGGCTGGGTGTGTTTCTATCACTCCGGCCCTTTATTTCATCAGACACAGCCTTGTCGAGCGTGCACATCTTATCACTCTCTGATTTAATATGTTGTGCACCAGACACTGACGCGTTATTTTGAGGTTTTGGTTTGTGCCAGCGCCTGTGGGAGGCTAGGTTTGCCGGGCAGCTGAAAACCTTATCACATTCAGGGCATCGGTACTCAATCCTCACTATCCTGGAACACTTATGCTGGGCCAGCGCGAAGGGGTCGCCATATGCTTCTCTGCACAGTTGACAGACGAACTCACCGAGAGGCTTGTCACCTGCTGCCGGCTGTGGTCTGGGTTTTTGGTCGATGGGAGCCTCTTTAATTTTTAGCCCAAGCACGGGTGATGTGGTCATCTCGTCTTCGAAATGTAGTTTCTTGATAGCTTTGTTTCTTTTTGATGGAGGCTTGTTTTTACGCTCGGTGTCGCTTGAAGGCCTTTTGGTGCCATTCCCGGTGACAGCGGGTAGATTTGGGTTCGTGGTTGTCCCGGTCCGATTGCAGTTACTAGTACCGATTTTTAGGTCCACTGGGGCAAAGAGGGGATCTAAAGTCGTAAGCACTGCAGGTGTGGGAAAGGATTCAGCAGACACCGGTGAGCCGAGATTGAAATGTCTCTCTAAATATCCCTGTTCATGGTCTTTACTGACGGGCCGGGTGGGGCTGTAGAGAACCTGGTACACTGCCTCCGGGTTCCCAAACTGAACGGGTTTAGCATCTTGTCCGGGGGCTGCTGCTGTGGCTGATGCCTCGCTGAACAGGGATGCTGCATCTGCGCGCTCAGGGAAGGATGCGAAAGCTTGTTGTCCCTGCTCCACCTCATCAGAGCGTACCCTGTAAGACATAGGGTTTGGTTTCTTGTTCCTTTTCACCAAAAATCCTCTTGGCATTGTTGCGATGGACGGAACAGATTAAGGCACTGTTGACGCACAGATTATGTTGAAATAAAATCCAGGTTCAGGTTATTATTACAGACACATCGGACACTTTGATTGTTCACCGTTCCCCTGGCTGCTATTGATTCGTTCTCCTCCCGAGAAGCTTTCATCACGACATAGCTGCACTCTTTTTAAGGGGAAATTATGATATTGTTCTCGCCCCTTGTTGCCTCACCCCCAACCAATCAGATGGAACTAAGATCCCTATGGATTTGCGGAGTTGGTTTGGGAGGGTGGAGAGAAGGGCTTGGTTTCGGGTGGAAATATAGGAGGATTTGCAGCTTGCTAAGCAGATGTACCTGAGTTTTTTTTATATTACTATGCACGCATTGCCCCCTCATAACCTCGTCCCATCGAAGGCACACGCCGGGACCCTCCTCTTTTTACGGTCTGATGAGTTTGCATAGAAATGCACACGTGCCTCGGCTTTGTGTGCCTCCTTTATGCGGGGGGGAGGGGTCGGGCACACAAAGATCTGCCAAAAAGGAGATGTCCATCACTACACAACAACCATTAGAATCTAAAATAAAAATTAGGGAGTTGTGCCTGATTTAACGGACAATGACAAAGATGGTTGGGGTTGGTGTTATTTATTAGTTGGCCTACCCAAAATGTATCTTCTGTGCAGACACACACACACACATTGCTGAGTTGCATGTTTTAATCTGCTTCAATTGCAGAATTATTAAGCTTTATTCAAGGCTAAAGAAAATCGACAAATTGTTCAACCAATACAAAGTTTAAACTATAGCCTTTTCATTTAAAACACCACATTTAAAAACCCCAAATAAGCAAATATTTATATTGGAGAGAAAGAAAAAAAAGCAACAAAGAAACATTTCAAGGCATCCATAGCGACATGTGTTGGATACGACAGTTGAACTCTGGACATATGAATCAGTCATTTTACGCATACATAATTAATGAAACAGGGTTCCCTGCTTTGCATTACAATGGTAGCGCTTTTGCAAGCTGTATCCCGCTTGTGATTGAAAAGGAAATTGCACGGTAAAATGTGCAACAAAGCAATCTGGCCAATAGATATTGTCGGCGCGTGCTGTGCGTGATCAGTGTGGTTTGGACAAAGCCGACCGTCTCCAACTGGGCCATACCATGATTATCTCTCCGTTAAAAACAGTCAAACCCAATTCCTTCAGGGTCATATCCCATCTCTAAAATATAGCCTAAGGGCTATCCACCACCATAGCGAGGAACGAGAAGACTTGTCTAGTTTGGCTAATGCGTCAAGATTTCATTCCATAATAATGTGTGTGATAAACCACATGCCAGATGTCTACCAAGTCTTTTTGTTTCTGTTGACAGAATTTCACCAAATACGAGATTTGAATGGCATAGGCCTCTCCGGTTATTAATAGGCATATAAATGTATATAACTATAAAGTTGCTCAAACTAATGTGAAATAGGGCTACGTGAAATTATTGCTGATCAAGTAGGCCTATTCTGAAAGTTTCCTTTTTAAATTCTCAATAGACCTAATTCAGAAACAGCAAATATGTCCAGGCAAAATCTCCTTCGAGGTTGAATAATAAATATCCCCAGTATAATTAAGAATCAAAGCACACATAATAGGTTACGAATTAAAACAATCACACAAATCTGGAAGATTTAATTTACAGTTAGGGAAAAAAGTAATTATCCAAGGCCCAAACAATGATGCAAATAATAATTAAAGATTTTTTTCAGTAGGTAAAATCTTTAAAAAGTGTTTGAAAACATGGTATTCTAACATGACCTACAGTATAAGCCTATAATATAGGCCTATAGGTCATGTTAGAATACCATGTTTTCAAATACTTTTTTAAATTGCCTTCCTCTGGGAAATTGTTTGCATTAAAATGGCTAATTATTCAATAGCCAGGGGATGCCACAATTCATTGGGTGTCATTGAGCCATGTCATTTCATAGATTCATATATTCTACCAATTAACGTTTATCTTACCGAGCTATTTGATAAACGCCTGAACGATCCCATACCTTGAGGCGCGTGTGCGGCTATTTGTTCATTGGCGTGTGCTGCGCAGAGAGGTAGTGAAGATTTGAGCCTCATTACCATACAGCTGTAGAATATAGAACCCCTCATCCCACTCACTAAATCCACTTTCCTCTAGGCCTAGGTCGTATCAGTCATCCCAATAACCGTTGCAGTTACAATTACAAGTGACCTTTAATGCGAATTTGAGCAAAAACTGTTATGTGACAAAGCTGAATTTGACAATTCGTTGTGACTTTATTATAGCACTTAATGAGGATTGTTTTGTTTTCTCTGTTTTCTCAAATCAGTCAACCTTAACTTCTCATAAAATTAAGACAACTACAGTTAGTGTTCTTGTTCATGCTAAAAGTGTGTACATAACCTAATATTCTTGTCTATCTAAAATCACAAGTACATTTATTAAAAACATTGGCTACTGTATTTTCTGTTCAAATTAACTCAATTGAATGTCAATGTTTTTACTACAGTTGGATGATTCTACAACGTTTTAATTAAATAAAAACGATGGAATATTTCTATGTGATGAATATGTCATTTAAAATGTGGGTTGAGGTAAGATAAGATGTAGGAGCAGTTACAGTAGTCCAGGCTGGGCATACATAGTCAGGTGGTACCTGTTGTACCTCAGGTAATTCAGAGTGCTGGTCTTCAAGGAAGCCAATCCCCCACTTGTTTCAAACACCTTCTTGAGAAACACGTTCGGTTCCTCAATAATGTCCAGCTTCTCATCTACCATTCTCTGAACGAGCTCTGAAATGGACACATCATTGTGGTCCTGGAGAAAGAGAGAAGGCCTTTGTTAAAAGGCCCCGCCTCAAAAAAGACCATAGCAATGACAAATAGTATCGGTAGACAAACAGTTCAACACATTATCCATATGAATGTGAATGGAGAAAGATGAGACAAATCCAACCTGCACTTTAGTTGATTCCATTATCTGGTGCATTTCCTGCTCAAAGTCTGCAAAGCGATCATGATATATCGCCAGGCACCATTTCTCCCTGAAATAACTACCAACACATACACATACACACACACACACACGCACACACACGCACGCACATGCACACACACACACATTTAGTGCATTCCCCTAAGAACCCCCAACAGAACAGCAACAGCATGGACAATTCATTATTTTAACAGTTGATGATGTGTTCAGTCAGCTCCAATAATGACATTGAGAGTGGCCTCATTCAGAGCCATGACAAGGGCCAGTGATGAATCCAGATGTAGTAAGTGTTAGAGAGCCTTATGAACACGGCAGGGTGGCTAAGCTTCTCCACAGAGCAGAAGAAGTAGATTGGGGACCTGCATTAATAGATTAGACCCAGGGACAATGGCTCCTATATATGGCGTGTTGAAACATCAGAAACGAGGTCACTCAAACACAGATCTCCAAACACTAGCCTACCTGCAAACACTGACAGGGAACAGTATCTTGAAGACATACTTCTTCTGAGAGAGCTGCCTACTCAAAATGCAGATTTACATAAAGACAGTGCGTTGATTTACTTTTTTCCTTGACCATACTTGTATTGTCTGTAAACATTTGAAATGTAACTACAGTGGGGCAAAAAAGTATTTAGTCAGCCACCAATCATGCAAGTTCTCCCACTTAAAAAGATGAGAGAGGCCTGTAATTTTCATCATAGGTACACTTCAACTATGACAGACAAAATGAGAAAAAAAATCCAGAAAATCACATTGTAGGATTTTTAATGAATTTATTTGCAAATTATGGTGGAAAATAAGTATTTGGTCAATAACAAAAGTTTAGCTCAATACTTTGTTATATACCCTTTGTTGGCAATGACAGAGGGCAAACATTTTCTGTAAGTCTTCACAAGGTTTTCACACACTGTGTCACGTTCCTGACCTTGTTTTCCTTTTGTATAGTTGTGTTTAGTGGGTCAGGACGTGAGCTGGGTGGGCAGTCTGTGTTGTTTGTTCTATGTTAAGTGTCAGGTTTAATTGACCTTGTATGGCTCTCAATCAGAGGCAGGTGGTTTACGTTTTCCTCTGATTGAGAACCATATATAGGGAGGTTGTTTCACATTGTTTGTTGTGGGTGGTTGTCTTCCGTGTCTGTATGTCTACCACACGGGACTATTTCGTTTGTCGTTCATGTATGTAGTCTGTTCCTGTTCGTGCGTTCTTCGTCTATTGTAAGTTCTCAAGTCAGGTCTGTCTACATCGTTTATTTGTTTTGTAGTCTGTTAAAGTGTTTGTGTTTCGTCTTACTTTATTAAAACTCATTATGTCAAACTATCACGCTGTGCACTGGTCCTCTGATCCTTCTCGCCTCTCCTCGTCTGAGGAGGAGGACGAAGTAGACGATCGTTACACACTGTTGCTGGTATTTTGGCCCATTCCTCCATGCAGATCTCCTCTAGAGCAGTGATGTTTTGGGGCTGTTGCTGGGCAACACGGACTTTCAACTCCCTCCAAAGATTTTCTATGGGGTTAAGATCTGGAGACTGGCTAGGCCACTCCAGGACCTTGAAATGCTTCTTACGAAGCCACTCCTTCGTTGCCCGGGCGGTGTGTTTGGGATCATTGTCATGCTGAAAGACCCAGCCATGTTTCATCTTCAATGCCCTTGCTGATGGAAGGAGGTTTTCACTTAAAATCTCACGATACATGGCCCCATTCATTCTTTCCTTTACACGGATCAGTCGTCCTGGTCCCTTTGCAGAAAAACAGCCCCAAAGCATGATGTTTCCACCCCATGCTTCACAGTAGGTATGGTGTTCTTTGGATGCAACTCAGCATTCTTTGTCCTCCAAACACGACGAGTTGAGTTTTTACCAAAAAGTAATTTTTTGGTTTCATCTGACCATATGACATTCTCCCAATCTTCTTCTGGATCATCCAAATGCTCTCTAGCAAACTTCAGACGGGCCTGGACATGTACTGGCTTAAGCAGGGGGACACGTCTGGCACTGCAGGATTTGAGTCCCTGGCGGCGTAGTGTGTTACTGATGGTAGGCTTTGTTACTTTGGTCCCAGCTCTCTGCAGGTCATTCACTAGGTCCCCCCGTGTGGTTCTGGGATTTTTGCTCACCGTTCTTGTGATCATTTTGACCCCACGGGGTGAGATCTTGCGTGGAGGGAGATTATCAGTGGTCTTGTATGTCTTCCATTTCCTAATAATTGCTCCCACAGTTGATTTCTTCAAACCAAGCTGCTTACCTATTGCAGATTCAGTCTTCCCAGCCTGGTGCAGGTCTACAATTTTGTTTCTGGTGTCCTTTGACAGCTCTTTGGTCTTGGCCATAGTGGAGTTTGGAGTGTGACTGTTTGAGGTTGTGGACAGGTGTCTTTTATACTGATAACAAGTTCAAACAGGTGCCATTAATACAGGTAACGAGTGGAGGACAGAGGAGCCTCTTAAAGAAGAAGTTACAGGTCTGTGAGAGCCAGAAATCTTGCTTGTTTGTAGGTGACCAAATACTTATTTTCCACCATAATTTGCAAATAAATTCATTAAAAATGCTACAATGTGATTTTCTGGATTTTTTTTTCTCATTTTGTCTGTCATAGTTGAAGTGTACCTATGATGAACATTACAGGCCTCTCTCATCTTTTTAAGCGGGAGAACTTGCATGATTGGTGGCTGACTAAATACTTTTTTGCCCCACTGTATATATTACATGGCCAAGAGTATGTGGACACCTGCTCGTCAAACATTGTTTCAAAATCATGGGCATTAATATGGAGTTGGTCCCCCCTTTGCTGCTATAACAGCCTCCACTCTTCTGGGAAGGCTTTCCACTAGATGTTGGAACATTGCTGCAGGGACTTGCTTCCATTCAGCCACAAGAGCATCAGTGAGGTCGGGCACTCATGTTGGGTGATTAGGCCTGGCTCGCAGTCGGCGTTCCAATTCATCCCAAAGATGTTCAATGAGGTTGAGTTCGGGGCTCTGTGCAGGCCAGTCAAGTTCTTACGCACCGATCTCGACTAACCATTTATGTATGGACCTCGCTTGTGCATGGGGGCATTATCATGCTGAAACAGTCCAATGTTGGCAAGCTTTATACCACTCCAGCCAACGCTTGTCATTGTGCATGACAATCTTAGGCTTGTGTGTGGCTGCTTGGCCATGGAAACCCATGTCATGAAGCTCCCGACGAACAGGTATTGTGCTGACATGGTTTCCAAAGAGTGTTGCAATCGAGGACAGATGATTTTTACACCCTACGCGCTTCAGTACTAGTCAGTCCCGTTCTGTGAGCTTGTGTGGCCTACCACTTCGCGGTTGAGCCATTGTTGCTCCTAGACATTTCCACTTCACAATAACAGCCCTTACAGTTGACCGGGGCAGCTCTAGCAGGTCAGAAATTTGACGAACTGACTTGTTGGAAAGGTGGCATCCTATCACGGTGCCACGTTGAAAGTCTCTGAGCTCTTCAGTACGGGCCATTCTACTGCCAATGTTTGTCTATGGAGATTGCATGGCTGTGTGCTCGATTTTATACAAGGTGTGGCTGAAATAGCAGAATCCACTCATTTGAAGGTGTGTCCACATGCTTTTGGCCACCTAGTGTATCTTTCCAGAGACTTGAATCTCCCCACTCCCTCCTCTCTGTAGTGTACTGTAATGTAAACAACCCCAGCAGCTACCTACATGTAGAGGTCGTGAACCAGCCCTTCATCATAACGGGAACACAGGCGGTTGAGAAGCAGCTCATGTTTCCCATAGAGACACAGGTAGTTGGAGACTGGGAAGGGCTTCAGTGACAGACAGGTGATTGTCTCCACCATGTCGTACTGGTTCAGGTGCAGGTGGAAGTAGTTGCCAGTCTCAATGCGGCCAGTCAGGATCTCTCTTCCCTGGGGAGAATAGGACAAATCAGACAGAGATTTCAGTATTGTTGTTAACATTACAACTTGTATGAGAACTTGGAAAAATAATCTCGATCTTTTTCAGAACTTGCTTTTCAAAATGAGCAGTCACAAAGAGAAATGCATACTTATGTGACAAAATAATCAAGCCATGCACTTTCTAGTGAGGATTTAAAATGGTACCTACCTCTACAGGGTGAACTGCAGATGGCCTTTGCTCTGGTTTGGTAGCATGGAGATAACTGTATCCTCCTGGCAGTCTACCACCTTGGTAAAAACAGTGTGTACAGATGTTACAAGCAGATAGAACAGCTGAACAGGGTTTTATGGGTCTACTGATGCCAATAAACAATGAAAACCCAGGCATGACTCCAAGTCACAGACATGTCTTGCTTACAGTGTCTGAAAATAATGTTTCCATCCGTGGGATGCTTTGAAATACCTAATTAGTGTAATATTTATAAAAACACATGGTAACTTGATGAGCAATAAATAGTTACAGTACTATATTTATTTTCAAATGAACAGAATTGTATATGTGTGGATAACTACCACAGTAGTTACTACAGACAATGCTGTAGAATAATGCCGGGTGATGAGGTATTTCTACCACTAGGAAAAACGTTCAAGGCTTTTCAATTTGTTTGAAACAGACAAAAATAAGTGGTTGTATTGTGAGCACAGCTCTTCACCTGACCTTGTTTACCCTGTGACTAAACAAATACAGAATCGGCCATTGTTATGGTTCATTGTTGTTTGATGATCAAACTGTAAAATGAGAAAGAAGCGAGTAGCTCAGAGATTCCATTACCAGGGTACAATTTAGCATTACATAAAAATGTGATATGGAGTACATTGTCCTGAACAGACAGGATAACAGGACATACAATGTGTGAACCTTTGGGTTTTTAATAAGTCAACAATAAATCAATAATGAATAAATCAACAATGAATTAGTTATAATTAGAATTATGACTCAATCAGTATTATAAACTGGGTGATTAGTGCCCTGAATGCCAAGGCTAAAGGCTGTATCCATGCACTCCGCGCTGCGTCGTCATTAAGAACAGCCCTTAGCCGTGGTATACTGGCCATATTCCACATCCCCTCAGGCCTTATTGCTTAACTATAACACATGGATGAAGATCATTTCTCTGGCTATGTCTGTGTTGGACGGCAGCAGACCTTGGATCTTGGCTTGTGTGTAGATGGGGATGAGGCGGTCCAGGTCGGCTAGAGAGTTGACGGCCGGCTCCAGCGTGGGGTCGAAGAAGGGCAGCAGAGCAGCAGCCAGCTCCTGGCCCACCTCCCTAGAGTTGAAGCTGGAGTGGGACCACTGGTCTGCATGATAGCGCCGGGCAAACTTGGTGAGGGGCCCGGCTGCGCGGATGGTGGAGTCGTTCGTATGGAATGTGGTGTCTATGACCAGTCGGCCGTCGTACACCAGACAGGCGTCGTTGATGGTCTTAAAGGCATCGTAGTCCACACCTTTGGAGGAGAGGTTCATAAACACCTACAGAGAGAAATCGAGGATGGTTAGGCAGTTTTACTACATTAAATGATCCTGCTACCAACTATTTTACTCTGCTCATAAGATTATGAAATCCACAATTAAAATGGACAATGAGAGACCAAAAATGATTGAAGCCCACAACACCTCTGATATACATTCCATTTTAGAGACCTGTTACAAATTCACTGAATCAAGTATGAGGCTACTGCACCCTAGTAAGAGCGCCTCTTTTCTCTCAGAGATGGTGATTTGGACTTACAGAGCACTCCAGCCGGAGAGGCTGACTGTCACTGGTGAAGGACAAGGAGGTGATTGGCTCAGGGTTCTGTCCGTCATTCATCTGGGCCAGCAAGCAGTTGTGGTGAACATGGACCCCACTCTTCTCCAAGGCCTTCTTCATGGCCTTCTCCACTGTGGGGTTGCTGAAGCACGAGCTGGGGCTGCAGCTGGAGCCCTCCGTGGTGGGCAGATGGACCAGGTGGATGCGATAGCCTTGGACATCCAGGCATAACAGAGTCTCCACACAGGTGTACACGTCAATGGTGTTGCCGTACACTATGGCATTACCTGTAGTGCCACAAAAAAGACATTCCAACAAAGAACAGATTGAATGAATAGCGAGCTTGATGCAATTTACAATCACAAGAGGATTGGTTGAAATGTATTACAGCCAGCCTTCTCAAATTACTCAGATGCTATGTGGATGGAGAAGGTCGGGTCACTTGGCAACAAGGGGGCACGGCAACCACACAAAGACTGCCTAATCTTCTCTTTGTCAGTGAAAAGCTGTGGAGGAGGGATGAGATGAGAGCAGCTATTTGAGGGACCTCTGAATTCTTACAGCTCAGCCTCTCCTGATGATGAAAACTCACTGATGTTAATATTGACGGTAATAGGAGGATCTAAATTAGTTTAGCCTCAGTGAATGTGTCCTTTGATGCACAGGTTTCAGAAGTGGCCCTTTTCTCCTCGATCTAGCCATCCCTAGCCTTGGGCTTATTATCCTAAATGGGAAGAACAACCATGGCTGCCGCATTCCAGTTGATTTGGGAGACAATAATGTAGATATTGTCCCTGAATAAAATAATTTCTAAAGCCTGTATAAAAAAAGTATTTTAATCTTTTTTGGGGTATAAAAGGAGAAGAATTGTATAGTAGTATGTATTCAAGTAAGCATCATTCTGGTCGAAAAACTAGAGATCATCCCAAATTTTGTAATCATCATTTATAAGGACTGCAAGCATGAAGTTGATGCATTTATGTAGAAGGAAAGCTGTTCAATGAAGCACCCCACTGTTAGTCAGGGCTTTGCTTTCTGTCTCTGTCCATGGTGCTGAAGTGAACAGCAACAGCAGTGCCACTACAGAGGACAATGCTGCCAGTACACTTTAAACGCTTTTTATATTTCTATGAAGTATATCATTATTATTCCTCTTTTCTATAATTATTTTGCTGAAATTAAAGGAATAAGGAACAAGATGGCGCCAGAAAGGATGGCAGATGTTTTACGTACCTGTCACGTTCCTGACCTTATTTCCCTTGTTTTGTATTTATTTAGTATGGTCAGGGCGTGAGTTGGGCTGGGTTGTCTATGTGTGTTTTTCTATGTTGGGATTTTGTGTTCGGCCTGGTATGATTCTCAATCAGAGGCAGCTGTCAATCGTTGTCCCTGATTGAGAATCATACTTAGGCAGCTGGGGTTTCACGTTTGTTTTGTGGGTGTTTGTTTCCTGTGTCAGTGTTTGTGCCACACGGGACTGTTACGGTTAGTTCGTTTGTTATTTTGTATCGTGTATTGTTTTCGTGTATATTAAATATCATGGAAACTTACCACTCTGCACATTGGTCCTCCGATCCTTCTCGCTTCTCCTCGTCCGATGAGGAGGACGAAATAGACTGCCGTTACAGTACCCCAAGCCGATTGTGTTTTTTTTGCGTTGTTTGTAACTTATTTTTTATACTTATTTTGTACATAATGCTGTCGCAACTGTCTCTTATGACCAAAAATAACTTCTAGACATCAGGACAGTGATTACTTACCACGGACGAGCAGAATCCTCTTTTTTCTTTCACGACTCTGACAACGCCGACGCGAACGATACACTGCTTCCTCGGAAACAGGCCCTGATCCCCGTGATCTGCGTGAAGAGGAGGCGGAGGAAGAGGGGGCGAAGGTCGGGCTGCCTTCTGAGAATTCGTAGGCGATCGAATAAACCCCCACTTCCCTCCATTCTGCTAGCAAACGTGCAATCTTTGGACAATAAAATCAACAAGTTACGCGGGAGATTAAACTACCACTGTTCTAAACTGTAAAATCCTATGCTTCACGAAGTCGTGGCTGAACGATGACAACATCAACATATCCTGCCAATATACCGGCAGGATAGAACAGTGGCATCTGGTAAGACAAGGGGCGACGGTCTATTTATTTTTGGTGGTGGCAGGACCCCTTCTTGTCCTAAAAATAATATATGTCCATCTATCCTATGGGCCTATGTCTTTGGCCTTCGTACTTATGTTTAGCTTGGTGTGCTCTTCGGTATGTTTGCCCTTATTAGGACTAGTAGACTATGTGTCCCTCTAACATTAGTATGTCCAGCTGTCCTATGCACTTAAGTGTCGCCTTCTCCTCCTGTGGTCTGATGTACACATGATTTTGCTCTATAGTATTATATCTGTCCCTATATGTGACAATAACTACCACACTACTGAGAGAGTTTTCATCTGTATTCTTTGTAGCTGTTTACATACCACCAGAGTCAGAGGCTAAGACTGCGTTGAATGAGCTGCATTACGCCATAAGCAAAAAGAAAATGCTTACCCAGAGACGGCGCTCCTAGTAGCTGGGGACTTTAATGCAGGGAAACGTAAATTTGTTTTACCAAATTTCTATCAGCATGTTAAATGTGCAACCAGAGGAAAAATAACTTTGGACCACCTTTACTCTACACACAGAGACGCATACAAAGCTCTCCCTCTCCCTCCATTTGGCAAATCTGACCATAATTCTATCCTCCTGTTTCTAGCACCAGTGACTAGATCAATAAAAAAGTGGTCAGAGGAAGCAGATGCTAAGCTACAGGACTGTTTTGCTAGCACAGACTGGAATATTTTCCGCGATTTCTCCAATGGCATTGAGGAGTACACCACATCAGTCATTGGCTTCATCAATAAGTCAATTGATGACGTCGTCCCCACAGTGACTGTACGTACATACCCCAACAAAAGCCATGGATTACAGGCAGCATCCACACTGACCTAAAGGCTAGAGCTGCCGCTTTCAAGGAGCGGGACTCTAACACGGAAGCTTGTAAGAAATCCCGCTATGCCCTCTGACGAACCATGAAACAGGCAAAGCATCAATACAGGACTAAGATAGAATCGTACTACACCGGCTCTGACACTCGTTGGATGTGGCAGGGCTTGCAAACCATTACAGACTACAAAGGGAAGCACAGCAGGGAGCTACCCAGTGACACGAGTCTACCAGACAAGCTAAACCACTTCTATGCTCGCTTCGAGGCAAATAACACTGAAACATGCATGACAGCACCAACTGTTCCGGAAGAATGTGTGATCACTCTCTCCACAGCCGATGTGATCCTCAACACAGGGGCCCCTCAGGGGTGTGTGCTCAGTCCCCTCCTGTACTCCCTGTTCACTCATGACTGCACGGCCAGGCACGACTCCAACACCATCATAACATTTGCCGATGACACAACAGTGGTAGGCCTGATCACCGACAACGACGAGACAGCCTATAGGGAGGAGGTCAGAGACCTGGCTGTGTGGTGCCAGGACAACAACCTCTCCCTCAATGTGATCAAGACAAAGGAGATGATTGTGGACTACAGTAAAAAGAGGACCGAGCACGCCCCCATTCTCATCGACGGGGCTGTAGTGGAGCAGGTTGAGAGATTCAAGTTCCTTGGTGTCCACATCACCAACAAACTAACATGGTCCAAACACACCAAGACAGTCGTGAAGAGGGCACGACAAAACCTATTCCCCCTCAGGAGACTGAAAAGATTTAACATGAGTCCTCAGATCCTCAAAAGGTTCTACAGCTGCACCCTCGAGAGCATCCTGACTGGTTAAATCATTGCCTGGTATGGCAACTGCTCGGCCTCTGACCGCAAGGCACTACAGAGGGTAGTGCGAACATCCCAGTACATCACTGGGGCCAAGCTTCCTGCCAACCAGGACCTCTATAAGAGGTGGTGTCAGAGGAAGGCCCTAAAAATTGTCAAAGACTCCAGCCACCCTAGTCATAGACTGTTCTCTCTGCTACCGCACGGCAAGCGGAACTGGAGCGCCAAGTCTACCTCAAATAACCGGTGCCCCCGCACATTGACTCTGTATCGGTACCCATCTGTATATAGCCTCACTATTGTTATTTCACTGCTGCTCTTTAATTACTTGTTACTTTTATCTCTTATTCTCATCTGTATTTTTGTTAAGCTGCATTGTCAGTTAGGGGCTCGTAAGTAAGCATTTCACTGTAAGGTCTACACCTGTTGTATTTGGCGCATGTGACGAATACAATTTGATTATATTTGATTTGAACCAATATGTCTTCAACATATTTTTTGGGGTCTACATTAGATTCATAGTAGAAGTAATTTGCATTTAGTAATGATTTCCTCCATAATGAACAGATCCCCTAATTAGTTAATATAATAGGCTTGATCTGAATCACTGCACATCTCATATTTCTTCAGATGAAAAATATTAATTCTACTTAAGCACATCAGTCTTTTCATCAGCAGAAAACCTTACATTCCAAATAGCACCCTATTCCCTTTATAGCGCACTACTTTTGACCAGGGCCCTATATAGGGAATAGGGTACCATTAGGGAGCTAGCCTCTCAGAAATTAGTATCACCCTGTAAATGGAGGGAGATGGAAGAGGCAGACCTGGTTGAGAGAGATTAAAGATTTCCCCCTCTCACTAATTAGACCCTAATTATTCATAGACTTTTGAATAATGTTACATCCGTGGAAATGAATGTAAGTGCGCTATCATGCTTTTAGCACTTCCTACATACAGTAGTATACCAAACATTAAGAACACCTTCCTAATATTGAGTTGCACCCCCTTTTGCCCTCAGAACAGCCTCAATTCATCGGTGGATGGACTCTACAAGGTGTCGCCCTCAGAACAGCCTCAATTCATCGGTGGATGGACTCTACAAGGTGTCGCCCTCAGAACAGCCTCAATTCATCGGTGGATGGACTCTACAAGGTGTCGCCCTCAGAACAGCCTCAATTCATCGGTGGATGGACTCTACAAGGTGTCGCCCTCAGAACAGCCTCAATTCATCGGTGGATGGACTCTACAAGGTGTCGCCCTCAGAACAGCCTCAATTCATCGGTGGATGGACTCTACAAGGTGTCGCCCTCAGAACAGCCTCAATTCATCGGTGGATGGACTCTACAAGGTGTCGCCCTCAGAACAGCCTCAATTCATCGGTGGATGGACTCTACAAGGTGTCGCCCTCAGAACAGCCTCAATTCATCGGTGGATGGACTCTACAAGGTGTCGCCCTCAGAACAGCCTCAATTCATCGGTGGATGGACTCTACAAGGTGTCGCCCTCAGAACAGCCTCAATTCATCGGTGGATGGACTCTACAAGGTGTCGCCCTCAGAACAGCCTCAATTCATCGGTGGATGGACTCTACAAGGTGTCGCCCTCAGAACAGCCTCAATTCATCGGTGGATGGACTCTACAAGGTGTCGCCCTCAGAACAGCCTCAATTCATCGGTGGATGGACTCTACAAGGTGTCGCCCTCAGAACAGCCTCAATTCATCGGTGGATGGACTCTACAAGGTGTCGCCCTCAGAACAGCCTCAATTCATCGGTGGATGGACTCTACAAGGTGTCGCCCTCAGAACAGCCTCAATTCATCGGTGGATGGACTCTACAAGGTGTCGCCCTCAGAACAGCCTCAATTCATCGGTGGATGGACTCTACAAGGTGTCGCCCTCAGAACAGCCTCAATTCATCGGTGGATGGACTCTACAAGGTGTCGCCCTCAGAACAGCCTCAATTCATCGGTGGATGGACTCTACAAGGTGTCGTAAGCGCTCCACACGGATGCCGTTGTGGCAAGTTGGCTGAATGTCCTTTGGGTGGTGGACCATTATATATATTTTTATACTATCTTTTTTATTGAAGAACATTTAAACAAAAAACAGTCTGGCAGGTACAGTATACATCACGCGTACAACAGTAACATCATCTTTGAATTAGACAATGTACGAAACCCATTTTTCCCAGTATTCCTGGCCTCTCTCTTCATGTGTTCTTAAAGGTCATACGCTCCATATAGTGTATTTCTTTAACAATGTCTACCCATTGGGTCACGGGGTCTTTTTGTAGCCATTTCCTAGTGATAGCCTTTTTCCTGGCTGCCAGTAGGACCTTCAAGAGATACTTTTCTCTATTGTGTAAGTTATCAGGTATTTCACCTAAATACAGAATGTTTTTGATGTTTGATGAATGCTTGTTCTATGTCAAAACCACTTCATTTTTTTCTTATTTCTCCACAGTAGGATTAAACAGCAGGGCAGGACCAAAATATATGAGTGTGATCCGCACTTGATTGCCCACATTCTCTCCAATAGTCTGTTTTGATTTCAGTTTAGGTGTGGTGAAGAAACGGATAACATCCTTCCAACAGAATTCTTTCCCATACCTCAAGTTAGTAGAGCTTAATTGAGTCGTAAATCAAATCAAATCTTGATATCCGTTTGTTCCATTCCTTAAACTGTTTAGGTGGGATTTGATTGGGCAGTGATTGGAACAAATACAGTCACCTTGGCAGGATGTTCATTTTGATTGTTTCGATCAAACTACTAAGATCCAAAGGAAGTGAATTCCACCTGTTCAGGTCATCATATATTTTTGTTGTTGATGGGAACGTAATTCATGTCATAAAGTTTGGGTGTATCTTTTGGTAGGTTTACTTCAAGATATTTAATGGATGAAGAGGTCCACTGGAAGTTATACCTGCTCTTCAGTGCTTCCTGTGGGGTATGATTATATACTAGGGCTTGGGTCTTATGTACGTAAGCACACACCCTGAATATCTTCCAGATGTTTGTAAAACATCCATCAATCTAGGTACACTTTAATCTGGGTCTTTAAGGAACAAGAGAACATCATCAGCATACATGCAAATCTTATGTCCACTGCCTCTTACTGTTACTCCCTCTAAATATGGGTCCTGTCTAATTGCCTGGGCTAATGGCTCGATGTACAAGGAGAAGAGCCTGGGTGAAAGATTACAGCCTTGTCTTGCCTCACATTCTAAAATTATAATTAGTGACAAATGTCCATTAATCTTTATTCTGGCAGTCGGACATGAATAGTGTTTTGGCGCAGTGTATCACTTCTTGGTTGAAACCAAATCTATACATAACTTGGAATAGATAATCCCATCCCACTGAATCAAATGCTTTTTCTGCATCTAGACTGATTAATATAGCACTTGTCTGATTAATATAGCACTTATCTTCTCCTGACTGACGTGGTCCATGACATGTAATATTCTCCTTATGTTGTCTGTCTATTCCGTATGAACCCAGTTTAATCCCCATCAATCAATTTTGGGATTATGTCCTCTATTCTTTTGGCTGTTAATGATGCATACAGTTTATAATCCATGTTAAAAATTGTGATAGGTCTATAGGAACTGCATTCCTGCTTATCGTTACCCTCTTTTGGAATTACAGATATTATGGCTTCTCTCCAGTGGTGGTAGATCCCCCTCCCGCAGAGTCCAGTTAAAACAGGCCTGAAGTAGAGGTGTTAGTTGTTCTCTGAAGGCTTTGAACCATTCCGAAGGGAAGCCATCAGAGCCTGGAGACTTGTTAACTTTTAGATTAGACATTGCATTATTCATTTCTTCAGTAGTTATTTCTGAAGGAAGTAAAAAAAATAATAATACTATTGTCTGTGCATCTACCTTCTCTGGTTGCTTGTACAGATTTGTATAGCATGATTCAAATGCATTTTGTATTTCATCCAAAAATTCTGTATTTCACCCACAAATTGTATTATGTGCTTATTGTTTTCTGAGTCTGCATGCTAGAAATTGTGTTGCCTTTGAGCCTCATTCATAATATCATTGTTTGCGGAACCTGAGCTTTTTCTCAACTTCTTCACTATAAATCTGGCCAATTTCCTGTTTTACTTGTTGAATCTCTGGTAATTTAAGAGGGTCTTTGTATTGACTATGAGATTGTTCTGAGCTTCCTAAAGTTTCCTGTAATTTCAGCAGTTTCTTTGCTTGAATCTTCTCTTGAGAGATGATGTGGATATGATCTTCGCTCTAATAACCGCCTTAGCTGCATCCCACAATGTAGAAGGGGATACTTCCCTGTTATCATTATTCTCCAAATAGACGTTCAATTCTGTCTTTATTGATTCCTTGAATGCTGGATCATTCAGCTTGCTTGTATTAAGCCTCCATAGAGTATTTCTTGGTTTGCTATTAAGGTTAACTCCATTATGATCCTACATCTGCCCGATCCTACATCTTTAGACTTGTGCCTATCTGCTCTGTACATGAAAAAGTAAAAAGTATATTCCCTTCCTGACATATGGAAGTTGTGCAGTACATCATTCCTGTAATATCCAATTGATATTTTTAGCAACCAGACTTATTGTAATTACTCGATTTATTGCCTACCTCATGCCTTTTGCACACATTGTATATAGATTCTCTTTTTTCTACCATGTTATTGACTTGTTTATTGTTTACTCCATGTGTAACTCTGTGTTGTTGTCTGTTCACACTGCTATGCTTTATCTTGGCCAGGTCGCAGTTGCAAATGAGAACTTGTTCTCAACTAGCCTACCTGGTTAAATAAAGGTGAAATATTTTTTTTTTAAATTTTTTTTTTTACCTATTTTGATTTGTGCTGTCCAATTTTGAGTTTGAAATCATGTTAAAATCCCCTCCACAGATAAGAGTGCCAGAGGTTTCCTTCCTAAAGAAGACGATGTCACTCCCCAGGGGCACGTATAATGTACATTCAATAATGTAACTTCCTTGCGATCCAGTTTACATTTAACAAGGATAAATCTACCCTCCTTGTCTTTTATTTATGACATAAACAAAACATTTACTGAATTTGGGATAAAAATTGCAACACCCCATCTACCCGTTTTATAAGAGAAAAAGCTATCCCTATAGCCTATTTTCTCGAGTTTCTCATGTTCAGGATGGGATAAATAAGTTTCCTGTCAGAATAATATGTCAACTCTCTCCCGTTTCATCTTTGCTATTACCTTACTTCTCTTGATGGCACTCCCCAGTCTGTTAACAATGAGACTTATGACCTTAAATCCAGATGATGCATCAATATAAACCCCCAAACCTGTGTACCATAACAGCCTGCTTAACATGAACCTAAAAAAGAATGAAAAATCAAGAACAATAGAAAAGTAAACCAAAGTGGGAAGAGACTTTGCTTTAAGGACTCCCATGTCAGAGGATTGTCCATTGCCTCTGGAGTTTGAGGGGATGAACCTGACCGCTGGAAAGCCCCTTGCTCAAGTATCAAAATGCGTGATGCAGTCTGAAACAAAACCTGTTGGAACCAAATAAAAATGCCGCCTTTTTGTCGCCTAGACACATTGGATAATTACAAGAGCAAAGTAGAAGTGTATAGTAACAGAGGATAAATAATGGAACAGTAACAGTCTGTTCCATATCTTATATCCTAGAATAGCCTATATAAGCCATCAACCATATGCAGTCCATTCATTGAATCCTCCCCATGATACAATATGTCCTTCTGTCACCTCGTTGTCAGTGTCATCAAATCAAATCAAATTTTATTAGTCACATGCGCCGAATACAACAGTGAAATGCTTACTTACAAGCCCCTAACCAACAATGTTTAAAAAATATGAATACGAATAAGAAATAAAAGTAACACGTAAATAAAGAGCAGCAGTAAAATAACAATAGCGAGACTATATACAGGGTGTACCAGTACAGAGTCAATGTGCGGGGGCACTGGTTAGTCGAGGTAATTGAGGTAATATGTACATGTAGGTAGAGTTATTAAAGTGACTATGCATAGATAATAACAGAGAGTAGCAGCGGTGTAAAAGAGGGGGGGAAATTAAAATAATCTGGATAGCCATTGGATTAGATGTTCAGGAGTCTTATGGCTTGGGGGTAGAAGCTGTTTAGAAGCCTCTTGGACCTACACTTGGCATTCCGGTACCGCTTGCCGTGTGGTAGCAGAGAGAACAGTCTATGACTAGGGTGGCTGGAGTCTTTGACAATTTCTAGGGCTTTCCTCTGACAACGCCTGGTATTGAGGTCCTGGATGGCAGGAAGCTTAGATGTACTGTACTGTACTGGATCGTACGCACTACTCTCTGTCGTGCCTTGCGGTCGGAGGCCGAGCAGTTGCCATACCAGGCAGTGATGCAACCAGTCAGGATGTTCTCAATGGTGCAGCTGTACAACCTTTTGAGGATCTGAGGACCCATGGCAAATCTTTTCAGTCTCCTGAGGGGGAATAGGTTTTGTCGTGCCCTCTTCACGACTGTCTTGGTGTGCTTTGACCATGTTAGTTTGTTGGTGATGTGGACACCAAGGAAGCTCTAAACCTGCTCCACTACAGCCCCTTCGATGAGAATGGGGGCGTGCTCGGTTCTCCTTTTCCTGTAGTCCACAATCATCTCCTTTGTCTTGATCACGTTGAGGGAGAGGTTGTTGTCCTGGCACCACACGGCCAGGATAACATTAGCTAATAGATCTGTTAATAACGTGACCATACGTAATGTGTCCATGTAGGCCACATACTTTAGGGTTCTCACCCTTACAAAGCAGTGGGGGAAAATATGGGAGCTGTTTTACCTCTTGCAATGTCAACCATAACGGTCCAATAAGTCTAACATCTCGCTGTGACTACTAAGTCTGTAAAATTCGATTAGTTAGTTTCTATCTTTGTTGGAAATGCCTGAGTCTCTCTCGAATGTGAACGTCCTCTCGCCAAGGTGACTTCCCTCTTTCTCCGCGACTCTGCCCGCCGACCACGAGTCTTTCAGCCAATGAAGACGCCTGTCTCCTGATGGTATACTCCACTGGGACGCCCCTCGACTTCAGGTCTTCAGCAGCCTGCATGCTATTATGAAACCGGGTTGTTATCTAGAAATACTCACATCTTTGCTGGGAATGTTGTTTGGAAACGAATCTCTTTCTCTTTTAGTACCTTCTTTATAGGGGAGTATTCCTTCCTTATTTTCAGCATCTCTCCCGCATAGTCATGATCAAAGAACACTTGTTGGCTTTGGAAGTTAACAGGCTTTTTCCAGGCTGCACGGAGGACTTTCTCTTTGACTAAGAATTGTAGGAAGTGCACAACTATGGATCTTGGTAGGTCCCCACTGAGGGGTTTTGAGGCAAGAGCTCGGTGTGCTCTCTCAATTCCCAAGTCAGTTTCGTCTTCAAGTATTTATTTGAATACACCCTCCACGAATTTGGGCATTGAGTATTTTTCTGTTCCCTCGACCACAGAATAAAGTTTCATGTTAATACGACGTGAAACACCTTTGAGTTCTGTCACTTTTGCCTGTAGTGCGTGCTGGCTTTTCAAAGACTGTACAAGCGTGTCCTTTATCGCAGTGTTCTATGTATCCGTTTCCCCAATGTGCTGTTCTGCATCCCCCATTCTTGTAGATATGCGGTGATGTTCTTCTTTTTTTTTTTTTTTTTTTTCTTTTTTTCTTTTTTGGGGGGTGGATCAGCTTAGTATTGCGGAAAGAATGTTGCTTCCAATGTAATTGTCTGCATCATTTCCATTCCCCCATATTTTTTGGGTAAATATATATATCCATATACGTATGCATACATATACACATATATACATACACATACCTATATAGACATACATACTTTTTTAAAGAATATGCCTTTATTATTATTCCCCGCGACCCTACCACCAATCCCCCAATTGGAGTAAACTTATAAACACTTCTGCTTTTACCTTCAATTTCTACATCTTATACCTATCTTACAGACACAGTCCACTTTACAATAGTTCTCTCTTATTTGTTCTTAGTCCTTCCTCTATTTCTGTTGTCCATCCAATTTTATTTCCACTTGTAACTGTGCTATTTCACAAAAGCTCCGCACCTATACACATTTCACAGATCCCGTATGCCCTATATTGTTTATCTTGTTATTAGTCCCACCCCTCCCATCTATCTTCCAACATCATCCATTTCGGATTTCTATTTGCCATACATTTCTCAACTGTGCTGTGATGCTTCACAAAAGACCTGAACCTTCCTATTCTCATAGCTTCTACAGATTGTAAATTAAAAATAAACATCTTTGCCAAAATAATTATTATATTATTGATTGATTGACTATGGCTTTTCAAATCCCCCAGTATTGCTATCTGTAGCGTTAGTTTTAGGCAAATGTTGCAATTCTTCAGCCATTCCTGGACCTGTGACCAAAAACGAGCTACATATGGACAATACCAAAATAAATGATCTAATGACTCTGCCTCCTCACAACAGAATCTGCAGAGCTGGGAAGATTGTATACCCCATATATATAACATTCTATTAGTTGCAAGAATTTTGTACAGTAATTTATATTGAAAAATTCGAAGTTTTGAATCCGGCGTTGTTTTGCGTATCAATTCATAAACCATGTGCCATGGAATGGGTACATCGAAAATCTCTTCCCAACTATTTTGCAATTTGTATGGCACAGCTGTTAGTTTTTTGGTCCTTAAATGAAATTGGTATATGTTTTTATTTATCACACTTTTCTTTAACCATTTTTGTTCTTTAATACAGGGCCGACATACAAGTTCCTTACTTTTTTCCCCTTCTACTTGCCTCTTCCATTTTTGTGGTAATGCTGCAATTAATTGGTTGTAATTTTGGGTAGAGCAGACTTTTCCATATGTCTGTGTTAGCTGCATGTGTGACATAACTCCACCAGTCCTATTTATGATATCATTCACAAAAATTATACCTTTTTTAAACATTTCTTCGATAAATACATTTTTTTTATCAATTATTATATTTGAATTTAACCACAATATTTGTTGTACTATTTGTTCCGTCCTTTCAGGTGGATTAAACTGAAATTGCAACCAACTTTCTAAGGCTTGTTTAAAGAATAAGGATATTTTGGAGATCATTTCCTTTTCAAACAACCGAAAATGAGCAGGTGTAATCTGAATAAAGGCAAAAAGGCCCTTCTTGAACATAGGATGAGACATTCGTACCAGTTTACTAGAGAACCAGTTTGGATTTAAGTATAACTTTTGTATGACCGATGCCTTTAGTGAGAGGTCTAATGCTTTAATATTTAATAATTTCTGCCCTCCGAATTCATATTCGTTATATAAATAGGCCCTTTTAATTTTATCTGGCTTGCCGTTCCAAATAAAATTGAATATTTTTTGTTCATATAATTTAAAAAACAGGTCACTAGGTGTAGGCAAAACCATAAGCAAATAGGTAAACTGTGATATGACTAAAGAGTTAATTAGGGTGATTTTTCCACCATAAGCAGGTATTTTCCTTTCCATGGTAGCAAGATCTTATCTATTTTTGCTAACTTTCTATAAAAATTTATTGGAGTGAGATCATTTCTTTCTTTTGGGATTTTTATACCGAGTATGTCCACATCTCCGTCAGACCATTTAATTGGTAAACTACATGGCAATATAAAATGTGTATTTTTTAGTGATCCAATACGTAATATGGTACATTTATCATAATTTGGTTTTAATCCAGAGAGGATAGCAAAGGTATCTAGATCCTCTATGAGGCCCTGGAGAGACTCTAGTTGTGGTTTTAAAAGAAAACATGAATCATCAGCGTACAATGACACCTTAGTTTTTAAGCCATGGATTTCTAATCCTTTAATATTAATGTTTGATCTAATTTTAACAGCTAACATTTCGATGGCAATAATAAATAGATATGCCGATAGTGGACAACCTTGTTTTACTCCTCTAGATAGTTTAAAACTTTCTGAGATGTAGCCATTATTTACTATTTTACACCTAGGGTTACTATACATAATTTTAACCCATTTTATAAGAGATTCCCCAAAATTGAAATATTCTAGGCATTTATATATAAACTCCAGTCGTACTTTATCAAAAGCCTTTTCAAAATCAGCTATGAAAACCAGGCCTGGTGTCCCCGATATCTCATAGTGTTCTATTGTTTCCAGTACTTGCCTTATATTATCTCCAATGTATCGTCCATGTAAAAAACCTGTCTGATTAGGATGAATAATATCTGACAAAACTTTTTTTATTCTATGCGCCAAGCATTTTGCTAGGATTTTTGCATCACAACACTGAAGTGTAAGAGGTCTCCAATTTTTTAATTGGACTGGATCTTTATATATACCACTTGGGTCCTGTTTCAGTAATAACGATATCAGACCTTCTTGTTGTGTGTCTGATAATCTACCATTTATATAGGAGTGGTTAAAACAAGTTAATAATGGTCCTTTGAGTATATCAAAAAACGTTTTGTATACTTCCACTGGTATGCCATCCAGCCCTGGAGTTTTCCCATCTTTAAAGGCCCCAATTGCAACAAGCAGTTCCTCCTCTGTAATTTGGCCTTCACATGAGTCTTTCTGTTCAGATGTTAATTTTACATTATTAATAGGAAAAAAATCCATACAATTAGTTTCAGTTAGTGGAGATGGAGGAGCCTGAAACGAAAACATATTCTTAAAGTACTTTACTTCCTCTTTCAAAATATAATTTGGTGAATCATGCGTGACTCCATCATTTGTCACAAGTTTTAATACATTTTTTTTGGTAGCATTTCTATATTGAAGATTGAAAAAGAATTTGGTGCATTTTTCCCCATATTCCATCCAGTTCGCTTTATTTTTATAATATATTACACTGGATCTTTCTTGAATAAGTTCCTCCATTTCTTTTTGTTTTTCCTCTAAATTATTCTGTGCCTCTATGGTACCGTTTTTATTGCTATCTAACTGTACTGTTAGTCCTTCAATTTCCTTTGTTAATATGGACTATTTTGATCTAAATTGCTTTTGTTTTATAGATGAGTACTGAATTGCATGGCCTCTAAAGGCACACTTAAAAGTGTCCCATACAATAAGGGGATCTGCTGTACCTATGTTATGTCTGAAAAAGTCAGTTATAAAATCTTCTGTCCTAGTTCTAAACAATTTATCATCTAGTAGACTTTGATTAAATTTCCAATATCCTCGCCCACGTGGAAATTCTGTAAGAGAAATATATATGCCAATTATGTGATGATCCGACCGCATTCTATCCCCTATCAACACTTTTTTAACTTTTGGTGCCAGAGAGAATGGAATAAGAAAGTAGTCAAGACGACTAGCTTGATTCAGCCTCCGCCATGTATATCTCACTAAATCAGGGTATTTAAGTCTCCATATATCCACTAATTCCAATATATCCATGACATTCATGATTTCCTTAAGTGCCTGAGGGTGATAATTTGTAGTGTGATTTCCTTTCCGGTCTATAGAGCTATTTAAGACCGTATTAAAATCTCCCATTATAATAATAGAGTCTAGTGTTGCTTGTAGAGTTGATAAGTTCTTATATATATTTTCAAAGAAGCTTGGATCATCATTATTCGGACCGTATAGGTTAACAAGCCATATTTGTTTATTGTCCAATAACATATTTAAAATAATCCATCTACCTTGAGGATCTGTTTGGACAATTTGCACATTTGGATCAAAATTATTGTTAATTAAGATCATCACCCCTTTTGAATTTCTTTGCCCATGGGAGAAATATATTTTGCCCACCCAGTTCTTTTTCCACAAAACTTCATCTAAAACTGTTGAATGGGTTTCCTGTAAACAATAAATATTATAATCCTTCTCTTTTAGCCAGGTAAATACTGATCGTCTTTTCTTATTATCTGCTAAGCCATTACAATTGTAACTGGCTATACTTATTTCACCACTTACCATGAGACACACCTTTCATTCTTTTAATCAGAATATATTTTTGTAAACGTACTATTAAAACGTAACATAATGATTGAGTGTCTATATAGTTGTACCATGATATTTGCATTTCTACTAAGTAAACCTCCAATTGGTCCCTACTATTCCACCCGCTAAAAGGCCTCATCTCGAGATGGCTTGTCATCCCAATGCCCGGCAGACCACCCTCGACCCACTGTATCCCATAGCCCTGAACCGACTGGGATCCATTCTTTGAAAAGAGCATACAGTTCCATTTACCGAATTGAAGTAAATCAATTGCCATATGCATTTCCATTGCCGTCACCTCGATTTGTATTATATATAGCTGTGGATCATCCTCTATTGTACCTTACATCTTTTACTTCTTCTTTCGCAACAGTTGTGGGATACACACATACACACTCAGCCCTTACCCCCACACAACCATAAGCTCACTTTCTCAACAGTTGCACCATCCCAGAGCCCAACTCAAGATGGGTCATGATTTCCAAATGCCATTGCAGTTGCAGCTGCATGAGAAGGCCTGCAAGACCGCGCAAAAAAATAAGCAAAAATTGAAATTTATTTACCATTGTCATATCCTAGATAATGGCCGTCAAATGTACACCCTATTCCTGAAAAAAACACCCACGATACGGCCACCAGTCATGACCATGTCCCCACGCATCTCCATGCAGTCCGACCTTGATTCTGTGCCACCAGGGCCACAATAATATACCCCCTCTCTGAATGTCCGAGTGTGACCCCCTCCCCATGGGTTACTGCAGCTAGTGTTGCCAGCACTGCCACTGCCTGGGTGGGGGTACCCCACCGGAATCCCCACCGGCTAGGTACAAGGTCGTCAAGGTTCTCATTAGCAGCTTTGAGAAATTCCTTGTATATTTTCCTCTCCCTTTAGGGGGCTTTGGCTTTGCAGGACCAACCCTGCCAAGCAGGCTCAGAATCTTGAGGGGGCAGTGCTGCTCTTGGTCTCTGACCTCATTTTAGCTGCATATAGACCGCTTACAGCGAGCACATAAAACAGTTAGGGACTTCTCCTTAATATCTGGGTCATTCAGGTGGGTGTCTAGGGTATAGGGCCATAGACAGTACCATTAAAATAGGATAATAATTAGATATAATTTATTAAGATAAAAAAAATGTAGTTTTCCATGATAGGACAATAAATAAATAAGACGTATAATTCATTATAAAAGTATATCCATCATCTGAACAACATTGAAAGCCCTCTCATACCCGGCTCACAGCAATACATTGGCTCTGGGATATGCAACCATTTCATTACTCACTCACTCAACTTTCCAAACATAACAAATAAGATAAAAAATAAAATAAACACAAACCATACCATCCACACATACTGTGCCTTCTGTTTACTTAGTTTTTATCTTCACTATGTTGAATTAGTGCTTGTGTGTTCAATTAGTTATATGTGAAGATTTATAAAAAAGCTATATTTTTTGTTGTATTGTTACAATCAGTAACCAGGCTTGAATTGTGTTTATTTTCCTCGTCTATGAGAATTTTGTAAATTTTAAAATAACCATGGAGTAGTCTTTGTGTCTCTGAACAACTGGTTATCAATATATAGTTTATCAACGACGAGAGCTACTCGTTTCGCTTTTAATCTGTTTTCTTTGAAAATTGGATACAGAACTTTGCGCCGTTCTGCAATTTCTTTCGGAAACTGATCATTCATGCCAATTTTGGTCCCAGCAAGTCTTTTACCTAGGCTTTTAACCATTATTTTATCTTTAAATGAAGCAAATTTTGCAACGATTGGGCGTTCGTACCTCTGCCCTCTCTGTCCGAAGCGGTGAACACGTTCAAGTTGGATTTTGTCGACAACTTCGCATGGAATCTGAAGCGCTGTACGGAGGAACTCTCTAACTATAGATTCAGGAACTTCTCCTTCTTTTTCTTGGATACCTGTAAGTACCAAATTCTCTCTCATGGATCTAGTTTGAATCTCCAGTAAGGCTTCCTTCAGAACGATGTTCTCTTTTTTAATTCCATTCATTTCGGTTTGAATCTTATTGACTGTCCCTTTTAGCGCGTGTGTTTCCTTCTCCAATGTCGCAGCTTTTTCATCACTCATCTCTAGGCTTGCCTTTAACTCTTTTATATCCTTACTAAGTAATTCAAGTAAACCCAGTTTGTCATTTATTGATTTTAACAGATCAGTTTCGACCTTTACCATTCCCGGTGGTGAGAATATTAAATCGTCAGTATCTGTCGAAGAATCTCGCTTGCGTTTTGTAAACGGTTCCCCTGTTTTATTCTCCGTCATGTTTGGTTGTTGTCTGTGTTCGTAATATTTGTCGATAAATGTCTCTAGTCTTAGGATTTGTTTTGTGTTATTATCCATATTGAAGGTTTATCACTCACCAGATTATGTAGTGCTAATATTTTAGTCTATTTAGCAGATATTTCGAATATTATGTTTTATCTTGAGGTGCTCTACATAACTTCGTTCAGTCCGCCATTACCTTTACTTTACCTTTACGTCCGCCGTCTACGTCCTACCCCCTCCTACTCGCCTCGTCGATCTTGATGATGTTCTCGTGATGTTCTTCTTTGTTTTCTTCAAGTTTCTGGTTAATGTCCTTCTCGAATTCATGTAGTTATTTTCGTACATCTTCTCGGAGTTCCTCTCGAAAGTGGAATTCCTCCTTTATCACCTCACGGAAAGAGGGATATTTTGCTGCTGCTAGCTCGTTTGTGCTAGCATTAGCCATCTCTGTTTCGTCGACAATTTTAGTTTCTTCTACCTTGTTACGGACTATCGTTGTAGCTCCACAACCTTTTCCTGCTTCCCCCTTTTCTATTGTAGCATAAGTTACTATAATACTATAATAGAGTAAATACTTGAATTTGGGGGAAATTTGGGGGAAATACCCAACCGATGTGCAGTACGAAAAATCTGGCAGCCATTTCCTAAATTGCGTCACCGAAAGTCTGTGGTGGCCCATTCTTGATACACACGGGAAACTGTTGAGCGTGAAAAACTCAGCAGTGTTGCAGTTCTTGACACAAATTGGTGCACCTGGCACCTCCTACCATACCTGTTCAAAGGCACTTCAATCTTTTGTCTCGCCCATTCACGCTCTGATGGCCCACATACACAATCCTTTTCTTAATTGTCTCAATGCTTAAAAATCCTTCTTTAACCTGTCTCCTCCCCTTCATCTACACTGATTGAAGTGGATTTAACAGGTGACATTAATAAGGGATCCTAGCTTTCACCTGGATTCACCTGGTCAGTCTGCCATGGAAAGAGCATAATGTTTTGTACACTCAGTGTACATACTCACCTGGTTAGCAGCCAGTATGTGTCAATCCTCACATTTTGCTTGGCATGAAAAGGAGTGGCAAGGAGTGGCATGATGGCGGAAACAGATTGGTATCCAGGCCACATACATACCCTTCAGCTCCACAAAGTTGTTGAGCAGCCACTGGTAAGCGGTCACACAGTCGTGGTGGTCGTTGAGGGTGAAGAGGTTGGATGGGACGGGCCCGGTGTATCTACGGCGGGGCTGGGCTGGGAGCTGGCTTTTGGGTGGAAGAAGACTGCCATCCACACCAGTGGGACAGGGAACCTAGCAGGGACGAACCCAGAAATCCTCACAGCAATCATTCAGGTTTTACAACATCAATACAGAATAATGTGATTATGAATGACTATTGTGACAAAATAAAATAAATGACACTATAGAAATTGTGCTTTAATTCCCCCAACACTATGACATAAAACATATTATACATATACTACTACTAATTATAATTTTATATGCAGGATGTCCCTCCAACCTGGTACTGCTGGCCTGTACAGAGGATGAGATGATCATAAGGCACTTTCCTGCCCCCAGACACCAGTACATGCTTGGCTGCCCTGTCGATGCCCACCATCTTGCCTGTCACCACGTTGATCCAGGAACGTAGAGACATCTGGGCATGGTCCCTGTCGCTGGAGCTATGACTGTGGGCAGCGGACAGGGGCACAAAGGTAAACATTTTTGTATCCTAGCGTATTATGGAGCCCGTTGAAAGACATCCTCGAACGCGAAAGATTAAATAATGCACAAGCATTAATGAGTTTTCCATTGATGACTACAGTCCACCACGTAGGACAAATGACAACAAGAGAAGCTGCAGGTGTCTCACCTCGTGGACAAGAATCTCATCTTTTCATTGGTGTAGTAGCCTGGGAAGCCATGCGTGGAGATCAGAGTCATGTTATTGAACCTCAGGTGTGGGCTGGAGAAGGAAAGGAACATAGTGTTTACTGGGAAGATAACACTGACTCATGAGTGCAGCTACTGTGCAGTGCAGAATAGGAGCACGTTTATTTTCTCAGAAATGATGACCTCATCCTACCTAAACACAGATGCTTTTGACCTGATGATCAAAACATTGTATTTCGCCAATAATTATCTTTCAGCGTTCCTGTTCCATTTTCTAGTAGTGGGGAAAATCTAATACCTAACATATAGTACATGGGTTCCAGGAAGAATAGAGGACATCACAGAGAAATGAGCACAGGCTCTCTCTGTCTGCAGTGTTCTGTTATTCTATGAGAGCTGAGTGAGGGGGCGCAGATGCAGCTGAATGGTTCCATCTAATACCCCTATTGCATTTCATCTACATCGGTATGCATTAAAAATCCTTTATTTTCTAAACCTCATAGTAAAAGCCCTTCCTTTTGTTTTGTCTGGTTTTGTCCCCAGTCTGTAGTGTTCCTCTTATGCGTTTACTATCAGGAGTGTAAAAGGTCTCTTGTGATGTAAATGTCCTCCTTTGTTCTGTGCCAAATGGACATTATCCCTATTGGTGATACAACAGAGAAAGCCTCAATGGTGTTGTGTGAAAAGGAGATGTACACTGAGCTGAGCCATGTCATGTCAAGCTTTAGATCGCCTGCAAGTCTGCTGCCTCTCTCTGGGAGGGAAAGTGATTGATTTTGGCTAATGAATGCACTGCCTCTAAGTCACAAATGTGTGTAGGAAGTGAACAAATACCTCTTACGGCAACACAAACTTGTTCTTTCAACACACAATAGTTATTACAACCCTTTAATGTTGATAGATTTTAACACTTGGCTTGCTGTATAGAGAAACTAACTAAACTACAGTCTTTGTTAAAAACGGCAGCCTAATCCAGTGTGTTTTCTGGTGAACAGAGAATAATCAGAGCTCATTTTAATCCAAATTTCCGTGTTAATCTGAGCCAGAAGGTGGGTTTAACGCCCAGCACTGAGGCATTAAGGCCTCTTATTGCGTTCTGGACGTGACCTCCTGGCTTTCTGTCTGTCTGTTATCAGGCGCTGACAGACAACCGCTGTGACCCCGATGCTCCACTCCCCCCACACCACTGACCACCAGGCAGAGAGGCCGAGCCACCCCACCAGCTCTTTATCTGTCTGCCCTGCTCCCCCTGATCTGACCCTGTCCCACTGAGGAGTGGAGGAGTGGGGGTGGGCTGGATGGAGGAGGATGGAAAGCTGGAGGCCAGCCGTTTGAGTTGGCCTGATAAGGGGGCCCAGCAGGGCCCAAGCTGACCCATCACTCAGCCGGCCCACTGCTAGCACCGCCTCACCATTAGTTTAGTGGACACTAACTGCCTCATTAGTCAAGTCATTAGTGACAGCAAACACAGATCGCTGCAGAAGATCCCTGACAGGAGAACAGTGGAGTGTCTAATTAAAGGGCCAGCTCCGGGCCCTCCTGAATGCCAGCCCCAGGCAGCTGTGTGCCCAACGCCCCGCCGCCCCTGCCTGCCAACCCCCTCACTGAGTTATGCACGCTCCCTCCCTCCGCGCTGCTTTCACATCCACACACAATGACCCGGTTGCTTGGCAGTTATCGGCTGGCGGCGAATGAGCAGAACCTAGACGCCATATTGTTTGGAGGAACAGTTCATCTCAAAGACGGAATGAATAAAAACATTTTAGCAGCGCCTCCTCTTTCTAGCCAACCAAAAGTCTGGCGACATTTCCAGATATTGGATGCCTGGAATAAAAGGCGAATTCAGGAGAAAAGTCATTCTTAAAGTGAATGGTGTTGACATACACTTTAGACAAGTGTTTTTACTCATGGTCAAGGAGGGTTGTCGTGTTTGCAGGCTTTCATCCAAGCCTACAGATATAATGACTCATTCATTAAATCAAATAAACATCAAGACTTAAGCAAGAATCTGCACACCGCATGTGTAGATAGTCATAAATAAGCTTTTTTAACCTATGCAAAACATACTGTAATAACAAAAGGTGTGGTATTGGTGTTTGTTTGAAGGTAACCATAAATTCAGGCCAATACTAAGCTGGCTGTAAGATTGCCTTGGTGGGAGAAGGGATGGTTATGCATTCACACATGTTGCTCTGGGTGGGTATACTCATATTTCTACTAATCACCGCTGCTAAAGCTGCACACACTGGTGCTCTAATACCTACCATTCACTCCCACTAATTACAATCATCTAGAGGAGGATGTCATTGAGCTTCCTCTAATATACACAATTCTAAATGCAATTTATGAATGCCATGTATACAATTTCTCATTACCAGAAAGCAAGCACCTCCAGAAATGCTAAGCCAGTGTCTGATGCCCCCACTACCACGATCCTGGCATTGATGGTGACTTTTGGTTCCATGGTTAGTTTTCGGTTGATGTGGTTGAGAGCATACGAGACCTGAGGAGAAGAGAGAGACAGCGTGTGTAAAAGTCACAGATTCATCCATTTGATTACTTCAGAAGAGTTCTCCAGCAATCTAACCAATATACAGTACCTGTCACGCCTGCTCCCGCTCCCCCTCTTTGGCTCTCAAGGGCACCAGTCTGCCCATCATTATGCACACCTGTCATCAGCATTACGCGCATCAGCGCTTCATTGGACTCACCTGGACTCCTTCACTTTGTTGATTGCTCCCTCTATATCTGTCTGTTCCTCAGTTTGTTCCCCGGGTCAGCATTAATGTCATTGTGTTACCCCTCCAGACACTGTCCGAGGTTTGTTTCTTGTCCGTTAGTCATTAAATGTACACTCCCTGTACTTGCTTCTCGTCTCCCAGTGTCTGTCCTCGCAGTACCAGTCAAAATTTTTGGACACACCTACTCAAAGGTTTTTCTTTATTTTGACTATTTTCTACATTGTAGAATAATAGTGAAGACATCATAACCATGAAATAACACATGTAGTAACCAAAAAAGTGTTAAAGAAATCAAAATATATTTTATATTTAAGATTAAGTAGTCACCCTTTGCCTTGATGACAGCTTTACACACTCTTCATGAGGTAGTCACCTGGAATGCATTTCAATTAACAGGTGTGCTTTGTTAAAAGTTAATTTGTGGAATTTCTTTCCTTCTTAATGCATTTGAGTCAATCAGTTGTGTTGTGACAAGGTAGGGGTGGTATGCAGAAAATAGCCCTATTTGGTAAAAGACCAAGTCCATATTATGGCAAGAACAGTTTAAATAAGCAACAAGAAACAACAGTCCATCATTACTTTAAGACATGAAGGTCAGTCAATGCGGAAAATTTGAAGAACTTTGAACGTTTCTTCAAGTGCAGTCGCAAAAACCCTCAAGTGCTTTGATGAAACTGGTTCTCATGAAGACCGCCACAGGAAAGGAAGACGCAGAGTTACCTCTGCTGCAGAGGATAAGTTCATTAGAGTTACGAGCCTCAGAAATTGCAGCCCAAATAAATGCTTCATTGAGTTCAAGTAACAGACACATCTCAACATCAACTGTCCCTAGGATGGGTGCGTCACTTGAGTGGGTTGAGTCGCTGACGTGGTCTTCCTGTCTGGGTTGGCGCCCCCCCTTGGGTTGTGACGTGGCGGAGATCTTTGTGGGCTATACTCGGCCTTGTCTCAGGATGGTAAGTTGGTGGTTGAAGATATCCCTCTAGTGGTGTGGGGGCTGTGCTTTGGCAAAGTGGGTGGGGTTATATCCTGCCTGTTTGGCCCTGTCCGGGGGTATCATCAGATGGGGCTACAGTGTCTCCTGACCCCTCCTGTCTCAGCCTCCAGTATTGATGCTGCAGTAGTTTGTGTCGGGGGGCTAGGATCAGTCTGTTATATCTGGAGTATTTCTCCTGTTTTATCCGGTGTCCTGTGTGAATTTAAGTATGCTCTCTAATTCTCTCTTTCTTTCTTTCTCTCTCTCGGAGGACCTGAGCCCTAGGACCATGCCTCAGGACTACCTGGCATGATGACTCCTTGCTGTCCCCAGTCCACCTGGCCGTGCTGCTGCTCCAGTTTCAACTGTTCTGCCTGCGGCTATGGAACCCTGACCTGTTCACCGGACGTGCTACCTGTCCCAGACCTGCTGTTTTCAAGTCTCTTGAGACAGCAGGAGCGGTAGAGATACTCTCAATGATCGGCTATGAAAAGCCAACTGACATTTACTCCTGAGGAGCTGACTTGTTGCGCCCTCGACAACTACTGTGATTATTACTATTTGACCATGCTGGTCATTTATGAACATTTGAACATCTTGGCCATGTTCTGTTATAATCTCCACCCGGCACAGCCAGAAGAGGACTGGCCACCCCTCATAGCCTGGTTCCCCTCTAGGTTTCTTCCAAGGTTTTGGCCTTTCTAGGGAGTTTTTCCTAGCCACCGTGCTTCTACACCTGCATTGCTTGCTGTTTGGGGTTTTAGGCTGGGTTTCTGTAAAGCACTTTGATATATCAGCTGATGTATGAAGGGCTATATAAATACATTTGATTTGATTTGTTCAGAGGAGACTGTGTGAATCAGGCCTTCGTGGCGAATTGCTGCAAAGAAACCACTACTAAAGGACACCAATAATAAGAAGAGACTTGCTTGGGCCAAGAAACACGAGCAATGGACATTAGACCGGTGGAAATCTGTCCTTTGGTCTGATGAGTCCAAATTTGAGATTTTTGGTTAAAACCGTCATGTCTTTGAGAGACGCAGAGTAGGTGAATGGATGATCTCCGCATGTTTGGTTCCCTCCATGAAGCATGGAGGAGGAGGTGTGGGGGTGCTTTGCTGCACTTAACTAGCATGGCTACCACTGCATTCTGCAGCAATATGCCATCCCATCTGGTTCTCTCTTAGCGGGACTATCATTTGTTTTTCAACAGGACAATGACCCAACACACCTCCAGGCTGTGTAAGTGCTATTTTACCAAGAAGGAGAGTGATGGAGTGCTGCATCAGATGACTTGGCCTCCACAATCACCCGACCTCAACCCAATTGAGATGGTTTGGGATGAGTTGGACCGCAGAGCGAAGGAAAAGCAGCCAACAAGTGCTCAGCATATGTGGGAACTCCAGGTGAAGCTGATTGAGAGAATGCCAAGAGTGTGAAAAGCTGTCATCAAGGCAATGGGTGGCTACTTTGAAGAATCTAAAACATAAAATATATTTTGATTTATTTAACACTTTTTTGGTTACTACATGTGTTATTTCATAGTTTTGATGTCTTCACTTTATTCTGCAATGTAGAATATAGTAAAACTAAAGAAAAACCTTTGAATGAGTAGGTGTGTCCAAACTTTTGACTGGTACTGTAGATGACAAACATAATTATTGCTATCCAACCCAATGGCCTAAAAGCCAGAGACTGGCATTTATCAGAGCACTTAACTACAGAAAAGAGAGTACCAGTTTTCAGTAAAAAAAAAAAATCATAATATTATTTTAGCAGCATTTTTACAAAAAATATGGAAATGTCTTAAAGTTTGATGTTCCACTGGAAACGCTGAGTGAAACGTAATAAGTGCCAATGCTCCTACTTAAATACTAACTATTTTATTATGAGTACTGGCCCTATTGAAAATAAATGTCCAAATGTCAGAGCATTCAATGCAAGGTATAGAGTCAGAATGAACGCAGAGAACATTGTGTTATCCACAGAATTTTCTATCTCCTCACCAATAATCAAACTGTGATTTTAGTGTGCTAATTGGTCCTAGAGACTCATAATTAGTTACATTGGTTCCCCGTTGGATTGAAAATGGCAGCATACCTCCAAAGGAAGGGGAAACCTGCAGTTGGAATTAACCTTCAAGTAATATTTATGCTATTCTCAGTAGTGCCTGCTCTGTTCTTAAAAGAACACATATAAGTTCAAACTCTGACTTCATGTGAAAATGACCAAATGTAATCAAACCTATGTAATTAAAGTGCAAGAACATTCTCCGTTCAGTTAATTACATCTTTATTCTGCTTTGTAACGAACCCCCTAAATAATAATCACCTGAAATACTCCAGCTAACCAAACAACACGATGCAGGTCTGATTCATGCTCTGTCTGGTGCAGGTAGGTATAGGCTAGTGTGGGCAAGTGCAGCTGTCCTTATTCCCTATCCTTGTGGAAATGGTGCCTAACCTTTTCTCTAACATAAGGGCCGGGTGCTGTGACCATGGCACTGGGTAATACGATCTGGTATTGACAGAGAGGGAACAGGTGCTTTAAATCTGATTAATACATCTGTGCTGGACACCAGGCTTAGATTACGAGGCTGAGGCTGTGTCAGAAATGGCACCAAATGGGATCTGGTCAAAAGTAATGCACTATATAGGGAATAGGGTGCTATTTTGGACATACACTAAGAGACAAAGCTGTGAGGCATCGCTCTGCTATCCTCTTATCTACATGGCAGCCTGGATATGATGGTTGCCGTGTTACTAAATGGAGGTTTTAAATTGGATGGCCTGGAGCGGGCGAATGCAGGTGTATCTGTTAATACACTGAGGGAGAGGGGAGTGCACGTGACACATATAGGAACATGTACTCTCAGATTGATTCTATGATCTAAGATTAAAAAGCATGAATAGCTGTGCTTATATCGTATGGTTCAGAAAATGCGGTGTGCTATAGCTCTATTGATATTATTAATTTTATAAATAAAATATTAAAGCTGCAATATGTAACATTTTGGGTGACCCGACCAAATTCACATAGACATGTCAATTATAGATCTGTCATTCTAATTGAAAGCAAGTCTAAGAAGCGGTAGATCTGTTCTATGAGCGCTATTTCTATGCTTCCTGTTCTTAAATTTTGTTTTGCGTCTTTTACTTTCGTTTTTGTACATCAGCATTATTTTGGTTATGGAAATGATATTTCACAACATTTAGATGGTACAATGATTCTCTACACTATACTTGCTTGTTTTATCACATAAACTGAAATTAGGCTATTATAATTTTAGCAACCAGGAAATGGTGGAGTGATTTCTGCATAGTGCATCTAAGAATATATGCTGTGATTAGTGACAATCATATGGTGAAAGTATTACCTAATAAAGTTCTGATTTAGTATAATATTACATTTGCTGCATATCCAAAATAAGTGTTTGATTAAGTCTGAAATGCCTTCCTTTCCTTGTCTCCTTTCCTTGTCTCCCATCACCCACATCAGTGATCATGGAGGAAGAGCTAGTTACAACTATTGAGACGCAGACCAGGTGCGGCAGACAGTGGCTTATGACTGACTGTGTGGTAAGTGGACTGTGCTCCTTTACCTGTTAAATAGCAGAGGCAAACATTCCTAACCATCTGTCAGAGCAACCATCTGCTGCCCTCATCTATACTAATACAAACACTTTAAAAATAGCCTGAGGAGTTGGGTGTGGAAAGACTAATAAAGAAAAGTTGTGCGTATATAATACCACTGAAAAAGCTCTACAACTAATTATAAGCAATGTTCAAGACTGCAATGCTATTTGTCCATGGAGTGCCTTACCCTTGATGGAATAATTACCTTTCACATAAAATGATTTTCCAATTGTATCCATCACAATATTTTACTGTTTGAAACAAATATCTATGTTATCAACACTCCATGCTAAGCGGGGAATCCGTCCACTTTAAAGCAGCACCCTCTTGTGGGCATGTAAATTACACACGAAAGATATTTCTCTTCTTTCTCATATCATCTCTCTGCCTCTCATTCTGTTAACCTGGAGACATTAGGTACTTGCCCAACCTCATTCCCAGGCATGTTAAACCACCAACCAGCCTGTTCATCAGCTGTTGCTGTGCCCACCTGGTCCTTAGTGATCTGCTTGGATGGCGCGTTGATGCCCAGCTCCTCCAGAGGGTATACAATCTGGCGTCGCGGGTGCACCGGAACCATGCAGTTAAGAACAGAGGTCAGGTAATGGGCACATGAGTTCTGAGGGGAGCGGAAAAGGGGCAAAGGTCAGGGGAGGTGATACCTATCAGCTATACCATTGATGGAGGCAAAGGAAGGGGTGACTAACAGGTGCAAAATATTCCCTATATAGGGCACTACTTTTGACCAGGGCCCATAAGAGCTCTGTAGGGGATGCCATTTGGGATGCAGACATAACTAGCTCTGATGAAGAGGTTGTTTGATACGATTTACACGACCATCAACATGCTCCTGAATAGAAACCACTTCTACTGAATATAACTTCCACTGCCTCGGTCATGGCTGGCCAACCCTATGCTCCAGCATCCACTGTCCAAATAATGATTCCCTCTCCCATTAGATTTTCCATAATTCCATTATTCTATTTACACCTCACCATCTGGTGCATGTTTGTAGAAGTTAATTAGCAGAGGGGAAGGAGGAGGATGAGGATAAGGAGAAGGCCTCTACACAATGAGGAAATGTATTCTAACAGTCCAGAGAGGTGAACTTGGTAGTCCTATATCAGCACCTGCTTCTCCAACCCCAGAGAGAGTTGGTGAAGAGTGGCTGAACAAGGACTGAGGAACACTGCACTTATGAATATCTGGTACTGAACACAATGTGCACGCACGCAAAAACACATGCACACACACACACACAGTGGAACGGGCAAGGTGAGAAGTCAATATGAGCTTTACAGTCTGTTTCTCTCACCTTCTGGTTGTGGTAGGAGGGGTAGATTGGGTAGTAGAGGCAGGATTTGTGTGCCAGCCGCAGGACCTCCTTTAGGAAGTGTTTGGCGTAGTGCTGGAAGATGGGGTTGAGGGCAAAGTGACACAGCTGGCCGTGCTCCTCATAGCGGTGGTGGCTGAAGTAGATGAAGTTCTCAATGTTGTAGTTGGCTCGGATGTAATCTATATCCTGAGAGAGAGAGAGAGAGAGAGAGAGAGAGAGAGAGAGAGAGATATTAAGTAGTACTAAATCTATGAAAGCAAAATACCATTGAAGTCTGTAAACAAGAAAACTACCTCCTCATTTCTGATGATTACAATCCCAACTAGTTGGTTCTGAACTTGGGCTACAAATGCCTGCAAGGGTGTTCCATCCTGGAAGACAGACACAGAGAAAGAGAGATGAGATATTACACTTGAGGATAACATATAAATATGAATCCATTTTCATATCCAAAGTAATTATCTGTGTTGGAGCTCTGTCATAGTCATGCTTGACTGCTGGGGTGTGAATCACCACTGGAAATATGGTTTACATGGTAATTAGTTACCTCCTTGCAAAAACCATTAATCAATCAGTGATACTCCAAGTCTTCCAACATAATAATTTGAATCACTCTGGAACAGTTTTTGTGTAATTGATTGATAAACTGAGAGTAGCTATATAAGAACAAGTGAAATGGAACTAGTGGTTGTACTATTCCTTGTCCTATTGGCAGTAGTGTGTCCTGTGTGTGTCTGTGACTGACCATGTCTCTATGGGCCTGGTAGAACATGTCCAGGTCCTCCAGCAGGCTCTCATGCAGCCTGAGTTTCTTCACCATGTCACAGACTGCAGGCCTGTCTGCAGACACTGCCAGACTCACCACAAATGTCCTGAGGGGACAACAAGACCATGATTGACATTACACAAGCAACTTCCATTGTATATACACATCCAGGGATTTCTCGCCCCAAAAACATCTCTCTTCAAATATCCAATAACATCCATCTCAATGTAATCTTTGTAAGATAAATAAGGAGATGCATTCATGCTAAACCCTTAAATGTACGTCAATGGCTAAAACTACTAAAATGTTCTGTTGGGGACTATACTAATACCCACTTGAGCAGGCCAGAGCGGTGGAAGATGTAGAGCTCCTGCGGCAGGCTGCTGGTGTGGTGTGGTACTACCCTGAGGAAGCTCTGGAGGAGGGGAAACTCAGGGGCCAGCTTGGGCACAGAGATGATGCAGAAATCACGGTCCTGTGGAAGAAACAAGGAGATTGGCTTCATGCTTATCACATGCAGTAACCTCAGTTTCAAAGAGCCTCCACAATGTGGAAATCAATGAGTATGTCAATCAAAAATGGTTAAGTAATAAGATTTGTTAGCGGGTACTTACAGGGAAAAGTTTAAATATATTGGGCAGGAAGTCCACCGATCTGTAGGAGGAGATGAATGAGGGAAGTTAAGTGAAACTGTCTCTGCCAAGGCTCTAATCAGAGCCAACATGGAAATCACAGCAGTGGAACAACTGGCCAAGCAATCTGGCCAAGCAACCCGCACATCTCAGTACTTCTCTCCTTCAAGTTGCTGTCACTTTATGCACCATACTCATTAATTACATGCTCATTCTCGGTGGGGAGTAACTGGCTTCCATATTGCAGAACAGCTGGGCAGTAAGGCGATAGAGAGAGAGACGCAGCGGGAGCCAGCTAACAATCACACAGCTAAAGACAGATACATACTGGAGGGCTGCCATGACTAGTGAAAGGTTGTTTCCACACATTCATCAAGTGGTGAAAGTGGAGAAAGCAAAACTACATTTGATCACCTTCAATTAATGGGAATGTATTTCCTCTTTATTTATCCAAAACAGAATTATTTTTTTCAAATGGGTTAGTTAAACTCTCATCCAAACAATGCCAGTATAATTACTAGGTAATTACTTAATCAATTAATGACTTAGTAATCAAATTATCGTTGCTGTTTTTCTTAAAACAGAAACAGTGAAGATTTTTTTCTTTTTTTTATACCTTTTATAGGTCCTAGAGTAATGAAATGTTCAGAGTACATTGAGGGGACTTACTGCTTTCAATAAATACATACAAATATGGGTAAATATTGAGTTACAAGGTTTTCATCAGACAGCAATGTTATGCTTGTGACTTTGTCCTGAACTTACCTCATTTCAAAATTCTTGTAGATGACGAATAATTGAATACAGAATGCATTGGGTGTTACTGAGACTCTTGGTTCCAGAGTCACTTCTGAACCCTGAGGCTCTGCTGCACAAGCCTGGCTGTCCCCTGGCTGCAATGACAGCAATACAGTGTTAATATATCAATAGGAGATGAATGAGAGCCCATAGCTGGTGGACATGAAGGAAATAACATAAGGAATTCATAATTGGTTTACCTCTGATACTTCACTGGGTATTTCTGTAACGCCACCTTGATCAAAATCCTTTGTCTGGTCCACGTCCTGTGATGATACCTTGCAATTCATTTAATCAAACCAATATGTCACATTTTGCCTAACAATTGCATCTGTTATAGCCTTACAGTATTGTTGATTTTGGAAACATGGGTCCTTCTGGGTCAGACTCATCTCATACTGCACCTCTCCAGTGCTATCCTGTGGGCTGATGGTGTTGGTGTCCCCTGGAGTCCCCTCTCCCTCTGGCTCAGGGGCAGTCTCAGTCAGGTCCTCTGGACTGGGCTTATACAGACCGTTGAAGGGCCCAAGCTCAAAGCACTCGTTGAGCAGCTTCAAGTTGATGTCACCACTCACACTGATGAAACCCACAGCAGTTCCCTCATTCTGTGAAGACAGAACACAGACAGACACAGTCATTTTACTGTAAAGCCATTTGTAATTAAATAAAGTGTATCAACACTAGTAATATACATGTGCATACTATCAAACTTGACCAATTACAGTATTTCATTCTAGGCTATAACTTTTTTTTAAAGTACACAATAAGTAAATAATTGGCAATGCTGTTAAAAAAATTGAGTGCTGAATAGTACAACCCTCTTGGGAAGTGTTGTGCTGTTTGTTCTCTGAATGGAGAACACATCCAGGCAAAAAACCCAAAATGCTACAGATGTCTGGACACAATATGTTCAGTGAGAGCCTGTCTTGGCAGTGTCAACTCTCATCTACCATATGCTGCCATGAACACGTGTCAGCTTGAGTTGCAGGGAGGGGAGGAAAGATCTGTCATCTTCTAAGTCCTGGGGGAATTCACCCTAGCAGGATTTCTGTGAACCAGGCAAAAGCATCTGCACCGTTGCTATTACATTTTAAATGGACTGAACTCTCTGACTTTGGATCAGAGATTACTGATGCCAATGATAAAACAAACAGACAGATAACATCAGAAAGAACAAAATGGCTGACTTGATCCAAAGCTTAATAATCAGAAGGGCTAACGTTTTTTCCTTTCCCGTGGTTTTGGCTGAAGTTGGAATGTATTAAGGAGAAATAAATATATTCTCATGACAACAAAGAAATAAAACTGTAAACATAGCTGACCTCACAAACAGCTGCATGATTTTCGTCGTCCTGAGCCTCAATGAGTTCAGCCAGAAAGTAAGTCCCATAGGATCCTGTGAGGGCCTTTGACTGCTCCGCAAAGATGTGTGTGAGGTCATCATGATCCTCCACCCTGTAACAGAAGCGTCAATCACTTGATGAAAGCCATGAGCAACCCAAGGATCATCACTCACTAAAATTAGAATAGAAATACATGTGAACGTATTGAAATAACAGCCTGGTCTCATAGACTAGACGTAACATAGTAAATGTAAATCCGGGATTCTGAAATTAGTATGATATGTTACATTTGGTATGGTTACATAAGATGGTTACTATAGGGGGGTGCTGTTTCGACTTAGCATAAATCGGTCTCCAGATTACACAGCTTCCTACTCAATTATTGCTCGTACAATATGCATATTATTATTATTATTGGATAGAAAACACTCTCTAGTTTCTATAGCCGTTGGAATTTTGTCTCTGAGTGAAACAGAACTCCTTCTACAGCACTTTTCATGACAGGGAGTGAGATTTCAGAAATCTTGGCCCCTGTTCCCAGGTCAGTTGTAAGGTCCCTGTAAATGCTATGGAGAAACAAACACTGCCTACGTCTTCCTCTGGATGTCAGTACGTGGTGACGCTTTGAATGGAGTCGATTGCGCAATCAGGGCCTGTATAAAACACCAAAGACCGGAAGTACATTTCTTTTCGTCTCTGCGCCTGACGCACGACATCGGACATCGGACTTGCCTCCTTCCAAGCTGTTGTTTAGCCAGTAATATTTCTCCGGTCATGTTTTTACTCATTATAGGTGTTAAAAACATCATAAGGTAGTTAATTTGAACCGTTTTATAGCAATTTATATCCGTTTAGGGCGATTTTATGGCATTTCTGTGTGACGCACTTCGAGGAGCTGGGCACTTTTCGAGTGCATGGTGAACGTTAGTGGCCATTTCGACGGGACAAGAGGACATCTTTCGACCAAAAGACGATTAGACCGGAGAAAGGATTCATTGTCCAAGATTCTGATGGAAGAACAGCTCATAGTAAGAACTATTTATGATGATAAATCGTGTTTCTGTCGAAAAATGTTAAACGCTTATGCCGCCATTTTGTTTGGTGTAGCTTCGCTTGGCGCAACCTGTATTGAAAAGTAAGGATAATTCAAAAAATGTAATTCAGTGATTGCATTAAGAATTAAATTGTCTATCAATCGCTGTCCACCCTGTATTTTTTAGTCAAGTTTATGAGTATTTATGTATAAGACTAGATCACTGTCTAATATGGCGCCCGACATTTTCTGACCAGCTTGGCTACTTTTCTCATAGTCTAACCACGATTTTGGTGGCTAAATATGCACATTTTCGAACAAACTCTATATGTATGTTGTAATATGATGTTACAGGAGTGTCATCTGAAGAATTCTGAGAAGGTTAGTGAAAAAATTTATACATTTTGGTGGTGATAATGCTATCGCTCTTTTTGCCGTGAATCAATGCTGGGGTAATGTTTGCACATGTGCTATGGTAATATAACGATTTATTGTGTTTTCGCTGTAAGACACTTAGAAAATCTGAAATATTGTCTGGATTCACAGGATCTGTGTCTTTCAATTAGTGTACGCTGTGTATTTTTAAGAAATGTTTTATGATTAGTAATTAGGTAATACACGTTGCTCTCTGTATTTTTTCTAGTCGAGTTGTGATGGTGGGTGCAATTGTAAACTATGATTTATACCTGAAATATGCACATTTTTCTAACAAAACCTATCCTATACCATACATATGTTATCAGACTGTCATCTGATGAGTTTTTTTCTTGGTTAGTGGCTATCAATATCTTTATTTGGCCGAATTGGTGATAGCTACTGGTGTTGAGAAAAAATGGTGGACAAAGAAAAATGGTGATTTTTGCTAACGTGGTTAGCTAATAGATTTACATATTGTGTCTTCCCTGTAAAACATTTTATAAATCAGAGATGATGGCTTGAATCACAAGATCTGTATCTTTCATTTGGTGTCTTGGACTTGTGATTGAATGATATTTAGATGCTACTATTTAATTGTGACGCTATGCTAGCTATGCTATTCAGCTTTTTTACTGGTGGGGAAGGTGGGGGTGCTCCCGGATCCGGGTTTCTGAGTCGGTAGAAGTTTTAAGGCAAAAACAAAAGTAGGGTGGTTGGTCGGGGTGGATGGGTGGGCGTATTACGCCCCCAAAGGTTGTTCGAATCTCATCATGGACAACTTTTGCATTTGAGCTAATTATCAACTTTTGAACTACTTACTACCTTTTAACTACTTGGAATGTTGGCTAACCCTTCCCTTAACCCTTTTAGCTAACCCTGCCCCTTGTATCGCTTCCGTAACTACAGACGGTGGGAGACGGGAAGCAAGTACAGGGTGAAGATTTAATAATAAATAAACATGAAACTAAACAAGAACAGCATCTGGATAAGAGAAACAAAACAACATCAATGAAGACAATGAAACTGAGGAAGTGACAGATATAGGGGAGGCAATCAATGACGTGATAGAGTCCAGGTGAGTCCAATGAAGCGCTGGTGTGCATAACGATGGTGACAAGTGTGCGTAATGATGAGCAGCCTGGCGACCCCTAACCTTAACCCTGTTAGCTAACCCTTCTGCTAACCCTAACCTTAACTCTTTAACCTATCTCCTAAACTTAACCCTAACCTTAACCCACTAGCTAACGTTAGCCAGCTAGACACCTAGCTAGAATTCGTAACATATCATACATTTAGAAAATTCGTAACATATTGTACATTTTGCAAATTCGTAACTAATAATACGAATTGTAATTTCTAACTTATCTTACGAAATTGGTGATGGCCATCCACAAATTAATACATACAATACGAAACCTAACATATACTAAATTGAGTTTCTTCGGTTTTACGTACAGAATAATATGATATGCTCTGAGACCAGGTTGGAATTAAACAATGAATTCCTTAATTCCAAAAAGTAATTTATCATACTGTGAACGGCAAAATCAAATTTGAGAGTATAAAGCAAAAGTGCTATGGTACAGAACGCAGGTGTGTTAAAATTACTATGAGGACCTGGCTCGGCGGACATGCAGCCTTGGGCAATAGTTGTGTCTGTGGCACACAAATGCTGAACACTGGGGCCCTGGATCCTTCAGACTCTTCATGGGCTCAAAGATCGTTACCAGTGCACGCTCTGAAAACACACAGTGGGAGTGGGCATACTGTGAATCCTTCACAATCCTATATTTTTGAATACATGATGAAGAATGTTAAATAATACGATTACACATATTCTCATACACATATATACATATTGTATAAAAAAGGACTACACACTCACCTAGACATCGACTAGTTGGGGTGACCAAGCAGATGTATTGCAGCTCTGTGATAGCATTGAACACAGTTCTGTAAGAAGATGTTTACTTTTCTTATTGCACAATCCATCACCCTGTCAAGAACCTACAGTGCATGCAATATCACATCATGAGAATCTAATTTCTCATGCTGAAATTTTATGGAATGGCTGTGGAATCAAATTGGAAAAGCATATGTGGTATAGGAATGGCAGACTGCTGTATCACTAGTTGCCACAAACAGGATTCAAACCTAGTCTTATTATATTATGGAAAAGTTGAACATGTTATATTTTTGAGCCTACGTTATGAAAGGGGTTGTTACATGATTATGAGCAATGCCATGCCATCACTCATTAGTGCTGCTCACTTTGACACTCTGCTTTTTGCTGATTGCATACATAGAAAACATTGATAATCTCCTTACCACGGGTGGCTGGTGGCACCTTAATTTGGGAGGACAGGCTCATAGTAATGGTTGGAATGGAATAAATTGAATGATATCAAACACATCAAACACATGCTTTCCATGTTTGATACCATTCCATTCACTCCATTACAGACATTATAGTGAGCCATCCTACCCTCACCAGCCTCCTGTGCTTCCTACCTTACAATCTCTTTGGCACTCCCGATGGAGAAGATCGGCTGTGCCACGAAGAGGTGCAGGAAAAGTGTGTTCAGAGGCTGTCGTGACGAGAAAATACGGTTAAACCCAGAGAATAGGAAAGAAAACAAGAACAAATCTCTCTAGTTGATACAAACCGTGTATTTTTCAGCACTGTAATTGTCATGCAGGAATGGTTCCCAACAAGCTTGATCCACAATGTCTCCAATGGGGTGATCAGAGAAGGCAGCATGGGCCAAGACCTCATTCTTCGCATTGCTCAGGGTCACTGCCAGATTGGCCTTCTCTCTGAGGATACCAACATACAGACAGTGAAGCCAGGATAAATGATTGTGGTCCATCTAAAATGGATTGACGCTTGCATGTTCATGCATTCTGACATGTAACAAAAAATATTTTTCCACCTTGAGTGTGAATATCTGTTTCATGCATTTGGCTGACATGATTAAGGCTATGCATACTCACAGTAGATGAATGACATTTACTCTTCCAAATACTGCTACTGTGGCAGGACTGATCAGGCTATTGATCGCATGTGCATCCGATGACTCTGTTCTCCTCACAGTCACAGTCTCAACTTTGCCACCCGAGGAAGTTATGGTCCTCATCTTTCTCTGATTTTGGAAGAGAAAAGCAAATGAGAAGCAAATAAACGTAAATGGCTTTCCAATACAAATTTGACCAAAACACAACAAATGCATTCTTGTAATAATGAAATTACTAGCTAGGGGGTATCACATCAAGTATTTAACGTCACACATTGGAGTCCACTCCGGTAGCATTCTTCTTGTCAAATTAGCCTATCACGCTAACTTACCTGGTGGAAGCAAGAACTTTTCCAGTTCTCATATATATTCTTCCAAATTTGCAACAAGGATTCAAATCAGGGTTTCTATTTCATGCTTAGCTAGCTCATTATTGAAACATACAGTGTCAATAACGGTTTGGTCTCCTGTATTCAACCCAAACGAAGAAATAAAGTAAAACTAGTACTAGCTCCAGCTAATGGGGGGTGTGTAACCATAGAAACATAACGCTCGGTGACGTCTTGGGGTGAAGAGTTACAGTTCATATGTTACGTTCAACGCGCGCACGTTTGAAAGTGTCATGGCGGAGTCCACTGGCGCGCTGTGAAAATATTCTAAACTGATCGATTCTGTTGTAATAGTTGATTCTAATTGACTCTACCATACAATCCAGTAAAATGGCATCTACTGCGGCAGGGAAACAGAGGATACCGAAAGTAGCGAAGGTAGCGAAAAGTTTAAAATCAGCTAACGTTAGCTAGTGAACTTGTAATATGGCCTAGCCAGGTAACGTTAGCTAGCTAACCATAACAAGACTTGTGCTTTGTTTTGGTACGAATGTAGATTACTTCTAGCTACATTAAACGAACGAAAGGGTAGCATGCTATGTAAGAACTGCTATTTTGTATTTATTTAACTAATGTAGATTACTATATCGAGAAATCTGACCCAACTGTGTGCGAGGAAGGGCTAGCTAATTATTTAAAGTTTATGCCAGCTAACTACACGAACTGTTTACATTTGGAACATGTACTACCTATGTAGCTAACTAGTATTGTGTTCAATCAACTAGTTTCATCCAATTCCAAAATAACGTCTTAATTTGTGCTGTGAAGGTGAAAAACAAAGCTCCTGCAGAGGTACAAATCACAGCTGAGCAGTTGCTCAGGGAGGCAAAAGAGAGGGAGCTCGAGCTTCTGCCACCGCCACCCAAGCAAAAGATCACTGATGAAGAGGAGTTGAACGATTACAAGTTGAAGAAGAGGAAGGTGAGACCCCAAGTGACACATGCATTACACTTCAGACTTCAGTCTTACTGTTGGTATTCTGTTGGTGTGCCAACCAGACAGTTACAACATTCTCAGTTGTCTGCAAATCTTGTGAAGTACCGGTACACAGTAGTAAATACATTGAACTAATCAGATGCAAACTGGACTCGACTCCTTCTCTTAGGGATTTGAAGACAACATCAGAAAGAACCGTACTGTTATCAGCAACTGGATAAAATACGCTCAATGGGAGGAGAGCCTGAAAGAAGTCCAGAGGTAAGTTAATTTACATTTACATTACATTTTAGTCATTTAGCAGACGCTCTTATCCAGAGCGACTTACAGTAGAGTGCATACATTTTATTACATTTACATACTGAGACAAGGATATCCCTACCGGCCAAACCCTCCCTAACCCGGACGACGCTATGCCAATTGTGCGTCGCCCCACGGACCTCCCGGTTGCGGCCGGCTGCGACAGAGCAGCCGAGCTGCCCTAGACCACTGCGCCACCCGGGAGGTCGTTAATGCTTGTCAATGTCTCTGTGAAGCTGATTCTTGTGATTCATACATATATGGAGTCTAATGTGAATGTAGATGGATTTTGACAGGGATAATTGTTGTATATGAAATCTGATGTGAATGTTAAAGATGGATTTTGACTGGGATATTTGTTATCTGAGCTTTTTTTTAAACAATTTCCCCCCCAGGGCTCGCTCTATTTACGAGCGTGCTCTGGATGTAGACCACCGAAATATAGCTCTGTGGCTGAAGTATGCCGAGATGGAGATGAAGAACCGGCAGGTAAACCACGCCCGCAACATCTGGGACAGAGCCATCACCATCTTGCCCCGTGTCAACCAGTTCTGGTACTTAACAACTTTATCTCTCCTAAACTGAGCATATCTGGTTAAAAAGGTTTAGGTTAAAGAAAAGCACAATTTTGTCGCTCATCTGTTCTTTTTGCTGCTTTCCCCCTTTCAGGTACAAGTACAGTTACATGGAAGAGATGCTGGGCAACATCGCTGGCTGCAGACAGGTGTTTGAGCGCTGGACAGAGTGGGAACCAGAGGAACAAGCCTGGCACTCCTACATCAACTTTGAGCTGCGCTACAAGGAAGTCGACAAGGCCCGCTCCATCTATGAGAGATATATCCTTTTGATGGGAAGTGCTTAAAGCAATGACTTACTACAATGTATTAGCAAATTAGTTGTGGTTGCTGACTGTAGATATGCATTATTCAGTAACAGGTGTTTTATTCTAACAGATGATTACATTTGTAATGATGCATTGCCTATGGTAGTGGTATTACCTTCATACCTGTACAGTGCATCTCTCTTTTTTAAAGCTCCTTAACTCCAGTGCACTTGTGATTGTCCACCCTGATGTGAAGAATTGGATTAAGTACGCCCGTTTTGAAGAGAAGCATGGCTACATCGCCCATGGGAGGAAGGTGTTTGAAAGATCAGTGGAGTTCTTTGGCGAGGAGCATGTTAATGAGAACCTTTTTGTGGCCTTCGCCAGATTTGAAGAGAAACAGAAAGAGGTTTGTAAATCTGACACTTTGTACCATGTCAGTTTTATTCCCACACATTTATAGAGTTCTCCAACTGTGGTCAACAGAACAACACAACTTTTCTCCCCCTTGTGTCTTAGTTTGAGAGAGTTCGAGTCATCTACAAATACGCCCTGGACAGAATTCCCAAGCAGCAGGCTCAGGAGCTCTTCAAGTTCTACACCGTGTTTGAGAAGAAGTTTGGAGACCGGAGGGGAATCGAGGACGTCATCGTCAGCAAGAGGAGATTTCAGTATGAAGAGGAAGTCAAGGTAAATTAAACCCGTGAAGATTTGCAAAGATTTCATCCCAAAATAACCCTTTAAAACAATATTCTATCCACTAATGGCTTGTTATTGGATTGTTTTTCTTTCTGTATAGGCAAGCCCACACAATTATGACGCATGGTTTGATTACCTACGCCTGGTGGAGAGTGATGCGGATCCTGACACTGCCAGAGAGGTCTATGAGAGAGCCATCGCCAATATCCCTCCTATACAGGAGAAGAGGCACTGGAGAAGATACATTTACCTGTGGATAAACTACGCTCTATATGAAGAACTGGAGGTCAAGGTAGGCCTGCATTGCATCCTCTGTGTCTAAATAATGGCTATTAGGGATGTAACGATTCAGCAGTATGCATCGGTCCCCGATTCAAATGTTTAAGATACGACTGCATCGGTCCGCGAACCCCAAACCGATCCAAATGTAGCATGTATCGGTCAGAAAATCTATTTAAAAGTTACGAATCACTGATTCACTAACATTTTTTTCTCTCGTATTACTTTCTTTCTACTTTCCAAAAATACACATGACCAAAAGTATGTGGACACCTGCTCGTCGAACATCTCATTCCAAAATCATGGCCATTAATATGGAGAGGTCCCCCCGTTGCTGCTATAACAGCCTCCACTTTTCTGGGAAGGCTTTCCACTAGATGTTGGAACATTGCTGCTGGGATTTGCTTACATTCAGCGACGAGTATTAGTGAGGTCGGGCACTGATGTTGGGCGATTAGGCCTGGCTCAGTCGACATTCCAATTCATCCCGAAGGTATTTGATAGGGTTGAGGTCAGAGTCAAGTTCTTCCAAACTGATCTCGACATACCATATTTGTATGGACCTCTCTTTGTGCACGGGGGCATTGTCATGCTGAAAAAGGAAAGGGCCTCCAAACTGTTGCCACAAAGTTGGAAGCACAGAATCGTCTAGAATGTAATTGTATGCTGTAGCGTTAAGATTTCCCTTCACTGGAACTAATTAGCATAGTCCAAACCATGAGAAACAGCCCTAGACCATTATTCTTCCTCCACCAAACTTTACAGTTGGCACTATGCATTGGGGCTGCTAGCGTTCTCCTATCATCCGCCAAACCCAGATTTGTCCGTCAAACTGCCAGATGGTGGTGATTCATCACTCCAGAGAACGTGTAACGTGTTTCCACTGCTCCAGAGTCCAATGGCAGCGACCTTTACACCACTCCAGCCAACCCTTGGCATTACCCCCCCCCCCCCCCCCACTCGACCATGAGAAACCAATTTCATGAAGCTCCCGACGAACAGTTCTTGTGCTGACGTTGCTTCCAGAGGTAGTTTGGAACTTGGTAGTGAGTGTTGCAACCAAGGACAGGCGATTTTTACGGGCTTCAGCACTCGGCGGTCCCATTCTGTGAGCTTGTGTGTGAAATAGCCAAATATACTAATTTGAAAGGGTGTCCATATACTTCTGTATATATAGTGTACCTCCTCTTTTGTGACAACTGGTGCGTCCTCTCCTTCAGTGGCTATGTCATAGCTAATTTGTAAACGGTAAATGTTGATACATTACTAGCTCAAACACTTCATCTGTAAAAATGACAAATTAATTAGTGGGTGATGGTGATTTCAGAACCAAAGTGGGGGGACAAAAAAAACAAGCTACATTGTCCCCTCCCTCCTAATCTGATAGGTGGTAGATGTCTAGTTCCCCTTATGCCCCTAATCTGATAATGGTAATGGGGTGGTCGATGCCTAGTCTCCCTTATGGCTCAGATCAGGTGCCTACATACTAGTATAGACTGTGAACATACATAATTTACACACAGAGAAGTCAGCTCAGATATGCCCAGCTCATGAGCTTCATCAGCAGCAGATATGAATTTGGAATGGAAAATGAATGTGTTTATGCAACAAATGTTAGTGCATCCAACCAAATCACATCAATTCGTTCTCTAATCAAACCAAATCGTTTCAAACTAAAACGTATCATTCCTGTATCTAGATACGTATCGAATCCTTTTGAAAGGGAATGATGCACATCCCTATTGGCTGTGATTCTCACATCGCTAAGTGTGACATTGTGCATATGCCTGTGGATTTCAGTGCTTATTGTGTTGATTGGCAGGACCCAGAGAGAACAAGGCAGGTGTACCTGGCATGTCTGGATCTCATCCCTCACAAAAAGGTATCGGTAGTTTGCAACGTTTACAATCAATGGCACCTCTGTTTCTGAAATGGGGTTTAATAAAACATTTGATATGCAACAAAAAAACATTCATCAACAAATCATCAAACTTATTACTTTGTTTCCTTCCTCATAGTTCACGTTTGCCAAGATGTGGCTACTCTACGGACAGTTTGAAATCCGCCAGAAGAACCTCCAAGCTGCTAGACGAGGCTTGGTAAGGTCCCTACTGTTGATGATTTATGTTTTTCATTGTGATACTTCAAGTTTCAACATTTTCTGTCATTTGGCCTTCTCCCTCTCCCCAGGGCACAGCCATTGGTAAATGTCCAAAGAACAAGCTGTTTAAGGGCTACATTGAACTGGAGCTGCAGCTCAGAGAGTTTGACCGATGTAGGAAGCTTTATGAGAAGTACCTGGAGTTTGCCTCCGAGAACTGCACCACCTGGATCAAGTTCTCTGAGCTGGAGACCATCCTGGGAGACACAGAGAGGGCCCGGGCCATCTTCGAGCTGGCCATCGGACAGCCACGACTGGACATGCCAGAGGTCAGGCTCACAAACGTTCACCCTGGGCATTTATTTACTGACTGTATTGGCCTTCCACTTTCAGCATGTCTGAAGACACCCTTCACGTAAAAAGTATTGTAGTGAAAACTAATTGAAATACCAATGAACAGTATTTTACTTTCAAATGTTTACTTTTAAAATCTTAGGTGTTGTGGAAGTCCTACATCGACTTTGAAATTGAGCAGGAAGAGTATGACAATACCAGAGGTCTCTACAAGAGATTGTTGCAGCGCACACAGCACGTCAAGGTGAGACCTGTCCCTTTAACCTTAGTGACTAACTTGCTACCAACAGTCCTATACTACATTACTCACCCGCCTAATACTCACTGCTCAGTGACTCATCAAACAATACTTGATCATTTTGTAATTTTGCCAAATGTGTTACCTGCAGGTCTGGATCAGCTATGCCCAGTATGAGCTGTCCATTGATAACTCTGACCGGCTGCAGAGGTGTAGGGGGATCTTTGAGGAGGCCAACAAGGGCCTGAGGAGCTGTGAGGAGAAGGAGGAGCGTCTGATGCTGCTGGAGTCTTGGAAGGAGTTTGAGCAGGAGTTTGGCTCAGACACAACCAGGGAAAGGGTTAAGAAACTGCTGCCGGAGAAGGTGAAGAAGAGGAGAAAGCTCACGGCAGAGGACGGAGTAAGTAGTGTTTCTCTTAGCCTTATCATACCAATCCAACATAAATTCATTACCCTTGTTTATGTGTTGTGGTTTGGCTGATCACTAATTGACTTTTCATTTTGATCCATCAGTCAGATGCAGGGTGGGAGGAGTACTACGACTACATCTTCCCTGAGGATGCAGCCAACCAGCCCAACCTCAAGCTGCTCGCCATGGCCAAGATGTGGAAGAGGCAGCAACAAGAAGAAGATGATGAAGAAGAGGATGAAGAGGATGAAGAAGAAAACAATGGAGGAGTGGATAGGGGTAGTGTCGAGAAAGTTGGGGGCAAAGAAATGGAGGGAGAAGAAAACAGAAGAGAGAGAGGAATAGACAAAGAAATTACAGAAGACTTAGCATCACCATCATCAGAAAAGCCTATAGTCAGTGAGCCTGTGCCTGAAAAAGTCACCAAGGAGAGCACATACGATGACGGAGATGATTCTGATGAAAGCAGTAGTGGAAGCAGCAGCAGTAGTAGTAGTAGTGACAATGATGGTGGTGAGAAACAGCCCAGGAAGAGCAATACGGACTCAGTGAAAGATTAGCTTGTCTGGGGGAAAAAATGTTTTACTCTTTACAAATAGGGACAAGTTGGGGACCTCATTGGGTAATTTCTATTGCTTAAAAAAAAGCATGATTATTTTTCCATGTCTTTGTTTCATTAATTTACTGTGGTGCAATTACAGTGTAAATAAAAAAAACACTGATCCAACTTTTTATTTATTTGAACCATAGAACTTACTGTTGTAACAAAGCAGCAGATACACTATCATTACCCGGGTGAGTCATGTAAGTAATAGTTTATTGAATTTGGATTAAAGTCCTTTCAATTCTATATTGCATTTCACACCAAACAATGACTGACTCATTGTCATCAAAAATCCTAGTTTCACAAAGGATAACTTATTAGATCTGTCAATATTATGTACAATGATGTTCTCTAAGCTTTCACACATCACACCCTAAAACTAGTCCTAATAACACTTTTCACACTTAATTTTCTAATGTAGACTGTGTGGAAATATGTTTGTTGCCACAACCAGAGTCGTAAACCCTACTGATTTTTACAATTTCCTAACCCTCAACACAACACACTGCCCTTATGCCTAACCTTAAATTAAGACAAAAAGCAAATGTATGTTGTCATTCATTTTTACCATAGCCAATTTTGACTTTGTGGCTGTGGTAACCGAGAAATATAAATGCACTTGTTTTCAAAAGTGTCAGAGCCACCGTCTACTGTTATTCTATATCTTCTGGTCTGACAGGATGTGGTATAGGAATGATGGACTTCCTCTCGGTGTCTCTCGACAAGGCTTTCCTCATATCTGCAGAAGAATACAAAGAGTGAGTACATATCCACATAATGATTGTCTGAATTACAGTAATGTTTACATTGATTTGAAGGGGTTCATATTACCATAGGCGTCTTCATCCGGTTCTCCATTGCTAGCAGAATAGTACTCTATCACGGTCCTGTAAACGCTGTAGCCTAGCTGTTTGTACATGTTCACCGCCACTTGATTGGAGACTCGCACAAACAGATCAACAAAGAACCCACCCTTCCTAAACAACAGTGAAACAGATAAGTGAGGCAATGAAGTAGATCTTTCCTGGTACGACAAACTGAAAATGATCAACACCGATCACTTATCGCAGGCATTTTGTTGATATCGTTCATTACAATAAGTAGTCTATACTAGAGAAATGTGAAGCTTTAAATGAAATAAGTTTGCTAATATGGGTGATTGTTAATGGGACAATTGTTGGCTACAACCATCAAAATATTAGTAGTAGTTTAAAGGATAATATAAAAAGCGGTGCACATTAGTGTTATAAAACTATCGTTCTATTTATCGTCATCGCATCGATTCAGGCAATTTAGCGCAATATGTATTTCTGTCCATATCGCCCAGCTCTACTCTAACATGGTTATTGTTCAGTAGGGTACAAGAGAACTCAAAGGGTTTCTTATTGGACCAGGTAGTCCAGTGTTTCCCCAACTCCATCCTGGGGACCCCAAGGGGTGCACATTTTGGTTTTTGCCCTGGTACGACACAGCTGATTCAAATGACAAACTCATCATCAAGCTTTGATTAGTAGAATCAGCTGTGTAGTGCTAGTGCAAAAACCAAAATGTGCACCCAGTCGGGGCCCCAAGACAGAGTTTGGGAAACGCTGAAGTACTACCTCCGTTTCAGTAAAATAAAATAATTGCCAAATGAACAAAACCCTGATCTTAGTAACCTGAAGCATTAGAAGTCAGCCCCACCTTTCTGAGATCTCCTCCAGCATCTCCATAAGCTTGGCTGCCAATCCCAGTCGTCTGAACTCTGGGGCCACAGAGAGAGCTGTGACGTGGCCATGCCACTCTTCTCGCGCCACTGATCCCTCTGCCTTTCCCATGACTGAGGATAGTCAGAAGTGTCATTTTGATGGAAGCTACACAGAGTGTATGCCTTTGCTATTGCAATTATGTTTTCTATTGCATTTTCTCTAAAGCAATCATCATATTGCTAGGTGTGTATGACATGTAGGCCTACTCACTGTAACCCATCAATTCACCACCAGGGGCCTCTGAAACAATGAAGTACTCTGGCCAGTGGGCCAGGTACTGTAGGTAAAATGGGATTCCGTACTGTGAAAGAAAGTTAAGGAAAGCTTGCCTTCTCCTGATAACAATACAAAGGCTAACGTTGCACTATCTGGGGTTTCTGTGCATGACGGTGGTATGTTATTACAATGCTGGGGAACAATTTGTACTGAAAGGATACAGTCTCTGTCAATGGATCCAGGTTGCTGTGAAGAGAGAAACAAATACTCAGATGCTTCGTGCATTCAATGCAATGCCCTGATGAGGTGCAGCAGACTAAACAGTTGAATTAACTGTCATTATGCGCAGCGTTACCGATCTAACTGTTTGCTAGCTGGCTCTAGTTAGCCAGCTAATCTTGGAAAGCTTGCTTAGCTAGCTAGTGAGCTATTATTGTCCATGAAATATATCAAATAATGTATCTTATAATCAAGAGTTGACTAGTGTAAACTAGCTAACGTTAGCAGATAGTCTAAAACTATGCATCGCACGTATGATAATTAACTTCTGGCTAGCTAGCTATACTTGCAACTAGCCCATAAGCAATTGCTATTGTTCATTAAAACATAATGACGGTGTAGCTAGATGGGTAACCTATTCAACAATATTATAAATATAGAAATTAACTCACATGTTGTTGAATTTGAACAAATCATCGCATGTGAAAGCTCGTAATGTTGTCATTTTGCCTGTACAGTTGCCGCGTTCAATCCTAGTTGGAACAAGGACACTCGGAAATATTGCACTTCCTGATTCGTTGAACGCGGCACGTGTATAACTATATTACAAACACTTATACACTTGTAGCTAGTCGGAAATGTCTGAGTTCCAACTAGTACATGAACGCGGCAAAAGTGTCTGCGACCCTTCAACTTTAGCATCAACAAGAACATCGACCCCCTCCTTCGTCAGGGAGGTGTCATTGCCTGTTGTTTACTGCCATCTGCTGTTGGACGGAGAAAATAGCAGACTAACTTTAGTAGGACACAATATACACTGCTCAAAAAAATAAAGGGAACACTTAAACAACACAATGTAACTCCAAGTCAATCACACTTCTGTGAAATCAAACTGCACAAATGCACATTTGTGGCCTGCTGGAGGTCATTTTGCAGGGCTCTGGCAGTGCACCTCCTTGCACTAAGGCGGAGGTACCGGTCCTGCTGCTGGGTTGTTGCCCTCCTACGGCCTCCTCCACGTCTCCTGATGTACTGGCCTGTCTCCTGGTAGCGCCTCCATGCTCTGGACACTACGCTGACAGACACAGCAAACCTTCTTGCCACAGCTCGCATTGATGTGCCATCCTGGATGAGCTGCACTACCTGAGCCACTTGTGTGGGTTGTAGACTCCGTCTCATGCTACCACTAGAGTGAAAGCACCGCCAGCATTCAAAAGTGACCAAAACATCAGCTAGGAAGCATAGGAACTGAGAAGTGGTCTGTGGTCACCACCTGCAGAATCACTCCTGTTTTGGGGGGTGTCTTGCTAATTGCCAATAATGTCCACCTTTTGTCTATTCCATTTGCACAACAGCATGTGAAATTTATTGTCAATCAGTGTTGCTTCCTAAGTGGACAGTTTGATTTCACAGAAGTGTGATTGACTTGGAGTTACATTGTGTTGTTTAAGTGTTCCCTTTATTTTTTTGAGCAGTGTATATATTTTTTACCTTTCTTTAACTAGGCAAGTCAGTTAAGAACAAATTCTTATTTACAATGGCAGCCTACACCGGCCAAACCCGGAAACACTGGATCAATTGTGCGCCGCCCTATGTGACTCCCAATCATGGCCGGTTGTGATACAGCCTGGAATCGAACCAGGGAGTCTGTAGCGACTCCTCAAGCACTGAGATGCAGTGCCTTAGACCCCTGCCCCACTCGGGAGTCCAAAGATGAGAAAATATAATGATGACGAGCCATGTCTAGAATGACATTTCGATGATTTGTACAAATAAGCCATCAAAAACATTCTGCTGGTAAATTAATTAAATATTATTGAATTACTTTGCAAAAATGCAATCACAACCAAATAGATAGCTGAATCATTCATTAGCCAAATGAAAAACCATTAGCTACATGGAAAAAACATACCTGGTTAAGTAGCCAATGACAATCTAATTGCTGGAATTTAACTTAAATTTTCACAACAGAAAAATATTTATTGAACAAGAACATGTTTTTTAACAGGAACATATCTTTTTTTAAGGGAGGTGTTTTTTCCCTAGAAATTCTCTTTGGTGTAGTTGGTGGAGTTACTTTAGCACAGGTATGGAGACTGTCACAGAAACAACTTGGTTCCATTGATCAATGAAGCACATTGCTGTGTGGTTCAGGCAAATGGAGTGGTTTCAAGCATTTGGATTTCTTGTATTATTTGTTGTTTTCACCCCAAGGTATGGTAAAATATAGCACTTCAAAAGTATTCTAGACAAATGTATTTGTAATCCCATACTTTTTCCATTATAGAAGATACTTATTTGTCGTTAAAGGGGATTCAAAATGGTTGAATTGCCTCCCCTATTTTCTAATTTCGCTATCGTCTTTCCTCTTTCAACCCCAGCCCGGCCCCCAGCCCTTCATACCTGATCTCTGTTCCGAGGGTGCTAAGGCCTGGTGCCCCATCACAATATCAGTCACTATCCTCACCATCACTGAGATTGTTAATGGTAACAATACTGTAGCCTCACACCCAACCATAATTCAAGGAGGTATATTATTTTCAACTCAACATTTTCTATAAATGTTTATAAATGTTTGCTTGCCTTTTGTTTCACACACCAAGCAGCAACCTTGCATTTTCTGCTATAATGATTTTGTATTACTCCCAGTTCTGTAAATCAATTGATGATAAACTTCCCTTTTTCTTTATCCAACTTTATAAAGGTTATATTGAGCTGCTGGTTCTTTCCCAAGTAAGTATTAATTTTTCTGATATGTATAATGTGCATGCCAATACAATATGAAAAATATAAATTAAATAAAAGTAGCAATTAGATGTTACAGGCATTGTTATTGCATTGATCCGACTCACTCAAAGCTATCATATTTACATGGTATGAATGACGATACAAATCTATCAACTGATCACAGTATTGCCGATCACAGGCACATAGAAAATGCCTCTTGAGTTTTGGTAATTAACTCTGAGGTCCCACGCTGTCTTGTTTACAGAGACATGAAAAGATACACCTGATCCAAGCCTTCTCAGGCTATCTTTTGCCAGGTGTAGCATATACAAAACAAGAGGCAAAGAGGCAAAACAACCACAAACATAATAAAGTAAATCAGGTATCACCATCCACCATTGTGTCTGAGAGAACAAACACTCCTTTACCCAGATTCGTGTTTGCCAGAGTAGTTGAATACTGCTTCCTCCTGACCCACTTTGACCTTTGACCTATTCTGCCATTGTCCACATTTATTCAGACAGACAAGGCCATCTACAGGCCTCGGCAGGTTGTGAAGATCATGGCAGTGTCCATTCACCCAGCCACATAAAAGCAAGATCAACTCAACATTTGGGCTCCCGAGTGGCGCAGCGGTCTAAAGCACTGCATCTCATTCCCTGGTTCGATTCCAGGTTGTATCACACCTGGCCATGATTGGGAGTCCCATAGGGCGGCGAACAATTGGCCCAGTGTCGTCCGGGTTTGGCCGCGGTAGGCCGTCATTGTAAATAAGAATAAAAGTTCCATTTTTTTTTAAATTATTTTTTTAAAGATCAATATTATCATTAAGGTGTATGTTACTAGGTAACATACCAAGGGGGTATTGTATGAACATCCAGTGTGGAAGTGATAGCAGCCAGATAAAAGAACCTTGGGAAATGGAACTGTGATGGACAGTTGATAATTCTCATTTTCTTTTCAAATTGCGTGAGCCAGGATCCCAAGGCAAACATAATCTGGCAGTGGTTGTCATTGGACAGAGTTCTGGGGGTTTTGTCCAAAGAGTTTCAGCAGCTGTCTGAGAATCCACCCCTTGGCAAGTGGACCGTTGTGACTTCCATCAATGTGACTCCTATTAAATTTGAAAGGACCATGCCAACATTTTTCTGCTCAAAAACACATTGAGTTGCTATTACATCTTCATTAAAGCTTTTCAGGATGATGCCGGCTACATTTCATCTGGACAATTCTGCATTTCATTCTGCAAACCATTGTTCACAGATAGCCTTGGGGTTTGAATGTGTTTTTTGTCTGGAAATGTTTTCATCATTAGGATGAATTGACACTAAATACTAACTATGAATTAGTGTTATTTAAAATTGTCTACTGTGAAACGTGTCTTCTGTGAACTACAACACAAAACCCTCCTTAGTTGTTTTAATCATTATAGAGTAGATAACTAAAACCAAACTCAAACTGTCCAGCAGCTTGAAGTCTTACTGTCAAAGGGGCAGAAAAAAACTATAACCAGAGTTCATTTGTCAGTGTGCTGAAATGTGGTTATCCCTCGCATTGTCTCTCTGTGTTACGGGAACTTGTGAGTGAAAAGCAATTCATGGTAAGGGTGCTTTCATCAACGTTAAATGATAGTTAAGTTAAGGCGCCTTGACCTTTTCCCTAAGTTCTGATTCCTCCCTATATTGTTCATAAGATACAGTTGAAGTCGAAAGTTTACATACACCTTAGCCAAATACATTTAAACTCAGTTTTTCACAATTCCTGACATTTAATCCTAGTAGAAATTCCCTGTCTTAGGTCAGTTACGATCACCACTTTATTTTAAGAATGTGAAATGTCAGAATAATAGTAGAGAGAATGATTTATTTCCGCTTTTAATTCTTTCATCACATTCCCAGTGGGTCAGAAGTTTAAATACACTCAATTAGTATTTGGTAACATTGCCTTTAAATTGTTTAACTTGGGTCAAACATTTTGGGTAGCCTTCCACAAGTTGCCCACAATAAGTTGGGTGAATTTTGGCCCATTCCTCCTGACAGGATTTGTAGGCCTCCTTGCTCGCACATTCTTTTTCAGTTCTGCCCACAAATGTTCTATAGGATTGAGGTCAGGGCTTTGTGACGGCCACTCGAATACCTTCACTTGTTGTCCTTAAGCCATTTTGCCACAACTTTGGAAGTATGCTTGGGGTCATTGTCCATTTGGAAGACCCATTTGCGACCAAGCTTTAACTTCCTGACTGATGTCTTGAGATGTTTCTTCAATATATCCACATAATTTTCCTCCTCATGAAGCCATCTATTTTGTGAAGTGCATCAGTCCCTCCTGCAGCAAAGCACCCCCACAACATGATGCTGCCACCCCCGTGCTTCACGGTTGAGATGGTGTTCTTCGGCTTGCAAGCATCCCCCTTTTTCATCCAAACATAACGATGGTCATTATGGCCAAACAGTTCTATTTTTGTTTCATCAGACCATAGGACATTTCTCCAAAAAGTACGATCTTTGTCCCCATGTGCAGTTGCAAACCGTAGTCTGGCTTTTTTATGGCGGTTTTGGAGCAGTGGCTTCTTCCTTGCTGAGCGGCCTTTCAGGTTATGTCGATATAGAGTGGTTGAAAAACAATTTTTAATGACTGCAACCTAAGTGTATGTAAACTTCCGACTTCAACTGTAGTTAGAGGACCCACCACAGGACACTCACTGACATCACTGCCATGGACCTGGTTGTTATTCAGCCTAATTTGGACTACAGGTGAACTCGTTCCCCTGACATTTTGTTCATTTATTTATTTACATAAACCAAACACAGTCAATTTGGTACATTTAGACTGTAACTAAATATGCTGTGATTGAGAGATACAGATTGTGTACTTCCATATACCTTGAAAGAAAATACACTTTTTGAAAGCTTTGCTGAGGTAGTGTGTGATTGTAATCCATTAACATTAATGTCCTGTGTGTTTGCTTCAGTGCTGCCCAGGTTTGAGGTGCTGAGGGCTGGTGCTGATAGAGACCCTCAATGTCCTCAATCGTGACAATAGTCTTCATCATAACCATAATCAAATGGCCATCCGGACTATTTGCATTGACCCCCCCCCCCCCCCCCCCCTTTTTTTTTTAACTCTGCTGCTACTCGCTATTTATTATCAAGTCACTTTACCCCTACCTAAAGTTGAAGTCGGACGTTTACATACACTTAGGTTGGAGTCATTAAAACTTGTTTTTTAAACAAATCCACAAATTTCTTGTTAACAAACTATAGTTTTGGCAAGTCGGTTAGGACATCTACTTTGTGCATGACACAAGTAATTTTTCCAACAATTGTTTACAGACAGATTATTTCCCTTATAATTCACTGTATCACAATTCCAGTGGGTCAGAAGTTTACATATACTAAGTTGACTGCCTTTAAATAGCTTGGAAAATTCCAGAAAATGATGTCATGGCTTTAGAAGCTTCTGGAAGGCTAATTGGCATAATTTGAGTCAATTGGAGGTGTACCTGTGGATGTATTTCAAGGCCTACCTTCAAACTCAGTGCCTCTTTGCTTGACATCATGGGAAAATCTAAAGAAATCAGCCAGACCTCAGAAAAAAAATTGTAGACCTCCACAAGTCTGGTTCATCCTTGGGAGCAATTTCCAAACGCCTGAAGGTACCATGTTCATCTGTACAAACAATAGTACGCAAGTATGAACACCATGGGACCACACAGCCGTCATACTGCTCCGGAAGGAGACACGTTCTGTCTCCTAGAGATGAACGTACTTTGGTGCGAAAAGTGCAAATCAATCCCAGAACAACAGCAAAGGACCTTGTGAAGATGCTGGGGGAAACAGGTACAAAAAGCTATATCCACAGTAAAACGAGTCCTATATCGACATAACCTGAAAGGCCGCTCAGCAAGAAAGAAGCCACTGCTCCAAAACCGCCATTAAAAAAGCCAGACTACGGTTTACAACTGCACATGGGGACAAAGATCGTACTTTTTGGAAAAATGTATTCTGGTCTGATGAAACTGTTAGGCCATAATGACTATTGTTATGTTTAGTGGAAAAAGTGGGAGGCTTGCATTCCGAAGAACACCATCCCAACCGTGAAGCACGGGGGTGGCATCATGTTGTGGGGGTGCTTTGCTGCAGGAGGGACTGGTGCACTTCACAAAATAGATGGCATCATGAGGAGGAAAATTATGTGGATATATTGAAGCAACATCTCAAGACATCAGTCAGGAAGTTAAAGCTTGGTCGTAAATGGTTTTCCAAATGGACAATGACCCCTAGCATACTTCCAAAGTTGTGGCAAAATGGCTTAAGGACAACAAAGTCAAGGTATTGGAGTGGCCATCACAAAGCCCTGACCTCAATCCTATAGAAAATTTGTGGGCAGAACTGGAAAAGCGTGTGCGAGCAAGGAGGCCTACAAACCTGACTCAGTTACACCAGCTCTGTCAGGAGAAATGGGCCAACATTCACCCAACTTATTGTGGGAAGCTTGTGGAAGGCTTCCTGAAACGTTTGACCCAAGTTAAACAATTTAAAGGCAATGCTACCAAATACTAGTTGAGTGTATGTAAACTTCTGACCCACTGGGAATGTGATGAAAGAAAAGAGTAAATTCTTCTCTGCTATTATTCTGACATTTCACATTCCTAATAAAGTGGTGATCGTAACTGAACTAAGACAGGGAACTTTAACTAGGATTAAATGTCAGGAATTGCGAAAAGCTGAGTTTAAATGTATTTGGCTAAAGTGTATGTGAACTTCCGACTTCAACTGTATGTGATAAACCAAACTTTACTCTTTGACGGTTGATGTACCACTCCAGTTGACACTTCAGTTCCACTATGTGGTAAGTACCTTAGCATCCCCCCTGTCTCCAGGTGATGTCCAGGGGCCAGGTGCTGTCTTCAGACACGGGTATCTCTGCTTCTCTCTCCCTGACCTCTGAGGAGTCTTGGGCTCCCTTGGACTAGGTTGTTATCTACTGTGTACATTCAGATGGAGAGATCATCAATGATGCACGGCATGTTCCCATTGCCCAAGTTCTAAAAAACAAGCTAATTGTCATATGTTATTTTACTTTAAACATTTGTAGTCCTGCACCAGGTCAAGGAGCAGATAAAAACACCCAGTGTCCTTCATCATATCTCTAAATGTAATCATTAGAATAGGTTACATTCAGTTCAGTTCAGCAGCATAGTAATTCATTATCCTTACTTTGCTATCCTGTCCCAGTATGTTGAGGTGTGATAGTATGACCTGTGACCTCTGTCTGTCAGGTTGTCTCTGAGCTGGAGTGAGGACAGGGCCTGCTGATGAGGTTTCCCTCAAGGTGTCTGTGGCTGAGCCCCGGTCGCTGATGGGGATCCTGGTGGTGAATAAGGCCACACTGGCCACACTCACACCATGACATCACCAAAAAAACAGCATTAAAAACATGTGTGAAAGTGACTGCCACATACACTACCGTTCAAAAGTTTGGCAGCTTCATTAAATAGTACCCGCAAAACACCAGTCTCAATGTCAACAGTGAAGAGGCGACTCCGGGATGCTGGCCTTCTAGGCGGAGTTGCAAAGAAAAAGCCATATCTCAGACTGGCCAATAAAAAGAAAAGATTAAGATGGACAAAAGAAAACAGACACTTTACAGAGGAGTCTCCTCTTCACTGTTGACGTTGAGGCTGGTGTTTTGCGGGTAATATTTCATGAAGCTGCCAGTTGAGGACTTGTGAGGCGCCTGTTTCTCAAACTAGACACTCTAATATACTTGTCCTCTTGCTCAGTTGTGCACCGGGGCCTCCCACTCCTCTTTCTATTCTGGTTAGAGCCAGTTTGCGCTGTTCTGTGAAGGGAATTAGTACATAGTGTTGTACGAGATCTTCAGTTTCTTTGCAATTTCTCGCATGGAATAGCCTTCATTTCTCAGAACATGAATAGACTGACGAGTTTCAGAAGAAAGTTCTTTGTTTCTGGTCATTTTGAGCCTGTAATCGACCCACAAATGCTGATGCTCCAGATACTCAACTAGTCTAAAGAAGGCCAGTTTCATTGCTTCTTTAATCAGAACAATAGTTTTCAGCTGTGCTAACATAATTGTAAAAGGGTTTTCTAATGATCAATTAGCCTTTTAAATTATAAACTTATATTAGCTAACGCAACGTGCCATTGGAACACAGGAGTGATGGTTGCTGATAATGGGCCTCTGTACGCCTATGTAGATATTCCATAAAAGATCTGCCGTTTCCAGCTACAATAGGCATTTACAACATTAACAATGTCTACACTGTATTTCTGATCAATTTGATGTTATTTTAATGGAGAAAAAATTTGCTTTTCTTTCAAAACAAGGAAACGTCTAGGTGACCCCAAACTTTTGAACGGTAGTGTTAATCAGTAATATACTGTTTGCTTCTTGTTTTTAAAGAGATTGTTTGTTTTCCAAAAGAGTGTGATGCATTCTGTGATCCATGGACCAGACAGCACCAGTGATGACACTACTGTCTGGTGTGATCCATGGACCAGACAGCACCAGTGATGACACTACTGTCTGGTGTGATCCATGGACCAGACAGCACCAGTGATGACACTACTGTCTAGGTGTGATCCATGGACCAGACAGCACCAGTGATGACACTACTGTCTAGGTGTGATCCATGGACCAGACAGCACCAGTGATGACACTACTGTCTAGGTGTGATCCATGGACCAGACAGCACCAGTGATGACACTACTGTCTAGGTGTGATCCATGGACCAGACAGCACCAGTGATGACACTACTGTCTAGGGCAAGTTCTTCATCATTTTGTGATTCACTACAGCTTTTCAATGGCTGACTTTCAATATTCACCACACATATGTTTAATGATTTACTGTAATACCCCTTCCAGGTACACCTATGGAACACTATCTATTGCCCCCACCCAAGTATCCATCAGTTGTAAACAGTCAATACAAACAGGCTGTTCTGAACCTGACCAAGCTGGTTTGAACAATACACTTTTTGATTCAAGCGGTTTTGTTGTGTTTTGTGGGTTGTAATTGTAGCGGGCTTTGGTGAATGATGGTGTTCTTTTCTCAGGTGCTGGAGGAGTTGGCAGAGTACGGCATGCAGAAGACAGACCACCCCCCCCCCGGCACCATGCAAATGGGAGATCTCTACTCCATCTTTACGGTAGTTAGCTGTGACCTTGACAGGCATATCAGATGCCTTGACGCTATCACACATGTTATGTCACATTCCTATGAAAATGTGCATGTTGCTTATGTCCTTTGTGATGTTGTCTGTAATTTCCCAGACGTCTGTCCTCATGGTTTTGACAGATGCCAAGTTGGAGAAGATGGGGGAGCAGTTGAGACCTGAATTCCGCAAGTTTTGAGATGCAGCACAAAAACTACTCAGTACGCCTATATACAGTACTTGTCTTGGCTGTGCAGGGCTTACTGTATTTCAATAACTCCTTGGTGGTGAGGTTGATGATATGGACCAGGTGCAGGAGACTTCCCCGACACATGACTGTGGCTAGACAACAACACAGAGTGATGGACAGGAGCCATGTTCTGTAACACATACAGCTGGGGTGGACACACACGGAAACACTCCTGGAGCAAGGGGACAAAGAGACACGTGAATGAGTCATTTCAATATACTGTACATGCATTAATCCTACGTTTACCGACTACATGCCTCGCTTTGTCTTTTCAACAGAGATTCTGCCACGGCTGAGTTCCCTCTAACTGTTTACAGACTGCATCACTTCCTGTGTAGCCACTGCCTTCGTCATGTCTGCTGACCTGGGCATGGGCATCACTGAGATCCCTGCTGAGGTACTATATCATCACACACACACACCCATCTGCATCATTGGCACCCTCTAAGTCACTGTTTCTACTCTACTCTATATACTCTTTTGTGTTTTCAGTTCAACATGTTCCAGGACTTCTTCCTGTCCTTGAATCTACCTGCTTTCATAATCCGAGGTGAGCTGCTGCTTGTGGATGTCACTCTCTTCAACTAGCTGGAAGAGAAGCTTGAGGTGAGCTGCCCTCACTGTAGTCAATGCCGCTCGCAGATGTCTGTCTGGCATAGCCACTTTGATATTATTTACTGTATCATATTCACAAATGTTATACTCCTGTAGTGGAGAAGCATTCAGAACTAGAATTAACCAGTTTTGGTCAGTTTGTTTTATCTTTATAATGATCACCGGCACCAAACACCTCTAGGGTCATGCTAGAGGTATCAAAGCATTGAGCCCATTAATCCAACATGGATTTAGCCCAGAACTATCACCACTATGTGGAGCAGGACACGAGACAGTCCTTTTATCATAGTTCTAATCTGTAATATTGTTGCGACACAATGGTGACACGTCATGTTGTTTTTATCATATGGGGTAAAGAACAGATACATTTGTCTGTCCATACATTCCATGTATTTTAATCTGGGTGACTTTCCTCTTGTCTCTTTATTTTTCTCCTTGCTTTTTCTTATTATGTTCTGCTAGGTCATGGTGATTGTTGCTCAGAGTCACTAATTTGAGTTTGTCTTACCGGACAATGAGGATCTCTCTAAAGCCAGTACACGCACAGTGTCTGTGGGGAGTCAGAACGGAACCTCTGCCCTATTTCCCATCAGGCCACTGGTCCTGGGGGAGATCCCCATCTCCTCTGTGGCCTCAGACGCCGTCCGCAAGATGGTTCTGGTCAATGTACAAAACACATAAAAAGTTTCACTTTACTTCAATAAACTTAGCGGTCAGCGAAAGCAATTTCTCTTTTCTCCTAATTGGAGTATCAATTAAAGTTGTTGGTTATTTCAGCTGATACATCTGTGACTCTAACACACAAATCTTGTTCTTGTTAAACTTCTTCAAAGGACCTCGCTCCGTCTCGCCTGGGTTGTATTACACGTCAATGTTTGTTTGTGTGTAATCATTTTTCATCCTTGTTGTTTTGGTATGCTGAAGGGCTTGAGCAGTAATTTTCAAATACCATGTTTCTGGAGCCAGTGAGGTCAGAGGAAAGCCTTTCCAGAGACATGGCATTCACCTTCCCTGCAGCTGTTGAGAGAAGTCGGATAGCTCAAGTGACTGCAGTCGATATGTAAACACATCAAGCTTGACCTCTTCCACTCCACTCACAAGCTGGTGAACCCAAACTACGTTCCTATGGTCTTATAACGAGCATATTAACAACATATTTTACTTTTTATGAGCATTTTATTAGTACCTTCCCTCCATGGAAAAACTGACACAGAATGACAAGCAAAGCCCAAAGCCTCAAACAAGTTGAATCATAGATTTCTTGTGAAAATAACGAAATTTGGAAACACTTCTTTGTCTTTTTATGGTCAGCAGCCGTGTGGTTATTTTCTTACCCTTCTAGAAATGGAACACTAAAGAGTGGTGCATCTGTCACTCTAGTCAACCTATCAAAGAGCTGGCTGAGGTGTCGGAGCCCGACGAGCCAACCGAGGCAAGGAAACCTCCCGAGCCAGCTAAGGCGTGGAAGCCCGACGAGCACGCTGAGGAATGACGTGGGATGGGAGCCTGCCGAGCCAACCGAGGCAAGGAAACCTCCCGAGCCAGCTAAGGCGTGGAAGCCCGACGAGCACGCTGAGGAACCCCCGGTTCCATCGGCGGCGGCACCCGGACCCAACGTCATGACGTGTGGAATGACGTGGGATGTCATGGAATGACGTGGGATGGGAGCCTGCCGAGCCAACCGAGGCAAGGAAACCTCCCGAGCCAGCTAAGGCGTGGAAGCCCGACGAGCACGCTGAGGAATGACGTGGGATGGGAGCCTGCCGAGCCAACCGAGGCAAGGAAACCTCCCGAGCCAGCTAAGGCGTGGAAGCCCGACGAGCACGCTGAGGAACCCCCGGTTCCATCGGCGGCGGCACCCGGACCCAACGTCACCACCATAAACTGTGGGATTTGTGTGTTTGTGAACAGAGCCCCAGGACCAGCTTGCTTAGGGGACTCTTCTCCAGGTTCATCTTTCTGTAGGTGATGGCTTTTAGCCAGATCCCAATTGGTATGTCGAATTTTATGTTCCTTTTGATGGCATAGAAGACCTTTCTTGCCTTGTCTCTCTCAGCTTCTTGGAAGTTACCTGTGAGACTTTTTGTGTGCTCTAGGTCAACGGTGATGGAATTTGTATTTGTGGTCCTGGCAACTGGACCAGGTCTGACAGAATCTGTGCAGAAGATATAGGTGCTGCTGTAGGCCCTCCTTGGTTGGGAACAGAAGCACCATTTTTTTTCAAAGTTAGGGAGGAAGAGGACAGAGTTTTAGTTTCCTGGGGTTTAAACAGTGTGGTGTGCACGATGGCTTCACAGCCTAGCACGGAGGAGATGCTGTCGTTAAGGAATTGATTCAGGTGTGTTCCTGAGAATGGAGTTAAGGAATTGATTCAGGTGTGTTCCTGAGAATGGAGTTAAGGAATTGATTCAGGTGTGTTCCTGAGAATGGAGTTAAGGAATTGATTCAGGTGTGTTCCTGAGAATGGAGTTAAGGAATTGATTCAGGTGTGTTCCTGAGAATGGAGTTAAGGAATTGATTCAGGTGTGTTCCTGAGAATGGAGTTAAGGAATTGATTCAGGTGTGTTCCTGAGAATGGAGTTAAGGTGGAGGAGGTTCTGCTCATGGTTGGCGAACAGGTAAGAGCTGAATTTATACATTCCTCATTCAGAATGAACAGAGCTGTGGTTGTGTTCATGAAAATAGTGAATATTTATTACATTTGTAATTTTATTTAACCTTTATTTAACTAGGCAAGCCAGTTAAGAACAAATTATTATATTTACAATGACTGCCTACCCCGGCCAAACCCTAACCCGGCCAATTGTATGCTGCCCGGTGGGACTCCCAATCACGACCGGATGTGATACAGCCTGGAATGTAGACCGCTGCACCACTCGGGAGTAGGCTGATTGCTAGTGGAATATTTGTAAGGCATGTGTTGGTGCCGATTTCTCCTCTTTCGACTTCTTCGACTTGGGTGGTAGTTGGGAATCTGCCTCTGTTTATTACGGATTATTAAATCTGGAAAAAGCTGAGTCGGTTTGGTAAGTTTGCTAGCGTTTTTTGTGTACTGTCGGCAGGTTTTCAGACAGATGCTGTTAAGCATCTTGTTTGGTTCCAGAGGCAAGTGTTCATGTTTCTGAATAATAATGAGCAAAAGTTAAATGTGCATTTTAAAGTGGGGCATGGGGAGGAGCTCTGCGTGGGGTTTGCCAGCACAGATCGTCTACGGTGCTTTGAGTGTGGAGATTTGGTCCATAAGAGCTTTGTGTGTCCACATAAAGGCTGTAGACAAGGTGAGGGTACAAGCACCAGTGGGGGATATCAAGGTCAACGTCCAGGGGGCAATGAGATGCAGGCAGCAAAGGCTAATCCTGCTATGCCCTCAGACGAACCATCAAACAATACAGGACTAAGATTGAATCCTACTACACTGGTTCTGACACTTGTCGGATGTGGCAGGGCTTGAAAACTATTACAGACTACAAAGGGAAACCTAGACGCGAGCTGCCCAGTGATGCTAGCATACCAGATGAGCTAAATGCCTTTTATGCTCGGTTCGAGGCAAGCAACATTGAAGCATGCACGAGAGCACCAGCTGTTCTGGATGACTCTGTGATAACGCTCTCGGTAGCCGATGTGAACAAGACCTTTAAACAGGTCAACATTCACAAAGCCGTGGGGCCAGACGGATCACCAGGACGTATACTCAAAGCATGCGCGGACCAACTGGGAAGTATCTTCACTAACATTTTCAACCTCTCCCTGACTTAGTCTGTAATACCTACATGTTTCAAGCAGACCACCATAGTCCCTGTGCCCAAGGAAGCAATGGTAGCCTGCCTAAATGATTACCAACCCGTAGCACTCACATGCTCACATGGCTCACATCACATCAACACCATCCTCCCGGATACCCTAAAGCCACTCCAATTCGCATACCGCTCCAACAGATCCACAGATGACTACAGCTCAGCGTTCAACACCATAGTGCGCACGAAGCTCATCACTAAGCTAAGGACCCTGGGACTTAACACTTCCCTCTGCAACTGGATCCTGGTCTTCCTGACGGGCCTGTCACGCTGATCCTCAACACAGGGGCCACTCAGGGGTATGTACTTAGTCCCCTTCTGTACTCCCTGTTCACCCACGACTGTGTGGCCAAACACGACTCCAACACCATCATTAAGTTTGTTGATGACACAACAGTGGTAGGCCTGATCACCGACAACGATGAGACAGCCTATAGGGAGGAGGTCAGAGAACTGGCAGTGTGGTGCCAGGACAACACGCTCACCCTCAATGTGAGCAAGACAACGGAACTGATTGTGGACTACAGGAAAAGGCGGGCCGAACAGGCCCCCATTCTCATCGACTGGGCTGTAGTGGAGAGGGTCAACAAACTATCATGGTCCAAACACACCAAGGCAGTCGTGAAGAGGGCACGACAAATCCTTTAACCCCTCAGTAGACTGAAAAGATTTGGCATGGATCCCCAGATCCTCAGTTCTACATCTGCACCACCGAGAGCATCCTGGCTGGTTGCCTCACCACCTGGTATGGCAACTGCTCGGCATCTGACCATAAGGCACTACAGTGGGTATTGCGTATGGCCCAATATATCACTGGGGCAAAGCTTCTGCCATCCAGGACATGTATAATAGGTGGTGTCAGAGGAAAGCCCATAGAATTGTCAGAGACTCTAGTCACCCTTGTCATAGACTGTTTTCTCTGCTACCGCATGGCTCTTGGTACCGGAGCACCAAGTCTAGGACCAAAAGGCTCCTTAACAGCTTCTACCCACAAGCCATAAGACTCCTGAACAATTAATCAAATGGACACCGGACTATTTACATTGACACCACCCCTCCATTTGCTTTGTACACTGCTGCTACTCGCTGTTCATTACCTATGCATAGTCACTTCACCCCTACCTACATGTACAAATTATCTCAACTAACCTGTACCCCTGAAACACTGACTCGGTACCGGTACCCCCTGTATATAGCCTCGTTATTGTTATGTTATTTTTTTATTTTTTTACTTTAGTTTATTTGGTAAATATTTTCTTAACTCTTCTTGAACTGCACTGTTGTTTAAGGGCTTGTAAGTAAGCATTTCATGGCAAGGTCTACACTTGTTGTATTCGGCGCATGTGACAAAGAAAGTTTGATTTGAGTATAGTGGGGAAGGGCAAGCGACTAGGGGCGGTGGAGGAGTGTGTCAAGCTTAAGAGGAAAACGGGGGAGAAGAAAGGAGGTGGGAGCGGATAGGCTGGTGTTGTCAAAGGCACTAAGGAACCTTTGCCTGATGCTGGGGGAGAGGCCCCGACTAGAGAGAAAGGGCAGGTTTTCAGGATTGGAGATGGAGAAGAGGAAGGTGAGTCTGAGGACAATGAGGAGGCTTTATTTTCAGACTCCTCCTCAATAGGTTCAGAGCTGACAGCCAGTCAGGCAGAGGCATTAAAGTACACGGTGAGGGAACTGTCAAGGTTCCTGAATGAGACTAAAGGGAAAAAGGTTCACCTTGAAGTTTTTTTTTGCAATCCTGGAAAGTTTGCAAGATCAGTACCACACGCTATGGAGAATTAGGGGCATGGTGTCCTCTCACCCAGGAAATATTTAGGTTGAGGAAGTGGATCACAACAGTGCGAAAGGGTCTACCTTCAGATGCTGTTTAGATTAATAGTTTTTGTCTGACACTGGGGCTTTTTGTGCTTTGCTATTGGTCTCTATCTTTGCTGGCTTTTTGCTCACTTCTTATGAAGACTCTTCGGGTAGGCTCACCAGAGATGTGGGAAAGAGGAGTCTGTTGGGTGAATATGTAAAACAAAAAAAGTACAGGTGTTGTTTCTGCAGGAGACGCATAGTGATGTGTTGAATGAAGTTGATTGGGGCCTCTGGTGGAAAGGGGCAAGTGTGCTGAGCCATGGAACAAATGTCAGTGCAGGGGTGGCAGTCCTTTTTGCACTGGGTCTGAACATAAAAATGTGCTCCTCCACAAAAATGTGCTCTTCAAAGGAGTGTATAGGGGTAGACAGCTTGTAGTAAAAGCAGAAATTAACAACAGGGGTTTTGTCCTTAGACGTGTATGTGTCTAATACAGGGAGAGAGAGGGCGTGTCTGTTTGGGTGTCTTAGACAGGAACTCACAGGTAGTGCATGAGGAGATGCTGGTGGTCGACGGGGACTGGAACTGTACGAAATATGGATTTGACAAAATATAGAAATGGGGAGGAGCCTCATTCAGGCTCAGTGGGGGTGTTAAGGGACATCTATCACGGCTCAGGAGAAGACCCAGATGCAGACAGTTTGAAGTAACAAAAGTTTATTACAAAAACAGGGGGTAGGCAAAGGACAGGTCAAGCGCAGGCAGAGGTCAGTAATCCAGAGCAGAGTCCGAAAGGTACAGAACGTCAGGGTCAGGGCAGGCAGAATGGTCAACACCGGGAAAAATAGAAAACAGGGACAAGAGTATGGGAAAAATGCTGGTATGCTTGACAAGACGAACTGGCAACAGACAGAGAACACCGGTATAAATACACTGGGGAAGATGGGCAACACCTGGAGGGGGGTGGAGACAAGCACAAAGACATGTGAAAAAGATCAGGGTTTGACAACATCATGAAGCAGTTTGATCTAGTGGTTGTTTGGAGAACTAGACATCCTAACACAAGACAGTATACATGGTTGAAGGTCTTTGGGGCTGGGGTGAGTGCAGCCCGACTCGATCGGTTTTACATGTCCAGGAATCAGAGCAATAGGCTTTTGGGCGCTACCATTCTCCCAATGGTTTTTTCGGATCACCACATAACCATGGCTCGGCTGTCTATTTCACCAGGGCCTTGGCAGGCATCCTATTGGAAGATTAACGTAAAGCTCTTACAAGATGCCACTTTTTGCTCAGGTTTCCAGACCTTTTGGGAAAGGTGGAGGCAGTGAAGAGATAAGTATTAGTCTCTGAGTCAATGGTGGGATGTGGGAAAAGTCCGAATTTGGCTTTTCTGTGAACAGTATACAGCTCTCTCATCCTCAGAGGCTAGGAGAGTATTGGGGGAACTCAAGCTTAGTATTAGTGAAGTGGTGGAGGTAGAGCAGGTGGGGCAAGGCCATGTAGGCCTCCAGGCTTATGTAACTGAATTATGTAGGGTCCTGGACAGTTTCTTCCAGGTTAAAGCAAAGGGAACACTTGTAAGAGCTAGGTGCTCCGTGCTCAAGGAGATGGATGCTCCTAGCTCCTCCTCCTTTGGTTGGGAAAGACAGAGCAGTGAAGCCAAGACTGCAGCTATCGGATAGGCGGGTGACCTCTGTGGCGGGGAGATGTGGGAGCGGACTGTGGAGTTTTATATTGAGCTGTGTAGGACATAACTGTGTGATCCTATGTGTTATTTAGGTTTTGTTTGCAGAACTCCCTAAACTCTCTCTGGCACAGAGGGATGAAATGGACATTCCCCTGTTGTCCCATGAACTGGCAGAAGCCGTAACCCAGATGTCCCCGGCCATGCACTGGGGGTCGATGGACTTTTATTTTTAAAAAAGGGGAATAATTGAACTGGACTTTGTTTGTGTGTTGCGTGAGTGCGTCGGGGTAGGAGAGTTGCCGATGCGCTGCAGTCAGGCAGCTCTGACTCTCCTGCCAAAAAAGGGGACTGTGTAAACTTAAGAACTGGAGGCCTGTGGCATTGCTCTGTGCGGGCTATAAGATATTTGCCAAGGTCCTCGCTAACAGACTGAAGTCCCATCTGGACTCTATAGTACATAAGGACCAGACATATTGTGTACCGGGACGCTCAATCACGGAGAACTTGTTCTTAATCAGGGACATGTTGGACTTGTAAAGGTTTTCTAATGTGATCTTTGGTCTGGTCTCTTAAACCAAGAGAAAGCTTTTGATAGAGTGGACCATAAGTATCTGTTTAATGTCATGTTTGGGGAAGGGTTTTTGGCTTGTGTGAAGATGTATGCTTGGGCGTTATGTATGGTAAAGGTGGGAGGGGGTCTCAGTAGGCCAGTCTGGGTGAGGTGGGGCATTAGACAAGGATTCCCTCTGTCAGGGCAGTGATAGACACTAGCCATTGAGCCTTTTCTGGGCCTCCTACGCAGGAAACTGTAGGGAGTGTGCTGGACATGTATGGGCGTGTTGACAGGCATAGCTGTGTCGGCGTATGCAGATTACATTTTTGTGATGATGATAAAGCAATCCTTCTGCCCCCCCCCCCCCCTTAAAAGATGTAGATGCACTATTGTAAAGTGGCTGTTCCACTGGATGTCATTAGGTGAATGCACCAATTTGTAAGTCGCTCTGGATAAGAGCGTCTGCTAAATGACTTAAATGTAAATGTAAATGTAAATGATGAGCAGGATATGCAGGCACTTGAGACTAGTCTGAACGTGTATGAGGGAGCGTCGTTGGCTAAGGTGTTCTGGGGTAAGAGCAAAACTCTTATGTGGGGCATGGAGAGATACAGTGGGGAGAACAAGTATTTGATACACTGCCGATTTTGCACGTTTTCCTACTTACAAAGCATGTAGAGGTGCAAAAATCCAGAAAATCACATTGTATGATTTTTAAGTAATTAATTTGCATTTTATAGTATTTGATCACCTACCAACCAGTAAGAATTCCGGCTCTCACGGACCTGTTAGTTTTTCTTTAAAAAGCTCTCCTGTTCTCCACTCATTACCTGTATTAACTGCACCTGTTTGAACTCGTTACCTGTATAAAAGACACCTGTCCACACACTCAATCAAACAGACTCCAACCTCACCACAATGGCCAAGACCAGAGAGCTGTGTAAGGACATCAGGGATAAAATTGTAGTCCTGCACAAGGCTGGGATGGGCTACAGGCCAATAGGCAAGCAGCTTGGTGAGAAGGCAACAACTGTTGGCGCAATTATTAGAAAATGGAAGAAGTTCAAGATGACGGTCAATCACCCTCGGTCTGGGGCTCCATGCAAGATCTCACCTCGTGGGGCATCAATGATCATGAGGAAGGTGAGGGATCAGCCCAGAACTACATGGCAGGACCTGGTCAATGACCTGAAGAGAGCTGGGACCACAGTCTCAAAGAAAACCATTAGTAACACACTACGCCGTCATGGATTAAAATCCTGCAGTGCAGGCAAGGTCCCCCTGCTCAAGCCAGCGCATGTCCAGGCCCGTCTGAAGTTTGCCAATGACCATCTGGATGATCCAGAGGAGGAATGGGAGAAGGTCATATGGTCTGATGAGACAAAAATAGAGCTTTTTGGTCTAAACTCCACTCGCCGTGTTTGGAGGAAGAAGAAGGATGAGTACAACCCCAAGAACACCATCCCAACCGTGAAGCATGGAGGTGGAAACATCATTCTTTGGGGATGCTTTTCTGCAAAGGGGACAGTATGACTGCACCGTATTGAAGGAAGGATGGATGGGGCCATGTTTCGCGAGATCTTGGCCAACAACCTCCTTCCCTCAGTAAGAGCATTGAAGATGGGTCGTGGCTGGGTATTCCAGCATGACAACGACCCGAAACACACAGCCAGGGCAACTAAGGAGTGGCTCCGTAAGAAGCATCTCAAGGTCCTGGAGTGGCCTAGCCAGTCTCCAGACCTGAACCCAATAGAAGATCTTTGGAGGGAGCTGAAAGTCCGTATTGCCCAGCGACAGCCCCGAAACCTGAAGGATCTGGAGAAGGTCTGTATGGAGGAGTGGGCCAAAATCCATGCTGCAGTGTGTGCAAACCTGGTCAAGAACTACAGGAAACGTATGATCTTTGTAATTGCAAACAAAGGTTTATTTACCAAATATTAAGTTCTGATGTATCAAATACTTATGTCATCTCACAGTTGAAGTGTACCTATGATAAAAATGACAGACCTCTACATGCTTTGTAAGTAGGAAAACCTGCAAAATCTGGCAGTGTATCAAATACTTGTTCTCCCCACTGTAGGTCCCCCCTCTGCTTCCAGGGGGTTTGCAGTGGGGTTGTGAAGGGCTTAATATCATTTTGGGTGTATCTGGGCTCGGAAAGGTGGGTCAGGAAGAACTGGGAAGGGATGTCAGCTGTTCCTCATGAAGCTGGAGAGGCTGAGTACAGCAGGTCTCTCTGATTTCTACTCTGCGGTGCTGAGTGCCTGGCAGCTGCTAAGGCCCACACCCCCTCCCAGGGGGGTGTGGAGCCTCGGCTGGGTCTTCACAATCCAGCTATCCTTTTGAGATCGGTTCAGTCGGCCACCCTGCAGAACCGACTGATGGCAGCGGGTTTACTAAGGCTGGGTGGCCTGTGGCTGCTGGGGGAGGAGGGGTGGAAAAGTCCTGGCACAACAAACAGGACTAACATCTCTTAGGCTGCTGGAGAGATTCCTTGGGGAGGTCCAGGAGGTTCTATCTGAGCCGGTAAGGGGGGTGTTTGAGTGACCAAAGGGGCAAGGGCCACCAATGTTTCCGCCACTGAAGGTGACAGCAGAGACTGAGGACTGACAAGAGGGTATTGGAGGTCTTGTTTGACTTCAACACTCCGAGCCTGGGGGAGTTTGAGGGGGTTTCAGCTAAAGCCCACTACAACCTCTGCATTAAGGTGCGGAACATTAGGAGCATAACAGGAGCGAAGGCACATCAGTGGTTATTGTGATGTGTGATGTTGTTTTGTATTATGGGGTAGAGGGCAAGGTGAATATGCAGCAGAGGGGATATTTGTTTTTAAAGGGGGTGGGGGGTGATGGTGGTGAGGTTTTAATGAAGTGAGGATGTATCATTAAAGAAAGACAAAGTCAGAAAGGCTCTCTGTGTGTCGTTCTCTTTCTATTCTGTCTTTTGTTTTCTCTGTATAAAGGTGACATCCGTGGACCATCCATCACTGGCCTAGAGTCCCTCTATGCCTTATGGCGGTGGGGAGCAGAACATGATCCACTTGTTCCCCAACATCTGTCATTAAGTATCTGACTGTGTCTGGACAAGTCGACTATAATATCTTGAGTAAAGCAACGTCTTACATGATGAAAGGTGTGTTGCTAATATTCATACCAACATAGCTGAAATTCTGTATTATATAGCCTAATAGTTAATTAAATATAATGACACATATTACATAGATTAATACATATAATAACATATATGTATGATATAGCCTAATAGTTAATCCTTTAGTTTCTTGCCCATTTAGTTTATGAGAGTGAACTGTCCTACTAGATGATCGTTCATTCAGTGTCTTTCGAAATAGTGACTCCTCTAGAAGCACATTGTGAGTATCTCAGCCTGTTTGTGTGTCTGCGTCTGTTCATGTCTGTGTATCTGTAACCCTGTATCCATATCTCCTCTCTGAAAGGCTCTCTGTGTTTGTACTGAAGTGCTTCCTGCAGGCGAGTCTCTTCATCGACTGCAGAGTACTCTCCAGTACTGCAAGCCTGGTAGGGGGCCCAGCAGGGAGATGATGGGGCCTTCATGGAGCCTGGTCGGATCATCCACACTGAGCTTCAGGGAGGCCTGGATGGCCCCATATCTCTCACAACCTACGTCCTCATGGAGCTGTTGGAGGATGACAGTTACAAGGTGGGAGTAATGCTACAATACAGTATGTGCTTTGGCCTTTGGTTTTCCAAGTCTGTTAAATCGCTGTGGTTGACCTTTATTTTGTTTCTATTATTCAGAACATGTATGCGAGCCAGGTTTCCATAGCTACAGCATGTGCCTGGCTGCTTACACTCTGCCCATGGCCAACAGTGAGACCGCAGACCGAGCGCTGACACAGCTGATGGAACGAGCAGAGATGAGGGGTAAACACTTGGGGAGTTGAATGGGGATGGATGAGACGCCTCTGTTCTAAGGTGCTGCATATCTAAAAGCATTTAAAGAGGACTCATTGGAAAACACTAAATTGTTATTTTTTGATGACACTTTCTTGATTTCTGCATGTCACAGTCTGTTACAAAAATAGTTATTCTACATACAGTGCAAGCCTTGTTTCCCAGATGTTGTTGTTGTTGAGTCGTGCCAGCCGTGCTCCGCAGACATAGAGATGGCTACCTACCTGCTGCTCTTCCTGCACAAGCTTGCCTGGGTTGTGGAGGGCTTCGGCCTCATGAAGTGGCTCAGCCAGCAGATGAACCACCTGGGAGGATACGGCTCCACACAGGTGAAGAAGGGTCATCTCTGATCCCAGATCATCAGGCTGGGTCAGAACATATGCATTTCAAGGGTCATTGTGAGTCAGTGTCTGAACCCAGATCAGTTAGGCTGGGTCAGAATTTCAAGGGTCAATCTATGATTCTTGATCAGATAGGTTGGCTCAGAACATACTGCTTTCCAGTTTCACTGAATAGAATCAAAAGGAACATTCACAAAACCCAAAAGAACAAGCCTCTAGTCTAGAGTCTATGGAGCCTGTTGTGTCAGTAACACGGAATTAAATTAAGTCCATCAAGTACTGTGAGTCAAGTTGATCAAATGTACGGATTAACCTGAAATCCCACCACGGATAGAGTTAGGGTATAAAAACATTGTAGGGTCCCAAGGGCTTACAAGAGAGGCTCAGTAAAGGTAGGATTTAGGATCAACAGCCTGTATTGAGCTGGCCCGCAGCAGCCTCAAGAGCTGGATAGAGTAATACAACCAAGAGGGAGGAGGAACAGCTGCTTTGTCTGTGGCACATTGTAAGGGGGACTGACTGTATGTGGCTGGCTGGGCATATGCAGCACAGCAGACTAAAGTCAAAATAATTCTGAGAAATCCCAGTCTGCACTCAGACACACAAACAACATCCAAAGTAAAACCATATATTGGTTTCATTCTGTGGGATTTGGTATTTATTAAAACATTTTGAAATGGAGTCGAGCTGCTTTATCCTTTATCTCCTCGGGACATAGTGAAGGCTCTGCAGGCCTTGTCTGAGTATGCAGTCTACAGTGAGTCTCACCTCATAAATCCCCACATTACAGTCAACAGAGGACCTTCAACCATAGTGGCCAACTTCCACTCTAGCTACATCAACTATCTGCTATACCAGAGCCAGGAAGTAAAATGAAAAGATCCCCATTCAAATAAAATGATCAAGCAATAAAGAACAAAGCAGTGCATTATTCTCCAGGTTTGGCTCCATCTTAGTGATGATGTTGCAACTGATTGTTGTGGTTAACGTTTCAGATCGAGACAGGCAGAGAGGAACGCTTACAGGTTATTCTGTCCAGGGCCAAGGATTCGATCTGTTTCAGAATCCAGTAATGTGTTGAGTGACTTAAATCACAGTCCTCATGTCTGCCTGCCAAAGATTTCCATCAATCTCAATAATGAAAACATGTCAAACACAGCCCCTTGCATCATACCAATGACTAACCTCATATCAAAAGGATGAGAAATCACCATAACAGTAAAAATGGTGGCTTTGGAGTGTTGTTTAAGTAATCCTATCTCATCATTAACACGGTCCGATTGTGTCCCAGGGAGTTATTAATGCTGGAGCCTCCTGCTGTAAAGCGTTAATCGGCCTGTCTCAGTCTCACTCTTTGATGAAACGTTCACATCTTGAGTTGTTTTCATCCCTGTAAATGGGCTGCAACAAATCAGTCCCTTTGAAGAAAGCATACTGTCTGTCAGTAAAACATTGAAATGAAACTTGCCAGTAAATTGTTTTGATCGTTCTCCTTTATTTGTATTGCTCAATCTCTCTCTCTCTTTACAATTCAGAGGGCAGAAGGTTGTCACAGAGACACCACACAGGAGGCTTTTGATTTGCATGTATAGTTGTTTGACACTGACACGTATTACGTCCACCTTTATCTGCAACAGGTAAGGCTTAGGGGCTGGCTTGGTAACACACATTTACAGCTTCAAAATGAAAACCCCAAAAAGAAAACTTGGCTTTTCAATAGCCTGCTGTTTAAATAAGTTAGATATTGGAAAGGTCACATGGTCTGGCATGTCAGGATGCTGCAAAAGGTTTATTACCTACTGTGTTTTATATAGCTATTCCCAAATTGCTCTCTTGCAGTCTGTTGGAGGGCCAGGTCATTAACTAGACTGGCATGGCCATTCTGGAGGTGGGCCTTTTCAATGGCATCATCCTGGCTCAGGATGGGATTGAGACCAACGACGTGGTTAGGTGAGTGGAGACAACTCCGGGGAATGTCAACCTCTACCTGGACTCTAAAAGTGTAACTATACAGATGTAGGATCTTAATTTGATCACTCTGTTGTCACTGATAATTTTCCTGCATAAATGCATAAATTCATGCATTCATGCATAAAATCACAATAAAACAACACTAACACATGGTTATATTATATTAACAATATTACACATTTCCTCCGTGTGGTACTGGATGTTTCTGTGTGGTACTGGATGTCTCTGTGTGGTGTCTTGATATCCTCTACATGTAACGTAAGACCGTCAACAAGATATACCCTGTGGCATCTCTCTTTCAGACAATGGGGAGGAGGAAACGTATCCCATCTGAGATAGATCTTGAAACACACTACTCAATTATTGTTAGGTATGGAGACATTGGAGGCGTTGCTCAGAAGTCATATAACACAAGTTTTGACATCAAGCTCACTGTTTAGCAGGGTACTCACCTCTCGTTTTATTCTCATGTTGACTCCCTCCTCATGCGACGACAGAGGAGATGTGTGTGGAAATCCCTGTAGTCGTGGACCTCTACAATGGCGTCGACAGAGATGTTCGCCTCACTTCAGGTCTTAGGAAACTATGCAGTAATATTTTTATTTTTTATGTATTCTTTCTTGCGTTGTTAGCCCAGATAATCTCAAGTGTTATTACATACAGCCGGGAAGAACTATTGGATATAAAAGCGACGTCAACTTACCAACATTACGACCAGGAATACAACTTTCCCAAAGAGGATCCTTTGTTCGGACCTCCACCCTGAACATGGGATCTTATCCCAGAGGCCGACCCAAACTAACGCGGTCACCGCAAGAGAGGCAAACGGAGTGGCCTACTGGTCAGACTTAGAAGGCGAGCACACCATCCACCGCTTTCGAGCATATTACTCGCCAATGTTCAATCTCTAGACAATAAGGTGGATGAAATTAGGGCACGAGTTGCCTTCCAGAGAGACATCAGAGATTGTAACATTCTCTGTTTCACAGAAACATGGCTCACTCGGGATATGTTGTCGGAGTCGGTACAGCCACCCGGTTTCTTCACGCAACGCGGCAACAGAAACAAACATCTCTCTGGTAAGAATGGCAGGGGTGTATGCCTTATGATTAACGACTCATGGTGTAATCATGACAACATACAGGAACTCAAGTCCTTTTGTTCATCTGACCTAGAATTCCTTACAATCAAATGCCGACCGCATTATCTACCAAGAGAATTCTCCTCGATTATAGTCACAGCCGTGCATACGGAGATACCTCGACGGCAGATACCTCGACGGCCCTGAAAGAAATTCACTGGACTCTATGTACACTGGAAACCATACATCCTGAGGCTGCATTTTTTTGTAGCTGTGGATTTTAACAAAGCTAATCTGAGAACAAGGCTTCCTAAATTCTATCAGCATATTGAATGTGCGACACGAGCTGGTAGCATTCTGGACCATTGCTACTCTAACTTCTGTGATGCATACAAAGCCCTCCCCCACCCTCCCTTCAGCAAATCTGACCATGGCTCCATTTTGTTGCTCCCAGCCTATAAACAAGAAATGCCCATGCTCAGGTCTATCCAACGCCGGTCTGACCAATCAGATTACACGCTTCAAGATTGCTCCGATCACATGGACTGGGATATGTTCCGGGTAGCCTCAGACACAAAACATTGATGTATACGCTGACTCTGAGTGAGTTTATTAGCAAGTGCATTGGTGATGTTGTACCAACTATGACTATTAAAACCTTCCCTAACCAGAAACCGTGGATTGATGGCAGCATTCGCGCAAAACTGAAAGCGCAAACCACCGCTTTTAATCATGGCAAGGCGACTGGAAACATGACCAAATACAAACAGAGTAGCTATTCCCTCCGCAAGGCAATCAAACAAGCAAAGCGTCAGTATAGAGACAAAGTAGAGTCGCAATTAAATGGCTCAACACAAGACGTATGTGGCAGGGTCTACAGTCAATCACGGATTACAAAAAGAAAACCACCCCCGTCGTGGACATCGACGTCTTTCTGCCAGACAAATTAAACAACTTCTTTGCTCACTTTGAGGACAATACAGTGCCACTAACACGGCCCGCTACCAAAGTCTGTGGGCTCTCCTTCACCGTAGCCAACGTGAGTAAAACATTTAAACGTGTTAACCCCCGCAAGGCTGCAGGCCCAGACGGCATCCCTAGCCGCGACCTCAGAGCATGCGCAGACCAGCTGGCTGGTTTGTTTACGGACATGTTCAATCAATCCCTATGCCAGTCTGCTGTGTCCACATGCTTCAAGATGGCCACCACTGTTCCTGTTCCCAAGAAAGGTAAGGTAACTGAACTAAACGACTATCGCCCGTAGCACTCACTTCTGTCATCATGAAGTGCTTTGAGAGACTAGTCAAGGATCATATCACCTCCACCCTACCTGATACCCCAGACCCACTCCAATTTGCTTACCGCCCAAATAGATCCACAGACGACGCAATTGCCATCACACTGCACACTGTCCTATCCCATCTGGACAAGAGGAATACCTATGTAAGAATGCTGTTCATTGACTACAGCTCAGCATTTAACACCATAATACCCTCCAAACTCGTCATTAAGCTCGAGACCCTGGGTCTCGATCCCGCCCTGTGCAACTGCGTCCTGGACTTTCTGACGGGCCGCCCCCAGGTGGTGAGGGTAGGAAACATCTCCACCCCACTGATCCTCAACACTCAATGTTTCCTACCCTCACCAGGGTGCGTTCTCAGCCCTCTCCTGTACTCCCTGTTCACCCATGACTGCGTGGTCATGCACGCCTCCAACTCAATCATCAAGTTTGCAGACGACACTTCCATAGTAGGCTTGATTACCAACAACAACGAGATGGCCCATAAGGAGAAGGTGAGGGCCCTCGAAGTGTACTGTCAGAAAAATAACCTCTCACTCAACGTCAACAAAACAAAGGAGATGATCGTGGACTTCAGGAAACAGCAGAGGGAGCATCCCCCCAGTGTGGGGGACAGGGGGCCTATATGTCTGGCAGTGTGTCAGTCTCCCACCATCATTACCATGTGGCCACTCTCGCCTGTGCTCTCTTGGTCCTCCTGGCCTGCAGCTTTTAAAAGATATCTGTATAGACTTGTTGTGCCATTCTGTTGTGTAATAATAAGGAAGTGCAAAATGTGATTTTACTGAATAGGTTGGGGAAGTGTGGGGTATTGAATAGGTTGGGGAAGTGTGGGGTATTGAATAGGTTGGGGAAGTGTGGGGGGGAAGTGTGGGGTATTGAATAGGTTGGGGAAGTGTGGGGTATTGAATATGCTGGGGAAGTGTGGGGAATTGAATAGGTTGGGGAAGTGTGTGTGGGGGGGGGGTGTGAGGGGTATTGAATAGGTTGGGGAAGTGAGGGGTATTGGATAGGTTGGGGAAGTGTGGGGGGAGGTTTGGGGTATTGGATAGTTTGGGGAAATGTGGGGGAGAAGTGAGGGGTATTGAATAGGTTGGGGAAGTGAGGGTTATTGAATAGGTTGGGGAAGTGTGGGGTATTGAATATGTTGGGGAAGTGAGGTGTGTTGAATAGGTTGGGGAAGTGAGGTGTGTTGAATAGGTTGGGGAAGTGTGGGGTATTGAATAGGTTGTGGAAGTGAGGTGTATTGGATAGGTTGGGGAAGTGAGGGGTGTTGTATAGGTTGGGGAAGTGTGGGGGGGAAGTGAGGGGTATTGAATAGGTTGGGTAAGTGAGGGTTATTGGATAGGTTGGGGAATTGTGGGGTATTGAATAGGTTGTGGAAGTGAGGGGTATTGAATAGGTTGTGGAAGTGAGGGGCATTGAATAGGTTGGGGAAGTGTGGGGGGGGGGGGGGAGTGAGGGGTATTGAATAGGTTGGGGAAGTGAGGGGTATTGAATAGGTTGGGGAAGTGAGGGGTATTAAATAGGTTGGGGAAGTGTGGATGGGAAGTGAGAGGTATTAAATAGGTTGTGGAAGTGAGTGGCATTGAATAGGTTGGGGAAGTGTGGGGGGGGGGGTAGTGAGGGGTATTGAATAGGTTGTGGAAGTGAGGGGCATTGAATAGGTTGGGGAAGTGAGGGGTATTGAATAGGTTGGGGAAGTGAGGGGTATTGAATAGGTTGGGGAAGTGTGGGGGGGAAGTGAGGGGTATTGAGTAGGTTGGGGAAGTGAGGGGTATTGAATAGGTTGGGGAAGTGAGGGGTATTGAATAGGTTGGGGAAGTGTGGGTGGGAAGTGAGGGGTATTGAATAGGTTGTGGGGGGAAGTGAGGGGTATTGAATAGGTTGGGGAAGTGTGGGGGGGGGGGGTAGTGAGGGGTATTGAATAGGTTGTGGAAGTGAGGGGCATTGAATAGGTTGGGGAAGTGAGGGGTATTGAATAGGTGTGGGGGGAAGTGAGGGGTATTGAATAGGTTGGGGAAGTGTGGGGGGGAAGTGAGGGGTATTGAGTAGGTTGGGGAAGTGAGGGGTATTGAATAGGTTGGGGAAGTGAAAGGTATTGAATAGGTTGGGGAAGTGTGGGGGGGAAGTGAGGGGTATTGAGTAGGTTGGGGAAGTGAGGGGTATTGAATAGGTTGGGGAATTGAGGGGTATTGAATTGGTTGGGAAAGTGAGGGGTATTGGATAGGTTGGGGTAGTGAGGGGTATTGAATAGGTTGTGGAAGTGAGGGGCATTGAATAGGTTGGGGAAGTGAGGGGTATTGAATAGGTTGGGGAAGTGAGGGGTATTGAATAGGTTGGGGAAGTGTGGGGGGGAAGTGAGGGGTATTGAATAGGTTGGGGAAGTGAGGGGTATTGAATAGGTTGGGGAAGTGAAAGGTATTGAATAGGTTGGGGAAGTGTGGGGGGGAAGTGAGGGGTATTGAATAGGTTGGGGAAGTGAGGGGTATTGAATAGGTTGGGGAATTGAGGGGTATTGAATTGGTTGGGAAAGTGAGGGGTATTGGATAGGTTGGGGAAGTGAGGGGTGTTGGATAGGTTGGGGAAGTGAGGGGTATTGAATAGGTTGTGGAAGTGAGGGGTATTGTATAGGTTGGGGAATTGTGGGGGAAGTGAGGGGTATTGAATAGGTTGGGGAAGTGAGGGGTATTGAATAGGTTGTGGAAGTGAGGGGTATTGAATAGGTTGGGGAAGTGTGGGGGGGAAGTGAGGGGTATTGAATAGGTTGCGGAAGTGTGGGGTATTGAATAGGTTGGGGAAGTGTGGGGTATTGAATATGCTGGGGAAGTGTGGGGAATTGAATAGGTTGGGGAAGTGTGGTGGGGGGGGGGTGTGAGGGGTATTGAATAGGTTGGGGAAGTGAGGAGTATTGAATAGGTTGGGGAAGTGTGGGGGGAGGTGAGGGGTATTGAATAGGTTGGGGAAGTGTGGGGGGGAAGTGAGGGGTATTGAATAGGTTGGGGAAGTGTGGGGTATTGAATAGTTGGGGAAGTGAGGGGTATTGAATAGGTTGGGGAAGTGAGGGTGTTGAATAGGTTGGGGAAGTGAGGGGTATTGAATAGGTTGGGGAAGTGAGGGTATTGGATAGGTTGGGGAAGTGAGGGGTATTGAATAGGTTGGGGAAGTGTGGGGGGGAAGTGAGGGGTATTGAATAGGTTGGGTAAGTGAGGGTATTGGATAGGTTGGGGAATTGAGGGGTATTGAATAGGTTGTGGAAGTGAGGGGTATTGAATAGGTTGTGGAAGTGAGGGGTATTGAATAGGTTGGGGAAGTGTGGGGGGGGAAGTGAGGGGTATTGAATAGGTTGGGGAAGTGAGGGGTATTGAATAGGTCGGGTAAGTGTGGGGGGGAAGTGAGGGGTATTGAATAGGTTGGGGAAGTGAAGGGTATTGAATAGGTTGGGGAAGTGAGGGGTATTGAATAGGTTGGGGAAGTGTGGATGGGAAGTGAGGGGTATTGAATAGGTTGTGGAAGTGAGGGGTATTGAATAGGTTGGGGAAGTGTGGGGGGGGGATAGTGAGGGGTATTGAATAGGTTGTGGAAGTGAGGGGCATTGAATAGGTTGGGGAAGTGAGGGGTATTGAATAGGTTGGGGAAGTGAGGGGTATTGAATAGGTTGGGGAAGTGTGGGGGGGGAGTGAGGGGTATTGAGTAGGTTGGGGAAGTGAGGGGTATTGAATAGGTTGGGGAAGTGAAGGGGTATTGAATAGGTTGGGGAAGTGTGGGGGGGAAGTGAGGGGTATTGAATAGGTTGGGGAATTGAGGGGTATTGACTATGTTGGGAAAGTGAGGGGTATTGGATAGGTTGGGGAAGTGAGGGGTGTTGGATAGGTTGGGGAAGTGAGGGGTATTGAATAGGTTGTGGAAGTGAGGGGTATTGTATAGGTTGGGGAATTGTGGGGGAAGTGAGGGGTAATGAATAGGTTGGGGAAGTGAGGGGTATTGAATAGGTTGTGGAAGTGAGGGGTATTGAATAGGTTGGGAAGTGTGGGGGGGAAGTGAGGGGTATTGAAAAGGTTGGGGAAGTGAGGGGTATTGAATTGGTTGGGGAAGTGTGGGGGGGGGGGGGGGAAGTGAGGGGTATTGAATAGGTTTTGGAAGTGAGGGGTATTGAATTGGTTGGGGAAGTGTGGGGGGGAAGTGCGGGGTATTGAATAGGTTGTGGAAGTGAGGGGTATTGGATAGGTTGGGGAATGAGGGGTATTGAATAGGTTGGGGAAGTGAGGGGTATTGAATAGGTTGGGGAAGTGTGGGGGGAAGTGAGGGGTATTGAATAGGTTGTGGAAGTGAGGGATATTGAATTGGTTGGGGAAGTGTGGGGGGGAAGTGAGGGGTATTGAATAGGTTGTGGAAGTGAGGGGTATTGAATAGGTTGGGGAAGTGAGGGGTATTGAATAGGTTGGGGAAGTGAGGGGTATTGAATAGGTTGTGGAAGTGAGGGGTATTGAATAGGTTGTGGAAGTGAGCGGTATTGAATAGGTTGGGGAAGTGTGGTGGGGAATTGAGGGGTATTGAATAGGTCGGGGAAGTGTGGGGGGGAAGTGAGGGGTATTGAATAGGTTGGGGAAGTGTGGTGGGGAATTGAGGGGTATTGAATAGGTCGGGGAAGTGTGGGGGGGAAGTGAGGGGTATTGAATAGGTCGGGGAAGTGTGGGGGGGAAGTGAGGGGTATTGAATAGGTCGGGGAAGTGTGGGGGGGAATTGAGGGGTATTGAATAGGTCGGGGAAGTGTGGTGGGGAAGTGAGGGGTATTGAATAGGTCGGGGAAGTGTGGGGGTGATGTGAGGGGTATTGAATAGGTCGGGGAAGTGTGGGGGGGATGTGAGGGGTATTGAATAGGTCGGGGAAGTGTGGTGGGGAAGTGAGGGGTATTGAATAGGTTGGGGAAGTGTGGGGGGGAAGTGAGGGCTATTGAATAGGTCGGGGAAGTGTGGTTGAGAAGTGAGGGGTATTGAATAGGTCGGGGAAGTGTGGGGGGGATGTGAGGGGTATTGAATAGTTCGGGGAAGTGTGGTGGGGAAGTGAGGGGTATTGAATAGGTTGGGGAAGTGTGGGGGGGAAGTGAGGGGTATTGAAAAGGTTGGGGAAGTGTGGGGGGGAAGTGAGGGGTATTGAATAGGCCGGGGAAGTGTGGGGGGGAAGTGAGGGGTATTGAATAGGTCAGGGAAGTGTGGGGGGGAAGTGAGGGGTATTGAATAGGTCGGGGAAGTGAGGGATATTGAATTGGTTTTGGAAGTGAGGGGTATTTAATTGGTTGGGGAAGTGTGGGGGAAAAGTGCGGGGTATTGAATAGGTTTTGGAAGTGAGGGGTATTGAATTGGTTGGGGAAGTGTGGGGGGAAGTGCGGGGTATTGAATAGGTTGTGGAAGTGAGGGGTATTGGATAGGTTGGGGAATGAGGGGTATTGAATAGGTTGGGGAAGTGAGGGGTATTGAATAGGTTGGGGAAGTGTGGGGGGAAGTGAGGGGTATTGAATAGGTTGTGGAAGTGAGGGATATTGAATTGGTTGGGGAAGTGTGGGGGGGAAGTGAGGGGTATTGAATAGGTTGTGGAAGTGAGGGGTATTGAATAGGTTGGGGAAGTGAGGGGTATTGAATAGGTTGGGGAAGTGAGGGGTATTGAATAGGTTGTGGAAGTGAGGGGTATTGAATAGGTTGTGGAAGTGAGCGGTATTGAATAGGTTGGGGAAGTGTGGTGGGGAATTGAGGGGTATTGAATAGGTCGGGGAAGTGTGGGGGGGAAGTGAGGGGTATTGAATAGGTTGGGGAAGTGTGGTGGGGAATTGAGGGGTATTGAATAGGTCGGGGAAGTGTGGGGGGGAAGTGAGGGGTATTGAATAGGTCGGGGAAGTGTGGGGGGGAAGTGAGGGGTATTGAATAGGTCGGGGAAGTGTGGGGGGGAAGTGAGGGGTATTGAATAGGTCGGGGAAGTGTGGGGGGGAAGTGAGGGGTATTGAATAGGTCGGGGAAGTGTGGGGGGGATGTGAGGGGTTTTGAATAGGTCAGGGAAGTGTGGGGGGGGATGTGAGGGGTATTGAATAGGTCGGGGAAGTGTGGTGGGGAAGTGAGGGGTATTGAATAGGTTGGGGAAGTGTGAGGGGGAAGTGAGGGGTATTGAATAGGTCGGGGAAGTGTGGTGGGGAAGTGAGGGGTATTGAATAGGTCGGGGAAGTGTGGGGGGGAAGTGAGGGGTATTGAATAGGTTGTGGAAGTGAGGGATATTGAATTGGTTGGGGAAGTGTGGGGGGGAAGTGAGGGGTATTGAATAGGTTGTGGAAGTGAGGGGTATTGAATAGGTTGGGGAAGTGAGGGGTATTGAATAGGTTGGGGAAGTGAGGGGTATTGAATAGGTTGTGGAAGTGAGGGGTATTGAATAGGTTGTGGAAGTGAGCGGTATTGAATAGGTTGGGGAAGTGTGGTGGGGAATTGAGGGGTATTGAATAGGTCGGGGAAGTGTGGGGGGGGAAGTGAGGGGTATTGAATAGGTTGGGGAAGTGTGGTGGGGAATTGAGGGGTATTGAATAGGTCGGGGAAGTGTGGGGGGGAAGTGAGGGGTATTGAATAGGTCGGGGAAGTGTGGGGGGGAAGTGAGGGGTATTGAATAGGTCGGGGAAGTGTGGGGGGGAAGTGAGGGGTATTGAATAGGTCGGGGAAGTGTGGGGGGGAAGTGAGGGGTATTGAATAGGTCGGGGAAGTGTGGGGGGGATGTGAGGGGTTTTGAATAGGTCAGGGAAGTGTGGGGGGGGATGTGAGGGGTATTGAATAGGTCGGGGAAGTGTGGTGGGGAAGTGAGGGGTATTGAATAGGTTGGGGAAGTGTGAGGGGGAAGTGAGGGGTATTGAATAGGTCGGGGAAGTGTGGTGGGGAAGTGAGGGGTATTGAATAGGTCGGGGAAGTGTGGGGGGGAAGTGAGGGGTATTGAATAGGTTGGGGAAGGGTGGGGGTGAAGTGAGGGGTATTGAATAGGTCGGGGAAGTGTGGGGGGGAAGTGAGGGGTATTGAATAGGTCGGGGAAGTGTGGTGGGGAAGTGAGGGGTATTGAATAGGTTTGGGAAGTGTGGGGGGGATGTGAGGGGTATTGAATAGGTCGGGGAAGTGTGGGGGGGATAGTGAGGGGTATTGAATAGGTCGGGGAAGTGTGGTGGGGAAGTGAGGGGTATTGAATAGGTTGGGGAAGTGTGGGGGGGAAGTGAGGGCTATTGAATAGGTCGGGGAAGTGTTGTGGGGAAGTGAGGGGTATTGAATAGGTTGGGGAAGTGTGGGGGGGAAGTGAGGGGAATTGAATAGGTTGGGGAAGTGTGGGGGGGAAGTGAGGGGTATTGAATAGGTCAGGGAAGTGTGGGGGGGAAGTGAGGGGTATTGAATAGGTCGGGGAAGTGAGGGATATTGAATTGGTTTTGGAAGTGAGGGGTATTGAATTGGTTGGGGAAGTGTGGGGGAAAAGTGCGGGGTATTGAATAGGTTTTGGAAGTGAGGGGTATTGAATTGGTTGGGGAAGTGTGGGGGGAAGTGCGGGGTATTGAATAGGTTGTGGAAGTGAGGGGTATTGGATAGGTTGGGGAATGAGGGGTATTGAATAGGTTGGGGAAGTGAGGGGTATTGAATAGGTTGGGGAAGTGTGGGGGGAAGTGAGGGGTATTGAATAGGTTGGGGAAGTGAGGGATATTGAATTGGTTGGGGAAGTGGGGGGGGGAAGTGAGGGGTATTGAATAGGTTGTGGAAGTGAGGGGTATTGAATAGGTTGGGGAAGTGAGGGGTATTGAATAGGTTGGGGAAGTGAGGGGTATTGAATAGGTTGTGGAAGTGAGGGGTATTGAATAGGTTGTGGAAGTGAGCGGTATTGAATAGGTTGGGGAAGTGTGGTGGGGAATTGAGGGGTATTGAATAGGTCGGGGAAGTGTGGGCGGGAAGTGAGGGGTATTGAATAGGTTGGGGAAGTGTGGTGGGGAATTGAGGGTTATTGAATAGGTCGGGGAAGTGTGGGGGGGAAGTGAGGGGTATTGAATAGGTTGGGGAAGTGTGGGGGGGAATTGAGGGGTATTGAATAGGTCGGGGAAGTGTGGGGGGGAAGTGAGGGGTATTGAATAGGTCGGGGAAGTGTGGGGGGGAAGTGAGGGGTATTGAATAGGTCGGGGAAGTGTGGGGGGGAATTGAGGGGTATTGAATAGGTCGGGGAAGTGTGGTGGGGAAGTGAGGGGTATTGAATAGGTCGGGGAAGTGTGGGGGTGATGTGAGGGGTATTGAATAGGTCGGGGAAGTATGGGGGGGATGTGAGGGGTATTGAATAGGTCGGGGAAGTGTGGTGGGGAAGTGAGGGGTATTGAATAGGTTGGGGAAGTGTGGGGGGGAAGTGAGGGCTATTGAATAGGTCGGGGAAGTGTGGTTGAGAAGTGAGGGGTATTGAATAGGTCGGGGAAGTGTGGGGGGGATGTGAGGGGTATTGAATAGGTCGGGGAAGTGTGGTGGGGAAGTGAGGGGTTTTGAATAGGTTGGGGAAGTGTGGGGGGGAAGTGAGGGGTATTGAAAAGGTTGGGGAAGTGTGGGGGGGAAGTGAGGGGTATTGAATAGGCCGGGGAAGTGTGGGGGGGAAGTGAGGGGTATTGAATAGGTCAGGGAAGTGTGGGGGGGAAGTGAGGGGTATTGAATAGGTCGGGGAAGTGAGGGATATTGAATTGGTTTTGGAAGTGAGGGGTATTTAATTGGTTGGGGAAGTGTGGGGGAAAAGTGCGGGGTATTGAATAGGTTTTGGAAGTGAGGGGTATTGAATTGGTTGGGGAAGTGTGGGGGGAAGTGCGGGGTATTGAATAGGTTGTGGAAGTGAGGGGTATTGGATAGGTTGGGGAATGAGGGGTATTGAATAGGTTGGGGAAGTGAGGGGTATTGAATAGGTTGGGGAAGTGTGGGGGGAAGTGAGGGGTATTGAATAGGTTGTGGAAGTGAGGGATATTGAATTGGTTGGGGAAGTGTGGGGGGGAAGTGAGGGGTATTGAATAGGTTGGGGAAGTGAGGGATATTGAATTGGTTGGGGAAGTGGGGGGGGGGAAGTGAGGGGTATTGAATAGGTTGTGGAAGTGAGGGGTATTGAATAGGTTGGGGAAGTGAGGGGTATTGAATAGGTTGGGGAAGTGAGGGGTATTGAATAGGTTGTGGAAGTGAGGGGTATTGAATAGGTTGTGGAAGTGAGCGGTATTGAATAGGTTGGGGAAGTGTGGTGGGGAATTGAGGGGTATTGAATAGGTCGGGGAAGTGTGGGCGGGAAGTGAGGGGTATTGAATAGGTTGGGGAAGTGTGGTGGGGAATTGAGGGGTATTGAATAGGTCGGGGAAGTGTGGGGGGGAAGTGAGGGGTATTGAATAGGTTGGGGAAGTGTGGGGGGGAATTGAGGGGTATTGAATAGGTCGGGGAAGTGTGGGGGGGAAGTGAGGGGTATTGAATAGGTCGGGGAAGTGTGGGGGGGAAGTGAGGGGTATTGAATAGGTCGGGGAAGTGTGGGGGGGAAGTGAGGGGTATTGAATAGGTCGGGGAAGTGTGGTGGGGAAGTGAGGGGTATTGAATAGGTCGGGGAAGTGTGGGGGGGATGTGAGGGGTATTGAATAGGTCGGGGAAGTGTGGGGGGGATGTGAGGGGTATTGAATAGGTCGGGGAAGTGTGGTGGGGAAGTGAGGGGTATTGAATAGGTTGGGGAAGTGTGGGGGGGAAGTGAGGGCTATTGAATAGGTCGGGGAAGTGTGGTGGAGAAGTGAGGGGTATTGAATAGGTCGGGGAAGTGTGGGGGGGATGTGAGGGGTATTGAATAGGTCGGGGAAGTGTGGTGGGGAAGTGAGGGGTATTGAATAGGTTGGGGAAGTGTGGGGGGGAAGTGAGGGGTATTGAAAAGGTTGGGGAAGTGTGGGGGGGAAGTGAGGGGTATTGAATAGGCCGGGGAAGTGTGGGGGGGAAGTGAGGGGTATTGAATAGGTCAGGGAAGTGTGGGGGGGAAGTGAGGGGTATTGAATAGGTCGGGGAAGTGAGGGATATTGAATTGGTTTTGGAAGTGAGGGGTATTGAATTGGTTGGGGAAGTGTGGGGGAAAAGTGCGGGGTATTGAATAGGTTTTGGAAGTGAGGGGTATTGAATTGGTTGGGGAAGTGTGGGGGGAAGTGCGGGGTATTGAATAGGTTGTGGAAGTGAGGGGTATTGGATAGGTTGGGGAATGAGGGGTATTGAATAGGTTGGGGAAGTGAGGGGTATTGAATAGGTTGGGGAAGTGTGGGGGGAAGTGAGGGGTATTGAATAGGTTGTGGAAGTGAGGGATATTGAATTGGTTGGGGAAGTGTGGGGGGGAAGTGAGGGGTATTGAATAGGTTGTGGAAGTGAGGGGTATTGAATAGGTTGGGGAAGTGAGGGGTATTGAATAGGTTGGGGAAGTGAGGGGTATTGAATAGGTTGTGGAAGTGAGGGGTATTGAATAGGTTGTGGAAGTGAGCGGTATTGAATAGGTTGGGGAAGTGTGGTGGGGAATTGAGGGGTATTGAATAGGTCGGGGAAGTGTGGGGGGGAAGTGAGGGGTATTGAATAGGTTGGGGAAGTGTGGTGGGGAATTGAGGGGTATTGAATAGGTCGGGGAAGTGTGGGGGGGAAGTGAGGGGTATTGAATAGGTCGGGGAAGTGTGGGGGGGAAGTGAGGGGTATTGAATAGGTCGGGGAAGTGTGGGGGGGAAGTGAGGGGTATTGAATAGGTCGGGGAAGTGTGGGGGGGAAGTGAGGGGTATTGAATAGGTCGGGGAAGTGTGGGGGGGATGTGAGGGGTTTTGAATAGGTCAGGGAAGTGTGGGGGGGATGTGAGGGGTATTGAATAGGTCGGGGAAGTGTGGTGGGGAAGTGAGGGGTATTGAATAGGTTGGGGAAGTGTGAGGGGGAAGTGAGGGGTATTGAATAGGTCGGGGAAGTGTGGTGGGGAAGTGAGGGGTATTGAATAGGTCGGGGAAGTGTGGGGGGGAAGTGAGGGGTATTGAATAGGTTGGGGAAGGGTGGGGGTGAAGTGAGGGGTATTGAATAGGTCGGGGAAGTGTGGGGGGGAAGTGAGGGGTATTGAATAGGTCGGGGAAGTGTGGTGGGGAAGTGAGGGGTATTGAATAGGTTTGGGAAGTGTGGGGGGGGTGTGAGGGGTATTGAATAGGTCGGGGAAGTGTGGGGGGGATGTGAGGGGTATTGAATAGGTCGGGGAAGTGTGGTGGGGAAGTGAGGGGTATTGAATAGGTTGGGGAAGTGTGGGGGGGAAGTGAAGGCTATTGAATAGGTCGGGGAAGTGTGGTGGAGAAGTGAGGGGTATTGAATAGGTCGGGGAAGTGTGGGGGGGATGTGAGGGGTATTGAATAGGTCGGGGAAGTGTGGTGGGGAAGTGAGGGGTATTGAATAGGTTGGGGAAGTGTGGGGGGGAAGTGAGGGGAATTGAATAGGTTGGGGAAGTGTGGGGGGGAAGTGAGGGGTATTGAATAGGTCAGGGAAGTGTGGGGGGGAAGTGAGGGGTATTGAATAGGTCGGGGAAGTGAGGGATATTGAATTGGTTTTGGAAGTGAGGGGTATTGAATTGGTTGGGGAAGTGTGGGGGAAAAGTGCGGGGTATTGAATAGGTTTTGGAAGTGAGGGGCATTGAATTGGTTGGGGAAGTGTGGGGGGAAGTGCGGGGTATTGAATAGGTTGTGGAAGTGAGGGGTATTGGATAGGTTGGGGAATGAGGGGTATTGAATAGGTTGGGGAAGTGAGGGGTATTGAATAGGTTGGGGAAGTGTGGGGGGAAGTGAGGGGTATTGAATAGGTTGTGGAAGTGAGGGATATTGAATTGGTTGGGGAAGTGTGGGGGGGAAGTGAGGGGTATTGAATAGGTTGTGGAAGTGAGGGGTATTGAATAGGTTGGGGAAGTGAGGGGTATTGAATAGGTTGGGGAAGTGAGGGGTATTGAATAGGTTGTGGAAGTGAGGGGTATTGAATAGGTTGTGGAAGTGAGCGGTATTGAATAGGTTGGGGAAGTGTGGTGGGGAATTGAGGGGTATTGAATAGGTCGGGGAAGTGTGGGGGGGGGAAGTGAGGGGTATTGAATAGGTTGGGGAAGTGTGGTGGGGAATTGAGGGGTATTGAATAGGTCGGGGAAGTGTGGGGGGGAAGTGAGGGGTATTGAATAGGTCGGGGAAGTGTGGGGGGGAAGTGAGGGGTATTGAATAGGTCGGGGAAGTGTGGGGGGGAAGTGAGGGGTATTGAATAGGTCGGGGAAGTGTGGGGGGGAAGTGAGGGGTATTGAATAGGTCGGGGAAGTGTGGGGGGGAAGTGAGGGGTATTGAATAGGTCGGGGAAGTGTGGGGGGGATGTGAGGGGTTTTGAATAGGTCAGGGAAGTGTGGGGGGGGATGTGAGGGGTATTGAATAGGTCGGGGAAGTGTGGTGGGGAAGTGAGGGGTATTGAATAGGTTGGGGAAGTGTGAGGGGGAAGTGAGGGGTATTGAATAGGTCGGGGAAGTGTGGTGGGGAAGTGAGGGGTATTGAATAGGTCGGGGAAGTGTGGGGGGGAAGTGAGGGGTATTGAATAGGTTGGGGAAGGGTGGGGGTGAAGTGAGGGGTATTGAATAGGTCGGGGAAGTGTGGGGGGGAAGTGAGGGGTATTGAATAGGTCGGGGAAGTGTGGTGGGGAAGTGAGGGGTATTGAATAGGTTTGGGAAGTGTGGGGGGGATGTGAGGGGTATTGAATAGGTCGGGGAAGTGTGGGGGGGATGTGAGGGGTATTGAATAGGTCGGGGAAGTGTGGTGGGGAAGTGAGGGGTATTGAATAGGTTGGGGAAGTGTGGGGGGGAAGTGAGGGCTATTGAATAGGTTGGGGAAGTGTGGGGGGGAAGTGAGGGGTATTGAATAGGTCAGGGAAGTGTGGGGGGGAAGTGAGGGGTATTGAATAGGTCGGGGAAGTGAGGGATATTGAATTGGTTTTGGAAGTGAGGGGTATTGAATTGGTTGGGGAAGTGTGGGGGAAAAGTGCGGGGTATTGAATAGGTTTTGGAAGTGAGGGGTATTGAATTGGTTGGGGAAGTGTGGGGGGGAAGTGCGGGGTATTGAATAGGTTGTGGAAGTGAGGGGTATTGGATAGGTTGGGGAATGAGGGGTATTGAATAGGTTGGGGAAGTGAGGGGTATTGAATAGGTTGGGGAAATGTGGGGGGAAGTGAGGGGTATTGAATAGGTTGGGGAAGTGAGGGATATTGAATTGGTTGGGGAAGTGGGGGGGGGGAGTGAGGGGTATTGAATAGGTTGTGGAAGTGAGGGGTATTGAATAGGTTGGGGAAGTGAGGGGTATTGAATAGGTTGGGGAAGTGAGGGGTATTGAATAGGTTGTGGAAGTGAGGGGTATTGAATAGGTTGTGGAAGTGAGCGGTATTGAATAGGTTGGGGAAGTGTGGTGGGGAATTGAGGGGTATTGAATAGGTCGGGGAAGTGTGGGCGGGAAGTGAGGGGTATTGAATAGGTTGGGGAAGTGTGGTGGGGAATTGAGGGGTATTGAATAGGTCGGGGAAGTGTGGGGGGGAAGTGAGGGGTATTGAATAGGTTGGGGAAGTGTGGGGGGGAATTGAGGGGTATTGAATAGGTCGGGGAAGTGTGGGGGGGAAGTGAGGGGTATTGAATAGGTCGGGGAAGTGTGGGGGGGAATTGAGGGATATTGAATAGGTCGGGGAAGTGTGGGGGGGAAGTGAGGGGTATTGAATAGGTTGGGGACGTGTGGGGGGGAAGTGAGGGGTATTGAATAGGTCGGGGAAGTGTGGGGGGGATGTGAGGGGTATTGAATAGGTCAGGGAAGTGTGGGGGGGATGTGAGGGGTATTGAATAGGTCGCGGAAGTGTGGTGGGGAAGTGAGGGGTATTAAATAGGTCGAGGAAGTGTGGGGGGGATGTGAGGGCTATTGAATAGGTCGGGGAAGTGTGGTGGAGAAGTGAGGGGTATTGAATAGGTCGGGGAAGTGTGGGGGGGATGTGAGGGGTATTGAATAGGTCGGGGAAGTGTGGTGGGGAAGTGAGGGGTATTGAATAGGTTGGGGAAGTGTGGGGGGGAAGTGAGGGGTATTGAATAGGTTGGGGAAGTGTGGGGGGGAAGTGAGGGGTATTGAATAGGACGGGGAAGTGTGGGGGGGAAGTGAGGGGTATTGAATTGGTCAGGGAAGTGTGGGGGGGAAGTGAGGGGTATTGAATAGGTCGGGGAAGTAAGGGATATTGAATTGGTTTTGGAAGTGAGGGGTATTGAATTGGTTGGGGAAGTGTGGGGGAAAAGTGCGGGGTATTGAATAGGTTTTGGAAGTGAGGAGTATTGAATTGGTTGGGGAAGTGTGGGGGGGAAGTGCGGGGTATTGAATAGGTTGTGGAAGTGAGGGGTATTGGATAGGTTGGGGAATGAGGGGTATTGAATAGGTTGGGGAAGTGAGGGGTATTGAATAGGTTGGGGAAGTGTGGGGGGAAGTGAGGGGTATTGAATAGGTTGGGGAAGTGAGGGATATTGAATTGGTTGGGGAAGTGGGGGGGGGGAAGTGAGGGGTATTGAATAGGTTGTGGAAGTGAGGGTTATTGAATAGGTTGGGGAAGTGAGGGGTATTGAATAGGTTGGGGAAGTGAGGGGTATTGAATAGGTTGTGGAAGTGAGGGGTATTGAATAGGTTGTGGAAGTGAGCGGTATTGAATAGGTTGGGGAAGTGTGGTGGGGAATTGAGGGGTATTGAATAGGTCGGGGAAGTGTGGGAGGGAAGTGAGGGGTATTGAATAGGTTGGGGAAGTGTGGTGGGGAATTGAGGGGTATTGAATAGGTTGGGGAAGTGTGGGGGGGAATTGAGGGGTATTGAATAGGTCGGGGAAGTGTGGGGGGGAAGTGAGGGGTATTGAATAGGTCGGGGAAGTGTGGGGGGGAAGTGAGGGGTATTGAATAGGTCGGGGAAGTGTGGGGGGGAAGTGAGGGGTATTGAATAGGTCGGGGAAGTGTGGGGGGGAAGTGAGGGGTATTGAATAGGTTGGGGAAGTGTGGGGGGGGAGTGAGGGGTATTGAATAGGTCGGGGAAGTGTGGGGGGGATGTGAGGGGTATTGAATAGGTCAGGGAAGTGTGGGGGGATGTGAGGGGTATTGAATAGGTCGCGGAAGTGTGGTGGGGAAGTGAGGGGTATTAAATAGGTCGGGGAAGTGTGGGGGGGATGTGAGGGCTATTGAATAGTTCGGGGAAGTGTGTTGGAGAAGTGAGGGGTATTGAATAGGTCGGGGAAGTGTGGGGGGGATGTGAGGGGTATTGAATAGGTCGGGGAAGTGTGGTGGGGAAGTGAGGGGTATTGAATAGGTTGGGGAAGTGTGGGGGGGAAGTGAGGGGTATTGAATAGGTTGGGGAAGTGTGGGGGGGAAGTGAGGGGTATTGAATAGGCCGGGGAAGTGTGGGGGGGAAGTGAGGGGTATTGAATAGGTCAGGGAAGTGTGGGGGGGAAGTGAGGGGTATTGAATAGGTCGGGGAAGTAAGGGATATTGAATTGGTTTTGGAAGTGAGGGGTATTGAATTGGTTGGGGAAGTGTGGGGGAAAAGTGCGGGGTATTGAATAGGTTTTGGAAGTGAGGGGTATTGAATTGGTTGGGGAAGTGTGGGGGGGAAGTGCGGGGTATTGAATAGGTTGTGGAAGTGAGGGGTATTGGATAGGTTGGGGAATGAGGGGTATTGAATAGGTTGGGGAAGTGAGGGGTATTGAATAGGTTGGGGAAGTGTGGGGGGAAGTGAGGGGTATTGAATAGGTTGTGGAAGTGAGGGATATTGAATTGGTTGGGGAAGTGAGGGGTATTGAATAGGTTGTGGAAGTGAGGGGTATTGAATAGGTTTGGGAAGTGAGGGGTATTGAATAGGTTGGGGAAGTGAGGGGTATTGAATAGGTTGGGGAAGTGAGGGGTATTGAATAGGTTGTGGAAGTGAGGGGTATTGAATAGGTTGTGGAAGTGAGCGGTATTGAATAGGTTGGGGAAGTGTGGTGGGGAATTGAGGGGTATTGAATAGGTCGGGGAAGTGTGGGGGGGATGTGAGGGGTATTGAATAGGTCGGGGAAGTGTGGTGGGGAAGTGAGGGGTATTGAATAGGTTGAGGAGGTGTGAGGGGGAAGTGAGGGGTATTGAATAGGTCGGGGAAGTGTGGTGGGGAAGTGAGGGGTATTGAATAGGTCGGGGAAGTGTGGGGGGGAAGTGAGGGGTATTGAATAGGTTGGGGAAGGGTGGGGGTGAAGTGAGGGGTATTGAATAGGTCTGGGAAGTGTGGGGGGGATGTGAGGGGTATGGAATAGGTTGGGGAAGTGTGGTGGGGAAGTGAGGGGTATTGAATATTTTGGGGAAGTGTGGGGGGGAAGTGAGGGGTATTGAATAGGTCGGGGAAGTGTGGGGGGGAAGTGAGGGGTATTGAATAGGTTGGGGAAGTGTGGTGGGGAAGTGAGGGGTATTGAATAGGTCGGGGAAGTGTGGGGGGATGTGAGGGGTATTGAATAGGTCGGGGAAGTGTGGGGGGGATGTGAGGGGTATTGAATAGGTCGGGGAAGTGTGGTGGGGAAGTGAGGGGTATTGAATAGGTTGGGGAAGTTTGGGGGGGAAGTGAGGGCTATTGAATAGGTCGGGGAAGTGTGGTGGAGAAGTGAGGGGTATTGAATAGTTCGGGGAAGTGTGGGGGGGATGTGAGGGGTATTGAATAGGTCGGGGAAGTGTGGTGGGGTTGTGAGGGGTATTGAATGGGTTGGGGAAGTGTGGGGGGGAAGTGAGGGGTATTGAATAGGTTGGGGAAGTGTGGGGGGAAGTGAGGGGTATTGAATAGGTCGGGGAAGTGTGGGGGGGAAGTGAGGGGTATTGAATAGGTCGGGGAAGTGTTGGGGGGAAGTGAGGGGTATTGAATAGGTCGGGGAAGTGTGGGGGGCATGTGAGGGGTATTGAATAGGTCGGGGAAGTGTGGTGGGGAAGTGAGGGGTATTGAATAGGTTGGGGAAGTGTGGGGGGGGGTGAGGGGTATTGAATAGGTCGGGGAAGTGTGGGGGGGAAGTGAGGGGTATTGTATAGGTCGGGGAAGTGAGGGGTATTGAATAGGTCGGGGAAGTGAGGGGTATTGAATAGGTCGGGGAAGTGAGGGGTATTGAATAGGTCGGGGAAGTGAGGGGTATTGAATAGGTTGGGGAAGTGAGGGGTATTGAATAGGTTGGGGAAGTGAGGGGTATTGAATAGGTTGGGGAAGTGAGTGGTATTGAATAGGTCGGGGAAGTGTGTGTTTTATTCAATCTTGCTCTGCAGTATGTTTTTTTCACAGTCATGCACTGGAATGTTTGTAAATACTGTTTTGATTTTTAAATTGGCTTAAGTGAAATATAAATAGAGGTTGACCAAAGGGCAGAATATTATAGGCATCTTATGTAAAATTCCAATTTGCTGCTTATATTTTCATTATTCGTGTCATCACTTTTAAGTAATTAATGAGAAGTACGATGTGCCGTATCATAATCAATATAATGACTCAATCTAATGTCTTCATATGTTTGGTATGAGAGTGTACAATGTAGTGTAAAGTTGAATAAAGGGAAAGACACGTTTCTATGAGAGCAGACTGACTGACCTGAGAGGAGTTGACAGCACAATATGAACACACACTCAAGCAACTGGCAATGGCACAACACACCAGACATCACATAGTTCACAACCCCTCCAGGCTCTAATGCAGACCTGTTTGAAGTAAATGACAGACAGTGTGCATTGAAGCAGTAAATAAACCAATAGGAGATTACTCTCCGGGCTCTTGACTTGACTCCTTGAATGAATCACTTTAATGTCCAGCATGTTTTAATTCGGTGTGATTAATGGGTTTTGTTGCAGCTCATCTGGCAGCAGCATGTGTAAAAGAAGGCTGTGTCTAGAGTAGTGCACTATAAAGGGAATAGGCTTCCATTTGGGATGTATTCAGAGAGCGATCCAACAGCGAGCAACAGCATGAGCGGCACTTTTAAGGATCCTTCATAAATCTAGGCACTCTCCTTTGGTCCTCCTGTACGTGGAACTGCAGAAAAAAGTGATTGAGACATGAGAGAGAAACTCATAACTTCAAAGCATCTCTATGATGAGAAGAGGCTTGAACTTTTCAAATCCTCTCCATGTTAACTGCCTGTATGAAAGGGTAGTAGCCCTGCAGCTTACAGGCAGTCAGTTGGCTGACGTCGAAAACGTTTGCCCCATATGCTGGGGTGACTGAGGTAGAACTCCTATTCTATTTTACAGGTGTGGCGTATAGATATCACAGAAATGCCTGTATCCTCCATTCCAGAAGGTGCTACATTATGTTGTGTTCGCTAGACATTTTCTGTTGAAATGAATTGTAGTTAGTGTGTTCACTTAGATATATTTAAGTCTCAAATGGTGGGACACTGGAGATCAGCGGTCATGTCTCATATTTAATGGAGTTTTAATACAACCTATTTGTCTCCAGGACAAAGAAATACATCAATTACACAAGCCCTTACTGGACATAGAATGAGCAGAAGAGATAGTTACAAGTGAATGAGGTGATAATTGAAAACATTTCAATCGGCTCAAAAAGATGAGTGATCTTGGAAATCTGGCCCTGACTGAGCAGTCAAAGGACTACTCATGTCCTTTCACAGCATGCTTCCATAAGTAGACTGTGTAGTGCATGACGTATGTCTGTCAGGTCATTTTGACTCCATGTTTTGCATCCTTTGTATTATTCTTATTAGCTTTGAGGTTTTGTTTGGTCGACCTATGCCCTCTGGTCCTTGGCATGTTGTTTCACACTGCTGTTTTTATTTATTGACAGCTGGGGAAGGAAAAAACTTCCACCACAGCATACTACTCTTTAGCTGATAGTGTACTTGCATGGCAGATATTGATACAACAATTTTGTTATGATTCTTCAACGTATTACTCTCAACAAGCATCGTAACGCAAATTACTCACAGACTATAATATACGGTGTGTAATTGATATAGTTCTGCAGGGTTGACATACCCTGTTGATCGTGTAGGATTATTTTATTTCACTGTTAGTAGTTCTAAAATATGGGGAATCAGTTGTTGAGAATATAAATGGTAATTGATTATCTACTTAGCTTCTACTTAGCTCTATTTAGCGCTATTCTGATTGACCAGATGTTGATTCATTGTTGGAAGAGAGATGATTTGTAAACGCTTCGCCTCTTCGGTTGTATTAACACAGGCAGCTCAATTCTGATATTTTTTCAGGTTTTTGTCATAGATTTTTGTTACTTTGAACTGTCTGCATCTGGGGCTTCTCCTGAGCCGTGATAGTACGAACGGGCCATGACGGACCCAGCAGAATCGGACCAGCTCGGCAACGCCGTCTCCTCCTAAGGAGCCACCATTGGATGGCACGAGGAGTTGCTTTGTGGTCTTATGGAAGGGTTCCAGACCTTGGCCGAACGCCATGAACGAGCGTTGAACACTTTGCTGGAGCAATTCCGCGGGTTGTCTGGCAGGCAGCCTACCACGACGGTAACCTTCCAGCCCCTCAAACGCCGCTGTTAGCAGCGCGGCTCCCCCAGCCACCCCGGTTTCTAGAGAACCCCACTTACCTCCCCAGAACACTTTGCTGGAGAGTTGGGAACATGTTGGGCGTTTCTCACTCAGTGTTCTCTCATCTTCGAGCTGCAGCCCTCCTCCTTCCCCTCAGACCGCTCGAAGATAGCGTACCTCATTACGCTGATGTCCGGGAGGGCTCTCGCCTGGGTTACGGCAGTATGGGAACAGCAGTCAGCTGTATGCTTCAGTCTGGAGGAGTTCATTGCGGAGGTGAAGAAGATTTTTGATTCTCCATTGTCCGGGAGAGAGGCTGCCCGGAAGTTACTCCAGCTTCGGCAAGACTCCCGCAGTGTGAGAAACTATGCATTGGATTTCCGCACGTTGGCATCTGAGAGTGCCTGGAACCCGGAATCGCTGTTGGACACGTTCCTGCACGGATTATCTTAGGGAGTTAAGGACGAACTAGCAGCCTGGGAACTACTGACGGATCTCGACTCACTCATCGCCTTGACCACGTAGGAAGGAGAGGAGGTCTGATTCCACCTCGCCTCTGAGGCATCCCGGAAGTCCCCAACGTCTCTGTTGCTGAGAGAACCCGAGGCTACCTGAGTTCCCCCGAGAGTCTCCGAAGCCTGCCGATTCACCTCTTCTCGAGCCGATGCAACTAGGCAGAGCTAGGCTGTCTCCAGCCGAACGTTTATACAGGCTTCACACGAAGAGTTGCCTGTATTGCGGGACTACTCGTCATTTTGTGTCCTCCTGCCCACTAAAAGACTAGGCTCACCGGTAGGGGTGAGTACTCTGGTGGGCCATACTTTTCCTCTCCCCTTACTCGCACCTCTCTCCAAGCCATCCTGCTGTGGGGAAACCAGTCGAAATCTCTCCAGGTACTCATCGACTCTGGGGCCGATGAGAGTTTTGTGGACGCTACCCTGGCGTCCGAGCTAGGAATCCCCACTCAGCCCCTCTCCATTCCCATGGACGTTAGAGCACTGAACGGGTGCTCTATAGGCCGGGTTACCCACAATACCACTGCCATCAACCTATGGGTGTCAGGGAACCACAGCGAGGCTATCCAATTCATGCTAATTAAGTCTCCTCAGGTTCCTGTGATATTGGGATTATCTTGGCTCCAGCAACACAATACCCTCATTGACAAGACTGCTGGTGCCATCATGGGCTGGAGCCCATTCTGCCATGCCTATTGCCTGAAGTCAGCACAGCCTGCCACGGGATGTCTTCTTGTGGGCTCGGATGTTTCCCCGGACCTCTCCGCCATTCCCGCAGAGTACCAGGACCTCCGGGAGGTTTTTAGTAAGGCCCAGGCCACTTCGCTTCCTCCACACCGACCCTATGACTGCGGGATCAACCTTCTCCCAGGCACCACACCACCCTTGGGACGACTGCACTCTCTGTCGGGTCCGGAGACCAAGGCTATGGAGACCTACATCGAGGATTCATGAGCTTCAGGGTGTATCTGTCCTTCTGCCTCCCCCGAGGGCGCAGGGTTGCACACATGCATCAACTACCGTAGCCTCAATGACATCACGGTTAAAAACCGCTACCCGCTACCACTCGTTGCCTTGACCTTCGTGCCACACCAGGGGGCCACCATTTTCTCCAAGTTGGACCTGTGGAATGCCTACCACCTGGTGCAGATACGGGAAGGGGATAAGAGGAAGACTGCCTTCAACGTGACCAGCGGTCACTACGAATATCTGGTCTATTGGTCTTACCAACGCTCCAGCTGTGGTCCAGGCCCTGGTTAATGACGTTCTCCGTGACATGTTGAACCGCTTTGTCTTCGTCTACCTCGACGACATCCTCGTTTTCTCCTGCTCAGCCCAAGAACACATGCTCCACATCCGACAGGTCCTGGAGAACCATTTTTTGTGAAAGCGGAGGTTCCATCGCTCCACCATCCCCTTCCTTGGTTACATCATTGTTGCGGGGAATGTACAGATGGATCCCGGAAAGGTGAGAGCAGTGGTAGATTGGCCGCAGCCTATGTCCAGAGCGTAGCTGCAACGTTTCCTGGGATTTTCCCACTTTTTTTCTCCACTTTATCCGGGGCTACCGGATGTTTGTCCCTGACGCTGTCCTCCCCTCGGTCCTGGAGTGGGCCCACTGTCTTTTGACCAATCAGATTAGATCTGTTGCTAATTATTTGGGCAAAATATCAGAATTGGGCTGCCTGTGTAAACGCAGCCTTTTCTTCTTTTCCCTTGAAAATCGGATGCTTCTGGTTCCTCCGACCCTACTGAGGCTGGGAGAGAACTTGCCTGGCTAACCATCCACATCACTATGGCCAAACTGAGCGTTTCTTCTCCACGACGAGTCTGGATTTGCCTCTCTCCCCTACGATTTTTAAAAAGATAACACATTTTGTCCATTCTGATTGGTCCCAGAAACTGGTGGGTTGGGCCAGAGCCAATCTGCATGATGTTTTCAACTTTGATACTCTAATTGGTTAGATTAGTTAGAGACAATCCAATCGCTGATCAATTTTTTTTAATAATATCCCTCATTTTGAAGTCAATCAATCAATCAATCAATTTTATTTTATATAGCCCTTCGTACATCAGATAATATCTCGAAGTGCTGTACAGAAACCCAGCCTAAAACCCCAAACAGCTAGAATGCAGGTGTAGAAGCACGGTGGCTAGGAAAAACTCCCTAGAAAGGCCAAAACCTAGGAAGAAACCTAGAGAGGAACCAGGCTATGAGGGGTGGCCAGTCCTCTTCTGGCTGTGCCGGGTGGAGATTATAACAGAACTATGCCAAGATGTTCAAAAATGTTCATAAGTGACAAGCATGGTCAAATAATAATCATGAATAATTTTCAGTTGGCTTTTCATAGTTGATCATTAAGAGTTGAAAAAACAGACAAACGACTTCTAGGATGGAAGTTTCAGACTGAATGTATGTAGCAATCAATAATCAAGCGGAATTACATTCGGAGTGAGTCGTCAGGTAAGGAGAGAACCAGAAGTATTTGAGTTGATGGCTATGAATGTGGTCGGCTCGAGAGAGTCATCTATCCACAATCTAAAGAACCCTCAAACTACAATAAATGCCCATGAGCCAAAATGGTATTTCTTCCAGAGTAAGGGAATCCTGTCTTTGCTTACCTGTAACTGAGGCCTTGCAGGTCTGGACTGGACACATGCTGTGCTCTGCTCAGCAGTACATGGCACAGACAGGGCTAAGTCTCAAAAAGCACCCTATTATTCCCTATATTCCCTATACTGGAGCATGCAGCTCTTTATTTCATAGTGTGTATCTGGAATGACACCCTATTCCTTATTTAGTGCACTACTTTTGACTGGGCCCCATATAAGGAATGGGGTGTCATTTGGGACGCACGTATAGTAATTACACTGGCTTTAATAGCAACCTGCCTGGTTTTCCCAGCTTTATCATGCACATTGTACGGTACTTGTGCATTATGGAAATATACAGTAAGGTTCACATCTATAGCCACAATAACGAAACAAGAGGAAGGGTTGTTTACTAGTTAGTGTATCTGGTCGTAAGAGACAAACTTCTGGTTCCAACAAGGATTAAACAAATCAGACACGTCCCTTTAAATAAACATGTTGCTGACTCTCCCAGCCAGAAAAGTGTGTGTCTAGAGCTGGTGAGAACATAAACACAATCACAAAGTCAAAATATTTCCTCCGCGGAGCTTCTTACTCCATTCTGATACATCATTATTCATTCTCAACAGGCCAGAGCCTTGTATATGGGCCTACATCCATCCACACCCACCCAACACATGTAGCACAGACCACGTCGGTCACTCCCATGGACATCAAACAACACACACAGACAGGAATTCTGCAGCATATTTCATAAATATGTTTTCGTAGACAAAGCAGATGAGTAATTACTGTACGATAGTTGCAACAACCTGGCTCCAGTTATCCAACCAGATCCAGTTCTACTAATTTATTGGTAAAGGACAAGGTCTATCAACAGATCCAACAAGACATCCAACATTTTTAATCAAGCCATTCACCAAGGACACCCATCACAGCAAGTTCAGTTTATACTGTAAGTAACAGGACATAATTGATTGTTAGAACAGTTGTTGGAATGAAAACCAATGTAAATTGGACTACTCTGGGACTAGAGATTGTCGCAGTTAACAAAGTGAGAGAGGGAGAGAAAGACAAAGACAGATAAAAATACAGAGACAGAGACAGAGAAAGATACACAGAGAGAGAGAGACAGAGACAAAGAGAGACCGAGACACAGAGAGCAAGACAGAGACACAGAGAGCAAGACAGAGACACAGAGAGCAAGACAGAGACAGAGAAGAGACAGAGACAGAGACAGAGGCAGATCGAGATAGACGGACCAGAGAGAGAGGGAGAGACAGACAGAGAAAGAGGGAGAGAGGGAGCACAACAGAGACAGAGACAGACCAGAGAGAGAGGGAGAAAGAGGGAGAGAAAGAGAGAGTGACAGCAACAGAGAAAGAGATAGACAGACAGACAGACAGACAGACAGAGAAAGAGGGAGAGACAGACAGACAGACAGAGAAAGAGATAGAGACAGACCAGAGACAGAGGGAGAGAGAGAGAAAGACAGAGACAGAGAAATAGACAGAGAGACAGAGACAGAGGGAGACAGAGAAAGAGAGAGACCGAGCGAGAGAAAGAGAGATAGAGACAGAGAGATGGACTCAGCATCACCATGCAATTACCATGGAATTGCCCATTGGAAAAGATCAGTCTTACTTGTTCACATTAGCATGAGAGAAAGAGACAGAGACAGAGATAGAGGGAGACAGGCAAAGAGACAGAGAGCGAGACAAAGACAGAGAAAGATAAAATACAGAGCGAGAGAGAGAGAGAGAAATACAGACACAGAGACAGAGACAGAGAAATAAACAGAGAGAGCGAGAGAGAGAGACAGAAAAAGGAGAGAGAGAGAGACTGAGACAGAGAAAGAGGGGGGAGAGAGAGAGAGAGACGCAGAGAGCTGTGGGTTGGCAGCGCACTACATTGCTGCCTGCCAAAAGTTGAGGGACAGTGTCTGACAGACCAATCAACCTGCACATGTACTCTACTGTATGCTTATTGTTATTGTTCAATGTATGGTTATTTTGACCCTTGGTTATTGTTGTTACTGTTGTCCCGTTGACAATTTTGATTCTCTTTTTTTCATATTGTAAATATCCAAAATGAGCTTTGGCAATATGTACATTGTTACGTCATGCCAATAAAGCAAATTGAATTGAATTGAGAGAGACAGAGATAAACAGTGAGAGAGAGACAGAGAGACAGAGACAAAGAGATAAACAGAGAAAGAGATAGACAGTGTGAGAGAGAGAGAGAGAGAGAGAGAGAGAGAGATAGACTTAGCCTCACTTTACCATGGAATTGCCCATTGGGAAAGATCAGTCTTACTTGCTTACATTTTTTTTTTCTTTTTTTTTCACCTTTATTTAACCAGGTGGGCTAGTTGAGAACAAGTTCTCATTTGCAACTGCGACCTGGCCAAGATAAAGCATAGCAGTGTGAACAGACAACAACACAGAGTTACACATGGAGTAAACAATAAACAAGTCAATAATATGGTAGAAAAAAGAGATTCTATATACAATATGTGCAAAAGGCATGAGGTGGATAGGCAATAAATCGAATAATTACAATTTAGCAGATTAACACTGGAGTGATAAATCATCAGATGATCATGTGCAAGTAGAAATACTGGTGTGCAAAAGAGCAGAAAAGTAAATAAATAAAAGCTGTATGGGGGGTGAGGTAGGTAAATTGGGTGGGCTATATATCGATGGACTATGTACAGCTGCAGCGATCGGTTAGCTGCTCGGATAGCAGATGTTTAAAGTTGTTGAGGGAGATAAAAGTCTCCAACTTCAGAGATTTTTGCAATTCGTTCCAATCGCAGGCAGCAGAGAACTGGAAGGAAAGGCGTCCAAATGAGGTTTTGGCTTTAGGGATGATCAGTGAGATACACCTGCTGGAGCGCGTGCTACGGGTGGGTGTAGCCATCGTGACCAGTGAACTGAGATGAGGTGGCACTTTACCTAGCATAGCCTTGTAGATGACCTGGAGCCAGTGGGTCTGACGACGAACATGTAGCGAGGGCCAGCCGACTAGAGCATACAGGTCGCAGTGGTGGGTCGTATAAGGTGCTTTAGTAACAAAACGGATGGCACTGTGATAAACTGCATCCAGTTTGCTGAGTAGAGTATTGGAAGCTATTTTGTAGATGACATCGCCGAAGTCGAGGATCGGTAGGATAGTCAGTTTTACTAGGGTAAGTTTGGCGGCGTGAGTGAAGGAGGCTTTGTTGCGAAATAGAAAGCCGACTCTAGATTTGATTTTGGATTGGAGATGTTTGATATGAGTCTGGAAGGAGAGTTTGCAGTCTAGCCAGACACCTAGGTACTTATAGATGTCCACATATTCTAGGTCGCAACCGTCCAGGGTGGTGATGCTAGTCGGGCGTGCGGGTACAGGCAGCGAACGGTTGAAAAGCATGCATTTGGTGTTACTAGCGTTTAAGAGCAGTTGGAGGCCACGGAAGGAGTGTTGTATGGCATTGAAGCTCGTTTGGAGGTTAGATAGCACAGTGTCCAAGGAAGGGCCAGAAGTATACAGAATGGTGTCGTCTACGTAGAGGTGGATCAGGGAATCGCCCGCAGCAAGAGCAACATCATTGATATATACAGAGAAAAGAGTCGGCCCGAGAATTGAACCCTGAGGTACCCCCATAGAGACTGCCAGAGGACCGGACAGCATGTCCTCCGATTTGACACACTGAACTCTGTCTGCAAAGTAGTTGGTGAACCAGGCAAGGCAGTCATTAGAAAAACCGAGGCTACTGAGTCTGCCGATAAGAATATGGTGATTGACAGAGTCGAAAGCCTTGGCCAGGTCGATGAAGACGGCTGCACAGTACTGTCTTTTATCGATGGCGGTTATGATATCGTTTAGTACCTTGAGCGTGGCTGAGGTGCACCCGTGACCGGCTCTGAAACCGCATTGCACAGCGGAGAAGGTACGGTGGGATTCGAGATGGTCAGTGATCTGTTTGTTGACTTGGCTTTCGAATACCTTAGATAGGCAGGGCAGGATGGATATAGGTCTGTAACAGTTTGAGTCCAGGGTGTCTCCCCCTTTGAAGAGGGGGATGACCGCGGCAGCTTTCCAATCCTTGGGGATCTCAGATGATACGAAGGAGAGGTTGAACAGGCTGGTAATAGTGGGTGCGACAATGGCGGCGGACAGTTTCAGAAATAGGGGGTCCAGATTGTCAAGCCCAGCTGATTTGTATGGGTCCAGGTTTTGCAGCTCTTTCAGAACATCTGCTATCTGGATTTGGGTAAAGGAGAAGCTGGGGAGGCTTGGGCGAGTAGCAGCGGGGGGGGGGGCGGGGCTGTTGGCCAAGGTTGGAGTCGCCAGGAGGAAGGCATGGCCAGCCGTTGAGAAATGCTTGTTGAAGTTTTCGATTATCACGGATTTATCGGTGGTGACCGTGTTGCCTAGCCTCAGTGCAGTGGGCAGCTGGGAGGAGGTGCTATTGTTCTCCATGGACTTTACGGTATCCCAGAACTTTTTGGAGTTAGAGCTACAGGATGCAAATTTCTGCTTGAAAAAGCTGGCCTTTGCTTTCCTGACTGACTGCGTGTATTGGTTCCTGACTTCCCTGAACAGTTGCATATTGCGGGGGCTCTTCGATGCTATTGCAGTTCGCCACAGGATGTTTTTGTGCTGGTCGAGGTCAGTCAGGTCTGGAGTGAACCAAGGGCTATATCTGTTCTTAGTTCTGCATTTTTTGAACGGAGCATGCTTGTCTAATATGGTGAGGAAGTAACTTTTATAGAATGACCAGGCATCCTCAACTGACGGGATGAGGTCAATATCCTTCCAGGGTACCCGGGCCAGGTCGATTAGAAAGGCCTGCTCGCAGAAGTGTTTTAGGGAGCGTTTGACAGTGATGAGGGGTGGTCATTTGACCGCGGACCCGTAGCGGATACAGGCAATGAGGCAGTGATCGCTGAGATCTTGATTGAAGACAGCAGAGGTGTATTTGGAGGGCAAGTTGGTCAGGATAATGTCTATTAGGGTGCCCATGTTTACGGATTTAGGGTTGTACCTGGTGGGTTCCTTGATGATTTGTGTGAGATTGAGGGCATCTAGCTTAGATTGTAGGACTGCCGGGGTGTTAAGCATATCCCAGTTTAGGTCACCTAACAGAATAAACTCTGAAGCTAGATGGGGAGCGATCAATTCACAGATGGTGTCCAGGGCACAGCTGGGAGCTGAGGGGGGTCGGTAGCAGGCGGCAACAGTGAGAGACTTATTTCTGGAGAGATTCATTTTTAAAATTAGAAGTTCGAACAGTTTGGGCATAGACCTGGAAAGTATGACAGAACTTTGCAGGCTATCTCTGCAGTAGATTGCAACTCCTCCCCCTTTGGCAGTTCTATCTTGACGGAAAGTGTTATAGTTGGGTATGGAAATCTCAGAATTTTTGGTGGCCTTCCTAAGCCAGGATTCAGACACGGCAAGGACATCAGGGTTGGCAGAGTGTGCTAAAGCGGTGAGTAAGACAAACTTAGGGAGGAGGCTACTGATGTTGACATGCATGAGGCCAAGGCTTTTTCGATCACAGAAGTCAACAAATGAGGGTGCCTGGGGACATGCAGGGCCTGGGTTTACCTCCACATCACCCGAGGAACAGAGGAGTAGTAGGATGAGGGTGCGGCTAAAGGCTATCAAAACTGGTCGCCTAGAGCGTTGGGGACAAGGATTAACCTGTTTGGCGTGCAAGCCCGACGTCGGTACATTTATGACAACAGCCAGCTCAAAGTGCAGGGCGCGAAATTCAAAAGATATTTTTTTTTAATATTTAACTTTCACACATTAACAAGTCCAATACAGCATATGAAAGGTACAGATCTTGTGAATCCAGCCAACATGTCCGATTTTTAAAATGTTTTACAGGGAAGACAAAATATGTAAATCTATTAGCTAACCACGTTATCAAAAGACAACACTTTTTTTACTATAACAGTTTATTACTCCATCAGTAGCTATCACAAATTCGACCAAATAAAGATATAAATAGCCACTAACCAAGAAACAACTTCATCAGATGACAGTCTGATAACATATTTATTGTATAGCATATGTTTTGTTTGAAAAATTTGCATATTTCAGGTATAAATCATAGTTTACATTTCAGCTACAATCAGAAATTGCACCGAAAGCAGCCATAATATTTACAGACACCAACGTCAAATATCTAATTACTCATCATAAAACATTTCTGAAAAATACATAGTGTACAGCAATTGAAAGACAGGCATCTTGTGATTCCAGACAATATTTCCGATTTATTAAATGTTATACAGCGAAAACAAAATGTAGCGTTATATTAGCGTAGCCACAATAGCCAGAAACACTTCGGCGCCGACGACCAGTTCATATGCGTGACAGATATTAGAAATAGCATCATAAAATGTTTCTTACTTTTGGTGATCTTCCGTCAGAATGTTGGACAAGGTGTCCTTTGTCCAGAACAGTCGTTGTTTGGATCTGGAACGGCAAATTTCCCTCTTCATTTAGCATGGGCACTTGCCAAGTGGCACGGATCACTCCAACGTCAACAAAGTCAGAGAACGGAACACGGCAAAACTCCTGAAAAAATGTCAATAATCTGATTAAACTATATTGAAAAAACATACTTTACGATGATATGGTCACATGTATCAAATAAAATCTAAACCGGAGATGTTAGCCGTCCATAACGACAGCTAAACAGAAGGCAAATCCATGTCCCCTTTCGCGCGCTCCAGAAACAGGAAATGGACGGTCACGTCATACAAAGAGCTTTAATTCCACCTCAGACCAAGATGAACACGAAATATCGCAGACTCTTACGTTTAATGCCCATGTATAGGCATGAAGTTGAACAGAGCATCGATTTCTGACATTCCACTTCCTGGTCAGGAGATGTGCTGCAGAATGAGGTCTGTTTCTCTCAGAGAAATAATTCAAACGGTTTTAGAAACTAGAGAGTGTTTTCTATCCAATAGTAATAATAATATGCATATTGTACGAGCAAAAATTGAGTACGAGGCCGTTTGAAATGGGCATCTTTTATCAGGCTACTCAATACTGCCCCTTGCAGCCATAAGAAGTTAAAAGGAGCAGATTATGGGCGTGGTAGAATAGATTCTGGGCATATTGTGCAGACAGGGGTATGGTGGGGCACGGGTACAGCGGAGGCAAGCCCATGCACTGGGTGATGATAAGAGAGGTTGTATCTCTGGACATGCTGGTCTCAATGGATGAGGTCACCGCATGTGTGGGAGGCGGGACAAAGGAGGTATCAGAGGTACGGAGAGTGGAACTACGGGGTCCATTGCAAACCAAAACAATGATAACTAGCCTGAACAACAGTATACAAGGCATATTGATATTTGAGAGAGACATACAGTAAGGCATAAAGTGATTGCAGGTCTTGATTGGGAGAGCTAGCTAAAACAACAGGTGAGATAACAGCAGCTAGTCAGCTAACACAGCAACAGCGGGTAAAAATGGCGACGACTAGGCAGAGAGGGTCGGATTAACTAC